>NC_081830.1:79337069-79965932 GCF_030867095.1 Alligator mississippiensis | reverse complement strand
CAACTCCCCTGGCTTTCAAACAAACCCTCCCACTGTCTTCACAGGAATGACCATTCTGTGCTTCCACACCTGCCCTCATGGTTTAGGGAAACCTTACATTAGCCCAACAACTTTCATGCTATGGAAACGACAAACTTCAATTAAAAATGTATCTGGATATATTTATCCAGAACCTAGCAGCGTCAAACCTGCCCGAGACTGCTGTATAACTGTTAATAGCATCAGTAAATATTACAATTGGGTCCATCTATGCAAACCAGCCATCAACTACTTTGCATAATGGCTCATACTTGGAACTAAATTACATTTAGGAAGCCATGTGCATGATATAATGGACCTCCTCTATCATTTAAGCCTGTGCTTTTTAAAAAAAAAATCATGTCTGATAAATTTGGTTGTTTCAATTTAAAAGAATGGAAATATCCCAAATTAGGGGACATTTTTGAAAAACATGGGTTTAGGTGACCAATGTAGGGAAGAGATGTCTTAACTTAGTGGAGAGTTAGAAGCTACCAGTCCCTTAACATTAGCTGTCTAACTTGTAAAATGGGGAAAATGCCTCCTTAACAGGGCTGTTGGGAGGATTAATGTTTTAACGCCTGATTTTCAGATATTCTGTGCTAGCCAGCTCCTACTAAGTCCTCATAGGGATGAAGGTACTAAGTGCCTTTGAAGAATCAAGTTTGTCACATCTGCAAGGCACTTTGAAAATAAAAAGGCATTATTTAAAGTATGTTCTGCTTGCCACCCCCCCCACCAAATAATGCAGTACAAAGATACATACATGTAAAAAATAATAAAAAAAGAGAGAGAGAAAGCCAACCAAGCTCCTACACAGTTCCAATAAAACTCTCAGAGCTGATTTAGTTTGCAATTTAGACAAAAACTCAGATTTTTTTTTATCCAAACCAGTTTGCTCTTCCTTATGTAAAGAAACACAGAACTGGAAGGCACTTCATGGGTCTCCAAATTCATGGCAATTGCAGGTGTGACTTCATATCCTTCCTCTCGTAAACTGATCAAGTTTCCATGTTAAAAGTAGTTAGGTCCCTTGGTCTCAGAGTTGAAGGACACTTCACTTACAGAAGTTCCTTCTCAGTTGAGGCAATTTAACATGATGTAGAATTCAAGCCAGGGTACATCATAACGGCCAATATTTAAAGCAGTAAATTTTATTCCCTGATTATCTTTATAAGTACTAACACATCTTGGCACATTTAGTTTTTATTGCATCTCTAACACACATAAGTGATGGAACTTATCAGAGGAGAGAAATGTAAAAATCATTAAGGATACTGTCAGAGGTGACTGTGATAGTTATTCACACACATCTAGGAGCCTGCTGAGGCTGACAATGCAACTCAAATTATGGGGATTTTTTTTTTTTTAGTATTAGAATCACTAAATTATGTCCAACCTAGAGAAGCTGTAGGGAACTTCAGAGAGACTTAGCAAAGATAGATGAATGGGGCAGTATGTCAACAGATGAAATTCATTGATGACAAAAGCTAGGTAAGGTTTATTGGAAGGAAGCGTTTCAACTTCTCAGATGCATGATTGGGCTCTAAATTAATTGTACTATAATCACTCAGAAAAAACCCTGAGCGTACATGTATGGAGCTCAATGCAAACCTCTACTCAGCAACAAGCCAAAAAAAAAAAAGGCAATCAAAACATTTGGCTGTGTTCAAATGGAAAAGGAAACAACATTGAAAAAAATATCATAAAGCTACTATATAAATCAATGGCATGCCCTCACCTGGAATTCTGTGCTCATTTCTGGTCACCTTATCTCATAAAGGCTATACCAGAAATAAAAGGGGTGAAGAGATTGACAGCGAACATGATTGGACCTGTGTGGTGACTTCTGTAAGAACAGAGACTGTAACTCACTGGGGTTACTGAGAGAAGAGGCTAGACTCAAGAAAGGGCTTTACAGGTAGGATTTCTGATATACCCTGGGTGCATCTACACTTTCATTAATGTGCTGTAGCTCCTGGTATCAGGGTCAACAGACTATTACAATTTCTCTCTGAGCCTAACCTGCATAAAATGAACTGTTTCAAACAGGAGATTTTATCACACCTTTAACTCTCCTATGAAATATGAACTGTCATTTCTACCCAGGAGAACTGTTACAATCTTGTCTCCTATGCCTGAAGAAGGGTGCTTGCCTCCGAAAGCTTGCAATTCAAGCATTTTTTTTTTGCCAACATCTAGTTGGTCTAATAAAAGATATCACCTCTACCATGAGTTCTGATTGCTGTAGTTACTGTGCATTACGTTTAGTGCTTGCAAAGTCAAGTACTAAATCAATGCACAGTGACTGGCACAACTGTGCAGGGGCTGTGGCACATGGCTTTTTAGTGATGCTAACTGTGCAGCAGCCTAATAGCACTGCCCAGTAGCATATTAGCATGGGTTTTGCCCAGCACGCTACTGCACACTGTTATTAGGCTACTGCACAGTTAGCGTCTCATATAGATGCACCCCCATCTATGGCATTTCCTGCTGCCTACCTTTAGGCCAGCGGTTCTGAACCTTTTTCAGTCGAGCTATCCCTTGGTCTCAGAGTGAGACTTCACGTAGCCCCTTTCAATGGGAAATTAATTAACACAACCCCTTCAACCTGTGTTAGACAATGTATGAAACACATCTTGTGTACCCCCTGATGAGGCTTCATGTACCCCCTTGGGGGTACATGTACCCCCAGTTCAGAACCGCTGCTGTAGGCAGTTGCTTACTGATATTTTTGTCTTTACAGGGCTCACTCTTAGTGGGTTGCCTGTTTTGAGTCTGCTTCTGAGGTAGATCCTATTGCCTCTTCTAATTCAGCCCTACAGGACTGCCATGGGAAAGAACAGACTAATTAGCTGGCCACAATTGCTGTTCATCAAAAGGAACATATGAAATCTTCAAGTGTGCTGTGGTACTCCTTGCTGTCTTTCTACTATTTCTAAGGCACCTATCACCGTAGTACATTAGTGCCATCTGGTTATTTGGCAAGTGACCAACAGGTTCATACGTGAGACTTTATATATAGGTCCTCATAGCTGAGATTCTGGATAATGGGAAAAATGTTAGAAAATTACCAATTTGTGTGTGGTCTGAAGATAACACATGCTACTCTCTGACAATGTGGACTCAAGAAGGCCACTGATCTGCTTGTTCCTGGCAAGCTGGGAGGCTTTCCAGTCAAGGAATGGAGAAGAGCAGATTAATCTAAGTTTTTTAGGGATTTTTTTATCCAGATATGATTTAAGTGGGAAATGTGCTTATGTAGTAGGGTTGGGTACTGTGCAAAAAACATAGCTACGGTCTTGCTCTTTAAGCTATAGAGGTAATCAGTCATGTTAGTCTGAAGTCAGGCAGAAGGCAGGGGAGGGTGGCATCTCAAGCTATGAAAAGGCTCTTGGTGGCACTGCTGGCATCTGACGGAAAACAGCTAGAAAAATGCATTCAGTTATGAAAGTCACTGGCTGTACACTGCATCCTTAGTATGCAGCTGCTTGAATTATATTAGGGGTTGGCATGAGTCATAACGATTGGATCCAGATTTGAATTTCAGACCCCCAATTTTGAGTGTTCAGAAATGGGGTGGGGGTGGTTTAGAGCAGCATTAATCAACATCTGGGTCTGGATTTTAAGTGGTCCTAAAGCTCATGAAAGATATTGTCCAGGTGTTTATTTTGGACATGTCTATAAGTACATATTCTTGATTAAATCCAACTCCATTGGTATCAGTGGACTGTTGCTGAGTACTTCAGATCTGGTGCTAAAGTGGAAGTCCCATACAACAGGAATCCAGGGGCTAAAACTATAAAAAGATGGAGGGGCTAAACTACAGAGGGGCTAAAACCATAAGAGGATGCCCTGGCTTGTCAAAATGTGCTACTCATGCTGCTGTTGTCAATTGATGGAGATATTCCTTCAACTCAAATGACTAAAATGCAGAATTAGGGCTTGGTGTCCAGGTTGTAGCCGTATTGGTCTCGAGGAAAAGGCAAACAGGACTTGTAGTAGAGATGATATCTTTTTTTAGACCAATTCGAGTTTTCTATGTTTTTATTAGGGCTTGATTTTTTGACAGAGTTTTCTAAGTTTTGGGAAGACATTTTCTAGATCCAGCCCCAGCCGGGATAGCCTCCTCATTCATAATCCATTAAATATGCCAGCACATAGCAAGAGAGAGAGAGGGGAGAGACATGGAAACTCAAACGTGATTTAAATGTGAGATCTGCTCTGCGTGACGTGGGTCACTCTAAATATATATGCATATACATATCGGAAGTATTCATTCAGAGTAACTGATAAAGGCACACAATGCCTGACAGAGAAACTGGATACATTGTTCTCAAATAGCAGGTTTATTCTGTGAGCACTCACTGAGTAGATACAACCACATGTATTTCTTCAAAGAGGTTTAATTAATTGTTTAGTCATTTTCCTTTTGTTATACCACATCAATCTAGACTTCGGGGGTGTTGGAAGTGTTACACGCAACTGCTTGAAATAGGCTTAAAACAGGAACCAAGAAAAGATAAAAGCAATTCCTTCAAACATCATTCACCGGCAACACAAATTGCTTCAAATTAGCTGCCTACCAATAGATAGATTTACCAAAAAAAGATTTTGTCATGAATGTCTTGGGAAACTGCCTGCTCACGCTGACAGATCAAGGTGACACTCTTTGAATGAAGGGGGTAGAAATATAAAAGATTATCTATTAATTAAGAAAGCATGAACTACTTTCAAAGAGCAGGATGTCAGCCAGATCAACGCAAGATAAATCGGTAAATGCAGACTGAGAAGTTGTCAGAAGTTGGCTGTACCCAGATGTATTATTAACAGGGGCCTGGAAAAACCCAAAGTCCTATGCTTTCCATTTGCTGACTCTTTCGTCAATTAAATGCTATGGTTACAGATGAATTTTCTTTGTTGACGTGGAGATTATTGTTTCCCAAGCCTTGAAGGGCATGCATTTTATTAAATGGATTGAAAGGTTGCCTAGTTTCCCTGATGTTTTCCATCCTGTATTCTTTCCTGAAATGCTAACTCCCGACATCAGCAATCTTTAGTGAATCACAACAAATATTCATGCACCTTTTGTGACAGCCTGTGCCATGGGGACTAGTTTTCACAGCCGCATCAGGTTTCCTATTGTTCTCTACAACACCACCGGCAGCTCTCCCACTTAAGGAACAGACATGAAAACTGCCCAGAGGTCAAGGCAAAACTGAAAACCAATGATCACAAACGTTCGTGCCTTCTTTTTCCTTCATCCCTGCTCACTTCTTCAACTCCAAAAGCCTTTCCCAGTCCCAGAACTGAATTTTTCAAAGTGTGTTTCTATAACAACCCCACGACAGGTCGTGAACTTTATACCTTCAGCATTCAGAGCACAACTGAGCTAACAGTCAATCAGTTTTCATTTTAGCTCAATAGAAAGTTCTTCTATGCATGCAGAAGAACATAGCATGCTCAGCAAGCATGTTACATTGCTTTCTCCCTTCCTCCTGTCTTGATTTGACTCTACTTGGTTGTTGTGAATACCATAGGTTGGAGCTAGCAGTGCCCAAAAAGGCCTCTTCTCCCTTCTCAGTTTGGCTTATTCTAGTAAAACATTATATATTTCTTTTGAGGACCCCCCCTCCCCAACCAGTTTATTTGAGGTGTACCATTTTAAAACCTACACTTCCAAGCAAGAAACTATTGTTAACAAGGGGTGCCACTCCACTGATGCAGAAAATAATTTGCACACTAGCAAGGACAGGTGGAAAATATATAGGACAATGCAAAACATTCTTCAGGCTAAGTGATTTTGTCACTTCTCCCTTTACTGGTGAGGTATCTCAGCCCAAGGAGAGCTGTGCCAGCAAAGGGTCCATTTTGGGTCTTTACGTTCGAGAATACTGACCTGGGATGAGGGGAGCCAGGTGACTAAAACCAGAACGGTCACTCCAAATTTGAACCTTCATCCATTTAGAAGAGGAGGAAGAGGAAGAGCACCCACTCATAAGAACTCTTCCAGGGATTTGTGAAGCCAACGGATTTGGATAAAATTCACAAAAGCATCAGCTGGTTTGGGTGCAGACTTGCTCTAAGCCAAGGAGTGATCAACACTGAACTTGAGTAAGCTACTGGAAATGCTGGGCCCTGGGAGGTGGCAGGGATGATTTCTGCATGCACAGAATCCAGGATTTTGGTTAGACTCTCCGTTGTGACTCCAAAAACAAATTAGCAGTTCACTTCCTGCTGGGCAGCTACTCTGAATGGCCGGAAGTCTGTTTCCAGTCCCTTTGGACACAGATCTGACAACTGTCCTTCAGGCCTGGGTACTTATGATGTAGGACTATGGTGAGAATGACCTACATAGTTGGTAGGTTGCTTGATCTTGAGAGTGAGTGATGGGTCTGTTTGGTATTGTACTTTTAAGAGGTTGCTGTGGACTCCCTGAGCTTTGGCTGGATATGACGAGAGCTGTTAAAATCTAAATTAATAAATGGGACCAAGATCCCTAAGCAGTTTAGCAACCTTGCCATGGCCTCCCACCTGGGCAGAAGGAGGCTCCGGAGCTCCAAAATGCTTCTGGGTGTTTTTTGCTGAGCTTGCCAATGGGCGTTCACTCCTGTAAGTCTGTCTGCTTTATTCCAGGCACCAGAGGCAGCAAAGCATTGAGCAGATGGCCCGCCACTGAAGCGGACAGTGTGAGTTATCTGAGTCTATTGCTTGACCTTTTCTGTGTCTTCCAGTTAAAAAAAAAAATTAACTATTAAGAATATATAGCTCAAGCCATGTTAGCCCAAATGGTATTGCCAGGGTGGTGACTTAGGAGTCAATCACATCTGGGGAACGCTTTATATAGATGGTTTTGGCAGAAAAGCCCTACAGGATCTAAGTCTCACTAATGTACGGGGACATTTGAGTCCAGGATTTCAAACCCATCTCAAGTGAATCAGTCTTTGCTCTAGCAAAATCCTTTTATATTTGTGTAGTTCCTCTCATCCATCTAGGTTTTTTCATTCTTCCACTAGGACACCTGTAGATCCAGTACAAAGAACACCTTGGCAAAATGTGTTTGCATACATGTGACAACTGCCTGCAGCAAATGCGCATGCAAATTTGCATGTTTGCCACTGGCATATACTGCACATGCACTTGTGGCAGTGCCCTTTGACATTTTTAGGCAATGGGATCAATAAAAAGGCATCCAGAAATGCCATCGTGAGGGTTTGGGGTGACTGTTAACTGTGAGAGCAGAGCTCTGCTGTTCTGCATAGCCACAGGAATCCTGTTGATTCATGACCCACTTGTTGCATATTTATGTAAAGCAGAGAGTGGGTTGGACAAGGAAATTCATTTGGTAGGAGATTTGTTTCCTTCCAATTTGACATAAGCATTGTGCAAATATAAATCAAAATCAAACGTGTTCCTGTCTGCTTGTTTCACAAACTTTTTCTCCTCATTTGTTACAAAGTCAAAACAGCTTGACATTTTGACAGCTGAATTTCTTCCTTGAGAGAAGCCATTTGACAAAAATCTTTACTCAGACCTGCTTTTGCTGCCTTTTAACCACATGCAAGATTTTCTTCTCCTGCTTACTCTGTTATTGTCACATGCTTCCTAAAAGATGATATTAGTTCCATGGATTATGAAGGCTGAAGCATATTATATCTCTGCTTGCACTGTAATTAAAACAAATATCCATGATTGCTTAGAGAGTAAGGAACAGGGAATGATGAATTATGAAGGTTTATTTGCTTTGAAAAAATCTGGTAATATTACAGACCATCAGAAACCCCCCCCTCCAAAGTTACCAGACTCTCAACATCAGAACCATAAGTCAATGATTCAAGATGGTCCTGCAGTTTTATTTCATATAGTATGTTGACCCTTGACTTTTGATCCATGAACCCTTCAAGTGCCATTTCCTTCCAGTTCTCACTATACATTGCTGTTATTGCCACTCCTCCTTCTAACTACCACTGCAGCCCTGTGCCCACACCCTGCTCTGTACTGTTGCTGATACTCAATCTTGGGGAATGTACACAAGTGCAGGCAGCCTGTTGGAGAAGTGCACTAACTCATGGCACTTTACACAAAGCATCATGAGTTAGAGCATCACTAAGCCCAATAGGTATTCACCTATGGGGGGGCGGGGCTTGAAGCCTGCCTGCATCAGCCCTGGCCAACAGGCGGGGGCACTGTTCCCCCAACAGCTGGCAACTGTCACAGATTTACAGACATTAGGGCTGGAAGGGACCTTGGAAGATCATCGAGTCCAGCCCCCTGCCCCAGGGGCAGGAAGTCAGCTGGGGTCACAGGATCCCAGCAAGATAAACTTCCAATTTTTTCTCGAAGGCATTCAGAGTAGGTGCTTGAACCATCTCTGATGACAGGCTATTCCAGACCTTGGGGGCTCGGACAGTAAAGAAATTCTTCCTTATGTCCAGCCTCAAACGGTCTTGCAGGAGCTTATAACCATTTGACCTTGTCATCCCTTGGGGTGCTCTGGTGAACAAACGTTCCCCCAGATCCTGGTGAGCACCCCTGATAAACTTACAGGTGGCAACCAGATCACCCCTGAGCCTGCGCTTTTCCAGGCTGAAGAGTACCATAGCTCTCAGTCTCTCATCGTAAGGTCTGCTTCCCTGACCTCTGATCATGCACGTGGCTCTTCTCTGGACTCTCTCAAGCTTCTCCACATCTTTTTTGAATTGTGGAGCCTAAAACTGGACGCAGTATTCCAGCTGCGGCCTCACCAAGGCCGAGTACAATGGGAGAATGACGTCCTGGGATTTGCTTGAGAAGCATCTGTGGCTGTAAGCCAGCATTTTGGTTGCTTTACTAGCCGCAGCATCGCACTGCAGGCTCATGTTCATCTTGTGGTCAATGATGACCCCCAAGTCCCTTTCATCCGTAGTGCTAGCCAGCGTAGCACTGTCAGCAGTGACTAGAGTGGGGTAAGGGGAAGAACAGCCTGGCTTGGCTCCCTCCTAGCAGGGATAGCTGGGGTGGGGAAGCACTTGTGGCGGGGGGAATTCCTTCCCCCACTTCTGCCCCCCATGCAAGCATCTTGACAGTGGCAGCTTCATGGCTACCATGCCTAGAGCTGGGGTGGGAGAGGGGAATAGAGCCCCCCACCTCATGGGCCCATCCTGGCTTCCCCAGGACCCCAGCATGGGTAGCTGGGCCAGGTCCATAAGGCAGGAGGGGGCTCCATTCCCCCCCAACTCCCAGCCTCCCCAGCTCTAGGCATGGTAGCCATGATGCTGCTGCTATTAAAATGCTTGCTGGGGTGGGGGAGAAAGGAACCTCCCCTCCCCCCAGCTTGTGGGCCAGACCCGACTCCCTGCAAGACCTCAAGCAGGGGTAGCGGGGGGGGCGGGGGGCACATGTGTGTGTGGGGGGGTTCCCTTCCCCCACTGCATAGGAAGGACACCAAGATTTACTGTTTCCTCTCTGTGAGAGCCCTGAGGGTGGGACTGGGCTGGTGCTTGCCCACATGAACCCCAAGTCCAGCCTGTAAAGCCACATGGGATGTAGGCAGAATCACCCTAAATTAACCCTCTGTGTACAGGTTTCCTAAGGCGATCTGCCTTAGGGTGCCCCTGTCCTATACTTCATCATATGAGGGTTACATTTTCATGTGATTGGCCATTTTAAAAGCGTTCTGCAGCCGTGAATGTGTGCTTTGTTATCCCTGCAGGGTGCTTTCAGGGGACTTGTTGCGTGAAAAATGTAATTTCTGTAACCACTTTTATCCCAGATTAAAGACATTGGGAACTCCTCCCAGTTCCACACTTTCCTTCTTATAGTCTTACAGCGTGCAAGTTAGTCATAAAGGAGAGGAGATGAAATGGGAAATCTGGAAGGTGGGATGAGTCTTTTCTTTTAAATGACTTCTTGCAGGTCTTGGGGAATTTATAAGCTGGTCTTAATGGAAAGAGGTTGGTGGTAGGGAGAACTTGGCTGGAAGGAGCATTTCATGCAAGATGTGATGTTGACTATTAGGTATAATAGAGCAGAAAGAATTAAAATAGTTTCCCATAAATATTCATAGCAGTCTGACAGCTATTCTGATGTAAACCTATTTACAAGCCTTTGTCTTTGCCTCCTATGAACACATCAGTGCTTCTGTGTTTCTAGCAAATTTTAAATCTGGCTCAAATGGTCTAATATTAAACTGTGCATTTGGTTGTGAAACTTGCCATTCACTTTGGGAAGGTTACTTGAACAGATCACTAAATAAGAAATATCACATGATGTAACTGAGCAAAACAGCGTGAATGTGCAAATATTTACAATTCCTGAATGATCTGCAAGCCAAGAATTATTTACAGGAGAAATGAACAAATAATATATAAATTAGCAAACTGCATGATGAACTCGGCATGGACAATTCACAAACAGAAAAGCAGATGAAATTCATGAAACCAGTTATTCAGTCAGCCTCTGGCCAAGTTATGAAACGAGACTGTGCCCCATAACTGGAAGTCAATCTGATGCGATTTACCTGATTATCTGCTTTACATTAATGAGAGGGGAAGCTTAGAGGCTGGGGAATGAGTTCTGACAAGTACTCAGACATATAGTTAATTATTGCCAGATTGACCTTTTGATAGTGTAGAATTTGCCTGGAAGATTTCCAAAAGCAAACTGGCTCACGAGATTTTCAGTGACTCTTGCTTAAGTTTGGAAATGCCAAAATTGGAAGCTTTCTTCCCCTGCAATATTTCACTTCTGTTTCCCAACCTGAACCACAAATTTATCTTGGGTACTTCTATTGCACTCATTCCCATAGCATCTGAGCTCCTCATAGTCTTTAATGCATTTATCTTCAGAGTTCCCCTATGAGGGAAGGCAGTGCTACTATACCCACTTTACAGGTGTAGAACTGGGGGACAGAGCGACTAGGGAACTGGTCCAGCATCACGCCACCAGTTTGTGGCAGGGCAAGAAACTGATTCTAGCAATGGACAACAGTCAGGTAGGGAAGGAACTAAACACAATTGATTTCCGTAAGCATTGTCCAGTCTCTAACATTTATGTGGTGATTTTTAAATTGGCTAATGAGGCCTCGGATGCCTATCAAAAAGTACTGGAAAATAGTTCTTGGAGGAAAGTTTTCATTGCTCTCATTCTTATTTATTGAGTTATGTACAGGATATAAGTGAAAGCAATATTTGTCCCAATTTTAACTTAAAGCAAAGCAATTAAATGAATATATGACTGTCTAGTACAGATGACAAATATTCATGATTTATATTTCTTTAAAGGTGATACAGATAGAGAGGAGGAATTCTTAATATGCCGGGTCTGATGTTGCATCGCCTTTGCACACGCTGCATTTGCTATCGCCGAACAAGTTTTAGTACTTTTGTTGTTAAAATGTCATCCGTATATCATTATCAAATGAATTCCATCACAAGCCACTTATAATGTACTCTAATGTAATGAAATTTCCCTTAAAGGAAACGTTTGAGATGATAAGTGAAATCAAATTACTTGGCAAGTCTCTATTGTATAGGAATGTTTTTCCAAATGAAGATTTAATGAAAACAATCCGTCGAACAGAGTTCTCCAAGTTGTGAACTTCTGACAACAGTATCATAAAGTATGTTAATGACAACCACATTAAAGTAGATTTAAAGTGGTATTGTAACCTTAATGTTAATATTTAGCAAACCAAGAGATACTGCACCTCTCCCTACCAGATGCAAGTCTCTGTTCCTGTAAGTCCATATTTTTAATTGCCCCTTTGAGAGGAATTACCAGAAGCAGAATATTAGAATAAGAAGCATTTACTAACAATCAAAGTCTCTCCATCATTGTATAGAAATGAAGCTTTAATGCATCAGCAGGAACAGTTTATCAAAATAAGAAGCAACATGTTTAGTTCAAAGAGACTAAAAGGTCCAATGATAATGATGCTGCATATGCACGTATATAAGGTATTTGCTCATTAAGTTCCCGCTACTTATCTTGATGAGGGTCACGTTCAATGACAAATATTCAAACTTACAGCCCTGCTCCAAAGAAGAACACGTACAATCTACATTGCCCTGTTGTGCCTCAAGAAACCCAGCCTGTGATTTTTCTGATATTTCCTTGTCTGATGCTAAACCAAGCACATCATAAAGGGTATGAGGCTTATAACTTTGCATATCACCTCATATTTCCTCTGGACTCTCTCTCTCTCTCAAAGAAAACCAGCTCTTTTCAAGGGGAATATTTCCTTTGATGCTACTTAGTTTTAATCCCTGCATTGCCCTTCTCCCAGCCCTTTCAGCCATCAACTAAGCATCATTTACATCTCAGCCACAAGAGTTGTTTCAGAGAAAGAGGTGGCGGGGGGTGGCGGGGGGGAGAGAAAGCTAACCTTCGACTGTCTGAAACTACAATTCTTGTCTCCCAAAATAATGAATGTAAACAGGGCAGAGGAAGCTTTCGTTATGCAAAATGGACGGATACCTTATGCTTTCCTTTGCAATAGGTTATAGTCGAACTATTTTTTTTTTTTTTAAATCGGGGAAATCACCTCTTAATGCTTCACTCCCCCTATTTAAATGACAGCAGTGACACTCAAGGCACATTTTCCATGTTAATAGCATATATATTCCTTATCTAACCGGCTTCAGGACTCTAACATGCCCGTTCCCCATCTCTTTTTAGGACACCCTCTCCCCTGCCTCCCCCCTCCCCACCTCCGAAACAACCCAGCTGGCATGGAAGATAAGAGGTGAAGGGTTTTCTACATGACCTCTATGCATTTTTACTCCATGGGAAAAGCAACGTGGAATGCACACTCAGCAGGCTAGGAGATTGGAACCAGTTTGTCCTCGAGGCATTTCTGCCACAAAACACACAGTACTATCAACAGTATTTTTATTATAAGCGGTCCTGGCTTCCCCTACCCCCACCCCCTTCCCCTTACTGTTTCTGACTCTGCACCTGCCTGCATTTGGAAGCCCACAGAGCAAAAGCATCAACAATAAGCATCAAACAGCAACAGATTCCTTTGTTTCACATGCAAATCCTACCTCTGCTAGTTGTCACATCTTCTTCCGATGCAAAGCCTAATTATTAATAAACAGGGATCCAGTGGAATCCTCCAAACTGCCACCAGTTGTTAAACGCTGTCATCATTACCTCCTGGTGCTTAAACCTTTTTGGACCATTCATGTCACAACCCCGGCTAACTCATAGCTTAATACTCCCTGCTCAAAATGTCTGAAATAGTTTGGAAGGACAATAGGAATGACAGGCACACTAGACAGCCATGCTTGAAATTAGTTATCTGAAGCTCTGTTAAGGCTGTTTCGTACTGTTTTCAAAGCATGCATTAGGTAGGATTTATTAACCTATGATAGGCATGCTGCTTCTGTTTTTATTAAGTGTTGTAATAGGGTATTTGTTAGAAAAGCAGCGATAGGTCTAACTCCTTCTCTCCCCCGCACAGCGTTTGAACCTTCACATTAGAGGAGAGAGATTCAGACTACTGTTTCTGCAGCACGGGATTTCACGCACGGGTTCAAAAGTAAGGGGGAAAAATAACTCCTTGGAGTGGAAGGCGCTGTCGGTTCTTCAGGCTAATGTAGATAGAAAAATGAACACAACAGCATTTTTACCCACCCCAGTCTCAGGCTGTCTAACGAACCGGCCAAAACACTGATCAACATCTAAAACTTTCTGAAACTCATGGAGGAAGGCGTGATATTATGGGGATAACAATGAAACATTTCTACCATGTTATTAATTACACATACAATGCTACCCAGGCAAGGGAATCTTTACAAAAAGCAACTGTGGTTCCCAGATAAGGATGTCTCGGCTCTAAACCTATGTTTACAAGCTGATACAATGCAGAATGGTAATGAGCAGAAAGAAACAGTGCTGCCTGGTGTTTGTAGTGCCAAAGATTCGTGGGAAAGGTGGGCTTTCTGGGTTGTGCGCTTGTAGATCTCTGTTTTATAAAACTTTTATATGCAAACCTAAATCCCAAGTGTCCAGTTTTATGATCTCATTTAACTTATTGGACCATGGAACCTTTCATCTCTCAAAGCCAGCCCTGGTTAAAGCAGGTCAAAGACTTTTAACATCGGCTTGTTGTTTAGTGTTGCAGGTCCTAGTTTCGTCCCTAGCAGATGAACACTCAGTTTTCAAAACTCACCAACACAAAGCACCATCTTGCTACCAGTAGCAAGAAATTGGCTGAAGGCCTGAAGGAGCCTACCATTGTGAAGGCACATTGGTAGAGATCTGTTGGGAAGCTAGAACCCTAGCTGCTCACGTTGTATCTGTTCAATGGTTAAGAGTATGAACAGGCAAACTGTCTCTCACATTTCATAACCACTGCCTCAAAATAAAAATGACAGCGAGCAAGCAGGGAAACAAATAATGATTAGAGAGATCAGGCAGGAAAGCAGATCATTACAGCATTTGCAAGAATGCTAAAAACTAGACTTGTGGGGATGTACTGGCATAACCCTTCACCTTCATTCCTGAAAATAATTTGGAAAAGAAGGTTATCAGCATGCTAAGAAAAAAGAATATGTTTTAGCTTTATCATGTGTAGGAACCTAATGGCACAGGAAACGGGACAAGCCTTTTCCTCAGTGTACATCATTGGCTTGAATCTGGGCCATTCTACCGGTCTACAGACTTCAGCCAAGCATCTGAAATGCTGAGAAGGAGTTTGGTAGCCTTTCTGGTTTGTGTCCACTTCCTAAGGGAAAATAGCCATGTCACAAAACCCCATCCCACAATGAGCCCCAGCTGAATACTTTGCTGAGAGTTTTCCCAAACAGCCAAGATCTGAGTGGCCATTTAGAACAAATTACTTTTACTGCCCAAAGACTGGCCTCTCACATCCTCAGGGAGAAATTCTGAGCTCTTTGACTCAGTGTACATCCCTGAAACCTGATGGGAGTCATTCCAGGGTAGATCAAACACAGGATCTGGTCCATCATTGCAGCCAGCCTACTGCACCCCTCTGGATCCACCCTTGATGAGACACTCCTTCACTGATGGCTTTCAGATCAACACCATGGCCTTTGAGGACAGTGGCACACATTCCCAGGAAGAATGGGAGAAGGACTGGAAAAGAGGGGAAGACCACCCCGGGCCTGGCAGTTGGGCTGACAGGCATGTGAAGAAAGCGAGGATGGCAGATACTATTCTCCAGCTCTCGGAGTGAGAAACCAGCAAGGAGATGTGTAGTATCCCCTTTGGTCACAGAACAGGAGGAAACAGGCTTGAAGAAGAGCTTCAGCTGAAAGGAGACAGAAGGGAATTAATAGGATGGGGAAGGGAACAAATCTTCCCATCTTCACATGCTAATCATCCCAAGATTTTGCAGGTGAAAGCCACAGGAAGTCAGAACTCTATCGACATGGTTTTGTTTTTGCTACAAATTAAGAAAAATGAAGCCCTAATGAGAAATAATTAGTTTCCATTTCTCTTTCCTCACGATACAGCTTTAGAGGGATGCTACTTGTAAGTGAAAAACACCCAGTTTGAAAGGCAGAAGCATTAGTTTTTTCTTTACAATGCATAAGTAATCCATGGGACTCCTTGCCACAAAGCACCATTGAGACCAAAAGCTTAGACACGGTTGGAAAATGGTAAAATATTAGTACTATGAGATGCATAGTTAAAACTATCTGTAAGAGTTAAGTAACAGTGGATGTGTCTACATGTGCCAATGTAAAGAGCATTAGCCATTTTTAAGGTGTATTAAGGGTGTGGGTTTACAAGTGTGTGCCCTTAACGTGCCTTAAAATGGAAATTTTAGGCTATTGACACCTAAATTTGATACCTGCAAAAGCACGTATCAAATTTAGGCATGAATAGCTAAAGTGCCTTAACGCACATGCAGAAACAATAAAGCGCATTAACGCTGTGTATGTCAACCCTGCTTGGGACTAACTTTAGTCCCAAGTCAGTCCGCACACCATGTTAATACACTCTAGTGTGTGCACATGCAGATGTGTGACTAAATCACCTTAATGCACATTAGACAAACGTGCATTAAGTTTAGATGCTAGCTGACTGGGGTTGATAAGAATCTTCAAAGACAGGTTAGTTCATAATTGTCTACCGAAGATGTGTTTTATCTTCTTCAGAAGCATCTGGTCTGGCCACTACCCTTCAACACTAAATGAACCACTAACCTGATTTAATATGATAATTCCTATATGACTAGGTAAAGTATGTACTTTCTGAATAATCCAGAGCATAAATGTCCTAAAAAATAGACAGTTCATATGTGTTCTTAATTTAAATTACATGCAAAAATCAAATCAACACTACTAGGAGCTGATGATGCTTTGCAGTTTGCAAGAGTTGATCCTTTGTGAGAAATCCCACATAAACTAGCTTGCACTCTTTTTTCCATTTTTGACCAACATTAGCTTCTGAAATGGACAAGGAGAGATGAAGGAGATAAGGAATTCAGAGGATTTGTAGTCTGCATGCTGACTGTAAGTCAAGCAGCATAATGAATAGAACAACTAATGCATAATTTCATTATGAGTCATCCTAATTATAAAGATTTGATAAATACATAACTAGAAAGTGTAACTATCTGTTACAAATACATATTTCTAATTACATAAGGAAGTTCACAATATAATTAATATTGCAGGTTACAAATGCAGCAACCTCTTCTTCTCCTGCAGTGATAAAATTTCCTAAGAACCATATGAATTTGGTTTGAAGTTGCATATTTATTAGGTACTATTCTTTTTAGCCCCATGCTGAGTCACTTTCAAAGGATATCCACATCTGAACCAGCAGCAGGAAGCTTTTCACTAATCCAGTAGATGGTCTGGTATGATCAGCTATGGAAGAAGCACAGAAATAATCCACTGATGGCCAATCAAGGTTAGGTTTTTTTTATATAATGTCAGTCTCCGTTGTCAAAGTACCCAAAGTCTGGGTAGCACCAGCACAGATTGCACTGTGAACATAAAATAAGTTGTAGAAGGAGAAGTAAGTTTAAATAATGAATGTGCTGCTTAAAATGAGAGAGATCAAAATCTGAACTCCAACCTGAACACTCTTGAAATTTGTGGTAGTTTGAACCTAAATTCAGACTGGAGTCTGTGCTTTTTAGGGAACCAGCCGGGGGAACAAGAATACATGAAACTTTGTATTCTTCAACTTTGGGGATCTTTAAATCCTGAGGCATATCTCAATGATGTGCTTTGGTGCTTTGGGCCCATCTGCAGGGCTAGGGACAGACATTCAAAAAGACTAAGCCTGAATTGATTCAATCTTTGCTGGTTAGTTTAATCTGTCTCTGTTGAACTGGTTTGCAACTGCAAAGACATTCCCTCTGGACTAAGGAAATTCAGGCACATGCCTGCAGTGGCTCAGGCTAGAAGCCGGGAGGCACTAGACCAGCTCTCCCTTCCCTTCCGTAGTGCTGAGCTGGGGGGGGCGGTGGTGTCCAGAGGATGCTCTGATTAGGGAGGGGTGTAAACCCCCATTCTGCCTGCACTGTCCCAGGCTTTTCCTCGCTTACTGCCCAAGGGGCAGGAACGTTGCCAGACCTCAGCCCCTGGCTAGCACTCTGAGGCAAACAGGGGGTGCATCTGTTGATGATAAAGAGCTTTTCAATCTCCCTCTCCCTGCTTCTTCATACTGTCTGCAAACCTTACAGGAGAGGGATCCAGCAGGAGGCTTATAACACAGTGTTTATCAGCCCATCAACAGAACAAAAGCCTGTCTCTCTAGCCTCTCTCATTCAAGCTCTTCCTAAACAGGTTTTTCCAAGGAAGGAAAGGAGGGGCATTAGCAGCTGACCTGTTGATTAGTTCCAAAAAGCCCTGAGCAGACACTGTTCTGTCTGCCTGTCCCAGTGAAAGCGGAGACACACACACAGACACCTCTCAGCATTAGCTAGCATACCACGTGCCTACGGTCCATGGGGTTGGGGTCCATGCTGTGGGAGATTGGAGGGAGGGAGGAGATTCCTGCTTGAGCAGCGAGGAGGGAGGTGGTGGGTGGGGAGAAGGCAGGGGGAAGCCAGGCAGATCCTTCTGTGCCTGCAGTCTCTGTGGAAGCTCTGGCTAGGAAGCAGATGGGCGGGGTCAGCCCTGTTCTCTGAGCAGACATCCCAGCTCAGGGCTGCAAAGTATCTGGGATGCTGGGGGACTCTGGTTTAATTTAAACCAGGAAGGGGTCTGGGACAGACATTGCATAAAATGGTTTCACCCAAATCAGTTAAGTCTGATACTACATTCAACCAGGTTTGTCTGAAACCAGTTCCAGTCATTTTGAAACTGGTTTATGTGCACTGAACTTCTGTTCTGTTACAGGTTTGAATTAGTTTCTGATCACTTAAACTAGTTTGTGTGTAATGTCTGTCCTTAGACCAGCTCTTAATAGGGGGTGAGGTCAACCCTTTACCCATGGTTTACCTTCCCTAGTTTGTTCTGAGGTGTGCCTTGTATCCACTAGGATTTTATAGTGTGAGAGGTAGTGGGCATTAGTAAAAACCCACTTTTTTAGCAGCAAAGACGAAGCCATAATCTCATGGGTGAATGGTTATGACCTACATCTTTAGTGGTCTGTGTTCCATGAAGAAGGAGATTTACATATAAAGCTCTCATTAACACTAATGGAAGTTATCTGGTCCAAAAGTCACCCCTGAATTGATGGACTTCATTTCAGAATCTTTTTAGTCCTCTGACTTTGGACAGCAGAATGCTGGGAAATCTGTTCATTTAACTGATTTGTATTGCATGTGAGTTACTCATCACTTCCACATCCTGCTCAATTGTCCTCCATTATGTCACTTGCCTGCCTTTTCTTCACTTAGTCCTTTTTGAATCATTTGTCTAAGAAAAAACAGCTGTGTTAGGAGCCTTGTTAAGTGACCCAGAAACTGGAGTCTCCCACACCAATGGTATCTGATGCAAATGGATGGTTGCTTGCTGTGAAAATCTTCTTGGTTGACAACCCATTGGGTACTTTTGACAATATTTGTCTGTAGAGTTAAAAAGCAGTCTTCTCGCTCTTGCATATTTAAGCTACTGTTTCTCTAGAAATGTCTACATTAAATTCCTCCCATAGAGTTTCAATGGAGGTCTTTCTACTACCCCATTTGTTCAACAGCTGCTGGTATACATTGCTCCTTCTCTTTTCCCTCAGCTTTTGCCATCTGCCATCATTAAGTTGCCCAGGTGTCGGAAATCTTCTTGCTCTTCTCTTGTAAACATTATTCTGCCTTCTTCTTCACTAACTCAACCTTTATTTATATAGAGTCTAATGGATTTGGCTAGCTGTTTTCAAAACATCTGCTACATTTTGTACTTTATGGGGGTGGATGGGAAAGAGAATATGTACACTTTCCAGCAAAAGTAAAGATGATCAATTAACGCTTTTTGCTCCTTGCACTCAGTTTCCAGGTTCTTACTGTTTTGCTGCACTTACGGATGCCTCAGTTAATTAATGACTGCCACTTGCATTGTTTCACAGAAGCATATACATCACCAAGAACAGCTAATTTCCAGAAACATCAGGCCTTCCACATATTACAACAATGTCTGGCCCTAAATTGCACTGAAGAACAGCAATGACAGGAAATATCCCAGATAGATATCAACAGCGATTCAAGTGAGCCCCCAAACTATTTCTGTTCATTTGCTCAAATACACACTGATGGCATAAGCAAGTGCCACTCCACTGACTTCGTAATATCATCATCTTGGATTGAAGATGTGAATTATTTTTGATTAGCTGGAGGGGAAATCCAGCCTCACGCAGCATCTTTCACAGTGACGGGTAGTGTAAACTCTGAATTCTCTGGCAGCAATGATGAAATTAAATGATTTCTGGTGTGACAGACACTGCTTAGTAAATCCTTGAAGGCTGAAGATACATTGGAACAACAGAAAAAGAAAACCGGGCAAACAAAACTGCTCGCACAATTGCTTGGTGCCAGCTCCTCTCCATGTTTCTGTTCGGGGAGCGTGCAAAATATGTTACCAGAGAAGACTCTGCCAGGATTTCGTGCTTCCATGCTTCTACTTTTCTTGGGCTGGGTCTCAGTACTGGTGCTTTGAAAGCCTGATTTTGTGTGGCCACAGTGCAGAGACTTCTGTTTCCCACTCTGAACATTTCTGCCGAGCTGCAATTGCTGCCTGCTGCTTTCCCATTTGTTAAGCAATGGATTACTGTTCAAACATTCTCAGCCCAGGTTAGCCTAATCTCTGCATGCAATTCTCCAAATTTACTATCCTCTTACAGAGCCGTGATCAGAGGTGCTTCTTGCTTGTTCAATAATTTTCTGAAGCGCTGCCCCAATCATTGCTACTGTGATTTCCTTTCTTTGTGATGGGTAATGCATTTTGCTATTCACCTTCTGCAGAAGGTAAATTGGCCATTTAGATGCTTTCTGATTTTGTATACAGTGTCTTAGTTGTTTTCTCCATCAGGCCTGACAGCTATTTCAAGCCCTTGCACTTATTCTTACATTAATTTAACTTCACCTAGCAACCCTTATCAAGATACTACTAGCTAATTCTGTCCTTATCTTCTCCCCTCCCCACCCCAAATCACTTGAAGTACAATGCTTTTTCTTCAGTGCTCAAGTATCGCCTTTAATCTATTCTGCCTCTTTACTCAGCTACTGCTTGGCCTTAGTGGAATCCTCTTCCTTTGCTGAAGCTCACTCTTGCTTCCTGTTCTCATATTTTCCAAGGGATTTTGCATAGCTAAAGTGCGTGGTCTGTTTTTGGGGGATCTGGAAGCTTGGTCATGGGCCTGGGCTAATGCCTCCCACCCAGATATGGGCCCAAAGAAATGCTTTAGAGCTGCTGGCATGGTGATGCTGGATATGAAAGACTAGGATGTGGAAAAGTCAGGGAGCAAAAAGGAAGGAAGAGGCTCCATGATGGAGTACACAGCACTGCAGGGACCTCCCAAGCATGGCCAGTGCAAGGATTTTTGCTGCCCTAGGCAGTGTCATGCTGAGCTAAGGCCTGGCTGAATGTATGAGATGCTTGTCTGCCCAAGGCATTGCTTTTGCCACCCACTACAATTTGCCACCCTAGGAAGCTTCCTATGCTGCCTGCTCAGTTATGCCAGCCCTGCTCCAGAGCTAGCTCAGAGGGTGGGAATTTAGATAAGGTGATGTGCCTTGGGGAGCCGACTGGATTAAAGGAGTCAATACATTTGGATTGGAGACTCTGAATGACTCAGAGAGGAAAAGCAAGGCATATTTTCAAGACTACGCGATGCCTCACATCTGTGCCTTAGATTCCCTTCTGTAAAATGGGAAAAATGACATGTATCTACTTCTGGAACTGCTTTAAGATGTATAAATAAAAAGTACCATACAAATCTGAACTATGGCCTGACCATAACTTTTATTGTGGTTTGTACATACAGTAGTATAGATGTCAGGCAATCTGCAGAATATGAGGCTTTGTAAGGCAGACTTCATGGAGCATGTTACTGAGTGTGTGCATGCATGCGCTCATGCTCACAGACCTCACCTTTGGATTTTTTTTTGTTAATACAGCCATTTTTCTTATTCTAAAATAAAGGATGTTTGATAGAAAGGGCAAGTTTCTGGGATTTGTACAAAAAGCTGAACAGGTCAGATCTTCACCTCCATTGGTTCTACTGGACCTATGCCAAGTTATATAAGCTGAGGACTTGCCTTCCACAATATACAGGCCAAAGAAGGGCTGGGGACTTGTCTATAGCCCATAACAAAACAGATCCAGTGGCCAAACACCTGGTCCTGGGACATTACTTCACCTCATGGGCTACAATTTTTATCACAATGATGATACTTCATTGTGAAGTGGGGGTGGTGGTAAAGGCTTCTATCTGGTGGGGATGCCCTGCTCAGACAGAGCTAGCATTCATATCTGACCATTTGGAGCTAAATCTTCAAAAAGATGTTGCTTTGCTACTCTGGCAGTGTGACAATGAGTAGGTATGTACATTGTGCTATTCTGCAGGTGAACGAACAGGAAAAGAGAATAGAAGCCTAAAATGATCAAGCATTGAAAGACAGCACAAAAGTGGGTAAGGCAGTCCAATAGGCTATTTAAGCACAGAGACCTATTCAACATAGCTAGGTGTTTAAACACATACCCAAACTATGGTGACTGCGTTTCCGCGACCCCGAGTGGTAAAACTCAGCAGCAACACATCAGTTCAGGACACTGCACTATGTTTTAACAGTCTGGAGTTTATAAGATCACTTGAGATGCCCTGACGTGGGCCTTATAAAATCATGGCCTTATAAACAAACTGCTTTAGCAGCCTGAGTTTCTTGATATTTGATAATGCAGATGCCCAAGCAGCTGCCTCTCCTTAAATACCAAGGAGATTTTAAAAGACCAGGAAGCACTACCACAATAGGAGCCGAATCACGTTCTGCACCTCACAGTAATTAGATCCGTAGCAAAGACAAAACACTATTCTCTGGGCCACTCAATGTCTTGACTTCTCTCTGAACCTCTACAGGTAGATGGTGCAAGCTGTCTCACTGGTGTGCTCTGATGTGCTCCTTCTGTCCCATGGCTGCTGGAGACAGTGCCCTGGACAATGAGACTTAGGACCATGGAGCCATCTGTAAACATGCAAGGGTAAGGGGGAGGAGCTGCTGTCAAACTTGCTGAAGGCAGCTAGAGGTGGTCAGTACCTGAAAGGATCAGATCCCGCGTTTAGAGATGGATTCCAATTTTAGTTCTCTTCTCAAACCCACCATTTTCACTGAATTCATGTTCACTGAATTGGAACACATGCAGTTTATTACTAATTTTGCTTCTTTTGGATTTCATGGGTCCAATCCGACCATAATATACTCACTATTTTCCTAGTTTTTCACCATCTATATGGAAATTAATTGTTAATATGGATGTTTAGACAGTGGGTACTTTTAAGTCTCACTTTTCTGCCACATCTATTTAGCCTGTCAGCTCTTTGGAACAAGAACTGTCTGCTGCTCTGCCTTTGTGCAGTGCCCAACACAAAACAACTCTTTTCTTGGTTGGTCTCCAAGCGCTACATAAGAAAGAAAATTGTTATTAAAACTAATACTTGAGTGAGATTGATGGTTAGAAAATTATATTTAGCAATTTTGTTTAAATAATTGCTTGTAGGTAGAATAGAACAGTGGTCCAGAGCAGCAGCAAGGGTTAATTCAGAGGCAGATTAAGATGTTTTGGGGCCTACGCAAATAGGCCGTCTTGTTTGCTTTGCATTGCTGACCATGGCTGGCCGGTGAGTGAATGAGAAATGAATAACTATCATATACCTGGCACCACTGTGCCCCTCAGGCAACTGGGGGAGAAGGGGTGCTCCTGGGCCCAGGCCTAGCTGGCCCATGTGTTAATCTGCCTATGGGTTAATTGGTTTCTAAAAGTCTGTTTGTGACAAAATTTCCTTCAATGCCCTTGTGGCTCGAACCAGCAGACCCACAGGCTGGGAAACTGAAGACACTTACCACATGAGATAGGCTTGTTGTGTTGGCTACATCACAGTGACCAACTGCAGAGCCTTTGGGATTTCCAGTTTTGGTGGACAGACCAAATTAGGAGGTTGTGGCATACCCAAATTAAGACACCAGTAAATGACCACATTAAAATGTGTGTATGTGATGGGTTTGGGAAACAAAGGAATATGCTGACAGAACAGAATGTGGACAGTATAATGACCACAGGGAAACCATCAGTGGTACCCAGTGATGAAAACTCATCAGAGGAGAAAAAGAATACAAAATGAGGGATTTAAGAGCAGCAAAGGGTCCCCGAGTGGGGGACCCAAGGCCACCATGGACCGAGGATGCACCAACAGCCTGTCTCATCCACCAACTGGGAGTGGGAAGGGGGACTCAGCCCTCAACTTCCAGGCTGCTGACATCTGATATTCAAGAAAGAACCACAGGGTGAAGCTCACGTACTGGCCAGATGTACCAGTACCGTCTGTGAAACCAAGGACTGGTAGATACAGAATTGGAGGGTTATTTTGTTTGCCTTGCCTGCAATATTCTTATCTGCTATCATTGTGTATCAATAAAATTTACCTATTATCAAATGGAAGAAGTTGTGGTCGTCTGAGGGTCTGTCTGGAATAAGGTATCTGGGTCATAAATCCAATGCCTACAAGATGAGGTGGACAAACCATAGTTTATAGGCACAAGGAGTTATAAAGGTTATATGGAAGGTTGGAGGAAAATTGTTAGTAGTCTAAAATAAGGAATGGTGTTGTGCCCACAGCGTTTCAGATGGGATTGTGCCTGATATTAATTTGCTTCCCTGGTTTGTTTGCACCTCTAGGAAGATTCCCCTGGTGGTAACATTGCGTAGGGGGGAGGAATGGGATGAAGTGGAGCTGTAGTAACCAGACATGTAGCCTTCTGTACCACTTTTACACCAGAGAGGGGGGCTCTGCACTTGTACTGAACACTGACGTGTCTTTAGGACCAGAGCAACGGTTCTATATTTATACATATAAATCACTCAGGCAAAATTCCTACTGAAGTCACAGGAATTATGATTAAAGACTGCAGCAGAGGGCTCTTGAAGTGGAAAAAGAGCTGAACCACCAAGTGTAGACTATGTTGGCATAGCTCAGTTTGACATACCGATACTGTTTCCCTACCACCATCCAACACTATCTTAACTCTTCTGTTTCATTTTGTTTTTAGAATTAAGCCAGTTTTCTGTCTCATTCACTGATGACAATATGTTACTCATAGCTGCCTGGTAATGAGGAAGTTAGAGGTCTCTATGGCTCAAGTGACCTTGGAACTTAGCCAGTTCTGAGCTTGTCCAACAGCTCTCCCAACTATACAGTTGGTCCAATAAAAGATATCACAAGTAAACCTTGCTTTTTGTACATTTCCTGGACCATCCTGGTTACAACAACACTCTAATCCTACTAAATTTTGAGAAGCACCTATATCCAAATACAAAACTCTCAGATGTTAATTGATTAAAAACTTGTTCCAAGAGTCCAGGTACAAAATGCCAGCCCCTCCTTTACCACACAGTGTGAGAGAGTGCCTGGAAAGTGGTTATGAGTAAAAAGACTTAAGCAAAAAGTAATTAGGTATTTGGAAACAGTCGACGTGCAACTCAACATTGGCAAATATTCTCAAAGAGAAATTGTCACAGAAGGCAGCATGATAAAGCACTGCCCTTAGTCCAGACTAGATATGCTGCCCCGGGGCGCACACATACAGTTCCTGTTGACAAAACACATTTTTGCTTCCATTTTCACTACTACATTTCCAAACTTGATATGCATGACAATATAAAATTCACTGCAGATGATGCAGTGAAATGAACTATGAAAGTACGTATCTAAGTAATTAGCTAGGTTTTACATTGCATTATCTTGTTTGTTGTTATTTATTTCTAATCATTTTAATTCTGTATCTTGATCTTTGTTGCCAAAGAGGCTTATTTTTCCACTTAAGAGGGCAAGTTATTGAAAAGTATTTTATTTCTAATATGGAAAGGAGGGGAAAAAAAATAAACTATATCAGTGGATTTGTCTGTACAATCTAAACTTCCCTTTGTTCTGAGCTGTTTATAATTGTTTCTTTGTCTTAATGTCCATGCTAAACTGATTTCTGGACTTAAAGATATACACAGCATTTAAAAAGTACATCTACAATTTAAGGAGGACATCTGAATTAAAGGCCTGACCCCTGGAAATCGTTGCTCATGAACACAGTCCCGTAGTTCACAGATAATTGTCTCCCCATTGTGAAGGTTTTCAGGATGGTGCATCAGTCCTTAAAAATCTTTTAATGGTGAATAAATAAAACAATCCAAGAATTCAATCCTGCAAAACCATTATCACTGCAAATAATCCTTCACACAACAAGTCATCCCCCTGACATCAGGAAGATTAGGTAGTGTTTCTAGGACCAGGCTCCGTGGAAGGGATTCTGGTCTCAGGTACACAGCTGTCTATGCTCTATGATATAAATACATGCATCTATGCCTCCAGATACAGACACACTCCATTTCAAAGCCTTGAGTCACTCCTCTCACCCACCCTCTCCCAGTCACTGGACACCAAAAGAAAGAGGTATTTTCTTGACTTAGTTTTCTTGTTTATGTTCTATATAGCTCTTGGTATAGTAAGCTAGTAAAAAAACCCCAATGCTATACCCTCTAGGGGACGCATGACGGATCTGATAGTGCAGGAACAAATATCCCCAGGGTACCATTTATCTCGCACAGCACGTCTATTTACTTATTTTTTTTCCAGACAGCGTTGCCATTATTATTTTTGCACAGAGGACTAAAATGCTTGTTTCCCATCCTTCCACCGCTGCCCACTGCCTCCCCCTTCACCCTCCTTGACAGGCAGCACAGTCAAACAGCTCATTAACCCTTAATGGCCCAGTGTGCTGAAACAACTCTCCCCCACTAACACTAGTGCGTGCAAAGTAATCCCTCAGCAAAGAAAATGCGACTCATCACAGCTATTGCTAGACTCCCTAGACATATCCCTCTCTCTGCAGACCACGGAAGTAAATAGCTGTAATAGAATCACTGGCATTCGTCTGTCTCACTAATATTAGCAGTAGTGATTCAGACAAATACAAGCTCTCCGTCCCTCTTGGCCAAATACAAAGCTATACTGTAATCAGGTTTAATTGCTGGCCTGCATTAAAGTAGCTGACAAAGTCTCCGTCTGTGAAGTGCTCGGGGATCTGTCAGCGCAGGAAGGTGCTACCGGGTATCAAATCACATCAAGTTGTATCCTCTCCTGTCTCACTGCAGCTGTGCATCGTAGATGCCACGACATCACTCACAAGACACAATCAATGTAGAAGGGGACTGCTGTTTGGAGAGGGAAGGGAATTAAGTGACTGCTGCCCTAGACCGGGTACGTGGAGCTCTCTCTGAAGAGGCACACAGAGGGTCCTTGATTTTCCAGGTTGCCAGCTGGCCCTTTCCCAGGTAGGAGCTAATTTAGTCCACAATTTAACTAGCTTATTAAGGAAAACTCGCTCACCTTTAACATACGGCGGGAAAGACAGCCTAGGGCTGTGTATAAGTTTGCTGTTGAAGTTTGTCTTCTTGAGACTGCTGGGCTGCACTGTTAAAAACATCTAGGGCAGAATACAGAATCAAACAGACTCAAACACTTGCCTTTTTCACTGCTGCTGCTCTGTGCCTCCAATACTCTCCGACAGGCAAGCAGCATCCCATCACTGAACTTACACTTAAAGCGACAATGCACTAAAACCTTCCCTCTAACATCAGAGCTGTGTTTAAGGCTTAAATTCCTGGATAATCACCATGTGCATGCTTGACACACCAACTGCAGTTTTTACAAATACCTGCATGTAGAGATTAGTCAGCTGGTTTGGAAAGAGCCAGCATGTCTCCCAGCTGGTGGCAGAATTCGGCCCCTAGTGTGTAGCGGTTTGGCTGCTCGTTGCAAAAAAGATGAATAGCAGAGAGTGTTTGCCGTGGCTTTTTCTGAAATGAATACACAACCTGTAGCTGCCATCCTTTTTTCCTCTTTCAGGAAAAACCCAGGGTGGAGCCAAAAGGTTAATTTTCTTAGATGAGGTTAGTAATGAGAATCTCAAGCATATTTGTCAAGAGAGACTCTCAAGGTAGGGGAAATCCAGATTGCATCCCTCAAATGGATAAAGACAGCAGAGCTCAAACTCTGCTCTCTATTACAGCAGCATCAATCTGGAATAATTTCACCGACATAAGTGGAATTACTCCACTGGCATAGCTGCACAGACCTTGGCCCTGTTGTACCTGGTGTAAGATGAAGAACCAGGGACTGGAGCCAATTCAGAGAGAAGCAGTTGATTTTCTAAGGACATATTGCATCTCTACACAATGTTTTACTAAAGTGATATGTATGACCAGTCACTCCCTGCCAATCATCACAGTCCATGACTTAAATCCTGCAGCTGGGCTTTTTTTTGGTTGCTGTTAACACTGAAATAGGCAGTGTTAGATTTATGCCCACACAGATAGTGCTCACAAAATCTCTCCTGAGTAGTTAAACGTACTTCTTTTCAGAAAGGTGCTTTGCCTTTTCCACTTCTGTGCATTTTTAGTAGTGGCACACAGAACAAATACTCAGGCAGTGCTCAAACCAGATGAACCAACTGGAGATGTAAAGTAAAAGATTTGTGATGGGATGGTCTTCAGTGGTATGGAGTAGGATAGAAGGGAGACAGATGCCTTTGTTCCACCGGTCCTGGCTTTTCAAGACCCTGGGCAAAATATCCCAGGCATGATCCAAGTCAGGAGTGTCCAGGTGATGCAGCTCCGTGGAACGGAAGTGGCTGCCCAGAAGATGGAGTGGGAAGAGGAGTGGAAAGTGCCTCACAACCAGTATGGAGAGGTCTGCCCAGAAACTCCAGCAGGGAGCTCAGTCTTGGGGACTCTGAGCAGGGGAATAACTAGTGTGGGGTGCACAGGGGCTATTACTGGTGGGGGAGGAGGAGGACAGCACAGAAAAAACTGGCTGCAGCCAAAGATGTGTAATCACGCTGGAGGTGCCGTGGCAATTGGAAGTTGCTGCTGACCTTAGCTCTGAGATAGCCCCCAGGGGGGAAAATTCACATGGAAGAACCCGGCAGAACTTGTTCTCCGAATCCGTCCTGTGAGAGTTTTTGTGGAAGACGCTAATTATGATTCCTTCTTCCCCCTCTTAGTAAAGCCGGGGTACCAGAAGTCATCGTAATCTTCCACTAATAAAGAGAATGGAAGAATGACTTTCTAGCAGCTCAGGAAGTGGAAGCTCATGCCTTTTCAAGACTTGCTCTTTTCAGTCAGCTTTCCAATCCTGGCCTGCTATGCCACACCTCAGCCTTCTTAGCTAACAGGCCCAACAAACCATTTGATTGCATGGATAGTCCAAGGGAAAAATATCAGTTATTAAGTGAGGCAACCCAGCTGTGTATCCAAAAGCCTGATTGCTACTTGGTCCACAGATGTATTGTGCTTTAAATATTATTTATGGGCACTTACACACATGCGGTGAGTCTGGTCTGGCAAATCCAGGGTGTTGGAGCTGGACTCGATTAATCGAGTCTGCTGGCGCACGTAATTGACGCGCCTGGTGCTGCGTCAATTACACGTGTATACATGGTGCTGCGCGCGTCAGCACTGAGAAAATGGTGGGCAGCGTGCTTTGAACTAAAACACATTCAGTGTGCTTTAGTTCAAAGTGCACCGTCGCCATTTTCTCAGCACACTTTGGCACGGCGCCACTTATACAGCTGCATCCGATGCAGTGCTGGGCGCTTTTAATTAGCACGGTTTCTTATGGTAGAGCCTAGGAGCTCTAGTCGTGGACCAGGACTCTGTTGGTTTAGGTGCTGCACAAACACAAAACAAAGAGGTCCGCTTTGGCCCCAAATGCTTATAAATTGTAGTTAAATTAATTCATAGAACCATTTGGACTCACAGGGAATAGATGGAAACATTTGGGAAGCAATGGGGCAAATTTCTTTCCAGGTGTTATGAGTTTTGAAGGCTGGCCATCTCGAATGAATTAAAGAGGTAGCTCATGATTCTACACCTACATCTTTAGTAAAATATCAAGAGATATTCAGGACTGTATTGTTACACTTTCCTGAGATCCCTCTGAACTGTACGGCTAGGCACAGACATTCAAAAAGCACAAGGTGGAATCAGTCTAGTTATACCGTTGTCTGTAAGTGGCGCGGTTTAGAAATGCACAGGTTTTGTTCACAGCTAAAATCCAGACTCCTTAAATGTGTTACTGCTTTCCACTTCTTTTGGCTATTTGGTATTTAACTTCAGGTTATGTTTTGAGTAGGATGGAAAGCTAAAACAAAGCATTAGTACCACCCCTTTAAATGACAAGTCTTAAATGTAAATAAAAAAAGTTTTTTAAAAGTCACGCGGCTCTCCTGGATTCAGTGGGGTGATGGGAGGAGAACTTGATCCGTCATTGCCATCTGATTTCTAAATTGGATTAATTCTGACAAGAGCCTTTTTCTGCTTAATCAGATTTGCTATCAATTTGGCTGCTAGGTTCATAACAACCTTCTATGAGAACAAAAAAGGAATTGGGGGTATGGCAGCTTTGTTTCAAGTTCAGCTTTACTTTCAGCCAGAAGTGTGTTCTTTTAGAGTATGTTTTTTTTGTAATAATCATTTCTCTATTTTCTTGCTTTCTTTTCTAATTCAAGTTGTTGCTGATTATTCATTTGCTTTGTACAAGAGCAGTAGGAGATTAATTGCCCATGCAATGTTGTTAGAGAGAATCCCAAAGCAGGGGAGAAGTAGTTTCCTTGTTTGTCTTAATTTCCATAATTTCATCAATTTTAAACATGGCGTGGATTATAAACAGTAGTAAAATGCCATAGTAAACGCCTGTAAGATACAGTTTGGAGATCTATTTAATTACTATTAAATAGACCCATTTCTACGGTAGTCATGCATGTGTCTTAAGATGTACAAACAGAAATCATTATTTTTATTGCGCTAGCACTTGGAGGCCTCAACCACATTAGAATCTCATTGCTTTAGCCATAGTACAAATGCATACGAAGAGACAGAACCTGCTCTGAGGAATAGACAATTGAAAAAGCCCAGACAGACATAAGGAAGGGTAACAGAAGTACAGAGAAGTGAAATGATTTGCATAAGGTTACACCGCTAGACAGTGGCGAAGCTGGGAAGAGACTTCTGCAGCCAGTGCCCAGTGTACTAGACTACTTTGCCTCCCCTTTAAAGACAAGTTCTCGCTCTTCTCAGTCTACAGGAGAAATAGCGGTCTGAGTTTATAGCTGTTTCTCTTTATGCAAAGGGCCTAACAAGGGAGAGCTAAGGCAGAGAGATTTACACTTAAGTCTGAATGTGGTGAAGCCCATAAACTTCCTTGCCTCTTGCAGGAAGAATAACAACTACATCCACCCTCTATAAGAGACCTATAACTCATGCTCATGAACCCTCTTGGGCATTTCAGTGGAACACAGCCATTGCAGGGAGAGATGATCTCTCAGGCAGGCACACCTAAAAGTCGTTGTATGGGGCAAGGCAGTGCCATGCTGAAACAGGCTGAGTAAGCTCCCAAACCAGAAGCAGCATAGCTAGTGTGACCATATCATTTTTAAGGAAATCCAGAGCACTGTCCCCTCTTTCCCCCTCAAGTCAGCAGCACCGCTGCATGCAGAGGCAGAGTAGGCAGGGGTGCAGGGCACAGTCCGGTGGGGAGGCAGAGTGGCAGGTGCGCCAGGTGAGCCGGTGGGCAGATAGTGCTGCTGCTGCCCAGGAACAAGGCAGGCAGACCGGTGGGTGGATGGTGAGTAGTACAAGAAATGAGAGGTAGATACCTGAATGCTTCAGGTGAAGATGGCAACAGATTGTGTTGGACAGGGAGAAGTTTACTAGTGTCCATAATGCATCCTCCAAGAACACCCCCAAACCCTACACGGTGGCACAGATAGGGAGTAGGAGAGAAACGGGGGCCATCTATGCCTTGCACACTGCTACAAAAGGAGTGCAGCTTCCTTAGCCTAGGAAAACAAAGGCTGAGCGGAGATCTATCTGATTGCTGCCTATAAATACATCTGGTGTACAAATACCAGGGAGGGTAAAGAGCTATTTTAAGCTAAAGAGCAACACTGGCACAAAACAAACTGAGTATGAACTGGATGTGAATAAGATTTGGCTGGGAATAGAAGGAAGGTCCTATGCATCAGAGGAATGAGGTTTTGGCAAAGTATTTCGGTAGGAGTGGTGTGGGTAAATGAAAGAGATGGAGCTTAATCATTTTTTAAATGGAAGCGCGTAGGATATGGTGACTTGTGAGAGCAGGGCACTGGCACTGGAGGACCCAGGACCTCTCTCCCAGTCTTGTGTTTGTGTTCCCTTAATGCAACCTTCAGGATTAACAGTGGTTTTGTAAAATTTCCCCCTCGTGGCTGAGGAGATCTCAGCGCGGAAGTCACACAGGACTACAGAAAACATCAAATCCGGCCCAGCTCTATACGTCTGTGTATGAATATCCCTGGTGAGCATGTTAGTAAGTGTCAGCAACTTTGTGACCTCAGGATGAAAGAATCAGCTTTTTCAGTCTGGCAGTCCAGCCAACAGCATTCACCTTGGCAGGCACAGCAGAAAAGCTGTTGTATTGTGCCCTGCACTGTAGGAATAAAAAAGGCCTGGCTTCTTTGCCATTGAGGGATTGATAACCTGTGAACAACAAGCTCTTTTCTCCAAGTCCCATAAAATATGATTGATCTGAAGCGGGTGCCTAGGAAAACAGTAGCACCAGGCATGGAGGGAACACACAGCAGCAGCTGGGAATGAGCTTAACCTCAGCAGTAGCAGCACATTTTTCCTCCTTGCTTCCCAATCTCTTGTCTTTAGTTACATGACAGTACTTTACCACCAGCCAAACAGTGCTTCCCTGGCCTTTGCTGATGAGACAGCAGTGAAAAAACCTGGGTATTAATTAGAGAGACACCGATGTTCCAGAGCAGCTGCAGTCCTGGGTATACTTTTGCTGCAGTCTAAAGCCCTTGCCATTGCTCTTCTCCGGGCCTTGTTACACGTTGAATTTTGAGTCTCACAAATGTTAATTGGTGTTCATGCTAGCTTGAGTATGCAGCAGTCACACCTTCAAGCTAAAAAACTTCTCCAGTGGTCCCACACCTGCACAGCTGTGCCTTGCCACTAGCGGGCTGGTGAGCAGGGGCTGTAGCTGTGAGTTTGCACTAGAGAGCTGGTGAGCCAGGACAGACTTCTCTCCTTGCTGTAGGTGGGGGGGTGTGAGAGATGGGGTGGGGGGCAGGAACATGAAGCTGGGAGCTGGAGCGTTAATGAGATAGGGGTAAGTAATGAAATGGGGGTGGGGGACAGGTGGTGAATGAAGGCTGTCAGCCACTGAAGGATACAATTAAAAGAGGTAAAAAGAAAAGAATGGAAAAAGAAATAGAGGAAGTCGATGAAAGAAGGTCTCATGTTTTAATAAGTGGGGATTGGAGGGTGGGGGGTGCTGGTCATGCTCCCTGGGGTGGCTAGGAGCTGGGGGGAGGTGAGGGAAAGCACTTTTGGGGGAGCTACTGCCCCTGTCCTGAGAAGAAAGCCCCAGCTCATGGGGACCTGATCCAGCCCCCTACCAGTTCCCTCCTCCCTAGACCCCACTGCCAGACCTGTTCATGTCTTGTGCCCTGGCTAGCTGGCATGTGCTCTGGAGGCTGCATGCAGGGGGGTCCACCCCTGGGGGAGGGAAGGTTGCATCCTTGGGGGCAGGAGAGGGAGTTGGCTTGGTACCAACCCCCCCTTCTCCAGGGACAGTAGATTTCAGGGGGTGGAAAGTTTGTCCACACAGAACAGGGCGGGGGGGGGAGGGACATTGCATCCTGGGATGCTGGAGGCCTGCATCCTGGGTGGCTTTTCTGTAGGGAGTGGCCACACATTAGTGGAACACAAGCTAGGTAACACAGATCAAAAAAACCTGCTCTGGAGTCATGTAACTTTAAGTCACCTAAACTGTATTGCAAAGTAGTTTCAGGCATTAATGTGCAGACAATCCAGGGGTGAAGAGCTCCAGGAGCTGCCTAAAATGAATGTTGGTGGCAGAGGCCAGTGCGTTACAAGAATGAAGCATCATTTTCTTGAAGTGAAGCAAAGGAGCTTCCCGATTCCACGGGCATAAAGAGCCCTTTTGGATTATGTCATGCAAGAAATCCCAGCAAATAGCTGGGTTGAAATGCCACATTATCGGGCGATCCTGCTGCAGTACCTCTTGACTTTTGGTGGGAAAAACTGCAGTATGAAAGGTGCCACTCAGTGAGGACCTGTCCTTATTTGAACACGAGCCTCTCCAATTTAGTTTGCAACAGATCCTGCCTGCTGGAACAAAAGGCCATGTCCAGATGAGCATGGCCATGCAGCGCCACATACCACACATTCAGACGTTTCCCACGCTGCTACCTTGCAACGCGGGGTTTTATTTTTGACCCCTGGAGATCCTGCACAAAAAATACCTGCACAGAAAAAAAGCGGGGTGGTGAAATGAGAACAGCGTGCGCCGTCCAAAACCTGAGCCTGGCTGGCTGGAGCCACACTCTGGCTGCCGGACAGGCTCCCAGCTGTGGGAGAAGCATGACTACAGTTTCCCTGGTTCCCAGGACCCCAGATAAAGCTGCTTATTTGCTTTGTCCGAGGAATCTAAAAGCCTGTGCCAAATAAGTGCATGAAACTTCACTTTGACCAAAAATAGTAAATAGCAGAATGAAAGGGACCTAGAAGATGGGAGAGTCAGTACTTAAGGAACTTGGGCTATTATTCACTTTGACTAGCTTTTTTTGCCTTGTACAACTGCATTGTCTTGATATATGCTAGGACATTTTAGAAATAGAGACTATAGTTGTTTTTTCAAGCCAACCTGAATAAAATGGGTTTTTTTTGGAAGTTCCAGCCTTGCAAGGAGTAAGTGTGCTTGCTGTTTTGAAATAATCTGGTATGTCATCCATTTACAGAGACATCTTTACACTCTGATTAAGAAGAGTTACCACTGTGCCACAATATAACTGACTGATGATCTTGTGAACAAAAGCTATACGGCGGCAGCCCCACAGCTTAGTTATGCTTTGTCCTCTTTCATCACTGTGCTATATATGTAAATGCGGAATGAGATTTTCCTTCATGTTTTAACTTGGGGAGGGGAGCGTTGCTCATGGTTAAAATAAGGACCCAGGAATCAAGGTTCTTGGTTGTTTTTCACTGAATCCATTAGTACCTCTGGTGCAAATCATTAGTATTTCTGCATGGACAAGCCATCTAACTTCACTATGCCCCGATATGTCCATTAAAAATAAGTGTATTTATAGTTCAGAAGATTATGGGGAAATTAATAAGTGTCTGGAACAGCTTTGAGATCCTTGCCCTTATAGAATTGCATCCTTGTTTTCAGGGTCTTAAAATACAACCATGCCTAGAATCAGCAACAGCAAAAATGTATTTATAATATATTAATAGTTTTGTAATAATTATTGGGGGATGCCTCTCCTGGCTGGGACCTGCAAGATTTCGGCTTGGACTCAACTGTTTGCTATTGTGCACAGTGGACAGGAAAATTCTTGAGTTAGCGTGCCCTCAGGGCTTCCCCCAGAAAAACAGATATGGTTTTCGTTGCCCGCAAATCCTGGAAAAGGACTGAGAACAAAACTAAGATGGTTATTTGGCCTTCATTGGCAGGATCAGAACCGACTGTCACCACCCATCTGAACGATCCTCTCCTTATAAACAGAGTTAAGCAGGGATGCATTCTTGGATCAGCATTCTTCACAACTGGTCTACGAGCTTGTTTCTGACTGGGTGAGGAGTGCTCTCCAAGCAGGTGCTGGAATAAGTTCCTGTGCCACTAGCAAACCTCTCAAAAAAAAAAATCTGAACTTCAAGCAGAGTTTAATGTCTCAAAAAACAACCAAACTTGAAGAAAACGGGCCATCTCCTGAAAAAAGCTATGCTGAGTCTTCTGTAACCATAGGCAGAAAGGGACAGCTTGGTATTAATGAACTCTACCATCTCGGGAGTATCCTGACTCTGCTTGTTCCCATGCAAAGATGAGCTCTCATATCCAGAAAGTTAGTATGGTCTTTGACAGGCTCATTAAATGAGTAAGGAGTCAGTGGATATCAAACTCCATGTAAGTTGAAGGTCTACAGATCCATAATACGACACTGCTAGAAGAATGTGAGCCTTGTTTGATATATACCTCCAATAGCTAGAAAGACTGCGCCAAAGATTCTTGCCTGTCTTGCTCTGTATTAACTAGTATGATAGTGATGAATGCTGAAGTTTTGTAGTGGATGGATTGCTTGAGTAGTGAGGCATTTATTGTGAGGGCTCAGCTGTACGGGGCTGGCTGATATGTGAATGGCCATGCCGTTGCAGTACAGTGAGCCAGAGCTTGGCAAGAGTAAGTAGTTTATGGACATTTTTAAGTGGCACCTGGCACGAAGAAACATAGCAGCAGACCACTTGAGCCTTTCACTACAGATGGTTATCAAGGCCAAGGCAAATGAAGGCATGGTGCATGTTGAACAACAGTGATAAGTCAACAAGCTGCAGAAGTGTGTAAAGCAAAAAGAATGACACCAGCAGTAGTCTGGGTTACAGGATATGTAGAAATGAAGGTTGCTTGCCATCACTTGTTGCTTGCCGTCACGAAGGTTTGCTGGCAGTCACTTGTGCACCCACCATGCATCCTTGACTGTGAGGAACACCTGTCTCATACTGGGTAAAATGCTGCCACGCCAAACCAAGGCTGCCAGCCTTGTTTGTCAGAGAACACAGCCTCCTTCTCCTTCTGTTAACACCGGTGAAATCGTTTCACCCTCTCTTGCCTTTTCAAGTCACTCGCTTTAACTCTGAGAGCTGATTTCAAGTCAAAAGGTCAAATCATAAAAGGATTGCATTAATTTGGGAGACACCTTGGAACTAGATGAAAACTGCAGAGATGACACCGGCAGGGGACGTTCGTGCCCCAAAGTCAGCTATTCCAGCAGGTATTTTTTCCATCACCCCATTTGAGTAGCAAATGGCTGAGAGGTAATTACTCATAATGCTTACTGATTGCTTTCATGTACGAGACTATCCTGCTTCTTGTCTCATGTTCGTGGCATTTGGCTTGCTGTAAGGAGGTCGAATCCAGCCACATAATGTCTGAAACATTCTCTCCTAATAAATAGCTTACCATAAGCTGGAAATGCGTCACGCACTAGCCAGTTATTTCTGCATCATAAACTCCTAATACTTCTTCAGGCTGATGGGGTTTTGTATTTACTAAGATCTGGAAGTATGCCAAATATTCTTCCATAAAGGACACTGTTTTTGTTTTATCCGCCATACTCTGTTAATCTTCTGGTATTTCTGGTATCTGAGAGGCCCTCCCCTTTTGTTCCTGGGAATTAACTTAACCACCAAACCAGCTATTTCTAACTAGTACAGCAAACTACCCTGACTAGTAGGAAAGAGTCCCATCAAGCACTTGGAACTGCTAGATATAAACCTTGGGTCTGAAATTCCACGAGTTCCTTGTACCTCGGCCCAGGTTCATGAAATGCAGGTGAATATGAGCTAAGGATATCTGAAGAGCTGGGAGCCAACTGAATATTCCTCTTTCCTTACCATATACCATGTCAGCAATGAGTTTGAGGAATTAGGATTTTCAATGTTTGTTGGGAACTGAGGTGGTTGTGGGGGAAGATGCACAGACGTGGGGTCCCAATGAAGTTTGAGTGGCCTGGACTCAAACCTCCAAGAGAATCCACTGGATGCACTGCCTTCTAGTCTGTGCGTTGAGTATCTGTAGTTGGGTTTTGGGTTGTAGCCATGTTGGTCTAAGGACACAGGCAGGCAAGGTTCTTTGAGTAGATGTGATATCTTTTATTAGACCAACTGAGTAGTTAGAAAAAAGTTCTAGGCAAGTTTTTGGGTGTAGTCACCCTTCTTCAGGCATAGGGAGTCTCTGCTGGTCCTACTCAAAGAACCTTGCCTGCCTTGAGTATCTGTATGCATTTTCTGCACTCTGTCAGCAGACGGTGATGCCCAAATTGCATTGTTTCATGTTGTTCTGCTTGTACCGTACCGTGTTAGGGGATGTTTGTTAATATAGATCGTTCCCCTGTTCTTCCCTGCATGGGACAAGATCTTCATGGATACACAAAACAGTCCCTGAGGAGCAATGCGTTGTTCCAACTCATTGATGGCTTCCCCATATACTAGAAGATTGTCATCCTCGTATTGAGATACAGCTGCTGCCACTGCCAATGACTATCAGTCTCTATCCTATCTACCACTGTTCGCCATCCGCACACTTTTGTGTTCTTCCTGCCTTTAAAGTGGCCCATCTAGTCGACTTCCACCTCTTTATTCATTCCTTACTGCTTCACTGCTCTGGTGGCGCCTTGCCGAACTCTCTTCTTTCCCTACTGCCTCCAAATCTGAGGCATTTTCCAGCTTTGCCAGTCATTGAGCCCAGGTCAACCCTCCTCCACTTTTTTTTTTAATTCAGGGCTTTGTGTGTATTAAGCCTTCAGGCATAAATTTGCCTTTAGCTCTGAAACTTGGCAGGCAAGATCTCAGGCCAAGAGCAAGGGTTTTTTTTTTTGGTTGGTATTTTTTTTGCCAACTGAAACAGATTAGAATGTGCCTGGCCATTTTTCAATAGCACGAGTATAAAAATAGTAGTTTGTTGGATGTAGGACTTTTATAGGCTTATTTAATTAAAAAGGGCTTTGATTTAGCACAAGAAATTTGGCAAAGGATTTGACCTCTGCTCAGTGTCATTGTTAGCAGTGGTTTGAAGCTCTCCTTTCCTCATAAGATGAATGTAAGTTCTTACAGCCTTAAATTTTATATAAGTTGTGTTAACTCACGAGTTAACATCCCCAGATAAATGCACACCCAGTTTTGGTTTTTTGCTTTACCTTTCTACTGGACTTGACCTTGTCTGACCCCGAATGGACCAACTGTCTTTTTGGTAGATGTTAGATTCAGGTCCTACTAGAGCCCAGCAGAGTTGTCCCCACTCTTTACAAAGACAGACATTGCATTCTCCAAGACCGGTGCAAAGTATCCCTGCTCCGGGGAGCCGCAGTTCCAAGGACTCAGCACCTGAAACTGAATCCCACAAATGTCAGGGCCCAAAGGATTGCATTTTGAAGGGCAATGGTAATGCTTTGCACCTGTCTAGCATTTTTCATCCTAGGATATAAAAGGACCTTAGAAGCATTAATTCGTGAATACAGGCTCACAATAGCACAGTAAAGGCGGCAAGCATTAGGACACGTAATGGAGAGGAGCGAAAAGAAATGCAAGGTAGTTCAGCACCATGTTTTCAAAAAGGGCCTCTGTAGCTGGAGGCCTCAGTATTCGAACTGCCAACCTGAAATCCCCGAGATTGATTTGCAGAGGGCTAAGCATTTCATCTCCTTTGTGACATTATTTAGAATTGTACATGAGATTTCCCTTCCTTTCCTCCCCTGCTCTTGAAGTATATAAAAGGCAGTGAGGCCCAAGATTGTAGACATATACCCAAGATTGTAGACACAATTTTTACCTAAGAAACTTGACAAAGGCAGGCTAAGCAATAGCAGAGCCAGATTTAGTTCTGTGGTATAACTACTGGGCTAGACTCCCTCCTTATTACGGCAGCTCTATTCAATGAATTGTGATCAAGGTTATGCAGTGTAAAACAATCTAATAATGTGGACCACCTACTGAGGTCAGTTAACCCCACTGGTACTGCACAGGCTGGCTGAGATCAGAGACTGGCCATTATTTCCAGGCGTAGGCTATTCTCTTTCGTTAAATATTCTTATTCACCAAAATAGGAGGAAAAAAAACCAGTCATGGCACTTTGATGGGGAGGGCTCTCACCTCTCTTTCTAGGTGTGGCCATGCCTCTGTCTCCCTACTAGCCTGCAATCTGCCACTCGCTGGTCAGGTAGAGTAACTCTTCTGCTTCCAGGAGAAACAACAACTCAATGGAATAGAAGCCCTCAAATCTTTAGTCCAGGTTGTGGGGACTCATGTTTTTGGAGCTATCAAGTGACCTTTCACCAAATGAACAACTTAGCCTTCCTTGAGGGTCCTTACCCCACCCCCCACACACCCTCTCAAACTCATCCCTATCCATTTCCCAGGCCTCTTGCCCAGCAACTGGAGAAGGGGAGGTGACTTATAACATGACATATGAAGTTCTGTGCACTTACCCATAAACCCTTGGTTCTCGACCTCAAATCCTTCTGCTCAAAATGAACTACAAGTCCCAAAGGGCGTTTATACATGTGCTCCAAGGGGGGGGGGAAGGGGGGGGCACTATAATTAGAGCAGCTCCGAGAGCTGGTCCAGTTAAAGTGGCCAGAGCGTCTTGTGTATCAGTGCCCCTGTGCTTCAAAATGATGGTAGGGGCACATTATCTAAAGCTCGTTGAACAGCTTTAGGTACAGCCCCTTCCCCTTTATCTCTTTGAACGTAAGTAGCTCCTGGGGGGAAGATATATGGGAAAAGAGACATAACAACAGTGAAGTGATGTTCCTTTGCCATTCGTTTTACAGAAAAATGTCTCTTCAGCAACACTTCAGAATTAAAAGCCCCAGTCCTAGAAGGAGGTGAGCCCAAGAGGGTTCCTGAATATAAATGGAGCCGCACTAAGCTCAGCGGGACGGCTTGCAGGTGTAAAGGTGTCGCCCAACTGCAGGATCTGTGCCTTGTTTAGACATGGTCAGTAGGGGTATCAGTCAGTAGGCACAAGAAGAGTTTAGGGAAGAGGACAATTACAGAAATGTTTTTCAGTTTAGATTTCAGCAAATCAAGGTGGTTCAGTCTGAAGTGTTTTCAAGCCACTGCAAACTGCCATAAATCACAGCAAACATAAAATCTAGCAAAATCACCTCTGCATTATCAGCAGTGCCCTTGATATATAGCCTGACAAACAGCTCTAGCTGCTCCATAGAGTAAGGGTGCTCTAACCCCAAGCTCTTCCAACTTCAAAATATATGAAGTCTCTGAACATTTCATGGCCCCTAAAAAATTCCCAAGACAATGCAGTAAGTTTACCATGAGTCATAACGAACCATGACAATTAATAACAGGAATAAAATCCCTACTCAAATCCTCCGAGCATAAAACAAAAGCTTTCCTGTTATAAACATAGAACTAGGCTGAATTGCTTAATTCCACCCAACAAAACTACAGATCCTCGCTCCCACTGGGGAGCTTTATATGGCAGTTATCAAAAATCCAATATATGAGACCAAAAAGGCATGGAGGAACCCAGACTTTCCAAATTAAGTCCTCAGAGAATCTCTTTAAATCCATCAGAGAACCTAAAAGCCATTAATCTATCAACCGGCTCTAGATTCTTCCCATAACTTTATATCCAAGTCAATCAAAAGTGCCCCTCCTTTACTGACGATAAATCCTTGAGGTCTTTTTGGTCTTATTAAAAGTATAGGCCCGGGTGGCAGGAGAGGGGTATTCTGTCGTGTGTCTTTACAATGGCCTTGGTGCATAATCCTGGCTTAACCTCTCAATGCCTTGGTTTCCCCCACCTGTTCTGGATAACAATAGTGATTTACTTCATAGAGCTTCTGTGAGGCTCTGTTTGTCTCTGTGATGCATTATTTTTTATCACAGCTACAACCAGTCCCACCTGCCCAAGCAAAGCACATTACCTGCACTATGATTTCTGTGCGACTCAAAAACCCTTCTTTTTTCTGCTTAGGACCGATTCTCTTCTCCCCTTGACCAGATTTGGAGTGTGATACTCAGGCAGTGCTCTAGGTTTAGATCCCACAAAGATAAAATTTGACGAGGCCAAATGCCTAGTGTGGGGTCATCGGTAAATAAGAAAGTCTCTATAACATAAGGGACTTCTTCATGCGGTAAAATCATTCTGCTTGTGAGACAATGGCACGAAGCACAGATAGACTGGGGAGCCCATCATTAGCATTTGTATATTGGACAACATTGTGAAGTGAATATATTTCCACCCGGGCTACTTTAGGGAGCTGCCGACAGAAACAAATGCAAAGAGAAAGCGGTATAGAGCCTTAAATGCAGTGTCCGTCTATTTTATTTGGGGAAAAAACCTGTTATTGTATCAGATAAAGTTTTGTAATGAATGGATAGGCTCATAAAAGAGTGTCCAGTTTGTGGATGCTTTATTCTGTCTAGACTTTCTTCTTTCTGTAATAAAACCTAATGGCAAAGTAGACAATGACTATATTTACCGTTCGTCCATCACTCAGCTGACCTTGCATCAAAACAAGGCAATATGCTACCATATCCTTTAATACCCCATGCCTCAGAACTCAATTCTCCAACTGATTTGGTATCTACTCATCTTATCTAGTAGACCAGTCACTGAACTAACTGCATAGTCAAAGGTACGCACATAAGCACACCCCAAAAAAGATGTGTAAGTACTTCTTGTGAATGCATCTTATGCGTACTTCTTTGTGAATGGATATTGGGAGAGGGCACAACGGTTTTGTGGGCATAACATAGGTGCTGATCACTGAAATAAAAGTGACCGCCAAGGACTCCACTAAGAAAAATGTCACATTCTAAAAAACCGCCACCTTGTGGTGACTTGGAAACTTGTTGCCCATTGCAGGACATCGTATTTCTTAAGATGCTAGATTTTGATGGGATGCAAAACTACTACCCAACTAAAAACAAACAGAAAATAAGAAGTTTATCCTGTAATGGGTTTGTGTGGTGTTACTCATTGTTATGCAAATACATCAATGGAATTCATGCTAAACAGTATCAGCTTTTCAATAATTGATGACACAATCAACTAAAATTCCTAATTTGTTGCAGTGGTTGCAATGTTTGTAAACACATGCAATTAAAATGTAATAACATTCAATTATAGTTGGTGATGCATACATAATAATACAGATTATTTAATTCTTATTAGTAGGTATATCCCCTTTGAGCTCAGTTGAAGGGGAAATGTTTTAGAAACGCACCATAATGAGGCGGAAATTTTAATGAAAAGAGAAGGATGGGAAAAAATGACTCCCAAGGAAAAATAATGAAAGTGTCTGAAGGCAGAATCAAAAAAGGATTCTTGCTTTTGTAAGCATGCATTACATAATGATACAACATTATTCCTTTTATAGTGCTAATTTTGTGCAACGGCAGGAAAATTTTCATCCAACAACCATTATGGACTATGCATGTAAAAGCTTTCCCGCCAGTGGCAACCTTCTGAGAACAGGGCCCATATACAGCCTTCGGTTCCTCTCTGGTATGGCATCTGGTCACCCTGCATGTCGAGGCTGGGATGTTCTTGAATACGCTTCATGAAGCCACTTCAGTTTACACATGCCAAATCTGGAAATGCAGCAGTGAAATCACTCCAAGGACCTCCTTCAGGGACAATCTTAAGCATGAGGGAGACAGGGGATGCCCACAGAGGGGCTTCACTGCTTCTTTTCCAGGTGTGGTACATGCGAGTAGGAGTGGGTAGGTAGGGTATGCTCAAGAGCACTTTGCCCCAGCCATGTCAAGGGCTCAGTGGGAACATCTTCATGTTCATTAATGTCCAAATTAATGAAGTACTAACTAAATATGCAGTAACTACAGCTACTGTGCAGTAGCCGGTGCACTTTTTTTTAGTGATGCTTACTGCCTAATAGTACTGCACAGTAGTGTATTAGCATGAGTTTTGCCTGGCACGCTACTGCACAGTGTTATTAGGCTACTGTGAATTAAATGCCTTATATAGATGCACCCACTGTAGATGTGCCAGAGATGTTGCAATGGATGCAAGCATGGTTTGGCTTTCAGCATTCAGGAGAAGCTCATCTTATTTAGTGCTAGTGTTTGGAGGAGGTCAAACTGCAACTATATACTCTGTATGTCTAAAGACTTTGTGTTTCACCTTTTCTTTTCATAAGGGTTGTAGAGCTTTGTTAAGTGGGTAACAGTGTAGATTAGGAATAGCCCGAACCCTCTCACCTCAGGATCAAACATCCCTGGTCCTTGAGGAAATTATATTTTGATCTGTATTTTTGTGACATGGGTCCATCTCTACCAGGGTCATCATGTGCCTGGATATCTATCTATCTATCTATCTATCTATCTATCTATCTATCTATCTATCTATCTATCTATCTATCTATCCTTTTAAAATATTGACTTCATTCAAATTGCTCAAATTGATGCTTATACAAGAGAGACGAGAACCAGACCCCAGGGTTTTAATGCTCAGGAAGGGTGTTGCCTACAACTTGGGCTAATATGAACACGCTGACACTGAACTGAGCTGCGCATGTTATGCCCGATGCCTATTTTTTGAATCAGAGACCTGACAAACTGCTTTACAAACTATCTCATCCAGACTACAATTCTCTTCTGACTTTTTCAAAATGAAAGATGCAAAAGGGACACTACCAATTATTCTGGAGTAAAAGCAAATGAAGGAGGAAACCCAAATATCTCATTGTTTCAGGGGAACTCCAAGTAACCTGGAAACCAAAGGGGATATCTCTTAGCATAGTATTGTCAAGTCCCCTATTTCCTGTAGTGTTTGGCAGTCCAGGGATGTCACTAAGATGGTGCTTTTAAATTACAGAGATTCAAATCCCACAATCCTTTCTGAGAAAACTCTACCTATAATAGAGAAGAGGAAGATGGGAAGGTGAAAAGACTGCTTAACCTGAGCCTGTCATGTAGAAAAATACATATTTAAGCATCTGAAGGTAAGGTTCAGTAGAAAAATAACAGCTGAGTTTAACTAGACGAGTCAAAACTGAGTGTAATTCAAAATGCAATGGCAAGTTGGAGTGGCAAACTTTCAGGTTTGTCTGCTCCTGTAGTATTTGCAGGACCAGAAACTACCTCCCAGGGCATGTCTACACATTAGTGTCCACGAACCATTTGAATTAGTGCGAGCCATTTGAATGTGTGCCCGGGAGCAATTAATTCATGTACACAGCGTGTGGAGCCAGGTTGGAGCAACCCTGGCTGGAGGAGGTCGGGGTGGGAGGAGTGCCATCCTGGGGCTGTTCCCCCCCAGCTCCATGTGCAGCGAAGAGGCTGGCTGGGGCACGAGGGAGCTTCAGTGTGGGGTAACAGGCAGGCATCCCCTTCACTGAAGCACCCCTGTGCCCCAAGCCAGCCTGGGCAATGTCTACGCATGCGTTGCTAAGGAATTTTTTACTCCACATCAGGAAAATACTAGTATTTACTTGTATGGAGTAAATTAGTTTACTCCAACTTAATAGCTGCGCACATGTAGACATGAGATGTTTACTGCGCAGTTAATTAGTCACCTGCACAGTAAACATCTTGTGTAGACACAGCACCAGAGAATCAAGTCTCACGTATTCTTCATCAGCACAGACTCACTAGACAACTATTATGTTAGGGCACTGATTCTCAACCTGGGTGCCAGGAGGCCTTATTAAGGGGATATGGGGTGCCGTGCAATATTAGCACTGTTGTGTGCAAACATCTACACATGATTCATGAGACAAACCCAGAGATTTCAAATAGGAATGCATACTATCTAAAACGGTCTGACCTGTCGTGGTCTTTCTGTCTTTCTTTGTAACAGAAAAATTGCTCTATTCTTTTTTCGGTAGTCGAGAAACAAGTGTAAACTAAGAGCTGGCATTTTCAGAGGGGTACTTGTCTATGAGGAGTGCCTGGAGCCTTTGAGAAAAGTTGGAAACTACTGTGTTAAGGGAAGCATACTTTTATTACCTGCTTCTGGGACTAATAGCCTTATACATATTAACTGCTCTAAGGTTGCCAGGCAAACCCAGAGTTAGCCCTCAGTGTTTTTCCCAAAGCAAACAGTAAGGAGCCATAGTTAATCTCTGAGCTCAGCTATTGGATCTGTTAGCAATTGCTGGATTGTTCCACATCACACATTTTCTAGCCTTTTGTTCAGCCTGTGTTTAAATGTTGCAATCCAGGAGGCTGTCACTAGCACAGCCATTTAAGTTTACATTTTCTCTCCCTCAAATCCAGCCGATTACACTTCCTTTTACACTTTTGCATGCTAAATATATTTTCTCTGTCTTTGGTGTTTATACCTTCCAAGACTGCTATAGCTCTCCTTAGTCATTTCTTTGCTGAGCAACAGCATATCAAAGTTTTAGTTTTTATAGTACAGCTTTAGCGCTTTTAATCTTTCCTTATAAATGAATCCAGCCAGCCCCTTGATAATTTTTGTTGCTCTTCTCTGAACTCCCTACAATTTTTCAATATCTCCTTGCTAATGAGCTTCTCAGAACTGAACAGAGTGTTCCAGGTGTGGGAACAGCAGAGTAGTATAGAGATGGCCTGAAATGTGACACTTCTGCATACGCAGCCCAAAACTGCAATAGCCTGTTCACTGCCATATCCCATTGTACTCTTGTGACAAATTTGCTGCCTGGGTGACTTTAGCAAGTCATTAGTAACTAATATTTACATAGCATTTCAGCTATTTTCAGTTTTTGACCAACAAAATAACGAAACATTTGACTGACTCTAATTCCAAGATCAACCTAATGTTGCAGGTTTCTGAATGTGTATCCCCCCCCCCTTCCCTAGGTCTTTTGTATTCTCTGTCCTCTGCGGTGTTTGCAACCCCTCCCGATTTGGTATCATCTGTGTACTTCATTACAGGTGCTGCTTTCTCCTTCTCTTTCAGATCCAAGATGAAGGTGGTAAATAAGACACATTCTAGCATATGCGCACCCTTTGGTGCACCCATATACTCCCCTTCTCAACCTTGATGATTTGCTGCTCGGTGTTAGCTTTCTTTATAGCCTTTTAGCTTGTTTTCAAATCAACAAGGCAGTGCTCTTATCCAAGCCAATTTAAATGAATTTTTCTAGAAGGATTTTGTGAGGCACAGTATCAAATGCTCTACTCAAATGCAAATATATTACATCTGCGGCATCTCATTCATCCACTAATTTTTTCTTTCTATCAAAGAAAGCAATTAAGTTAGTCTGGAAAGATTTATACTTTGCAGACCCACACTACTTATTGCTGATTCTGTTGGGCTCTATGGGTCCATACACATGTACTAATTTTCTGACAGTGAAGTTGACTTAACTTTTTAAAGTCAACTTAATGGTTGGAGCGTATACACATACGTGGAGGAGAGTCAACTTAAATGTGCATATGCAAAGCAGAGTTGACTTCATGCACCTCTAAGGTGTATTAACTTGAGTTGCGTTAGTTAAGTTGACCCTACTGCAGGGGAGGACTGCCACCATGTCAAGGAGCTGTATGTGTATACACTCTGATGTGGGCTTAACTTAAGGTGACTTAGTTAAGGCAACTTTGTTAAGTTGCCTTATTTTAAATTGCTTTAGACGTCTGTACACACCCAGATGACACTGACTGTCAGAAGTGCTGGGTAACTACAGGTGCAGTTGACTTCTGAGGAGAACATAGGGATCAAATACTTCCAAAAACCAATGCTTAGGGTTAGTCTTACAATAGCGCACAAAAGGATACTTCCTTCTTTGCCACCAATGCATCTCTGCAGGTGCCAGGCAGAACTGTATTCCTTATAGACAAGGATTGTTTAGCTAGCAGACTTGCCCCAAAGGGTTGTGGGCAGAGAATTTTAGTGTTCATCCTCCCTTCACATGTCTGCTCATGGTGACAGGTGATCAAGCAAGTGACTGAGACAGCTCCCTTGGAGCTCCTGTGTTTCAGCAGCTAGTCTGAAGGCAGAGAAGTGAGAGAGCTCATGCAGCACCTTCTTGTAGCAAGGACAGGCAGTATCCCTCCCCATGCATACTCCATGCATTGTTTCATACTACCACTTGGGCACTCTTCTCAGCCCATTTTCACTACTTTATTCAGAGGAACAAGACTGACACAGCCCTTCTTAGAGCAGTACCTGGCCAGACTATTCGTCTGCCCTTTTTTAAATATTAGTTTTATATTTGCTAATTTCCAATTGTCTGGTTAGTTCACAGGTGTCCATGTGTCATTCAACATCAATTTAAGTAGTATGGAAAAGTTGCTGGTTGCCTTCACGTCCCAGGACTATCTGAACCAACTAGTTTAAACAAACTCATTAACCCAAATATCTCTTTAATAAAAGTGTTCTTTATTGAATTTTCCCTCCTTCCCTAATTGTTCACATTTTTTTCTTTGTTTTATTAAGTAGAGATTCCTGTCATCATTTTTTCATCTTCATTTTTCTCTAGTACTCGTACTTCCTTTCCCCTGATACTTTTCTAATAAGTACCTTTCTTATTCCCTTTAACTCCTTTGGCAGCATTAATCCCCTCTGATTCCTCCCCCTCCCTCCCTCCCCCCCCTTATCTATTCCCTGCTGGGCATTAAATGAGTCTGTATTCTAGTTTGATTTTCTTCGCACCCATTTTCAAGTTCCAATACAGTATTTTTAACCTCTCATCTTTAAGCAGTCCCTTGTGAAGTCACTGTAATTGTCACATATAACAAATGTATTCAGCCATGTGTATTAGTCATGCAAATTTATTCATACATGACTTCAATACGGATCTGTAGGGTGCAAAGCTGGAAAGGACCTACTGGGAGTTATGCATGCATAGCCTTGGGCAAAAAAGGACCCAGTCTCATCATGAACACTGGGATGCATCTGAAGAAAGAGTGTTAGCCCAAGCTAAAATGACGAGTGAGGATGCACAAAGCCAGTCTAGCAAGAGACCAAGAAATATTGTCCCCGTCAGAAGACATGTTCTCCAAGGAATATATGACATACAGCCAAAACCTTCACTCATGAATAAGACAAGCATCTTTCCATCATTAATTAGTTTCTTGACTAATTAGTTAATATTTGTATAGTGTTTTGAAGATGTCAAGTGCTATATAAATGAATGCATTACTATCTTCCCTAAAAGGTCCATTCAGCTACATGGGCACAGTATAGCTCTCAGCATTAATGACATATGTGGCACTTTCAGGAGAAAATAAATTCAGTGAAGAAGGGTCATTCCCACCTGCAGAATAAGGAACTAGCCTTTAGAACATGAAAATGAGCACGTCTCCTCTCAGCTGGGTACAGGAAAAAGCTCCCTAGGACTCCCATTCATGCAAAACAAATCTACAGCCCCAATCCTGTTTCCGTCACATCTACTTAACCACCTTCCCCTTATAGGTAGGGAAATAGCTGGAACCTGTTTGCTCCCTCTCTTTTTAACACTGCTTCCTACCAAGCCACAGCAGCTGGTCCTTCCATCCAGGCTTCCCTGACAAAGAGGTCTGCATGGGAGAGGATTCTTTCTCTTCTCATCCAACCCTGTTAAAGACATTGAACCCCTTTACTGAATCAGTAACAATTTGGAGATGGAACTGTGTTAGTTTGAAATCAGGCGGAAGGTACAGCAGATTAGTTAAAACCTGGTTCAAAGAGGCATGGCTTTTCATAGATGACAGTCCACTTCAACTGTCCATTCATAGCACCTGATGAAAAGGGCTGTCACCTATGAAAGCTCATGCGTTTCTGAATGAGCTAATATCTATTCTGCTCTACAATCTGAAACTAAAGCCTTTCTATTTTATTTTAAGAAAGCATTGGCAGTTTGGCAGAGCTATCAGTGAAACGGTATGCAACACAATGATAATTGAACTCTCATATTTGTCAAAGTATGTAATGGATTTAAGGAAAACTGAAGTAATTTCAGCATTAATATAGTTGTCACCAACTTATTTGAAATTCCCAGTTATTTCCCTTCCCTAGGAGTCTAATGTGTGGCAACAGGTATCGCCAGTCCACTGCCAAATCTATTTTCAATATTAATTGTCTCGCTGTGGGTTAAGTAGGTTTGGGTTTTTTGTGTTAAAAGGTTTACAAAGATTAGAAATGATTAAAATTAAAATGGTTAAAATGATTAAAAAAGAAATGATTAAAATCAGCACAGCTGGAGGTAAGCAGGGCCCGTGGAGAGAGGGGGCTAACCCTTTAGTGTGCGGGAGGAGGCGGCTGAGTGGAGCCGGGCCGGGTCAAGCCCCACCCAGGCACCTACTTCTCCCTCCAGGCCAAAGGAGAACTCCGGGACCTCCCACTCTATCCAGCCAGGGGCATGGACCAAGGTGGTCAAGGGCCCTAAGGCCCACCGCACCAAGGCCCCTGCCCCGCCAGAGCTGAGCAACAGGTACACACCTCTTGCTGCTCCAGCAGAGCCTGCTGAGTTGCTGGCTCCCACAAGCAACATGGGCCCAACTGCAGCTACAGCCCCTGCTCTCCCCAAGACAAAACGTAAGGTGTTTGTTGTGGGAGACTCCCTCCTGAGGGGGACTGAGGGGGCAATCTGCCGCCCTGACCCCTTAGCCCGGGAAGTCTGCTGCTTCCCGGAGGCCTGCATCCGGGACATTGCAGAGAGGATCCCAAAGCTCCTCCAACCCACAGACCACTATCCCATGCTCCTTATTCATGTGGGCATCAATGACACGGCCCGGAGCGCTCACCGCCTCCCCTAGGGAGGAGGCGCTTCTCAGCCAGACTGGCTGACCTGCTCCACCGGGCTTTAAACTAAGCCCGCTGGGGGACGGGGGGACTACCGCCACTGCTGGCCCGCTGAGCAATCCTTGCAAAGTCAGCGGGTCAAGGCACTTAAGGGAGCCCACCCCTGCCCCAGCCCTGGTAAAATCTGTGGGCAAGGAAGGAGCCCCCCAGGGGACACTTGCCTGCCTGTACACAAATGCCAGGAGCTTGGGGAACAAGCAGGAGGAGCTCATCCTCCTGCTCAATGCAAATAATTATGATGTCATAGGGATAACGGAGACCTGGTGGGACTCCACCCATGACTGGACCATGGGTATAGATGGCTGTACCCTGTACAGGAGGGCTCGTGTAGATAAAAGGGGAGGGGGTGTAGCTCTCTATGTTAAGGAAAGCTACACGTCCCTGCAAGCCAATATTGGCGACCAGGGTGGACGACTGGAGACCCTCTGGGTTAAAATCCGTGGGGAACTCGGCACAGGGGACACAATGGTGGAAGTCTACTACAGACCTCCCACCCAAAGTCCTGAGCTTGACCAGGAGTTTGCTGGGAACTGGCTGAGGCTGCATGCTCCAGGACCATGGTTGTCATGGGTGACTTCAATTACCCGGACATCTTGTGGGAGGATTGCTCAGCAAAATCCGAGCGGTCGCAAAGCTTCCCATCGTGCGTGGATGACCTCTACCTGACTCAAGAAGTCTATGGGCCAAATGAGAGGTAAAGCACTGCTCGACCTGGTACTGGCTACTGGGGATGACCTAGTCAGTGACCTAGTGATCGATGGGAAGCTGGGTGACAGCAACCACGAGCTGATCACCTTCACCATCTGCTGAAAAGCTGGCAAGTCAGTCAGCAACACGGAAGTCCTTGACTTCAGGAAAGCCGACTTTGACAAGCTCAGGAGGCTTGTCAGTGAGGCCCTAAGGGACCATGACCACAGGGAGAGGGGAGTTCAAGAAGAGTGGTTGCTCCTCAAGGGAGCGATCCTCAATGCACAAGCTAAGTCTATTCCATCTCAAAGGAAAGGCAGCAAGAGGGCACAGCAGCCCCCCTGGCTCTCCAGGGACCTAGCAGACCTCCTGAGGCTAAAAAGAAAGGCCTACAAAGGATGGACGATGGAAGTCACCTCCAAGGAGGATTATTCTGCACTGGTCCAGTCCTGCAGGGAGTATACCAGGAAAGCCAAGGCTGCAACTGAATTCCAACTAGCTTCGAGCATCAAGGACAATAAAAAGTCCTTTTTCAGATATGTGGGGAGCCGGAGGAAAAGCAGGGGCAACATTGGACCCCTGCTGAACCAGATGGGGCAACTGACAACTGACGCCCAGGAAAAAGCCAACCTATTAAATGGGTACTTTGTGTCGGTCTTTCATCAGTCCCATGGGACGCCCATGCCCGCTACGGGACAGGGAAGTCCGGGTGAGGGTGATCCCCTGCCCTCCATCAATGCTGACCTCATGAAGGAACATCTTGAGAAGCTGGATACCTTCAAGTCAGCCAGCCCTGACAATCTACACCCCAGGGTACTCAAGGAGCTGGCGAGCATCATAGCCCAGCCTCTAGCGCGGATCTTTGAAAACTCTTGGTGCTCTGGTGAAGTGCCCGAAGACTGGAAGAAGGCCAATGTGGTGCCTATCTTCAAGAAAGGGAGGAAAGTGGATCCGGCTAACTATAGGCCCATCAGCCTGACTTCTATCCTGGGGAAGATCTTAGAAAAGTTTATTAAAGAGGCCATCCTTAACGGACTGGCCGACGCCAACATCTTAAGGGATAGCCAGCACGGGTTTGTTGCGAGTAGGTCTTGCTTGACCAATCTCATTTCCTTCTATGACCAGGTGACCTATCACCTGGGCAAGGGAGAAGAGATTGATGTCATATATCTTGACTTCAAAAAAGCCTTCGAACTGGTATCCCATGATCACCCCTTGGTGAAACTGGCCAGTTGTCGCCTTGGGTCCACCACGATCCACTGGCTGGAAAATTGGCTCCGTGGTCGGACCCAGAGGGTAGTAATTGATGGAAGTCACTCATCATGGTGTCCTGTGACCAGTGGGGTCCCACAAGGCTTTGTCTTTGGACCCATACTGTTCAACATCTTCATTAATGATGTGGACACTGGAGTCAGAAGCGGACTGGCCAAGTTCGCCGATGACACCAAACTTTGGGGCAAAGCATCCACACCAGAAGACAGGCGGATGATCCAGGCTGACCTGGACAGGCTCAGCAAGTGGGCGGACGAGAATCTGATGGTGTTCAACGCCGATAAATGCAAAGTTCTCCACCTTGGGAAGAAAAACCTGCAGCATCCTTATAGGCTCGGCAGTGCTACACTGGCTAGCACTATGCAAGAAAGAGACTTGGGGGTCATCATTGACCACAAGATGAACATGAGCCTGCAATGCAATGCTGCGGCTAGTAAAGCAACCAAAATGCTGGCTTGCATCCATAGATGTTTCTCAAGCAAGTCCCGGGACGTCATTCTCCCCTTTTACTCGGCCTTGGTGAGGACGCAGCTGGAGTACTGTATCCAGTTTTGGGCTCCACAGTTCAAAAAGGATGTGGAGAAGCTTGAGAGAGTCTAGAGGAGAGCCGCATGCATGATCAGAGGTCAGGGAAGCAGACCCTACGATGACAGGCTGAGAGCCCTGGGGCTCTTTAGCCTGGAAAAGCGCAGGCTCAGGGGTGATCTGATGGCCACCTACAAGTTTATCAGGGGTGACCACCAGTATCTGGGGGAACGTTTGTTCACCAGAGCGCCCCAAGGGATGACGACTAGGTTGAATGGTCATAAACTACTACAAGATCATTTCAGGCTGGACATAAGGAAGAATCTCTTTACTGTCCGAGCCCCCAAGGTCTGGAACAGCCTGCCACCGGAGGTGGTTTAAGCGCCTTCATTGAACACCTTCAAGAGCAAACTGGATGCTTATCTTGCTGGGATCCTATGACCCCAGCTGACTTCCTGCCCTTTGGGCAGGGGGCTGGACTCGATGATCTTCCGAGGTCCCTTCCAGCCCTAATGTCTATGAATCTATGAAAATGATGAAAATCAATTTTCGCAAAGTTAGACAATCTGTCGCAGTTAACTGTAAAGAGGAAATATTGTTTATGTTCATGGTCCTTTCGCTGTCTTGGAAAACTAGACATTGGAAATACAATTGTTATATTAAAAAAGGAATTACAACTAGGGTAATTTTGTCAAAATGATGCTTGTTTCCCATCAGGGCATCCTCCGCCTGCCTTTTTTTGGGCTCGCGGTTTCCATTTTCTTTCCAAATAAAACAGAATGTTTATTATTTTGAACTGAGGAATTAATGTCAGTAAATGCTAAACACTGACTGAGCACGAAAGCCCACTGGCAAACATGTCACATCTGCGACAGAAAACAGACGGGACGTGGAGCTAAGTGTATTCTGATCACAGTGTTCTTTAGGATTGTTTAAAATCGGTGGGATTTTCTTGTAAAGCTGTTTTTCACCTGTGAGACAGCAAGAGGAAGATGGCCATGTATTTAACACACTGGTTAGGGATTTACTTCCTAGCTCTGCCCCAGACCTTCAGCAAGCCACAGACCCTCTATATTGGCTCAAATGGGATAGTCCTATCTACCCCCAGTGTGCACTCCAAACCCCCAAAGATACCAGTGAGGGCTCTTTAGGTGCCCCTTTGCAGACATCTGCAAGACTGTGGGCTCTGATATGCTTCATTGTAGCTGTGGGGGTGACCCCAGAGCAGCCACACCAGTGTATTTCCAGGTTTGAGGCGTGACAGCAGGAGCCGGTGTCTAGGGTATTCTCAGGAATATCCTGGATGAGGTATGCCCACCATTGGGGTGGACCCAGGATTTGGCAAAGTGGGGTGCAGGAGCAGCCACCCGTGCTGCAGAGCCTGCTCCAGGCCTCCTCCCTCACAACCCACTGGTGGAGGCAGACTGCAATGCAGGAGCCTCTGGGGACTTCTTGAATTTACTGAAGTGGGTGAGCATCCCCCCTTTCCCCTCCACACGCAGCGGCACATCCGCTCCTCTCCTTTCCCCTCCCCTCCCATTCCCTCCAGTTGCTGCAGAAGCTTCAGAGCTGCTCCTGCCTGGCTGAGCTGGGCTGCAATGAGAAGCAGGCGTGGGACCCCACTGCCACTGTCACTGCCCTAGGTGAGCCCAGCCCCTGCACAGCCTGGCTGGGGTGGGCAGGAGCAGCTCTGATTGCCTTGCCCCGGGGCAGTAGGGAAAGCTGCAGCAACTGGAGGAGGGAGGGATGAAAGTGGAGGGGAATGAGGGATTGTCTTATGCTTTGGGGAATTTTTTCAAGCCCCAGAGGCTCCAGCAACATGGTCCAGTTTGAAAGAGGGGTGCAGCCGTGCCACTGCACCTCCTTTGGATCCTCCTCTCTATGGCCCAGCTCTCTATTTGTGAAACAGGGGTATGGCACTCAAGATACTACTGTGACGGGGCTATGGAAGCATCGCCCTGATAATTATTGCATAGTGCTCCCCATTTCTTCTTGCACCCAGTGCCAGGCTCTCATTACTGTTAATATTGCATTAATACATGTTAATATTATGTTAATTTAAGGTTAACATTAAGCGTTAGATTTCCATTTATATGGCCTCCATATCCAACACTAAGGTAGATAAAGAATTATTTTATGCTTATTACTTCCTTTTTTTTGTAATCAATTCCCAATTTTTTTGAGGATGTCCTGCCTCCTGAACCATTTTGCTCTTTTTAATAACATTGTATCAAAAGGAGTTCATCTGATGAATTAAAAAAGCATTGGGCCATTTTCTTTTGCCTCTCTCTGAAGTCACTGAGCAGAGGATCAGGCCTGAAGGGTGCAGCACTCCTGATGCATTCAGGAGACAGTCTTCTGAGGGCGACGCTACTTCCTTGCTTCCTTCTGGCGCTGGTTATGTGTGCGATCATTTCCAATTAAACCCTCGTATCAAATTTTCTCTTCCCTTTTACCTTTCCCAAAGCCCTTAGTATCCAATGACAGTCATTTGGTTTAAAGCCGTGGGAGACAATGTTTTTGGCAGGCGGGCCACAAGGGAAGCCCTGTATCTTTCCTGATTGCCACTTCAATCCCTTTCACCTGCCCAATCTGCTGCTCTGCTTTCTTCTCCATGCCCTATTTCCCATTGTGCTCCCTGCTCCCTCCCTTATCTGCTGAATGCCACATACAGAGGATGCTTGTTTCTACCCCTGGTTTAGAGACACGGGCCATAAGATGGAAGGACTATGCTGAAACCACGGAAAACCATGCAAGAAGGTTTTGATCACATCCTATAATTAGGCTTCGCCTCTAATATACTGGCTAATGACCTCTTGTTTCCAATATGAATGATATGGCAACTTATCAGCAATATTTTATATTATTTGTTTTTGTTACCAAGTTTCCTTTTGTGTTTGTCACTGTAGGAGCTTGGGCAGCATTTGGCCAGCAACGGCTGTGAAAGTCACATTTATCATTTCCAACAGTAATTCTTGTTTCGCAGAGAGGTAAAATCCAGAGAGTAACGGATGTTATTCGAGGGACAGACAGTGTGGGCAGAGAAGCGTAGGAGGGGAAGCTGAAGAAGATTTGTTCTGAGTGTTTTATTTGTTGGATCTATTGATTTTATATAGTCCCAAGATGTTTTCCATATTTTGGGATATTTATTTCTAATATCCAGCAATCAGAATATTAGCTTTTTTTTTTATGAGGCTGTTGCCATTTGTGTTATGATCCAGCATTTGTTGATATTGCGGTATCTTTCGTAGAATTTATTATGGCTATTAGGGACGCTGATGCTTTTCCATTTTAGTCCCTCATTATCTCATCTACTCCACTTATGGCTCCAGGTACACACAATAGAGCTGTCATTACTCTTTCAGTTTCATTATAACTTCTATTTGTTCAGAGCTTTATTTCTTAGAAATAATTCATTGTAGGGCATGCCTGAACATAATCACCCCAAATATTATTTATGTATAAATCTCAGATGTTGAAGGATGTTGATGATTCAGTGGGTGGCGCGTTCTTCCTGTTAGGTCAGCATTGTAGGAAAGCAGGAGCTTACACGTCCAGTCAGGCCAGTCTCTGGTTTAATGCAGTGTCCGGACAAGGCTGTGAAATGTCACACTTCCATAATGGCTACTACCATCACCTACATGGCCATGGCAGAGTTTCTTCCCAAGCCTAGGTAGCCATGGTTCAGAAAGGCTCTAAACACTCTTACTAAAATACATCTTATCTCATGCAACAATGGCTGTTGATTCAAATTAATATCTAAAACTTGTCCTAATCCTATTTAAATGAATCCTATCTTGTGGCAGTGAGTTCCACAGTCAATTTTGTATTGTCTTGAAACCCTCTCCCTGCCCCACTCCACAAACAAGTGATTCAGGGCCCCAGCAGTGGTATAGCTGGGAGGGCACTGTGTCATTATCTTCTCATATCATCTTGGAGCAAGTAGAAGAACTAGTGCTGCTGTCTTTTAGATGAAATGTAACATGAACTTGAGTGGCAAATGCTTTCCATGAGAATCAGGCTGTATGAGACTCCAGTTTGATTCATTTACTTTCTTCCCGTCTCCTATCATTGGCACTCCACAGAGAGTAGCAGTAAGACCCTGCCTTGACAAGTTAGAGTCTATTATTACACCTACACTGCTGAGTGCAGCAGCCCAGCAGCCATGCTCCTTGTAAGGGGGGAAAAGATTATTTTCCGCTTTTCCTAGATAAAGAAATAAGGGACCATTACTGATGTCGTTAGACTGTGCTTGTAGCAGGAAATGCACTTCAAGTGAAATCGATGGAATTACTGCAATTAACCCTTTTCTTCCAACCTATAATGAAGCTGTTCAGCTGAAGCGCAGCCCCCTCGAAGCTGCTGTTTCAGCCAATGAGATGGAAGAGTGGCTGCACTCCCACTGTGACACTGGTGTCAAGGTCACTGCCTCTGCATAAGGATAGACCCCATTGCCTCCCTTCTGAGCAATCCCTGGCCCATTCAGTCCTTTGGTCACCAGCCTATACAGGATCCCATCCAGTACCCCAATATGGAATAATAATAGTGCTAATAGTGAAAGGGGACTTCGAGTACAGTCACTGTACTCTGTGTAGGATTTCATCCATAGGGAAGTTTGGAGGGGGGGGAAGCCTTTGCCTGGAAGAGGACTGCAGGGTGTAACAAACTATCAGTGCAAAATGCTAGTAAAAACTCTGTTGCGAAACAAATTACATGATTAAAAATGATAGATTTAATAGATTTTTAGGGTCGGAAGGGACCTCAGTAGGTCATTGAGTCCCATCCCTTGCCCTGGGCAGGAAAGAGTGCTGGGGTCAGATGATGCTAGCTAGGTGCTTGTCTAGTCTCCTTTTAAAGACCTCCAAGATAGGGGAGGGCACAACCTTCCTTGGAAGCCCATTGCAGATTTTGGCAACCCTCACTGTAAAGAAATTTTTCCTGATGTCTAATCTAAATCTGCTCTCCGTCAGTTTATGGCCATTGTTCCTAGTAACCCTAAGGGGTGCTCTGGTAAACTGAGTATCCCCTCTATCTTGCTGTCCCTCCCTGATGAATTTGTAGACGGCCACAAGATCCCCTCTCAGCCTTCTTTTGCAGAGGCTGAAGAGATTCAGGCCCTGTCCAACTAGTAATTATCACACCTCTTGATATGTCCCATTATTTTTTTCATGATATAATTCAGTGAAACAAAATTAAATCTGTGTTTCTGCCATAAGTTTTGGCTTGATTCCTTCATATTCAGGCCTTCAAGCTTTAGCCAAAATCTGCTGAGGCATCCTTCTGTACAGACTCTAAACCCTGAGCCCTCACTACCACAGGTGTTGGAGGCCACAGCCAGGCATGATTCCTCACTGGGCACGTCTACACATTCATTAATGCACCATAGTTACTGTGCATTAAGCTTAATGCTTGGTTAACCAAGCACTAAATCTGTGGGCAGTAACTTGCGCTACTGCACAGTAGCACCGGCAAATGGTTTCTTAGTGTTGCCTACTGCACAGTAGCCTAATACTAGTGTGCAGTAGCTTATTAGCAGATTTTTTGCCTGCACAGTGTTATTAGGCTATTGCACAGCACTCATCTCATGTAGATGTGCCCACTGTGTAGGAACTATAGGGTTTGGGCCTGCTCCATGGCCAAATGCCTGTTCATAGCAGTGATGCAAGACTGGACACAGGGGACAAAAACACTGCCATACACTCACATGCACGAAATCCAATAGTTATTATAAACTATCTCCTCACTCTGCATACATGTCAAGTCACTTGGGTATGGCATGAGTGAACACACAGATAAGGAGTTCCCATGAAAGAATACAGGCTGTCATGGGGAGAAAAGACCAATGGTTTAGGGGAATAAATATAACCTAAAAACTGGTTAAATTCACAATCACACTCAGAGAAGAAAAAGGTCAAAGTGTTTTTAACAAGAGTTGCTGTCTGTCGGTCTACTGTAATCTGCCTTATGCTTCACACTCTGCACTCTTGGGGAGAACAATATCTGGAAAAAAGGAGGCCTTCCAAAGGCAGCACAGCTGTTTTAGGTCTACGTAGGCCCCCCCATGACTGAAATCCCTAATTACCTTCTACTTTCCACGTCTAAAGCCACGCTTCCTCTCCACATACTGACTTTTTGTCTAGAGGCTGCAGAACTTCATTAATGGGAATTTGTCAAAGCCTCCATGCAACATCAAAGCCAAGCAGGAACTTGGCAGCAGAAGGCCTAACATTACCGCTATGGGCAAATGCTGGTAGGAAGGTGTATTGGGTTACACTGAAGCTACTCAATGTGGGACCCATAAAAACTTACGGCCAGACCTGCCCCTGCACCACAGTAAGGTGTTGCAGGAAACAACTGGCATCCATGCTCAGCTAAGGCGCATTTCTTGTTAAACATGATGTCACCTGGCTGCGATTAAGGTCTGCTCTGTGTCCTTAGCTTTCATTACTATTGTGCAATAAGACATTTTTCAAGCAGGAAAAATAGGTAACAGCTACTTTTTGTATTTGCCACTTGCCGTTTGGCATCTGACATCCCTGCTTCTCTCCTGGTAGTTGTTCCTGTCCGATGTCCTGCAGCCTCGGATAAATCCCTCTCATCTTGGCTCTGTTTGGGTGCCGTTTCCTTTAACAGCTCACGTGTTTTTATCTGCAGTTGGATATTCCAGCTGTGCCGCAGGGGTTTCCTAGACACTGCTAGCTACAGCATAATCTCTTTTCTCTGGGAAGGGTCCATCGATCTGCACATCCACATACTGCCAGGATTATCTTCTCTATGTTGTAGACATGACAAAGAGAATGACCCTGGTTACAGATGCATTTGAAGTCCATGTAATAGGATCACCAGAGAAGAGGACTGTCCTGCAGAAGCATATCCTAAAATGTGTCCTATAGTAGACCCTCCCAGGATCATAGCTACTCGGCCTCTATGAAGATCCTATAACAGTCTATGAACACGCAGCATCACGTAGTCCTAGCAGATCAGCGTGTTCCACAACAGATCATGCACGAGCTTCAAATACATTTGTTGAGCGCGCAGCTCCCAGATGGGCACAATTAAAGAATCGTTCTTCCTGGAAATGTGTGTCTGATCTGACACTACCCCTTTTCAAAGTTGGATTAACATTTTAAAAGAACAGCAGTCAATATGGCCACTTCAGTGAAAGAGAATCAGAGAGTTAATACAGCATATAGATTTTTCCCCTCCATCTCCTTTTCTCCCTCTGTCACGCATATATAGTAATAAATCTCTGGCCTGTGTGTATGTTGGTACTATTATCTTCAGCTAAACCACACATGTTGTGGGGATATAGAATTTGGGACTTTCTACTACTGACAATGGGGATTAAGATAGCAAGGTACATCGCTTCTTTGTGGGGTAGCCATTAGAAGGTGACATAAGCTTAGGACAAATTCCCTGCAGCAAGAGCCAGCAAATGCACCCATAAACTATCTACGGTTGTAATCATTAGATTACATCTCTTCCCGCGGTGACAGGCCAAAATTAAATTGCCCAGGTCTCCAGAATGCTATGGGAACCACCGGTTATGGGGCTGTGATGCCTTTAAGGTTTAGCTCTTAAAGTGGAATGAAGGGAAATAGGGTCCTCTGCAGATTGGCTCAAACATAATCCTTGATCTAAAACCAGCCTACAAACTTTCGGTCTAATAGTTTTAAAAAAGGCCGTGATGATGCCTCTCTTGTGGCAAGGGTGATTAATGGCCATAGCTTTTTAGCAACTCTCTGGGTCTGTTCCTCTGGCTGAAATTGGAGTAGCTGTTTTTAGAGGGGTGACAATTAACAGACTGTCAGGTGCATGTTCTAGCTTTGTTAGATCAATTAGGGCATAGAGGTAAATTGATGCTGGTCATGCCTGTGTAAACCGTAAGCCATGCTTTGTGGTAGCAATCAATATCTAATTATGCATTATGCTAATTCGAGAATGCCTGAAGCCTCACCTTCATGCATTGATGCTCGGCATGTTGCTACCCCCATTTTCTCAGGCAAATCAACTGCCTTTTTCTTCTTGACTTAGCAGTTTTCAAAATCATATTGGAATGAACCCATTATTCAGCACAGCTGAGGCTATAACTCTACTAAGGTGTGCTATGACACCAACTCCTCTTAACACCTAGACCAGTTTGGGTTTGGTTGAAAGGGCATCTTGGACTGTGGTGCTGTGGATTCAGTAAAGGACACATTTTCCCTCGGATATGTTTAAATTAGGGGCAGTGGGGGGGAAGGCCTCTTCCAGGGGTCAAACCTTACTAGCCCATGTTATTACAAGGGTAGTTACTATAAGGGAGCAAACTTGATACAAAAGCCACTGTTACCATACACTTTGTGCCTGTTCTGATTGAATGCCCAGCACAGGCATGGACAGCCTGGTGCAACCCAAGATGTTATCTTTCTGTACAATCATCTTTAAAAAAACAAAAGGGTACAAGAAACAAGTGATTCACAGCATTTCAAAGTGATGAACTGCGAGGAGAGGGTGTTACTTGCCCTCCCATCTAAGTATCTCTTTTGTTTTCTTTTTCTGATGAAAAAGCAAACCTACAAAAGCATCACAGAGTCAAAATCTGAGCCAGACAGGCACCCCTCTCTCTTACTTCTCATCCTTCCACTTGCCTTTCCTGCCACGACCAGCATAGGAAACCGGCAGCTCTCCCTGGTTAGGCTGACTGTCACATTGGCCTGGGCCACTTATATTTATTTGTGCCAGAATGAATAAAAGCGGTTTAAAAGGGCATTTTCAAGGGGATTCAGTCTGGTCACTTTGAAACAAGGGGGATTCCCTCTTGTTAACTTCAGCCTCCTTCTCTTTTCCCCCCCTCTTTATCTTTAATTTAATTGCTGGTACTACAGCAACACCTAGAGGCTCCAACAGAGAACAGGGCTCCCTAGGCAAGGAGCTGTACACACACACACACACACACACACACACACACACACACGTTACAGTCCCTGCCCCAGGCAGCTTACAGTCACCAACAGCTGAAAGAAAGGCCACATCCTAGTCACCATCATGCATGGGGATGTGGCACACAAAAAAGGCTTAGTGGTTGGCCCACTATCGCAGAGGGCAGAGCTGACTTTCTGAAGCCAGGCTAAGCCCCTGGCATCGAACTGAGTTTCTTTCCCCCTCGTTGCAGACCAGCAACTCGAGAGCTGTCCCATAGACTGGAGGTCTGCATGGAAACCTCTGGCCGGTCCCTTTAGCTGGCTGTCCTTTCCTATTCCCCTTCCTCCTGTTGAGAGAGCCAGTCAAAGCTGATGCACAGACGGAGGGACAAGCCCCTGCCTCCCACCTGTGAAAGCAGACACTTAGCAGCATCTTCCCCCTCTGCGATTACCCACGTGCCTTCCCTTGGCGCCCTCATGTACTTTTGCTATATCCCACAGGCTGGCAAGCTTTTTGCAGGGCACATCTGGGGCAAGTTAAAAGCTTGCCCTCCCAGGTACTCAGAGCCAGGTGAACCACCCCTCCCTTTCTATGTTATCTCGCTGCAGCAGCATATAGGAAGCACAGGAGGACAAGCTGCGGACAGGTGAGTTCCTAAAAGAGTAAGAACAAGGAACTCGAACAAAGCCCTTTTGGAAACGGCAGTCCTACTTGCCCCTCTGATGGGCAGCAGAGACAGGCAGTGCAATGCCAGTGGTGAACTTTGAGTGCTCAGGTGGGTACTGAACAAGCTGTGGGGAGAGGAGGGTGAGGGCAAACCCTGACCTTGGGAGAGCAGCTGGGGGGGTGGAGGGGAAGGGGTGCTGGGCTGGGATGTGGACCGTGAATGAAAGGGTTTGAAATGTGGCTGATGGATGAGTTTGGGCAGAAAGGATGATGCTCATATGTCCTTGAGGTTAAAGCATATGGTTCAGTGTGGCATCCAGTCTGGATATGAAGATATCATGAGATGGAGAATCGGCCACTAGCTTTAGCAGTTCTGTCCCTTGTTTAAAACTTATGCCTACATTTCTCATTTGAATTTCTCTCACTTCACCTTCCAGCCATTGGGTCTTGTGTATGCCTTTCTCTGACAGATTATAGAGCTCTTTATTTTCTCCCCCTGAAAGTACTTATGCATGGGAATCAAGTCCTCTCTCCATCCACCTTTAGATAAGCAAAACAAACTGAGCTTTTTAAGTCTCTTACTGTAAAAGCAGTTTCTCCAGCCCTTGCATCCCTTTTATGGCTCAGTCCCTTTTCCAGTTTTTCAACCTCCTTTTACAAATGTGGATGTTGGGGATGGACTCAGTATTTTAGTGTTGCTATCGCTAGTGCTGTATACACAAGTAACATCACTTTCTTCCTGTTATTTGCTTCTCCCCTGTTTTCATATGTGCAGGCTCAGTCTGCTTGCGTGGGTAAAGGAGGTTATGTAAAATATATCCCCAGACAATCCCATTGCTTTCACGTTGGTCCCCCCACGCCTGCAGACTAGAGAGCCAGCTGGGTGCCCTGAAGGCAGGAAGTGAGCAGCAGGCCGGGGGGAGCTGCTCTGGGCTGTCCCAGCAGCTCTGGGCTGCTTGTGCTCTTGTGCCATAAAGCAACCAGATATCTTAGTGGCACAAATTGATACTTCCTTTGTCACGGCTACAAATTTGGGGGCATTTGAGGCACAACAAAGGGGATGGACATCCGTTTGCTTGGCTTTGGGGCCACCATAAACATTTTTATTGTGGCACAAGGGCAACCTCTGTTTCTACCCAGAGGCATTTTGTTGTGAAGAGAAGGGGGGGTGGGGAAGAAGCAAATGGGGAGGGAGTCGGGTGCTCTGAGACAGAAAAGGGGGTTGAGGGGATAGAGGAGGAGAGCTTGAGGAGCTCAGCGGTGCATTGGGTGAGAGGGGGATGGAGACACTGGGGGTCATCAGAGTGCAATGAAGCACTGGGAATGAGGGGATACCAAAGGAGGGATGGGAGTGAGAGACACATCAGCAATATATGGGGCAGCAGACCCCTGCAGGGGTCTTTTTGTTTGGAGACGTGGTTTTTATCGCCTTGTTGCATCTTATTTTAAATAAGGTCCAGTCCTGCAAACACGGAACAACTTTACAGACAAGTAATTTTATGGGATGAAAGCCTGCAATAGTAAACTCTCTGAGGCAGCTACTATGTATTCAGAAGTGGTGTCACAGCACTTAGCATAATGGGATCCATTCTGACTGGGGCTTCCAAGTGTGACAGACAAGCAAATAATAAATACTCGTTTAATAGTGATGAAATGTTTTGTAAAGCTGGCTTTCCTCTAAATATACATCAATAACTGTTCCATCTTATTTGTTTTCCTTTCCCCTTTTTCTGTTCAATATTTTCTTCTGTCACTTGATGTTGTTGTTATTAATGAGATTACAGAAGCACCTAAAAGAGCCAAGTGAAGTTCGAACCCCATTGTGCGAGGCATTGTACAGACACATATTAAGGGATGGTCTTTTTTCTGCAGAATTTATCATTTACACAAAGCAACCCAGAGCAAGCCAGAGAGGAAATGAAGTAATAGGAAGGACTGCCCAAGGTTACAGGAAGGTCAGGGACCATCTTGGTTCTGTCAATCCCCTGCAGTCTGGTGCTCTAACCAGTTGAGCATACTGCTGACGTGTCTCCTCTTTCACTCTTTTAGTTTTGGTTATCCATCAAACCAATTTTTCATTCTTTTTCAATTTCCTAAACTCCTCCATCCTTCAAGATACCTCTTCATGGGCTAGTGCCTCTATGTGCTTTAATGCTATGATGCCATTGCAAGACTTTTGTGCTTTCATTGGACTTGCCATTTCACTTTACACCATTATAAGCCAATTCCTCGTTGCTCTCCAGGAATATCAGAAGGCACAGGTTGTGCCTTTTGTGCAAGGATGATTCATAATGTCACTGGTCACCAACTCTACACAGAGTGTATTTGACTTTAGAGGCTCTCTCTAATGATGAAGGACCCTCCTGAATGCTGCAGGCTGCACTGCATTGTTTTCACCAATGGGACTCTCTCATAATTTCATAGTTTTCATAGACATTAGGGCTGGAAGGGACCTCGGAAGATCATCGAGTCCAGCCCCCTGCCCAAAGGGCAGGAAGTCAGCTGGGGTGACAGGATCCCAGCAAGATAAGCATCCAGTTTGCTCTTGAAGGTAAGAGACCCTGTGGGGGCCACACAGTATATGGCCAGGGATCCACTGGACTATTAGAAAGTGCCCAGAAGGCACAGTCAAGCCAGACATGAATCTGAAGTTGTCGTTATAGCGTCTGCCAGTTGGCGGCCAGAGACTCAGGGCCAACTTCGCCGATGAATGGAGCAGTTATAGTAGCTGTGCTAACATCATTCCCAAAGACGGAGGCTAAATAATCTCTGCCGAGAGTCGCTCAGATTAAAACCCCTCTTACAAACAGACCAGGAATGGAGGTGTCTTATTTCTTGACTCAAAGCGGAGGGGCAGAAGATCAGCAAGGACAATTTCAGATAATCTTTTGGAGATGCCCACTGCCTCTTACACCCCGATAGCTAGATTAGTATTTGCCAAGGCCTGTGTATAAAAGGGCCTCTTATCTCTTACTGTAGCATATGGGCACAAGGACACTTCCTCCCTCCTTGCCAGGGCTTGCTGCCACCCAAGGATTTAAATCGCTACCAGAAGAATTGGAAAAGGGCAAGAACTTCGTCTCATTCTCCTTCCATACGTGTCCATTGACCCCAATCAGCCTGCACCTTCCCAGGCACGGTGCCCTGTGCATACAGGAGTGTGTGTGTGTCCTGAGGCACAATCCCCTTCTGACCCCCGACAATAGCTCTGCACTGCTCGTGCCCACAGTCTGGGCCAGTCTGGAACTGCTGTGCTTTGGCCCCAGATCAGGGAGGTAGATGTTTATCATACACATTTCTCTGGTACGGGTCACACCATAAGGACCTTCAGAGCCTCAATAAATTTTACATTTGTTGAATCCCAAAATGGGACAGTCCCCCTGTCTCCCGGCTCTCTGGCACACTCATTGTTTCTGAGCCCTGGTCTCAGTGGGGCGTGCTGGCTGGGCCAGGGTGGGTGCAGAGCCCAGCGATGGCTGGAGGTGTGGGTGTGGAGGAGGATGGATGCCTTTCCCAGGTGTGACACCTCTAGAGGGGAGGATTGTGAAAACGGGACTGTGTATTCATTTGAAGAAACCAACGGGACGCCCAGGGCAGGTCCTTAAAATGGGACTGAGCCTGCAAAAACAGGCTGTATGGTCACTCTGCACAGACAAACAGCCGCACTGAAGCACAGCTGCAGCTGAGGGAGGGAGAAAGGGAGCTGAGCATCTCCCTGCACACCAGTAAAGAGAGGGGACGCTTAGGACAGCACCTACCATAACAGGTCCCCGGTTGATGAGTAGGTTGCCCGAGTGCTTCAATAATGCACATACTAACTACTAAGGGAAGAACCCCCTCTTTGTATGAGCTATGCCAGGATCTCTCTCATTGACAGGATGGCTGGCTGTTTTTAAGGTCTCATTAGAAAGTCTTGCACAAAATAGGATAACGTGTTGAGCTCCGTTTCTCTACCTTGGAAGGGTGAAGGGCTAAATTGGCACCGCTGGGACTTGACTTCATGGTTCTAGGAGGCACAGGTCTTTTCAGCCTGTTTCTTAGCCCATTAAACCACCTCTCTGATTTAAGCTGCTGGGGTATGATGTATCAATGCTATCGCTTAGCAGCTTGCAGAGTGCTGATTTGATGAGCACCAGCTATGTGTAAATCTACAAATGCATCTCTCCTGAATCAAAGGCTGATTTTGCAACAGGAAGTGGCAGGTGGAACTGAACAGGATTAAGTGTAATTAAAGCAGGGCAGTGTGGAAACATACTATTAATAATAATGCCAAGGATAGTGTGTGTGTGTGTGGGGGGGGGTACACCTGTACGAGATAAGTTATCTCTGTGAATGAGGTTGTCCTCTTTCATATATGTTTAAACAGGGGCCCCTGCATGGGTCACCAGCCTTGCTGGCAGCAGCAGAGGGTGCAGAGGGAGTCGCTTCTGCAAGACCTTCTACTTTCCATCCTGGATGGATGTGGCATGTGGGTGGGAGAAGTGATCCAGCCCCATATTACAGCTGGCACTCATTTTTTTCTGTCCTGGAAGTAGGTTACATATCTTGGCTTCCTCTTGGAGGAGAGCTATGGGTTGTCTCTATAAAACATCTTGTTTAAGCACAATCCTTCGACTCTGGACAAATCCTTGTTTGTTAGTGAGGGAGAGGGGGGTTGAAATAGAGAAAGCCAACAGGCTTCCTGGAGGTTTAGAGGCTTTCAACACCCCCCAAAATTCCCATTAGCCCCAGCTATATCTGCACTGCTGGAATCAGACTAGTCCCATATTCTCTTAGCAGAACTATGCAGCTCTTCCAAGCTGTTCGAAGGACCTTTGTCATACAGGTTTAAAACATTGGGTTTTACTGGACAAAGAGGGATTCCTGTCGGTGGGGAGGAGGGAAAATCAGGTAATTACAGTAAAAATGTGAGTCTGATTCTACCCAGATGTAAGCCAGGAATAACTTTCCAGATGCACCTGGCATCTAAAAACATCATAGATTGGAATCAGGTACTATTGAAAACCTTAGGGCCAAATCCTCAGCTAGTGTAAGCTGACTGACACCAGGCCAGGGTCTGGTACATAAGACTGTTGGGCCAAAGAGACTTGTATGTGACATCTTGTCTGGCCTCCTGCCTAACAGAGCCCATATTGAATTCAAGCCATGGGATTCTCAATGGAGGCCGTAAATGGCTGGAAAGCAGGAACATCACAATCAAATTTCAAAGCCGGGGCACAGCTGAATCATTTGAATGGAACGGTTTCCCCAGGAAAATGCGGAAAAGCAGCAAAGCAGAGCATTTTTGGGCACAGTTTAAAATAGGCACAATAGATAAGGTAGCAGAAGAAGAGCAGCTGGTGGCCAGCAGGTGGGTAGGACAGCAGGAAGCAATCATGAGTGGCTCTTACTACACACGCCACTTGACATTAATTACACTTGTTGAAATTCTGCATGCGCCTTTAAAAAAGTTCTGTGGGGAATGCTGCTAAATCATGCATGGCATCTGCTTTAACTCTTTGAAATGTTTTAATGATGCCTTTCTGGACACAGGACTAACCGGAGAAGGGAGAAAAAAACGTGCATGCATTTTTCAGATTCTGGGAGAGTCATAAGGCCCTTTTGATTTTACAGTCCTTATGGGCCAGACTGAAATGAGCCCAGAATCAGGTGATAAGGCTAGTCACCTCATTGTATTCATTTGCATGTACAGAATTTCTTAATCAAACACAAGAAAACAAGCTGGCTGAATATTATAAAGCCCATGATAACCCCAGCTATTCCTCTTAGCCCATTGCAACAATCCAGTGAAATCTCCTTATGTGACTTTAGTCACTGTAGTCTCAGAAAAGCTCACAAATATGAAATAATTCATCCTCGCCAAAGCCTACCTTGAAGTAGGAAAGTACCATTCAGCCCATTGTACAGATTGGCCACTGAGGTGCAGATTGAGGAGAAGTGATTTGTGGATCTCAAGAGTTGCAGCCCAGTGCCTTTACTGTGAGAGCCTGCAACACTTGAATTCTGCGCAGTGCTATTCCCACAAAAACAAAGCTCCCCCGCTTTTTACCAAGTTAACTGTAGCTAGACAGGTTATGTTTAGCATTTAGTATTTTCAAAGCATAATCCTATCACCTGGGGAGGTGGGGAATAGACTCATTACTCCCATGCCAGAGATGAAGAAACTGAGGCACAAGAAGATTTGCTCAAGGTCATGCGAATGTTGAGATCAGAACTTTAGAGCTTCTAGCTGCCGGCTACGGGTTAGTTCAGTAGACTGTGCTGCCTGTCAGTGTTATCTACTATCAGAGAATTAAATAATAGCACAGTGAAAGAGGAAAATTAAGTAGTTCAGGCAAGGGAAACAAGATACGTTTTCCAATGAGATCTGAAAACTGAGATGGAGAGTTGATTAAGTTCATATCACTGTGAGATCTACGGATGCTAAATAACCTGGTCTCAGAAGCGGTTCAGATCAGAATATCAACCAGGTGGAATTGTTCCTCCCAAAATGCTCAGTAACCCTTTAGTGACTGCAATGGTCCAGAAAGGGGGATGCTGCCACATGAGAGAGGAATGGCAAACCTTTCTTTTTCCCACCCCAGTTTTAGGGATGTCTGTGTGGAGTGTGGAAGACAAGGGGAGGGAGAGAAAGGAGAGACATGTATGTAAGTTATGCCACTACAGTTTTATAATACACATGCAGGCAGAGAGGCACAGCGAGATTAGGGGACTTGTGCATGCACACGCATGCACAAATGCATGAGCGTGTGCACACACACACACATACACACATAGAGCCACAGACACAGAGCCAGTAAGAGAGAGATGAAGGATTCAGGATGCTGCAAATTCGGAGAGCCAGTTTTCTAGGCATATTCATCATTGCCATGCTGTGTCCTTTCCAATTACATTATTAATGCTGTATTTCACAAAATTTACAATCGACTGCAATCTGACTGACCTAATCCATCAGACATGGCACGTCACAAATTAGCATGTCAGCTTGAGTAATTGAAAAAAAAAAAAAAAAGAAACCCACTTTCTTGAAAACTGCTGTTTTTAAACCTTTTCAAAATGGCTTGTAATTGTATTAACAAAAGACATGGGAAAGGACATGCCTTTTATTTTATTTCACTTCCCACCAAAGTCCTGAGGATCATGAAAGGTGGTGGTGGCAGCTGCAGTTTTGTACCCAGGCTATATCCCAGCCTGCCTGCCAAGTCTTTCTGACTTAATGTAGCACCTGGAGTCCAGGAGGATCACACATCATGTGAATCCCCTTCATTTCACATTAGGAAGTGCAGTTGGTGGCTCTGCTCCTCTCCCTGGACTGTGCAGTTCCTTACTCTCCACCACCTACTGCCTTGTCGAGCACTAGGGTGGGGGAGAGGGAGTTAGCACAATCATTCCTCAAGTGGAGGTTTACATATTTCCTTTACAACTGAAAAGATGACTCCAACAGGACAGTTAGTGATTAATATGGTATAATGTATCCATGGCTCCCAAGATCTAGAGTTTCCAATATGAGTTTCTTCTTTCTATGGATTATACAGCTTCCCTCTGTCACAGTGTATGTACAGAAGTTACATTTTTTGCATGAGGCCCCAAAAGCACAAAAGTACTCTGTACCCCATAACACAACAAACGTTCATGGCTGCAGACTGCTTTTAAAATGGCCAGTCGCATGAAAATGTAACACTCATCTGATGCAATATCAGAGAGGGGCAGAGCACCTTAGGGAACTGGTGTACAGGTTCCCTGTGAGGGTTCATTTTGGGCAATTCTGCCTGCATCCCATGCAGCTTTGCTGGCATCCCCACCCCCAGGGCTGTCACAGACAGGACACAGAAAAACCCTGAGCAGCTAGGGTGGGGTGGGGGGTGGGCAGAGGAGGGAAGCCCCCTTGCCGTGCATGCCCCTCCCCCCCCCCTCACCCCAGCTACCCCTGTTGGGGTCTTGGGGGGAGATGGGCCAGGCCCACGCAGTGGTGGTGGTGGGGACTCCATTTCCCTACCCCCTGCATGAGTGTCTTGACAGCGGTAGTGGAGCCTTGTCTGGCCCAGCTCCCTGTAAGACTGCAGCAGGGGTAGTTGGGATGGACCCCCATGCCACGGGAGCGCTGTTTCTTCCCCCGCCCAAGGCTCTTGACAACAGCATCGTCATGGCTGCAACACCTGGAGTTGGGGCAGGAGGATGGAAACAGAGCCCCACCGCCTCTCAGGCTCAGCCCAGCTCCCTCCAACATCCCGGCAGGGGTAACTGAGGGGGTACATGCGGTGGGGAGCTCTTTTCCACCTCACCCCAGCTCCAGGTGCAGCAGCCATGAGGCTACCACTGTCAAGATAATCACGTGGGGGGGCAAGGGGAAGGCAGCTCCCTTTCACTGTGCAGCCCTGGCCTGGCTCCCACCCTCTCCCCCCTGAGACCCGAGCAGGTGTAGTTGTGGGGGCACATGGTGTGGGGTTCCCTCTCCCACCATCCCCTCCAACTGCTGCTGATGGTTGCCAGCTGGAGGGAGCTGGGGCTGGGGAGAAGGATGGTCTGGCAGCCCCCTGGGAGGCTGCTGGAGCACCCCTGCTTGCTGGCCTAGCCCAGTGCAGGCAGGCTCTGAGCACTCCCCACCCAACAGGCAAATGCTTGTTGGGTTCAATGGCACCCTAACTCATGGCGCTTTGTGTAAAGCACCATAGTTAGAGCACCTCCCTGACAGACTGCCTAAACTTCTGTACACAGCCATTGAAAAGGTCTGTCATGTAGTGCCCAATCTTCCAGGGGACTCTATTTATATGCGACATACCTATAAAGTGTTTGTCATGTTTTCCCACCTATGGTTGAGCAGCATAGAGGGTAAAAGCTTCCTACTGTTGCTATTGCAGCTGAGAGGCACGTTTGGTACTGATGGCTCTGGCTCCTAATCCTTCTGATGGATCTGTAGAGAGATGGTGCCCACAATTCTGCTAACTAGAGGCAGCATGGTCTCTGTGCCTCGGATACTGAAGGCATCCTGACCTGCTGGTAAATGAACTGTATTTTTGCTTGACTGGGCACATCGGGACTTTTCTACTGCCTCAAACAGGAACAGCAGAGAGGTAGGCAGGGGGAAGGCCCAGCATTGATTAAGCTGCTAGTTCTGCTGTTGTCATGGAAGACACAGCCACTTTCCTTTTCTTTGCCAGCAGCAACTAAAAAATAAGATGTGGAAAGAGAGGGAGGGAGGTATCTGTGCTGGGCCGGTCACAATACTGTTGGCAGTCACTTAGATGAGAAACTGGAGCATGTGATGAATGGCCATGATGCATAGATACATGGTGATCAGCGTGCTGGAAACAGAAAAGTCAGATTAACTAGGAATGTGCCCGTCTAGTCTGAAGGTGACTCCATTAGGAGCTAGTGGTTAGATGCTAATCACTTTATTTGTCCCCCACCGACACTATTTGCACTGAGCACGGCTGTGTTTACAGCCATTTTGTGAACCACAAAAATGCCAGCAGCTGCTCCTTCCACACGTTGGCCTAGATCTGAGCACTGTGTCATTTACGGCTGGACATGCTATAATGTTCACAGCAGTGAAAGCACAAGGCAGAGAGCGGCTTGTTTGTTTGTTCTGGCTGGAAAGTGACTAACAACATTTATTTTTAAAGCCTTGGCAGAAGAAGCAGCGGTTCTTGAGGTCCTAACCCCCTGCCGATCATCAATTGACATGGCTGTTTCAATAGCACTCACTTCAGACGTGATGGTTAGATCTGCTCATCACGCTCTACAGGAGCCCTTTCTGACTTTCCTCCTCCTTTCTGACAACCTCCCTTTGCTCTGTCAAGGACAAGCTGGGCATTTCTTTATGTAGCACCCCTCACGTTGGTATCCGATTGCATCACATTTATTACTGAATTATTCACACACACCCCCTATCAGGTAGGACACTCTTATCCATATTTTCAGGTGTCGATACAGATTGGAATCAATCAGGCTATTCCTATGGTAAGGGTATTAGGAGCTGATCCAAAATGAGTTGCCCAAAGTCACGCAGGAGTCTATATGAAAGCCAGGAAACTAGCTTTTAAACCTTCCTTCTTTGCCTTAAAAGCAAAGCGAGCCCTTCTTGGGAAGGTGGGGTGAACATTACAACTAGCTTCACCAGCTGTGGTCTTTTTAACAACATGCTGCATCAGGTGCTACCTGAAAAGCAGGGAAACTCAGTATATGCAGCAATATGAGTCTATCAGCCAAATGTATTCACTTACAGTTGCAAATAGCATAAGCAGAATCCTAGTTTCTACATGCTGGTTATTAAACCCTGGGCACATTTACATGTGCACTAAGGTGTCATTGCTACTGTGCATTAAGTTTAGTACCTCTAATATATGCACAGTCGCTGGCGCTAATGCACAGTAGCAATGGTGCATGGTCTTTTTGTGTTGCTAAACGCGCAGTAGACTAATTCTACTGCGCATTAGCACAGCTTTTGCCATGATGCGCTAATGCGCAGTAGAATTAGTCTACTGCGCATTAAGTGTCTTGTGTAGATGCGCCCTTGCTACAGGTGAATTTAGTGTCTTGTGTAGGTTACCTTGCTACAGCTGAATTTAGGTTTGATTCCTTTAATCAAGGGAATGGTATTTGTGCGTCATGATGCGCAACCAGATGAAATATTACATTACTGGCTTTTTAAATGTCATATACAGGAGGTATGTGAGAGGGTTTCTTTTTACACCTTTCAGCACACCACATCCTACGAATTCCAATGAACTTCGTGCTTTGTTGCGAGTGCAGAGCCTTTGGCTTAATTTTGTACAAGTTAAATTGAATGTTAATAACATCTTTAATGTTATACTTCATAGAGACATATACAGAAAATTAGGGATATCTTTCTGGCGTTCCAATTAACTAGAGGTACTGTCTTTGCTGCCTGTTTCAGCCAAGGACAGAAGTAATTGTTTGGGATAGCAAATTGCCTAGCACTCTTGCAAATTAGTGTTGGAACATCACAGTAGAAATAAAAACTCATGCTCTCTGGATTGCTACAGTGATAGCGCTATAAATGAAAAGCTGTTTTCTGAACTAATGTTGGGGGAGATTACAGAGATGATGCTACTGAGGGTTATAAATTTGGGAAATTATTGAATGAGATTCAGCTTTTTTTTTTTAAACTGAGGTGCACTGTGGCTTTTCTCTTGATGGTACAGTCTTGCTACGAGTCCATCCATCTCACTAGGAGTCTCCTTAGAGGATAGAAATAAATGGTTAGTCTTTAAGAGCAAAGTGAAAACTGAGGCAGAAATATGCATCATAGCACTGCTCTAAAATGATGCAGTTGGGGCTTCTAACTGCTATAATTAATCCCTCTGTTACCCTTAGAGGCCATCAAAGAAGCCTGGAAGTTTAAGAGGCCTTTTTTCTGCGCATTTCCTAATCTTTGTTATGAGCTGTATTACTGAGGCACATAGAAGCTGCAACAAAGGAAGGGGCTCCATTGCACAGCACTTGGTACAGACACATAATAGGATTATAAAGAAAGTTTAAAGTCTACCAGAAAAACAGGCAGAGACTGGGCAGGGAAACAGAGGCATACACAGGTGAAGGAAGTTGCTCAGGCACATAGCCAGCTAGTGGCTGAGTCATATCCATCTTTCCTGAGTGTGAATCTAGTGAGGTGGTTGTAAATCTTAGACTTAAGACACACCTTGTTAGATTCAAAGCACCCCCCAGAAATGACCAGCTCCTACCTTTCACTCATTTCTTGAGTGCAGAAAAAAATAGAGCAAGTCTTGTGTTGCAAAGAACTCAAAAAGACCATAACAGGACAGAATGGCTTTGACACTACAGATTCCTATTTGAAATCTCTGGGTTTATCTTGTGAATCATGGGCAGGTGTCTGCCCACTGACCAGTGCTATGTCTGGTACCTCATGGCACTCGTAAAGGGATCTCAACTGCACCTCGGTGTGAAGTGGCACCCTGGGTGAGAATCATTGGTCTAGTGGCTGATGCAATGGATACGGTTACAAATAGCATTTCAAATAGGTCTGGGGATAGGTAAAGGTTCATGGGGGTTATACTTTTGCCTGATCCAGTCCACTTTTTATTCTCATGCGACTGCACTAGTGTTGTCCGAAATCATCACGTCAGCTCTGACAATCCAGGGATTAAGAGCGTCAATAAACAATTTAACAATAACCTACAGGATATGACCATTGAGTCTGCAAATGAATCGCATCTGGATAGCGGAGCAACAGCAGAATGGTAGATGATACAAAAATATATAAACTCTTCATTCAGCTTAGCTCAGTTTGTTCAAATACAAGCTCTCTGCTACATGCAACCGCTACAGCAATGAAAGAAGAATAACCATTGTCTCCATTTTCATGCTGTTACCTTTTTCCAATTTGTCTGGTCTACTTGGATAATCTGTTCTCCAAAGAATTTGTGTTTGTACAGTGCCTAATACTGATGTTAACTGGGGGTTTGGGGGCTTACAATATTACAAATAATAATAGCCTTTTAACAAGGCTTCTTCTCACATCCCATTCAAATCTCTTGTTTCAGGGCAGAATGACATAACATTACTTTTTTACAGCTATGGGACTATCTGGCTCAAGGTCATGTAAGAAGTCTATACTCAAGTGAGGAACTGAACCCCCAGCTCTTCTCAATCCAACCCCTTAACCTCCCTTTTTGCTAACCTTTCCCTAATGTTAAAACCAAATTGAAGGATGTCTTGGAAATGCCAGTATGGTGCAAGGCAGCACTGTGCAGAGATGCCCCATGCTAGCTCCGAGACTGGAAGTAGTTTAGCTCTGTCATTACAGCGCTGTACCCCGGCTAATTAGCGTTGCTTCTCAGAGATCAGGTCAGGAAGGACATCATGAACTCCAGAGCGTGGTGTCCCACTGAAAACACATTGCCCCCAAAGTTACGGATGGCTAGTGAGACAATCTCAGATGGCCTCGGCCTGTATGTTCACAGGGACGCTACCTGAAAATTTGGCTTAAGACTGTCAAGTGGGAAAGAGGAAGTATCCTTCCAAAGTTATTGTGATTTTTGAAGAAAGAATTTCCTTACCTCTCTCCATTGGAAATGGGCCAATGGCACAACATGTGAATCTGGATCTGGACTGTGTTTTTGTTCATTTTTACACAGAATCTCAAAAATAACAAGCCTGGGGGAATTCTTTTAAAAATAGAGCAGTAATCTGGGCACATGGGATTGATGAAAAGCCCACGGAAATTCTGGAAACAGTGGTACATATTTTTTAGTTATTTTTAGTCAGATAAACCCTAAGTCACCCCAGTATACACTTGGGGATTGTAGATCTGTAGACAGACTGCAGGGGAAAGATGAAAATTCTCTTGCCAGATGAAGTCTTGACTGTTGCTCAAATATAGGCTTTTTGTCAAGATGATTTTCTTTGTGATGTGCAGCCCACTACTGCTAAATCCATCTCTCCTTCTCCTAACTGAAGCCTCTAAAAGCCTTGAATGCACATGCAGTAGACATGATTCAGTGAACTTGACAACTGTATGCCTGCAGAAACAATGCAAACTTCAGTTTAAGCTTGAAGTATTGAGCAGGACCTCAGCCATTGTCAATGCATTTCATGCTGGAGCTCTGTGTGCAGAGAGCTCATGGCAGGACACAACCACCCTCTTGCAAGCTGGTTAAACTTAGCCCACACTGAACCCCATCATGCTATCATAGCTACTAGGGCTGTGCAAAGCTTTGGCCCCTGATTCGATTTGGCGGAGATTCAGCCCAATTCGGTGGCCGAATCTCCGAATCTGAATCAAATCAGAGGACCCTTTAATCCCTCTGAATTGAATTGGAACTGTCTGAATTGATTCAGAAAGATTTGGGGATTCGGACATAGACACAGCTTTAAATGTTTTTTCTACATACCTCTAGGTACCAGGCGGCTCATGAATGCTGCGATGCTGGGTTGCCTGGAGTGTCCTACAGGAGTGCGGGTGCTCCCCAGCACACTTGGCAGCAGACCTGGAAGTGGACCAGAAGCACTTCTGGGTCTGCCGGGGAGTGCGCCGGGGGTCCCCCCCATTCCCTCCTGGCTCAGCGACTGGTGCCTCCTGGGTCTGGTCCACTTCTCGGTTCGCCGCTGAGCATGTGGAGAGCCCCCCCGCACTCTTGTGAGATGTGCCCCAGCATCACAGCATTCACAAGCCGTGCTGGTACCTTGCGGTATATAGAAAAAACATTTAAAGCTGTGTCTGTGTCCGAATCGCTGATTCTCCGAATCGGCATCTAATCTTCAGATTTGGATTCAGTCAAATCAAATCATGGACAGTGATCCAAATCAACAGATCAAATCCCTGTCCCTGATTCAGGCCAAATCCAAATCTGACTCAAATAGGACCTGCTTCATACATCCCTAATAGCTACAGTGCTATTTGTACTTGGGATAGAGGATTGAAAGCTAGCTTCACATATGCATATGTGAGCTTCAGACTTGCCCTCTGGATGAAATTCACACCTATATAGTCATCCTTATTAGGTGCAAATGAGGATTTAAGTGATACATAAGTCTGTGCTGGTCTTTTACACAGGGGTGAACTTGATCTGGAATTAATATTTGCGGTATTTTTGCAGTATTTGCCCAGCAGTAGCCAAAGCAAAGCTTTCTGCACTAACGAGGTTAGTTTTGCAAAATAACACTCGTTCAAAGCTTTGAAGGACAATGGATGAAGAATGGGAGAGGAAGTTTAAGTAACTCTGAATAATTGTCAAGGTAATAGGAAAGTAAGTAAAATGTCTTAGCTAGAGGTAAAAGTTTCTCTTTGAGAAAGCCGTAGATTGACTATACAGTGAAAGTCAATGTACTTGCTTGTGTACTTGGGATTCCATTATCTACATATTACAGCACATTTATTTAAAATGATGGATTACAACAGTGAAAGCTGAGTCTCCCTTCGAAGAGAATTAATATACATCATCCCTTTGCACATATAACCCTGCCAAGTATTGTTAAAGTCCTGTGTTTCTTAATTAATTGCCTCGCACATAGGAACTAACTCCTAACATATGTATAGAGCTTTACATCCATGTTCCAACACTAATTTACAAGAGTGGTAGGCAATTTGCTATCCTAACCAATTACTTTTGTCCTTGGCCAAAATGAGCAGCAAAGACAGTACCTCTGGTTAATTGGAAACACAAGAAAGATGTCCCTGAATATTTCTCTATGAACTATAGCATTAAATATACAAATACAGATATAGGTCTTTATTGTATGATTTCCCCATTTTTCCTACATGCTTTGAAAAGCTGTGAAAGAGTTGACAATCTGGTTTAAATATATTCTTTGTCATCTGTGTTAGCACCCAGTGAACTAAGTGCAGCAGCCTTTGCTTCAGGCTGTCTGCAGACTCAGGCAGAAGTTTCTCATCTCTTCACACACTTCAAATTTTTAAAGGTTTCCTCCACGGTCAAAGAGTTAAAGCCTTTCTTTGTGTGAACAAAAGCTTCAACTGAAGAACAACTACGATGCATGCCTATCCTCCCTCATCTTTGGGTAATTTTTTGCTGAGAGGTCTGGAAGGCATGCTTCATATTTAGGGTTATGCATTAAATCATAGTAATATTCACCATGCCAGTTGTTGTAGTCTTGTTTCTCACCCGGTCTATACATTAGAACAAGAGCTGCTGAGGAAACCAAAATTATCTCCCAGACCTCTTCTCTTTCCGGCAACCAGAAACAATTTTCCCCTTATTTTTCTGGAACTGGCAATGAACTAAATAGTTATTTACAGAGCTGCCATTTGAAACAGGGACCTGGGTGAAGGAAAAGTGAGCAACTGCCATATAAGAAGATGAAGGTTATTCCAAGCCAACATATTAGACAGGAACTGAAGAGTGTGGATGTAGTAAGTCAGAAAACGTGGAGAAAGTGCATTAATATTTAATAGTATAATGCCTCCTCCAAAGCAGGGTGTCATCAAGGAGCCAAGGAGGCTCACTTTTTTCAACTGATTCTCATCTCGGTTATCCTGGGGTGAAGTCAGTGGAGGTCTATGCCTTGTACAGCACTGCAGTCACTTGGCAGTAACATAACAACTGGGGTTTGGGCCCAGGGCAAACCCTGCGCAAGAGTCATAGGAGGCAGGAAGAGGAGCAGGTTTCAAGGGTGGGGAGGACACAGATCTCACCCAAAAACACCCTCTGGCTGCTCCTGCCACTGCATGCTCTGCTTGTCCCGGCTCTGTGTCTAAATGAAGTCGCAGCATGGTTTTTGTGCACCAGCTGCTACTGCAAGAACAATCTTGTGGGGCTGTTTTTGCTGCTGGGGTACAGACTCTGTAGGGGTGGGGAGCGATTTTGGTGCCCTTCCTGAGTCAGTGCTTGAGGCTGGTGCCTTCTCATCCATGCTTAGTTAAGCTGCTTCCCATTGGTTCAAAGTTTGCTATCCATAGTACCCAGTGACATATTGCCCAATAACAGTAGCAAAGTAAGATTGCAAGTAAAAAAAAAAGGGTATCTTCTAATTTTTCTTTAGAACTTTGGCTATTTTCTGCATAGTATCATCCTTGCTAAGTGGTTTGTGTCCCTGGAAACTCATGGGTTTAAACAGACTGAAGAAAGGCAGGTCAAGGATATCATCGGTAGTGCTGGGTTAACAAATGTATTAACCGTAGTCATGTTTTAAAGTGCTGACATCAGTCTTTATGAGGGATCAAAGTACCCAGGACTCAGCTGGAGGCTGGGATCAGTGACTGTTGATCCTACACTGTTTTTTATAACTTATGCCTGCAAACTCACTAATGAAGCCAGCTCCCGCACCTGAAAGATGAGGTCATGTAATGTCAGTGAAACAGGAGGATTAAACATCAATTGCATTTAAATAACATTAAAAGTAATATATGCAAAATGGTTTTTCCTGGAAAGAGATAAAAATACGTGATTTTTTCCCCCCCAAAAAACCTTTCTGTTATTTGAAGAAGCTTAAGCTTTTTGGACACGTAAAAATACAGACAAAGGCAGGCTGTGTATTTCAGGCTGCCTAGTTCAGAGCTGGATGGAGAAAAAACCCCCAAGTCAAAATAGCCCTGCTACAAATCTAATGTAAAACTTTTTGATGATTTTTTCCTTCTGGGGTGCAAGTTATTTGTTAAATAGTGTTTCCCTAATACCGTGAGGCTGTTTAGCTTGTGAAATGCCTCCAAAGATTTAGTCAAGTAATGCATTCAATAAAAAAAACCAAAACAAAACTTGCAAAATAATATATTCAGCTAATTGTGTTCAATCAGCTCTGTTTAGCTACTCTAATATACTGAGCACCTATAATTGTAGTATCTGGGGGTTTTATTGCATTCATAAATGCACACTGAGTTCTAAGGAAACATGCTGCTCCATTGGGTATGTACTTAGATTATGCTTCTGTTTTATTAATGTTGACAATTATCTTTATGATCCTTAATAGAAGTCGGTGTGTAGGGCTTTTGAAAAACACAGTTTTAGTCCATTGCAAATGGCTTTCTCTGGTAGCTCTTTAGGGTAACAAGGCATTACAAACTCTTATTTATATAAGCCTTATTCGCATCAAATCCTTTGTACTCCCGTCTCCTTTTATTGCCAAAGTACATTATTTTAAAATTTCTAGGAAAGAACTCTGTCACACCGAGGGAGGATCTAGTGGCCTGGTACAAACTAGTCATAGGGGACCAGCAGGCATTGGGGGAGTCCCTGTTCCCCCGAGCACAACCAGGAGTGACTAGAAATAACGGCCACAAGCTGGCAGAGGGTAGATTTAGACTAGACATCAGGAGGCACTACTTCACAGTCAGGGTGGCTAGGACCTGGAGCCAACTTCCAAGAGAAGTGGTGCTGGCTCCTACCCTGGGGGTCTTTAAGAGGAGGCTGGATGAACACCTTGCTGGGGTCATTTGGCCTCAGTACTTTTTCCTGCCATGGCAGGGGGTCGGACTTGATGATCTGCTCAGGTCCCTTTCGACCCTACCAACTATGAAACTATGAACCCATCGGCTTCCTTTTACATTTTAGCTGCTGTGCTGGTGCTTTCCTGGCCAAACTGGTACTACAGTTTTTTTAGTTGCAATTTAATTGCATCAGCAGCCCCAAGTCAAGAGTAAGGCCTCTTGTGCTAGGCACTGAACTGATGCCTGTTCAGTGCATGGTGAGAGAGAACCTCTGTCTTAAAGAGCTTGGATTTGAGGTGATCTAGAAAGAGGGAGATAACAAGGGAAGCAAGAGCCAATGCAATACGCATGTCTCTTGAATTCCAGTCTAGTGTCTTGTCTAGATTCAGTGGGTACACCAGCATGGCCCTCCACAATGCTGCTTGTCTCACACAATTACTTTCTACCCCAGTGACACCTGGGGCAACACTGTGTACAAGCTTATGCTGCAAGAAGGGAGGATGCCAATTCTTCTTTCTCTATCTTGGATAGTTTGTTCTCTTTATTCCACACCTTGTATTTGAGTTTCATTCCTGAAATTGTTATGGATGAAGTTTAAACTCCTTGGATATTGATACACCCCTAACCTGTATGTTATAATACATTAAAACAGTGTGGAAAGAATGTACAGCACACCCTAACCGCCTTGCTAGGACTTTTTTCTGTTTATACCTAGTTTTTCTGATTCCAATTCGTTGTGGATGAAGTGCTGCCACCTATTGGATATGGCAGGGAAAAGTTTTCTGCAAATTAAAATAATAGAAAAATGTGTTACAATACTTGTCTGCTGTGAAAATGTCAAGTGCTATTAATCTAACTCCCCTTGCAGTGTTCAAAGAAGTCAATACCAGATAAATAGATACATGCATGCACAGCATCTGCCACCTATCAAATTATGGTTCTTTTTTTTAACAATGAAACACTATCCACTGCTTAATCCTAGCTAAATTAACTAAAATCCTAAATACTTCTGCATAGTTGATAGGATGGGGCAAGGGGTATAAATGGTTAATATATGAAAATAGCTGTTCTAGACACAAAGGGTACAAGCACATTTAAAGCTACATTCAAGAGTCTTGACGGCAGTGCGAAGCATCTTTGAGTGTCACATCACTGACAACAGAAGAACAATTGATTCCTGGCTGTTGTCAGCTATGCAATATTTGAATTTAACTATTCATAAAACTAAAAACATCTCAAAGCTTTTCCAGTTAGGCAGAAAAGAAGAACTGAATACCACCAGAGAATATATAGAGAGCAGAAGAAAGGATAGGAATGGACAATTTGAAATAAGATTGAATTCTTTTGGTATAAGTTAGCTCCTTTAAAGTCAGTGAGCCTGAATCTCATTACATTCACACCATTTCCATTGCTGGAAAGAGAGTTTACTGTGAATGAGACTCATGCCCCGTACATTTATGTGGAATCCGACACAACACTTATGTTTTTTTAGAAAGAGAATAATGGTTACAACCTGTTTTGGGTATAGATTAAAGACCAAGATTAGAAGCATTCAGGAAAGAGACTGGTCTGGTTTAGTGTATGTTGGGATAAGCCTGGGTACACTCCCCTGAAATAGAATAATACCTTTGTAGCTGACAGCAGAGACAAGCCTGCTCATGCTGAATGGTACCTTTCATGCCAAATCTTTAAAGCACTTAGAGTGGGCAAAATAGATATCCCTTGACACTCTATCTCCATGTCTCTAGTTGGAAGGCAGCAGCCACTGCTAACAGCACATAGCAAAAGCTCAGAACTGCAAGCGCAGATCTTCATCTGCTTGAAACTGAGCTGGTGGGTTATAGTCCTGGATGCCGAGGGCCTGATGCTCTTGCACATGTGCAGCCGTTCAGGGCCAGATCCAAACAAAACACTTAAGAGGAATTTACATATTACACTTAGACTGTACTAAGGACACTTAACAAGCTTTAATGTACAGATCCTTGCATGTTAACTTGTGTTAAGTGCCCTCTGAGAGTCTCAAAGTAAGGCTACTTCAGGTGAGGGTTACTTCTAGCTATGCTACCTAGCTCGTGTTAGGGTAACTTCAGTCTGCTTCATGGAGATAGAATGAGCAGTCTTCCATCATCCCAGGATGCACCAGTCCCCGCCCCCCACCAGAGCAGGGATAGAGACCAGGGGTATTTATACACATGCTCTGTGAATGTGGGGAGGAGGGACACTTTAATTAGAGCAGCTCTAATTAAAGCAGCCAGAGAACCACGTGCGTCAGTGCCCCCATACTGGAAAATGGTGGCAGGGGCACTTTAACTAAAACTCATTGAACAAGCCATTTTTTCAGTATGGGGATGCTGATACCTGTGACGCTCCAGTAGACTCAATTAATCAAGTCTGCTCCGATGCACTGTAATTACAGTGCATCAGAGCAGCTTCCCTTCATGGGTATAGATGCCCAAGGTGCTCTGGCTCCTAGCCACCCCACTGCTTGCCAGCTCCTTAGGCACTACTCTACCTAGTTTTTATATCCTAATGGGGCTTAGGTCTGGGAGCTAAGAGCTTAAGTGCCCTGTGGGGCATGATTTTGCGGATGTGCTTTGAGCACACCTGCAGCCTTGAGGACAGCACAGACATAGCAGCCAAGGACTCTTCTATTCAAAATCACAGCTGGAGGGAGAGCAGATGTTACCCCCGGTGATTACCTTTTGCATAACACTATAGTGGTTAGAGCACTCTCTCGGGAAGTGGGAGACATTAGTCCTAAGCCCTCCTCAGTCCGGGGGGATTCAAACCAACATTTACACTTCTCAAAAGACTGCTCTAGGCACCCTGTGATGACCTGGGTGCGGGCATCCTCCTCTTCTGCTGCTGAAGCAGGACAACCACAAGAAGAAATGAGACTTTCGTAAGGCAGAAGAAGGGTAAGCAAGAAGGAGCGCAACACAAGAGACAAGCCAAAGCTTCCATGGTTTTCAGTGAAAATGGTGCCTGACTTTTGGCTACGATGGGATGTGGTGTCTATTGTGCCTGCCAGTCATCCTTCTGTTTCTAGAGAGAGGCTGCCAGATGGAGGATTTCCACAGGAACCTTGGACATGCCAGGAATGAGTGATTTCAGTTCAAGCTCTCTGCTGTGTCAGACAACAGACAGTTAGGAAGCGCCAGCCTGAAGATCACTTGTGCGAGCTTTTGGGCACTGTATTACAACGCAGCCTTTAATAATATGATCATATACTGGTGTTTCCAGAAGGCCTTTACTGCATTCAAAGCCCAGATCAAATACATAGTTACTTCATATGTAACCTTTACATCTGGCATTTCCTGACTTCCCAGTTCTTGACTTTACCATGGAAGTCATCTTTTAACTTAGCATGTTTTAACTTAATGCTTTTTGTGTATAATTTGACAGGAGGGAGATGAACCATTATGCTTGGACGTATAAATCAGCCACTAACTGACAGGAGTTAAAATTAAAAGTTCCCTTACAGGCCATTTATTTCCTAATTGCCCACTATGTAGTTTCTTGGAAGTTTCTCTAAAGACTCTTGTATTGGCTCTTGTCAGAGCAGGATGCTGAGCTGGCTGCAGATTTGCCTGAGCCAGTGTAGCAGTGCTTGTCTTCAGCATCTGTATTTTACTCCCTTAGTGGTAGCTCCAAAATACCATGAGACAAGCTATTTTTAGGGCTGTTTTTGAACTTAGGAGAGAATTTGCTTTCTTAAGCTCCTTTTTGCATAATGGGGATTGCCTGGCAATCTGCTGATGGGCTGTAAGCCTGTCCTCCACCAACACTCAAACCTTTAGATAAGGTCCAGATAATCACTCAAACATTTAAGCACTTACCAGCCAGGACCCTCATCTCCTGGTTTTCATCCATCCTGAATCCATCATAAGGAAGAATTTCCTTACTGTCCGAGCCCCCAAGGTCTGGAATAGCCTGCCATTGGAGGTGGTTCAAGCGCCTACATTGAACACCTTCAAGAGTAAATTGGATGCTTATCTGGCTGGGATCCTACGACCCCAGCTGACTTCCTGCCCTTCGGGCTCGGGGCTGGACTCGATCTTCTGAGGTCCCTTCCAGCCCCAATGTCTATGAAATCTATGAATCACATTGCTTCACTTCCCGTTTCCCTCTGCTCCAGGTGAATGACAGGGGGTACACTACAATAAGCGTGAATGATCTTGGGTAAAGTAGCAAATGCTAATATTTTACTTTGCTTATACTGGGAAGCTTTCACCTCTAACCAGTCCGACTGCTTGGCTTGCATAAATAACAGAAACCCTGCAGGGTTATGAACTGCACTTCATAAATCTACTGGATACCAAAACTCATGGACTCAATCTAGACACTGGTTTTATGACACATTACAACCTGACATCTGATTCACCAGGTACCTGCCAGACCAGACATTTTACATTTCTGTTTTTCCCCACTTCCTCCCCTCCCCTCCTTTTCTACCCTTTGTCTTCCTAATTTCCAGCTATTTCCTTTTTCACAGACAGCCTCTTTTCTACCTTGGAAAACTACTACAGTAGAGTCTCCCTGACTTACCTTTGGCTTCCCCCCACTCTTTTTGCTCCCCTCCCTTCCCTGCTCCACATTTTGTGTTCCTAATTTCCACCTATTTACATCCTCATTGGCATCCTGTCACACTTTTAGCTTCTTTCATTCCTTGGAGTCTCAGACCAGCAGTGACTCCCTCTATCTGACGAAGGGTGATGGTGCCCAAAAGCTTGCTAACAACTTCTGTCCAACTACTCAGTTGATCTAATAAAAGATATCACAGCTACCCAGAGAACCTTGCTTGCACAGTCATCAGTTCACTTAAGAAGGACTATTGTCAAAAGATCCAGTACAGACTCGCATGCCTACTATTGCAGCGCCTAACTTTGGGGAGTTGGCCTCTAGAGTGGAATCCAAAACCCACGACGAGGTGCGCAGGTTCCCTCCGCAGTCCATGGAGAGAGTTAGGTACTCCAGGAGGGTGATCCAAAAAAGCCACACACTGACTGGGGAGCTGCCCAAAGCTAGCCAATGGGAAATCTGGAGCACAGGGAACATATTTTTTAAAAGAAATTTTTTGTATTTCAAGCCAAATCGGCCAAATCAAGTCCAAATCCATGAGTCAGTCCAGAACCATAAGTGGCCCTACAACCAGCAAACATCCTCCACCCCCACCAGGGGCTTCAGATATTTCCAAAGTCTTTTGGCAGGCATCCTACATGCAGACCCAAGCCTGGGCTTGGGGTTTAGATGCCCCCAAGTTTTGCCTGCCCTCAGCCATATGGTGTCAGAAGCAAGCTACGGAGGAGCCTCCCATTTCCATAAAGTGGGCTTTAAGCCCCAGCACTTTGGTGGGTACTAAACCACACCAGTAGAACAGTTATCCCTGGGAATGCTTAAGGAAACCTGCCTTGATGGACCCAGATACATGGTGTTTCCCCTGGAGCACAGGGCACAGGCAAGAGAGCACTCCATCACTCTGTGTGCAATACCCCAAAGCAGTTTCCAGTTGCTTGCAAGTAGGAAATGGTAGAGTTGGGGTGATTTTATAGCCACTATCGTTCAGGAAAAGTGCAAAAGGCACAAGTCAGAAGCATTACGGGAACTTGTTGGTTTTATGGGAGTTGCTGCTGCCACCATGATCTGACCGGGCTCAATCTTTACACAAGCTCAGCTTTAACTAACTTACCATTTCAATGACAATTAACATCTCCTATTATCTTCCTATTTGCCTACTCAGTAACTCCTAATTTCCCTGTAAGCGCTCCTCCCTTTCAGTACCCATTTTTGCTGCTTTGAACTCTGCATTCTAGCTCCATGCCTGCTTTGCATCTTTTTGCTCTGGTCCAAGAAATGCTCACTTGCAGTTTCTTAAGCATGCACAGTCTTCCTTGTGCTAAGTTGCCAGAGAGTTATCAGCCGTTAGAAAGTCATTAGCTCCCAGCAGGCTCTGTTCAATTTTAAAATGACTTTACTCCCAGCATCACCTCCCTTCCCGCTTTGGCGCATAGGCATTTGACTCAAAGTTGTAAAGGGGGGGCGGGGTGCTGTATCCACTCCAAATCTGGGTGGATCCTGCAGGTAGCTGCCTGCAAATATTCCTTCAAAGAAGTGAGCAGGGTTTACTCTTTTTAAGACACAGCCAGAGGAGGAAGTGACAGCCTTTTGCACAGCGCTTAGAAAACTTGCCTGGAAAGTAGGAGTAGTTTTATGCCTTCTTCAGTGAAGGAGAGTATCCTAACCCAGAGGTGCAATGACATAGCTAGGCACCATGGGCACACACAGGGGCAGTGGTGACTACTGCTTGCTGCCACTGCCAGGTACAGCAGCTGGTTCCTCCCTCCTCCCCACCCCTAAGTTTGGCACCAGGGGCAGCTGCTCCCCAAATTGCCCTGGTCTAGTTTCACTACTCCCTAATCAGGCTGAGTCAAGGGCTCTCCACATCTCCCGTTGAAGCTGAGCCATTGTTTAGGCCTTGCACTCAGATTTATTTCTATTTGTGGTCACCTGTTCCTTTTCACTTGCCTCTATAGCACCATACACAAGGACAGCTGTACATAGATAATAATCATTTTGTTTCAATGCATTTTCAGGAAGCCTGGGAGACATGATTCTTTTCAGGGAAAAGCAGATAGCTCATTAAAAAATAACTCTTGAAATCTCCTCTTTGTTAAACATAATTAGCAGTTCAAAGATGCTTGCTTTTCAAAATCTCTTGCTTTAAACTTGCATCAGATGGAGAGATGTTAATGTATGATATGGCACGTGTCAACCCGTTTGATATCACGCAAAAGACACATCACAGCCCTCACTATAAGAAAGACACACTTTTTCTATGACTAGCTGGCACGGGAGGAAAACACCTCACATCATCTTAAAGCAATCACTTAAAAAAATAACTTAAACCAGTTCCCAAGTATCTGCCATTGGTTATTAGACAATCAAACTGAATGGAGGGTCATCAGCTTGAATTTTTGACAATTACCATTGCTTTGCTTTTGAAATCTTTAGCATTTCTGTCTCATTCATTTGTTCTCTTTTAAGATATTTTCTGTTCTCATTTCCCTGCTGACTTTAATATCCCACTTTATTATTTTGCCATGGTGACCAGTTAAATCTTCTCCTGGGGTGCAGTCTGATGAAGGTGCTTTAAAGTATTTTATTATAATTATTATTTTTTATCCTTCGGGGTCGATCGAGTATTTTAATTTTCTTTCAGTTGGCCACTCTGCTGTTTGTTCCTTTTCATTCCCTGCTGAGTCCCAAAGTGCCTTTATCTTACAAGGTGGTTGTTGTTTTGTATTGTGTAGTCTTTTCCACAGATACCATTTAGACAGTTGGTAAACTATTTTTTTATAACCCTTAGTTTCCACGATTACACAGTTTCTCATTTTATAGAAATGTAGGTGGATTATTGAAAACTCAAGCGCAGGACTTGGTAGAGGAGTTTAACTTCCCCCCAAGTCATAGCAAATTCTTATAACAATGGGTCATACTTTAATTGAGACTACAGAAGAAAGGGAAAGAATAATTACAATGTAACTTTCTTAACTTAGATGAAATAAATCTTCTTGTAGGCCTCTGTGAATGAGACTAGGATCTGGCCCTTCAGACAGGGCTGGTGCAACTGCATGGGCAGCACAGGCGACTGCTGGGGGCAGCAGAAATGCAGCCTGGAGTGCTGTTTTTCCAGCCCCCTCCAATTTGCAAATGTTATTTGCAAATTTTGCAAAATTTGCAAATTTTATTTTATTTGTCTAGGGCAGCAAAAAAACTTGCACTGGCCCTGCCTTCATATAGACCACAGGCTTGACTCTAGTCTGTATAACAGGAGTAAATACAGCAAAGGAAGTGGGACTATTATATGGTATCAAACAGGCTCCATGGTCCCAGAGTCCACACAGCTAAGTTATTAGCTGTATGTTAGCCTTAAGGCTAATTTAGTTTCATTGTTTGTATCATTGGCTCAAGGTTATGAGAGTATCCAATTCTCTCCTGATGTTTCTATTAGTGATTTCCATACTGTGTTTTTACTTTTTCTTCTCTCATTACCAAAGAGGACTGATAGCCCTGAACTATGATTGCTTTTTTCTCAGTGCAGTTTAGAAAAGGCAGACAGCTGTAACAAAAAGCATATTGGAAGCCTCTGTTGAAGAGGAAGAATGTGTGATGGAAAGCAAAGCAAATGGTGAACGCTAGCTTTGGCTGCTGCATTGGGCAGACTGACTCACCCCTTCAGGCACGGGTTTGCCAAGTTAAATACAGTTTAACTCTTAATCCACTCTCTGAAACAGATATGTGTGATCACAAGCACACTTTGAAGGCTAATCCTGTGTGCTTTACGCAGGTGAAATGTCCATCAACTTCAATATTTGCCCAGCCAGCAGCACCGTATTTGTCCCTTGTTTCATTTGGGTGCTATTCTAATACAGGGATGAGAGGCAGGCAAACGTACCGGCTTTACACTAAAGCAGCTAACTGCCTCTTATAAATGCAGAGTAAGAGACAGGGCTGGGCCCACAGAGAATCTGGAAGGATAAGGCAGACAAAGGGTGAAAAAGGACCACCAAGAGGTGTTACACCCATATGAATGAAAGGAGGAATTGTGCACAAATGCTGCAAAATCATTTAATTTTCTTCAGTGAATGAACCCTGGTCTTCCTCACTTGTGATTGCACTCTATGATATTCTAGTGGAAATTATGAATAAAGAACAGCAATAATAATAATGCACTGCAACAACGAACAATGAGCAAATAGCGGGGGACAGTCATGGAAAGTGAATTTTGAATGCTGGCAGTTCATATTAGCATTTATACCAGCAATTTGATTATAAGTGTTATGCTCATCCTTCAGAAAGTAAAAACACACCATGCACCCTACGGCTAAGTACAGACATTCAGAAAGCCCAAGGTGGAAGCAGTCTACGTTTTGCACTTCAAGTGCCCTAGGTTAGGTCGGAAGCAAACAAAACAGATGTTCACACCTGGGGGAGGGCGGGGGGGAGGAAGTGGACACAGGCTGCCTGCACTGGCTGAGGCCAGCAGGTTGAGGGCGCTCCTGCTGGAGAATGCCGAGCCCAGCTGTGCAAGCGGCCACCTCTGATTGGCCAGTGCAAGCCCTCTCCCTAACCCCGCCACCCCGCCAGTGGCCAGCTCTTAGTGGCAGTGGGGGGCATGGAGCAGAGGCCCCCACCCTGGCCTACCCAGATGTGAGCCACCACATCTGGGAGGGGCTGTGTGGAGGGCGCTTCTCCCCTTCCCCCCACTGGCTGGCCTGGCTGGACAGTACAGCTCCTCTCCCCAGCCTCCTCTAAGCAGCCAGCTGTCAGCAACAGTAGAGAGGAGAGGGAAAAGGAATGGAGATCCCAACCATGTGGGCTCCCTCCAGCTTTGTTGGCTTGGGGCTGGGAGGCTGGGTCCATGAGGTGGGGGCCTCTGTATCCCCCTACCACCCTACCCCTGCTGACAGCCAGCTTGGGTAGGGCCAGAGCTGGGGACAGAAGCCACACTGGCCAGGCAGGCCAGGCAGCAGGGGGAAGGAGACCTCCGCAGCCAGCCGCCCCCTCCCTCCCCAGTTGGGCTGACTGGGGAGCCCCCACCACCAGATGTCCAGCCACCAGTAACAGCTGGTGTACCCCCTAGCCCCAACCCCTTTCCTGCAGCTGGCTCTGTAGGACCCCATTCAGCCAGAAAAAACAAGCATAGTTGAACCTAGTGAGCCACCCTGCAAGGGCAGGTTAGCGGGGTCCCACAAAGCAGCCTGGGATGCTGAGGGACTGCAACCTGACTTGAGGCAGGAGGGGATCTAGTACAGATGTTCAATAGACTGGTCTAACTTAAATCACTTAAGTCGGAAACAACATCCATCCAGATTCCCCCATTTTTAAGCCAGTCTACGTACTTTGAACTTCTGTACGGTTACAGGTTTAGATTGGTTTTCAGTCACTCATGTGTGATGTCTTATGTCTAATGTCTAATGGGTTTCTGTGTAATGTTCGTACCTGGCCTATGTGTTCAATCAGAAGCAAATAATATGGCTCAAATTTTGCTCATCACATATGCAAAATATAGACAAGAATTGATTTGCTAGGATCATTTGAGGAATACTGGAAATATGGATTGAAGTTTTAAGTTGCTCGTAGAGACTTTGGAAACAGAAGAAAGGTGATGGTTTCTGAATTAATTTATTTGCTGCCCATTGTTCAACCAGCTCCAATATATATATATATCTTCAGTGTGTGTGTGTGTGTGTGTGTGTGTATACACAAATAGGTGTGTGTATAAATAAAGCCACAAACTCGCACAGTCTCTTTTTTCTGTCTCTGCTGAAACCGTACCTGTGCACATCACAGAAAACCAGTCCAGCTAAGCCTGTTTTAAATGTATCTGGGCTTCTTTTTTTTTTTTTTTTAAATAAAACCCACTGATAGCTTAAAGATGAGACATCTTATGGCCAGGAGCCTACCTCATCAAATCTTGTAGCGTATGGTATTCCCTCTAATGGCAACATTTAACCTGCTGTAGCTCATTCACTTTATCTCGAAGTCCAGCACAGTTGCAAACATCTCCTGCATGAACCAAACTATATCAACATGATCGGATTATGAAATAGGATGACTAACACCATTCGCTTTATGTTGCCATTATGGCTTTACATTGCTATTTCCAACAGAGCAGGTGTTTATTTTATTAGATACAGGGATTCATTGAGCATCCACAAACTGCCCTTTGTACTCCGTCTTGATAATAGGATTCAATACAACTGAGCAAATATAGCTTTAGTAAGGTGGACCAAATATAAGATGATACAATACCAGGATAAGCTGTCTGATTAGTGTTCAGTGTACACAGTGCAGTGAAAATACAGAGGTTCTTTGCAAGTAGGAGGAAAAGGGAAAATGTATTTAAACTCCACCATGAAGGCTTAGGGAACCTCATTTAAAGGTTTTCTCTCCTTGTAACCTCTTAGGAATAAACCTTAGCAAAAACCCAAAAACAATTGCTTCCTTGGCATAGTTCAGGGCCGGACCTTAGTTACAATTCTCAACACTGCAGATAGGTAGGAAGAGACAAGCGCATGATTTGTTAGTTACCTTCAAATAATGGATTGACAACCTCTCCCCCCCACCTTCCCAACCCAGAGCAGTTTGATTAATTTTTTTCCACGTACCTCCATTTGTCTCTCGGATGTTTAAAGCACAGGCTCATCTTGTCCTGCAGCAGCACAGATTCTCTGCTGCTGCAAAGCATTAGCTTGTCTAATCACAGAAAGTATCCTGACCGAAAGGAAAAGCATAAAACAAACACAGAAACCCAAGAGGGAAACTACACCCTAAAGACCAGGCACTAATAGCAACCGAGAGACAGGAAGGGAGAGAACACTCCTCCTGGTTGCCAACTTTTTCCATTGATGTCTCTGTGGCTCTTTTGGAAATAGAATTCATTGCTACGATGCGGTATCCGTGATAACTTTTCCTCATCCCTATAGCAGGCATTCTCTAGTGTTAGAGCTGAACCCCAAGACACTGCTTGATGCGACTGGGTTGTCTGAATCCTAGTAAGCAAATAAATGCAAATATAACCTAGGAGCAGGATGGCCTAAGAACATAGTTCTAGAGAGACAACAATTATTAAAGGTACATTCTTCCATTTTTTCTTTATTAGAAGACCACATGGATAACTACATGGCTTGAAAGATTTAGTGGACTGGGAGGAAATGAACAGGCAAGTAATGGAGTGATTTTTAAAAGCCTGATGGGTAAGAAAGTGAAAGAAGTTAAACTGGATTTATTATACTTGGGTGCACCTACATGTGCAATTAAATGCCCAGAAAAGCTTATTGGCAGTAAGCTTTTCCCAGCAGAGTGTCTACACATGCTCCCTGTCAGGAGCAGATTTGCTCCCAAGGGGAGCAGTTCAGTGCACGGCTACTCTGCCTAATTTTCCTGCTGTGCCCCCCACAGCAGCCAGGGGGAGCTCCAGGCTCCCCTGGGTGCCAGCCCTGGGCTGGCAGGGGGCATTAGAGTTAGGTCCTGGTCTCTAAGGGGTGGGGGAAGGTGTCCTACCTCCAGGGAAGCTGCCTCCCAGCCCTGTGCCTGATCTGTGGATCGGGACCTGGCTCTGGGAAAATGTGCCCTCCCGCAGCTGCTGCTTCCCAGGCCTGTGCCCTGATTGGCAGATTGGGGCAGGCGGCTGGGAAAGAGTCCCTGCCCCCACTGCTGCTTCCCAGCTGCCTGCCCCAATCTGCCAATCAGGGCACAGGCCTGGGAAGCAGCAGCTGTGGGAGGGCACACTAGTCTACTGCACAGTAAGGCATCTTGTGTAGATACACTCCTTGTCTCATTACTATTCCTAGCGCTAAAAGGCAACTGCACTGAGACGGAGAGATCATCATTTCAGCTTTCAAACTGAGATTTCTTATGGTACAACCTTTTTTGCAGTGGAATATCTTCAAGTGGCTGAAGTTATTAGGTCCAATTTTACTTTCAATTCGATTTTCACAGTGCTGTAACCTCTATTAATTCCAGCCCTGCTACTCTAGATTTACTGTTGGATAAATGACAGGACAATCAAGTGTATATGTGTGTTTACATCTGCCTTCTGGAAACTTTTAGCACTGGAATTTCATATGCTGTTAGGAATGAATAACTAATAATTTCCTTCAGATGAAATAAAAGCCTTTGCCTGTCATCTTTGCCAATGTACTATTACTGAAGGGGAAAACTGAAGGCTGACTCATATTTGATAATGCCCATATTATGCAACCCTTTTATAAGCCTATGTATTAAATACACATGGCCCTATTCTCCTCTCTAGAATAACCTCTGTGGGGGTGTAAAGAAAAGAACTCAGATCATATCTTTTTCAAGTGTAAATGAAATTGGAATCAATCCTAGTACAAGGGAATGCCCCTATATATGAATATTATGAGCCAATCTAGAGATCTATGGCCTTGAAGAAGGACTTAAAGCTTGTCCAACAGCCATCTCAGCTATGCAGTTGGTCCAATAAAAGATATCACAACCATCCTTGCTTCTTGGACCAATATAGAGAGTAAGGATTTTCTTCTTTTCCAGTGTTTCAGTACCACTGTACAGCTGTGGAAAGTATTTTACAGTTGCAATGCAAAGGCTGGTACCCAGTGGCATGGTGTTCTTGCCTGTAGTAAGACAGAACCTCTCCTTGGTTACTATGTGCACTATTTGTTATGGCTGTGGGTTGCTCAATGGTAATGCACAGTAAAGATTTCTTAAGGGGAATGTGAGCAGTAAGACAGCTAAAATCTAATGTAGCACTTGAGAAAGGTGCCGGATTAATAGTCCTGGATAATGGAGTCCTCTGCAGTAGTGTAACAAAGGTGGGACAATCAGGGAAGCTGCCGCTGTGTGGGTATACTGGGCAGCTGAAAGTTGCCTTTGCCTCGGTGAGATGTAGCTCTGCCAGGGGCCCAGCTGCCTTATTACACCTCTGGTCCACTAATGCCTAGAGCAAGGGCAGCACATGTAACAGCAGTGCTGTTTTAATCGACATCACCCTGCCCTCTGCCTCATTTTCACCCAGGATGCCACTTCCAGCCGCGATGCCCACTGCCGAGATTTCAAAAAGAGCCTCAGAGAGCTGGGTGCTCAAATCCCCTTGTCCACATAAGAGATGGATGGCTAGTTGCTTGGTCCTTTTTTGAAAAATCCCAGTCACTATTTTTTCAGGCTTGACTTCCATTTTCAGGCAACCAACAAACCATGGGCAGATCTCAGATTTTGAAAAGTGGGGTGCAGATGGTACTGTGTGGCACGTCATCACACAACACATATTTTTCTCCAGTTAAAGAGAAACTAGAAGCTTTACTAATATGGTAGGGACCTTGCACTACTCTTCAGCTTATGATCAAAGCAAAAAAAAAAAAAAAAAAAAAAATCATTATTGCAATGTGCACTAAATTACTAGGGTATATAAAATGTTAACTAAAAATACAGCAAATTAGGCAAAAAATAGTCAAGGGATATTGTATCACTAGTGCTGCAGACATTATAGTTAAATCTATATTTCTTATTCAGATTCCTAAAAAAAAATCTAGCCTTCTTGAGCACCTTGACAGTGTTTTGAATATTTCACTGTCAGTCATCTCTATACCTGAGTTAATATTACCACACCTGAGTGAAGGTTTTTAGCAAAAGCTAAAAACAGTCTGCAGGGCTATACAATAGAAGAGACAATACCAGGAATGGCTATAAGACAGCAAAATTGCAGAAGAAAGACTAGTCTAAAAATTGAAACATCAAGGCCATTAAAAAGGATAGAGAGTCATTAACACCTATGGAGTGGAGAGAGATTAACAGGAATCAGGGAGATGATAACTGAGCCATGAAGTTGATGGACTCTTAGTACTACCGGACTAGAAATGCCACTGCCCTTCTGTAACAAGTGAGCATCCCGGGGCCAGTCTGAACATTGGCCCACCCACTTCTCAGGGCAAACTGCCTGCCAGGGCAAACTGTCTCACCTGCCACGCCTTTGATGAAACTAATATAAAGTTAGTAACAAGGAGGGAGGTTCTCATTTACCTGCCCTGATACCAAGGGCCTATACATGGCTCCAAACCTTCCCTTATACTGTGTCCCATGCCTCACAGATGGCATCCAAGATCTAACACCTGGCCTTAGCTTGTTTGGCCTAACACCCAGCCTATAAACCCATGCCCTCACACTGGGAGCCACACTCCAATGCCTTCACACTGGGCTCTTAATCAATCGGGGGTCCCAGACCCTCCCTTTTCCTTGGGTTTTCTGCCCAGCTCAGGACCCTCTTGATCCCCTCATGCCCCCATAATGGGGCCTTAATCTCCTGCCTGACCCTGGGCCTCAATCCCCTGCACCCCTTTACCCCAGGAGCTTCACACCTAGCTCCCCAATAGGCTTAGGGCCCCATCCCCCTGGGGCCTTTCACCCAGCTCCTTTATATACTTCAGGATTTGCTGTGAGCCTGGGCGCTGCTTCAGGTCCCTTCACATGACCTGGGCCCTGCCTCAGGTCTCACTGTGAGCCTGGGCCCTTGCTTTGTCTTCAAGGTGTGCTCCCCTAGCCTTTTCCCTCCCCAGAGTAACCCACAAGGCAGCAGGGTGAGGCTTTTTGGTGCCCCTGACTCGCCCTTCACTGGGGAGGCACAGGTGTGGCATTTCCTGGAAACTGCCCTCCCACCAGCAATCCCACCACACCATCCAGCCCTAGCAGGGTGTTGTTTGAGGTCATGCTCCAGGACCAAGAGCCTCCACCTTCCCCATAGCTTCAGCTCTGTACCTCCAACATGTTATGAGCAGCAGCTCCAACCAGGTGATGCTCTCTGTCTGGCTGCTGGCAGCAAACTGCTGGCTACACTTCTCAGAGCCCTGTTCTTATTATAAACAGCTGGGCCCTGTTCCCAATCAGGTAATTGTGCCCAATTGGAAGTGTAGCCACCTGAAAGCTGCTTGGCTGTCTGCTCATGCCTCTTTGAGTAACAGAGCACACCCTGTGCTCTGTTATAACTATGTCCTTAGACCAACAAGGCTGTAACCAACATCGCCCTTTCCAGGAAGCTGGTTTTAAGTTTGGGTAGAGCATGAGTCAAAATAAGTGCCACTGTACCCCCTGGATCCACCCCTGAAACAAACCCTTTCCATGGTTTTATCCTATGGACTTCTATCTACAAGTAATGGCCCATGAAATATTTTCATCTAGATTGTCAATCAGCTTTCAGCTCGGTTAGGGATGACTTTGGGAAAATACCTCCTGGGGTTGGCTATAAACCTGTAAAAGGCAAAAGTCTTCTCAGCCTTCAGTAATTCAGTTCTTCTAAACTGACAATGAGACTTAATACACATAAATGCTGGGCAAGAGAATATTTGGTGTCACCTATAGTAAGATTTTAAAATTCAGCCCTTTGATGTACACACACATCCCTTTGAAGCTATTGGAGGAATGCATGAGCCTTTGAGGGTAGAAATTGGCTTAAAGAGTGTGAGACATTCTTGACGGTTCTTCACAGACAAAGAGATTAGGAAGGTAACTGCCCACACTGGTTGAAGGCCTGCTAGTGATTAATCAGTCCAATTGCAGACTGGTAAATCCTGCTATAATGGTTACACGTGTATGGGAGATTGGTGCTAGATGAGGGTGTATCTTCCCCCTTCTCCTCTTCTCAGTGATGGCTCTGTGCTGACATTCAAAGAGGGCTGTTGCTTTTTTGATTTGGAGATGCCAGGCATCACAATCTGTAGCCTGCGTTTCCCACAGTTTGTGGTCAATACTGCAGGCAGAAAAGGACCTGTAGTATCATAGATTCATAGATGTTAGGGTCGGAAGGGACCTCAATAGATCATCGAGTCCGACCCCCAATCAGGTGTCCTTGAAGCGCTTACATGTGGCCCCTCTGTCACGTTTCCCAGTCATTAGTTCCCCATACAGCATGGCCTTTGGAAGGCAGTTGTCATCCACTTGGGCCTGAGTTTGCAGGAGAATCACCTCGATGCTGGTGGTATTGGCTCTTTGTAGCACCTCCACATTAGTTACATGATCCTACCATCAGATCTTGAGAATGGTGCAGAGGCAGCACTCATGAAAGCACTCAAGGAAGTGTACATGGCGGTGATATAAGACCTGTGACTCAGTGCCTTACAGTCTGGAGGAGATAACAACAGCTCTGTACACCTTAACTTTGGTCTGTGCACGTAGGCTGTGACAGTTCCATACTGTTCCATACCCGCTTGAAGAATCTGCTGAAGGCACTACTGGATTTTGAGAGTCTGCTGTCTACCTTCTTGCTGATCATGGCATCATACAAGATAACATTCCTCAAGTAGGTGAACTGCTTGACAGCATTTAACTCAGTTCCTTCAATAGTCATCTTTGGTGGGACATAAAATTGGAATGGAGCTGGCTGATGAAGAACTTCAGTCTTCCTCAGGCTGATGGTGAGTCCAAAGAGTTGTGCTGCAGTAGCAAAGCAAGTAGTCATGTGCTGCAGATCATGTTGGGTTTGGGCCACCAGGGCACAATCATCTGCAAACAGAAGCTCATGGATGAGCTGCTGCGAGGTCTTTCTGTAAGCCTATAGCTGTCTGAAGTTGAAGAGGTTTCCATCTGTCTGGAAGTGGATGTAGACACCTTCCTCACCTTCCCCAAGATTGTCCCGTGCTTGCTGCAGCATCATGGTGAAGAAAATGGTGAACAACATAGGAGTGAGTATACAGCCTTGCTTAACTCCACTGGAGATCAGGAAAGGACCCAAGAGGCTGTTGTTGTACTTGACTTGTGCACGCTGACTGTCATGGAGTTGCCTAACCATGGTGAGAACCTTAGGAGGGTACCCAAGCCTCTCGAGAATCTTTCAGAGGCCGTTTTGACTTACAGTGTAAAATGCCTTAGTGAGGTTGATGAAAGTGATGTACCTCTTGTTCTGCTCCCGGCACTTTCCCTGTATTTGTCTGAGCACAAGTACCATATCTATCATGCCTCTGTTCGTTCTGAAGCCACACTGGCTCTCCTGGAGGACCTCTTCTGCTATGGCAGGCACAAGCCTGTTGAGGATTCTAGCTAGGATCCTCCTGGCGATGCACAGAAGGGTGATCCCTCCATAGTTGGAACAGTCTGACTTGTTGCTTTTATTCTTATACAGGGTGACGATTACAGCATCATATGGCGCCTGTGGAATTTTCTCTAGTTTGGAGCGTAGACCAGGACCGCCCTATTTCAGGGCTTCAGGTGGAATTCCATCAATTCCAGGGGCTTTGTTGCTTTTTATCTGGTCGATAGTGGTGAAGGTTTCTTTCAGTGCAGGATGCTTATCTAGTTTCTCCATGACAGGAAGTTGCTTAATTCGGTTGATGGCGTTTGAAAGTGCTCAAACCATAGGTCCATAACCAAATCATTGTCAATATATAAAATCTGGCTATTAGAGCTTCTCAGTGGACTTTGGATCAGGAAGGTGGGGGCCGCAGACAGATTTCAGTGCTTTGTAGAAGCTTCTGGTGTTGCCGTTGTCAGCACACCGTTGCATTCTTTGGGCAAGAGTCCTCCACCATTTGTTTTGGATGTCACGCAACTTCCGTTGAAGGGTGTTACATGCCTGGCAGTAAGCCACCTTTCAGCTAGTTGTCTGTGCTAGAAGGGCTTGATGAGTAGTCCTCTTTTTTTGTGAGCAGGGCTTGGATGTCTTTGTCATTTTCATTAAACCAGTCCTGGTTTCTCTTGGTACTGAGCCCAACTGTCTCCTTGGTGGTCTCCAAGACTACTGACTTTATATGTTCCTGGAGTCCATCAGGTGAGATGTTTGCAGTATGGACTTGGCTTTCAAGCTTTGATTGAAGGTTTTTTTTTAATCTTTGTTGGCAAGATTGGTTATGCAGCTTGGAAACATACCATTTCTTTGGGGGGTTGCCTCTGTGACTGGGCTGAGTCTTGAAGTGGAAGGACAGCTTTGAGCAAACAAGTCGGTGGTCAGTATGGCAGTCAGCACCAGGCATAACTGGTGTTCAGGACATTCCCCAAGAGCACACTGATGCACCAAGATGTAATCTATCAGGTGCCAATGTTTAGAGCAGGGCTACATCACAGTGGTCTTGTAGCAGTTTTTCTGCTGAAACTGGGTGGTGGTTATTGCCATCTACATTTCCACACCGAGTTCCAGGAGCAAGTGTCTGTTTTCATTAAAATTTCCCAATCTATGTCTTCTAAGCATGCCTTTCCATGTTAGATAGGCCTGAAGCCTGATCCCAACTGGGCAGGGACCAGGCAGAGGCAGTGCAGGGCCTCGAGGTCTAGTCTGGCCCTCAGAGCCCCAACTGTGAGCCCCATTGATCTAGACCACCCCACAGGGGCAGTGCAAGATTTTCTCATTACACATTTTTCAGAGATATGTTTGTCCCAGTTTAAAATGCACCAAACAATAGGGACTTTCATTCCTTCCCCCAGGAGCCTATTCTATAGCTCAATAGATCTCACCCCAAGAGGTAATGCAATGTTATGAGCTTATTATTTGTCCATAAATCTATATTTCCCTTTTACCACCCTAACTAATTTCTATTATTCTTTGAAAACCAGGTTATCTATATAATATCTATATCATATCTTTGAAAACCAGGTTTCAGTAAGAGATGGAAAGAATGACCAGATCTTCTATTCCAATGTACTACCAATATAGCCCTATAACACTGCCATTCTATTTCAGTCTCATTGCCACTATTCTATAGCAGGGAAAACTGAAGCATGTGTGGATACGGGGTCAGGATTTCAGGGCATTTCCTGTTTTCCCTTATAGCCCGATTTGCACAAGAGTTCAATGAGTTAGATACAGACCACTTTTAAAAACCTAGCCCTAAGTGACTTGTCTGACTTCATCTCTACATGCCTAAGCAATGCTCTTATATTTTTCTCTGGTTATATGTCCAAGTTTCCACTTCTCATAAGCTTCCTTTTTGTAATTTAGCTTACTGAAGAGTTCCCTAATAAGCCAAACAAGTCTTCTGCCATACTTGCTAGTCTTCCTGCACATCAGCATGGTTTGTTCCTGCACTCTCAATAAGGCTTCTTTCAAGTACAACCAGCTCTCCTGGACTCCTCTTCCCCCCAGTCTGGCTTCCCAGGGGATCCTGCTCACAAGTTGCCTGAGCAAGTTGAAGTCTGCTTTTCTGAAGCCCAGGGTCCTTACTCTGCTGCTCTTCATCCTTGCTTTCCTCAGGATCCTGAACTCTATCTAATCTCATGGTCACTGGTGCCCAAGTTGCCATCTACCACCAGGCAGGTGTTACATACCCCACCAATTCTTTCCTGTTTGTGAGCAGTAGGCCAAGAAGAGTACAACCCCCTAGCTGGCCACTCCAGCACTTGCACCAGGAAGTTGTCCCCAAAACTCTCCAAAAACTTCCTGGATTGCCTGTGCACTGCTGTATTGCCCTCCCAGTAGATGTCAGAGTGATTGAAGTCCCACATGAGAACCAGGGCTTGTGATCGGGAAACTTCTGCTAGCTGTTTGAAGAAAGCCTAATCCACCACGTCCTCCTGGTCTGGTGGTCTATAGCAGACCCCCACCACAACATCACCCTTGTTGCTTTTCCCTCTGACCCTAACTCAGAGACTCTTAGCAGGCTTAACCCCAACTTCATACTGGAGCTCTGAGCAATCATATGGCCTTTTCTCAGGAAGTATGAGAGTACCTCCCCTGTTGCCCCCTCCTGCTTGCTGTTCCTCCAGGTCTCCCACTTACCCACTTACCTCAGAGCTTTGGTTTCCGTCCCTGGTGAACCTAGCTTAAAGCCCTCCTCATTAGGTTAGCAAGCCTGTCTGCAAAGGTGCTCTTCCTTCTCTTCATCGTCTCTTCCTAGCCATCTTTCTTTCTGGAAAAATATCCCATGGTCGAAGAAGCCAAAGTCCTGCTGGTGACACCACCCATGCAGCCAAGGGTTGATCTGCAGGATGCACCTGCTCCTGCCCGGGCCCTTTTTCTTGATTGGAAAGATTGACAAGAACACAATCTGAGCCCCAGACCCCCTCACCCGTGCACCCAGAGCCCTGTTGTCACTTTTTCTATGCTCAGGGTCTCCTCTGGCAATATCATTGGTGCCCACATGGATGAGCAGCATGGGGTAGTAGTCAGAGGGCTGGATGAGCCTTCATAGTCCCTCCATGACATCTTGGATCCGGGCTCCGGGCAAGTAGCAGACCTCCCAAGACAACAGGTCAGGTCAGCAGATGGCTTCCTCCATCTCTCACAGAAGGAGCCTCCAACCACCACCACCCATTGCTTCTTCTTGGTGGTGGTCATCTCGATCCTTCCCACCCTGGTGAGGCCTGGCCTGTCTTCCTCCACCAATGGAATATGCCCTTCCCTCTCTGCTGCTAGGGCTGCATATCTGTTCTCCAGACAAAACTACTGCAGGTAGAGGTGAAGTTGATGTGGTTGCAACTACCTAGGATATTTCTCTGGATCCTGTCAGCAGAAGACCAGTGACTTAGAACATGTCTATGACATGCAAGACAGTGCTGTGCAAGAGATATCCTAAGCTAGTTCTGCATATATAAGCTCTGGAACTACAAGCAATATTGCTGCATTAGTCGGGGGCTATTCATGGGCTAATCAGAAAGACTGAGAGCCACAGTTTTACATCTGGCTCCTAGTTTACTAGGAGTTAGCATGCACAGCACTGCCTTATGTTGTAAAGACATACCCTTAGGCTGAAGAACACGTTATTTTCAGGTTGATTTTTCAACCTGACGTACTTCTCCCCTTCCACTGTCAAGAGATCCAAATCACTTGTTCCTGGCTGTCCTGCTGGGTATCTTTAGGAACCTGGGTAAGTCAATCTGGTGCAAATTGTGATAGAATCATAGGGTTGAAAGGGACCTCGTGGGTCTTCTATACCAATCTACCATACAGATGCAGAATGTGTGATTCCTAAACCATCTAGGAAAGATGCCTGTTCAGTCTCTTGAAATACCTCCAGTGAAAGATTCCCTGACTTCACTGGGCAGCTTATTCCATTGCTTATGCGTTAGGATCTTTTTTTCTGATATGCAAAGTATATCTGCTTTTCTAAAGTTTCAACCCTTTGCTTTGTGTTTTGCCCTCTATAGCGAGAGAGAACACTAATCTCCATTTTCTTCCTGGCATACTTTCAAATAGTTGAAAACTGTCCTTCCTCAGTCTCCTTTCCTCCAAGCTAAACATACTTAGTTTTCTCAACCTTTCCTCATATGGCTGCATTCCAGTCCCTTTATCATTTTTTCTCCTTTCCTCTGGATCCTTTCCAGGTATTCTACATCCTTCTTAAAATGCAGAGCTCAAACCTGGACGTAGTAGTCTAGCTGAGGCCTAACCGGTGCCAAGTAACATCTCACACCTTGCACACAATACCTCTGTTGAATGCAGCCCCAAACTTCATTTGTTTTTTGTGCAACAGCATCACCTTTCTGACTTGTAATGCATTTGTGATCCACCATAACCACCAGATTGTTCTTGGTAGGGCTACTGCCTAGCCAGTTATCCCCTGTTCCCTGTTTGTGATCTGATCTAGTTTGACTTGTTGAAATTTGTCTTGCTGTCTACTGCCCACTCCTCCAATTTATCCAGGTTCTTTCATATCTAATTCAGTCTTCCAAAGTATTTGCTACCTCTCCCAGTTTTATATCAACTACAGGCTTTCATTCCTGCTTCCAGCTCACTAATGACAATTTTTAAGCAGTACTAGATCCACAATAGACACCTGTGGACCCCAACTTGAAATCCCCTGCCATTATTCTATTTATAGTTACTCTTTGATTGCATTTAATTAGCCAGTTATGTATCCACCTAACAGTAATTCTATCTAGCCCACATTTATCCAGTTTCCTTATAAGAATGTCATGTGGGATACTGTATTCCCCAAGAGTGAAGCAAAACCAGATATAACTTTATTGGAACGTGCATTCATTTGTTGTATCATATATTATGCACTAGCTAAAACACAGCAAACTAGGTAAAACATAAAAGATGTTGTTTCACTAGTCCTTTAGTTATTTGAATTAAATGGCCTTTTCAGATTCACAGAACAATATCTAGCCTTCTTGAGCAACTTGACAGCGCATCCAATGCTTCACTGAAAGTTATTTCCATACCTGAGTTAATATTTTTAGCTAGAATTAAAAAGGGTCTGCAGGGTTGTGAAATAGCTACATTATGAGGAGCAGCTAAGCGCAGAATTGCAGGAGGAAGGTTAGTTTGATTAGTGTAAGGCTGAGAGTGGTAAAAAGGAGAGAGAGAGTCGTTAACATCTGTGGAATGAAGAGTTTAGAAGGAATCTGGTCGATAATAACAACCATGAAGTCAACTGAAGTCCCTTAGTGTGCTTGAATAGAAATATTACAGCCACTGCCAGAGAGTTGGCTTTAAACTTGGAGGGGCTTCAGAAGCAAAGGGGGTATGTGACTGCACTCACCCAGGATCTGCCTCTGCCCTTATCCTCAAGCTAGCTACCTTGCTAAAGAATGAAATCAAGCTGGGTTGACATGATCTGTTCTTAAATCCATGCTGACTGCTAGTGATCACCATTCATCCTCTCCATGCTAACAAGCTGATTGTTCTATAATGTGCTCTGGGAACTTCCAAGGTAATGAGGTCAGAATGACTGATCTATAATCCCCTGAATCCTCCTTCTTTTGTTTTTTTTTTAAAATAGACAGTGCGCTCAATGGTGTGTACTTGCATAGGAATGTCTTAACTGCACGTTAGTCACAATGTGAAGAAAGAACAGCCTTTATCTTGGCCTAGTTTAACAGGCCCGGAAGGGTAGATTAATGTCCAGCATACAAGAACCAGCCACATTACTTTCCCCATGTGCTGCTGTAGAGGCAGAACAATTACAGGCTGCCAAACCTATGGGTTTGATGTAATCTGTAACTTTGCTGTATATCAGTTTATCCTTTTGTCCGGTTAATGTAATAACTTCACTATCTTGCTAGCGTGCTATCAGGGTTCAGGCCCAGGCCCACAATGGGGTTAGGTGCCATGACACTTGGTGTGGCAGGGTGTAACTCTGAGCTAAATGTGCCCTGAGTTATGCAGCTCATGGGGAGAATTAAATGCCTCAGAACGGGATCTACAAATGCCACCAGGCCGGGCAGGGGGTGGCCTTGAGTTGGCCAACAAGAACTGCTGAGGACACTACCATGTCTTAAAACTAGCCCCTCTCTGAAGTTTAGTTTTCTTACTCAGTGCCCATGGGAAGCATCTTCATCTGCAAAGGATCTGCAGCCTACAACCCTGCCCTGGAGATCTGTGGCTAAGGAAAAAAGAAGACGGAGGTGGTGGTAGTGGTGGTGGGGTGGGGGTCACTCTTCTGAAACTCAACAGAGCAGTTTGCCTTTTTTTTTTTTCTCTAGTAGCTCAGTAATTACAGCACTCACCCAGGACATGGGAGACCAGATTAAATAATATTCTCTCCACTGCCTGAGGGAATCCTAGCCCAAAACACTCACCATCAAGGAGAGTGCCCGGTTTACTAGGGGATGGGGTGTAAGGTGGCCAGGGACACCTCATCCCTCCTACCGAAGCTCTGCACTGCCATGGCTTTCAGCATCTCATTTAGTTAATTTAATGCTAGATTAGATACCTCTACAGTACTTTATGTTTGCTTCAGTGACTGCAGCTGAGATGTAACCTTAGATGTACTCTCAGCTTAAGTTTATAGATCAGATATTTAGCTAGAAAAATGTGAACATTTTTCAGATGACTAGTTGTGGAAGCAAAGTGGCCCTTTACATTGCAAATCTATGCCCCTGAAAAATTGAGACAACTCTTTTCAAAGTTCTGGGAGGCTCATGATTTCTGCCCACCTCCCTGAGCTGGAAATGCTGAAACTACAAAGGACATAAGGCTGGGATTTTCAAAGCAGCTTAATAGAGCAATACATTTAAAATTGGAAATTCAGTGCAAGTTGGGCACTGTATTTCTCTTAGGCTCACTTTAAATTCCCAGCTAAAGAGGGCCCTCATTTTTAAAATTTTAGCTTGAACAAAATGTTGTTGGCCTACGATGTTTATGCGTCCAATCTAGATGAAATTAGAAGTGGCCAAAAAACTGTTCCATCAGAAAAAACTAGGTTTCCTCCAAATCAAAATGTCTCATGGGAATGTGGGATTTTTGACAAAACCCTAATTTTCACATTTGAAACCATTCCAAACCATGCTGGGATATTTCAAGACTATAACATATTATTGTTTGAAAATTACGGAAATGAAATCTTTTGACTTTATCAAAAACGACACTTTTCCATAAGGTTTTTTTTCAGTATTTTGGAATCAACATTTTTCAGGATTCAAGTTTCGATGAACACAGAGCTTGACATGCTCGAATTTCCTTTATGGTACATATCCCATTGTTTGACCAGCTGCCATAATAATGTAGATATTGTATTACAAAGCAATACATTTAGAAGAAATAGAGAAAAAAATGTTGTCAATTAAACAGTGTATTAGATCTATTGCCACTGGAAGACATTTTTGTCATCTATCAGAGCTGGGTATTTTATGACTGCTGTCAATACCTCTAGCTGTAAGAACTAAGATAAAGACAATATAATCTTGCAAGTCAAGCTGTAAAATGATCACTACCGGGGTAATGGAGGAATGCTTTAGGAATGTGTACAATATTCCAAAACCATGTCATTTTTCCATAATTACTGCTGATGAAAAAATGATGTTAGGCTTGTAGACCAAGAGCATGACTTTTTGTTCCAATGTGAAAACTCACATACCCTTCCATTTTTAACTCCTGTCCCTTGCTTGTAGTCTTGTATTAATACAGTTTCCCACAAGATGTCAGTGTTGGCATTGAGATGAACCTGTTTCAGCTGTCAGACTTTAATACTGGATTAACTGACATACATTATAAAAAATTAAATGAAACACTATCCTTACCTTTCAAACTAGGATTCTGGGCAGAATAGAATAATTCCCTTTGTCACAATTTAGTTCCTTTGTATACATTTAACTGTTCAGAGCCCAAAAGACATCTTTCATCAATGATACATAATTGTCTAAAGAATATCATAAGACAACAACTTGCATTTCTTCAGAAATTCTGGATCTCAATTTTCTGCATTGCTACCTGCCATCAATTAATAGGGCAGTTTTCCTTTTTCAGTAAGGACAGATTACATATGCTACTGAACATATGCGTTTGAATTGAGGTATTTTCCAGATTCATTTCTGGTATTGGACCTGAATCTCTCAGTGTGCATGTTTACAGGCAAGTGGCTGATCGCTGAGAAAGAAAAGATCTTAGCCTTTTGGTCACATGGAGTAAACAAGGTGGATATTAAGTAAATCAGCACTGAAGCTAAACCCATTTCTTCCGTCAAGGATTGAGCAGTAGTGTCTGAATTTCTTGTGGACTTCAGAGATTATTCTTTGAAAGCAAGATGCACACATTCATTGTAATGATTTGCAACCGAATAAATGGCCGAGTTAACACAAGAATGGATGTTGGAACAACAATTTATGTAGTTTGCAGACTAAGAAGTCTAAGGACTTTCCATTCTACTGCAGCCACCACTAGATAATAGATTCATCCTCCTGATTTAAACCGCGCCATTTACAGAAAACCGCAGAACTGATTCAGCCGTGGGCTTTTTGAATGTCCACACCTAGCCACAGAGCGTCAGCACATAGTCAAAGTTGAAAAGGACTAAGCTGGATTTGCTGGGTAGATTTGTACTTTTAATGAAAAAGAAGGGATGTATTGGATTATATGAGTAGGACAAAGTCATGATACCGATTCATCAAATCCAGCAGTGGACAACACTATGTGTTTCAAAGAAAAGTTCTAAAATCCCTATGATTATCCGACAGCAGGTATTTTAGGGTAGTTTCTTCCTCCCACCTGGCATTTGCCCACTTACTGAGGACTGTCCTTCCTTGTCTATTTTATGCCCAGTTCATTGTAACTAGATGCTGTGTTGCTAGAATCACCTAATCCTTCTCTGAATCCTGATAAGGTTTTGGCCTCAGTAATATCTCATAGCAATGTGCTCCACAGGTTAATTATGTGTTGCTGTTTAATTTTGCTGGCAGTCCCCTGCTGATGTAATTGGAGACATAGTAAACCTTTATGTTTCTGTTCCATTTATTTTTTGCATACAGCTGTCATTTCACCTCTAATTCATCTTCTCCTAACACTAAACTAATTTGATTGGTCTCCTTACCAAAATCATTTTGCATTTTAATAATTTTGCCATACCCCAAAGCATTTCTATCCCTGGATTTGGCTTTTTGAGAAGGGGTGACTATACCTAAACACCATATTCAAAGTGAGGACACACAATAGCCCAAAGAGCTGGTGCAATTCTTTGGCATATAAATGGAGGATTAAGAACAAAATGTTACCACACTCAGTTGAGGGCGATATGGATTCTGGTCCCTGTTCCCAGGACTTTTTTATGCATTTTGCATTAGACAACCATATTTTAAAAAATAGAGATAACCCTGAGAGTAGGGACTGTAGGCCAGGGTTTTCCTTCTCATTTGACTTCTCTAAGCATAAGGCGACAGAATCAGGCTGCCTCTTTTTTTTAATTTGTGTCTTTCTACTCCTTTGGCCTTTTGGTTCTTGCATTCATGGCTGTACAGAGATCCAGCTTCTCTAACAGGATGGATGGAGCCCCTACACAGACTAATCTATAACTAGGGACCTACCTAAATCATGGCAGAAGTGTCCTGCAGAGCGGGTCCTTTAATTTTGCTCATTTTGCTGTGCCCCCTGCCCCCACCTGCCCGACCCCAATTGGTGGAGCAGCCCCAGCAACTCTGCTACTTGCTGCTGATTGGCTGGGGGGCAAAAACCATGGTTTAAAATATGCCCTGGTTTTTGCTTCCTGCTGCTGATTAGTCAAGGGGCCCCCATGACCCTGGAGCTTGCTGCTGATTGGCCGGGAGGTAAAAACCATGGCATATTTAAAACTGCCGTTTTTGCCTCCTAGCCAATCAGCAGCAAGCAGTGAGGCTGCAGGGCCCCTCTGCCAATCAGGGGCAGGGTGGGTGTGCAGCAAAACAAGCAAGATTAAAGGAGCTGCTATGCAGTGCCCTTCTGCCATGATTTTGGTAGGTCCTGTAAAGTTGTGCGTTTAAGAAGGACCTAGAGCATGGGTCTATCAGGTCCTGGGCAAGTGCCCTAACTGGCAGACTAATAAGTAAAAGTAAGGCAGTGTCACCACCACCCCTGCTCAGTCACACACCTGTCCTCAGAAGTGAGATGAAGCACTCTGGGTATTGAGTGAACAGCGGCACTTAGGGCATTTGTACACATGCTTGTGCCCGGCGCTGAGGCGCATGGAGTTGTATAAATGGCCAAATGCACATCAGTACTGAGAAAATGACAGCAGCTCGCTTTTGAACTAAAACACAAAGGTATTTTAGTTCAAAAGCGCGCTGCTGCCATTTTTTGCATGCGGGTGTGCATGCATTTTGCTACTTATACAACTGCAGGTGACGCAGCACAGTGCGCATCAGCTCATGTGCACAGCGGACTCGATTCATCAAGTCTGCTCCAATGTGCCAGATCTCCAGCATGTCAAAGCACAAAAATGTATGTCTATAAATACCTATAATGGGCAACCTGACCTAGGAACCTCAGCTGTGGAGATGGGCAAGAGTTTTGATAGATCTTGCTGTTAGCATTTGATTTTGGCTACTTCTAGATGCCTCCAAGCTCTCTGAATTACCCGTTGCAGGCAGCTACCTGCTCCTGTTCTTTGTATAGGCTGCCTAGCCCTTGCTTTTTATGGTTGCCTAAGTCAAGGCTGTACAGGAATCCCAGGCACCTAACCCTGATGAATTTAGAGTGCTGTTGAGTGGCAGGGCTTGTAAGTGTTAGGTGTTCTAGTGGCTAAGTATAGGAGCCTTTCCGACCAAACTAAATCCAACTGTTGATGCACCACAATGTTTATTTCTGGCATTATAATCTCTGTAGCTATGAATAAATGTTTCCTGTGGGTAGTAATTTAAAAAAAAATGCTTACGTGACTCAGGAGCACAAATTGTGCAGACTATCAAGGAGCCACATGGGCCTAAATTACTTTGGAGCCCACGCTGTCTTTTTTCTTTTTAATGCAATCTAGCTTTTTTCCCTTTTTTTGGCCTTTTAATTGCTGCTGTAGTCTGAACGGTCAGTTTGTACACTGATACCCAGGGTATGAATTACAGGGGAGCTTAGGGGGGCTGAGCCGCCCCATAAGAGGTGAGAGCCCCCTGTAAGATTTGAAAATCATAACCTGGGGGGGGCTTCTATAGGATTGCTCTTTCCAATGAACCGGTTTAATATTTTTTGCAGATACACCCCCCCGAGTCAAAGTGTAATTCAAGCCCTGCTGATATCTGGGTCTGTTTGTGGAGTGGTTACAGCTATCGCACAATCCATAAATGTATACAATTGCTTCATAGTGCCTGTTCCAATGTGCAGTGTCTCGTGCTTGTCTACAGTGTATTTTATCTGCCACTATGTTGTGCCCTTGCATAACTTTGTTATTCCTCACAATTTTCTTTAATCGTTACTGTTTAGTACTAGTCCTTCCTTCCCCTGCCCTACATGTATACATAAGCGGATCCAAAACTTTCTTTTGTAGGTCCCTGTGGCACGGAGGAGAGAAACACACATGCAGAGGAACACGTCCTGGAGCAGAGGAGCTCTGCAGGGCTACGCAGCGCTTCAGTCCCCGATTCGATTCAGCAGAGATTTGGACTGATTTGGTGGCCGAATCTCCGAATCTGAATTGAATCAGGGGGCCCTTTAATCTCTCTGGATCAATTCCAGGTTCACTGCTGAGCATGCTGGAGAGCCCCCCGTGCTGCTGTAGGACGTTTCATCTGCTCCAGCATCACAGCGATCACAAGCCGTGCTGCTACCTCAAAGTATGTAGAAAAAAAATCTTTCAGACCTGTGCCTGTGTCCGAATCACTGATCCACCAAATTGGCATTGACTCTTTAGATTCAGACAAATCGAATCAGGGACAGTGATCTGAATCAACAAATCGAATCACTGTCCCCATTTGGGCCAAATCTGAATCGAATAGGGTCCATTTCACACGGCCCTAGAGCTTAGGCCTGCACAGTGGGAGGCAGAGCCATGCACATGTGCCCAAGATCACTCTGCAAGTGCTGGCTCCAACCAGAAGCATTTAGCAACATTAGGGGAAAGCCTAGGCTAGTTAGCTCTGCCTCCGGGAGTATGTGGGTATCTCTGCACAGCAGCACCTTGCACTGAGTAAACAGACTCTTTGCTTCCATAAATGAACAAATTGTCTGGAAGGTTCACGGAGGTCAACTGAACCCCCTTTCCTCTCCACACTGACATGCACCCCCATTTCTATCCTCTGTACCCCAATATCACAAACATCCCTGTGAGATTATTTTCTCACCACTGTCTCAGAAATATAACAGAACATTGCAAAAACACCTTTCCCTATCTAAATCTTCTCCCATTATGAGCCATTCCAGCTCACCTGTTCATGCTTTTCAGGTTCTCACATTGATAATGAAATGCATTTTAGTCTTTCTTTTAGTAGCATGCCAATTTTTAGTTCACTCCTTTGTCTGAAACTCTGTTACCACCTAGTGTTGGATTCAGTGACTTCCACTTTGATTAGTGCACCTGTTTCTCTTGCCCTATTCTGCACTGGAGAAGTAGTTTCTTTTGTGTTATTGACATTCCTAGCAGAAAGGTCGGTGATATGGGAAGAAAATAAAATCTGATTGTCCTTGGAAAGGTACATGTGGAAGGGGCTGTTGCCAACTCTCATGACTCTGTTGCAGGTCCTTTTGTATTAAATGTCTTAAAGTGTCATTGTATGCAGACAAGCAAAATTATAACGATGGTAACAGTCACCACCACTGCTACCACCCCCATAGTTCCAAGGCAGCATTGGTCAAGGACATCCTAAAAACCAGGAAGTAAATGAACAATGTCCCAGTTATTAAAACAGGGGTGTCAAGGTTATGGCCCATGGGTTGGCGCTGGCCCATGGAGCCATATCATCTGACACCCAGTGCTGCTTGTGGGTCTTGAAGTGGTCCACAGCCTGCATGTAAGCTGAGTGGGATGACCACATGAGCTGCATGCAGCATGTGCTGCAGCTAGTGTCTCAGAGCTCCGAGTCTGCAGCTGCCGCCATGCACAGTACAGTCCTGCAGCGGCTCTGCTGCATGCAACAGCTGCTCCAGACTCCACGGTCATACAGAGCTGCCTGGGACAGCCATGCCAGGGCCATGCACTGCATGCAGTACTGCCTCTCTGGGGCTGTGCTGCACGTGGCCGCTGCTTCCAGGTGCGAGTGCACATGGCACTCACTCCAGAATGTGGGGCTGGTGCAGACCAGCCCTGTACCTCTCACCGGGCCCGCAGGGTCACATGAGTTTGACACCCTTGATTTAAAACAAAACCTTCATGATTTTTCAGACTCATTATATTTGTTCTCTTGGGAAGAAACAAACCCAAGACTCAAATATTCAGGGTCATACTCCATCCCATTGGCATGGTCGTGCATGGGCACACCAGGACTAGTATGCTGCAGTAGGAGCTCTGAGGATTTGCTCTTGAAACATTCATTTAGGCTATTCTTACCGCCTTCAGTCCTCTAGGTTCATATAAATGGGCTATTGAATAATGCATTCTAGTATCTTTCTGGGCTCTGAAGTGAGGCTGCTTGGTATGTAAATTTTCTGGGCCCTCGTTTTCCCGCTTTTTGAGGGCAGATACAATGCTTGCCCTTCTTCAGTTCTCTGTAACTTCCCTTGCCCCCCGTGAGCGCTAAGAAATGATTGCTAATAGTTCAGAGAGAGTTTTGGCCACTTCTGTGTACAGAGTAGGATGAATTTCATCAGGCCCTACTGACTTGAATACATTTAACTTATCTGAATATTCTCACTCAGATTCCAATCCCCTGGTTGATTTAATTAAGTATCTGTTCATAATTAACCTTTTTGATGAAGACCAAAGCAAAAGAAGATATCAAATACTTCATGACTTCTCAGCATTGTCTGCTACTTGCTCTCCTTTGTCAATAGCAGTAAAGTCAACTGAGAACCAATTGAAACCAATGGCAAAATGCCCATTGATTTAATGGAGCCAGGTTTTCACTCCAGGTATTTGAAAACAAGGCCAGATCTATATTAGAAGGAGTTTATGAATGTACCTCGGCTGGCCAACCCACATAATGGAAATTTAGCGGATAGTGGCTAAACAGTGCTTTTGCAATTATGGCTTACGCCAGTTCCTGGGAAGAGGTAACCCATCCATTATGATTGCACATACACTAGTTATTTTTACTGATATAAAAATGTGATGAGGATCATAGAAATCACTAAATGCTCTGGTAATATCAAGAGGACCTAGATTAGACCTGCCCCTAGGCAATGGCTTTCTATTGGAAAGTCCTAACTTAATAAGTTCCTCCTACAACGTATTTTGGCCTTCTATGCTCTTTGAAAGGCCCAGAAGGGCTCAGTGTTTCTTCAGCTCACAGGACCAGCACTGGCTTCTAGGCAAACACTTCTGTATAACAGGTACAACAAGGCAGCGGCTAGTCATAGTATTTATATATGATTTAGGATAAAAGCCATGATCCTGATCCAAGAGCTGTCACAAGATATTGAGTGATTCTACTGCAGTCAAAACACCCTGGGAGTTTATGTATGAGATTTCATTTATTAGCATAAGCTATGTGTTTTATGCAAAAGAAACGAAGATTATTTTTTTCTCAGAACAAGAGGTATGCAGAAGAACAATAAGGACCCACCAGTGTATAGGTGTGTGTTATGGAAGTGGAGGAGCAGGGAAAAAAACACATCCTTCCAAACCTCATTATTACTTTTCCAAAGTTTCCTATGGAGAGCCAGACTTTCCCCTTCCTCTGGTGTCTAAATTTGGATGAGTGCAATCAGATCCGTGCCAATTCCCTAGCAACTCTATCTATTTACTTTTCAAATGTCTATTTTTGCCTCAGGCAAAATGTCTCTTGTCCTCTCTCATGGATCCTTGACCCAGAACTTCCTGCTGACACATCACATCTCATTACAGACTGCCATTCATGACTACCAACACCTTGCAAAATCCCTGGAGCTTCTGCTATGCTTATTCCTGTTTTTTACTGTATATGTTATTTTTATTTTGTGTGGTTGTGTGGGAAGGCAACACAGACATTGTAAAAGTATATTACAATCCAGAGCACGGTGGGAAGCAAGGCTGGTGAGTCAGTAGATTTCATAGACATTAGAGCTGGAAGGGAGATCATTGAGTCCAGCCCCCTGCCCCGGAGGCAGGAAGTCAGCTAGGGTCAAAGGATCCCAGCAAGATAAATGTCCAAACTCTTCTTAAAGGAGTCCAGAGTAGGTGCTTGCACCACATCTGAAGGGCATGTATTCCAGACCTTGGGGGCTCGGACAGTAAAGAAGTTTTTCCTTATGTCCAGCCTGAAACGGTCTTGGAGGAGTTTGTGACCACTGGCCCTTGTCATCCCTTGGGGCACTCTGATGAACAGGTGTTCCCCCAGATCCTAATGCACACCCCTGATGTACTTATAGGTAGCCACCAGGTCACCCCTGAGCCTGCACTTTTCCAGGCTGAAGAGTCCCATGGCTCTCAGCCTCTAATCATAAGGCCTATTCTCTTGCCCCCTGATCATGCGTGTGGCTCTCCTCTGCACTCTCTCAAGCTTCTCCACATCTTTCTTGAACTGTGCCCAGAATTGGATACAGTACTCCAGCTGTGGCCTCACCAAGGCCAAGTACAGCGGGAAGATGACAATCTGCAATTTACTTGCGAAGCATCTATGCATGGAAGTCCGAGTTTGGTTTGTTTTACCAGCTGCAACATCACATTGGTGACTCATGTTCATCTTGTGGTCAATCACGTAGTCTTACCTCAATCCTGGGTAAGCTTTTTGAGAGAATTATCCTGGCACATGTCCGTGAGGGGCCAGCAGAGGAGATTATGCTTAGGGGCAACGAACATGGGTTCATTAGAGGCAGGTCCTGTCAGGCCAACCTGGTGGCTTTCTATGACCAGGTCACAAAATCCTTAGATGCAGGTGTAGCAGTGGACATAGTCTTTCTGGATGTTAGGAAGGCCTTTGACACTGTCTCTCACCCCGTTCTCATTAAAAAACTAGGGGACTGTGGCGTCGACACCTACACAGTCAGATGGGTCACAAACTGGCTGGAGGGCCACACCCAGAGAGTGGTGGCAGATGGGTCTTATTTAACCTGGAGGGATGTGGGCAGTGGAGTCCCACAGGGCTCAATCCTTGGGCCTGCACCGTTCACCATCTTCATCAGCGACTTGGACAAGAGGGTAAAAAGCACCCTATTCAAATTCACAGACGACACTAAGATGGTGGGGGGAGAGTGGGCACACTAGAAGGGAGGAATAGGCTGCAAGCAAACCTAGAAATAGGTGGCTCCATAGCTCAGTGGTTAGTGCACTGGTCTTGTAAACCAGGGGTTGTGAGTTCAACCCTCACTGGGGCCTATACCATTTTGGGGGTCGGGCTAGATGTGTTCAAATCCCTCCTGACCCTAGCTACTATGAAACTAGACAGGTTACAGGAGTGGTTACAGATGAGAACAGGATGGGTTTCTACACTGAGGAGTGCAAGGTGCTGCACCTGGGGAAGAAGAACCAGCAGCATAGGCTGGGAAACTCACTTCTCATCAGTGCAGAGGCAGAAAAGGATCTGAGAGTCATTATTGATGCCAAAATGAAGATGGGCCGACAGTGTGGGGACGCAGTCAGGAAGGCCAACCCTACCTTGTCATGCATCCACAGATGCATCTCAAGCAGGTCCAAGGAGGTGATCCTCCCCCTCTATGTGACATTGGTCAGGCCGCAGTTGGAGTACTGCGTCCAGTTCTGAGCGCCGCACTTCAGGACAGCGTGGAGAGGGTCCAGAGGAGGGCCACCCACATGATCAGGGGGCTGCAGGGCAGGCCCTATGAGGAGAGGCTAAGGGACCTGAACCTGTTCAGCCTCCACAAGAGAAGGCTGAGGGGGAATCTAGTGGCCATTTATAAACTGGGGGGACCAGCAGGCATTGGGAGAGTCCCCGTTCCCCCGAGCACTACTAGGAGTGACTAGAAATAATGATTGCAAGCCGGCAGAGGGTAGGTTCAGACTAGACATCAGGATGCACTACTTCACTGTCAGGGTGGCTAGAACCTGGAACCAACTTCCAAGGGAAGTGGTGCTGGCTCCTACCCTGGGGGTCTTTAAGAGGAGGCTGGATGAACGCCTTGCCAGGGTCGTTTGACCCCAGTACTCTTTCCTGCCATGACCGGGGGTCGGACTTGATGATCTCCTCAGGTCCCTTCCGACCCTACCAACTATGAAACTATGACTCCCAAGTTTCTTTCGGCCTTGGTGCAAGCGAGCATAGCACTGCCAAGCCTTTAAGTGTGCTGCGTTTTTTTCCCCCAAAGTGGAGTACGTTGCATTTGTTGTTATTAAATGCCATTAGGTTTGTATCTGCCCACTTTTTAAGCCTATCCAAGTCAGCCTGGATCACCAGCCTAATCTCAGGTGTGGACAGTATCCCAAAGTTTAGTGTCATTGGCAAACTTGGCCAGTCCACTTCTGACACCAGTATCCACATCATTGATAAAGACGTTAAAGAGAACAGGTCCAAGGGTAGAGCCTTGGGGGACGTTACTGGTCATGGAGTGCCATAATGATTTACTTCCGTTGACTACCCCTCTCTGGGTTCGGCCTTGGAGAAAGTGAGTAGGTGATGTACTTCCCTCTGAGACTGCCCTGAACCAAGTGTGGTGTTGGGGATACTGTGCTCAGGCAGGTGCTGTTTTCATATGAAAAATAAAACTCAAGTTCTGATCACTTGTAGCCATCATCCAGGTGAGCACCTGGAAAGTAATAAGGGGATAATAGCTTTTGTGGAACTTAATGGCTATATCACACGTGAATTTTGACTTTCCTGATTTGGCCAGTTCTTGTTAAAACAACCACGTGATGTCTATCCAAGTTGCTGCTGCTGTTTCATCTGGTCCTAAACTCCTTTTTACTTCCTCTCCCAACCTTCTGGACAGTGGTGCTGTGCATGCATTGCGTATTCCACTGTAGAAAGAGCTTTATTTTAGTAATACTAACAGTGATTCCTACAGTGATGTGGGAGGTATGCAAGGCATCCAAAAGACCTGTCATGTACAGTGGTCTCCATTAAAAACTTACAACTTACCTCTATGCTAATATAATGTGGTATCTAAGATACTGCACTATTCCTCTATTTGACCGTATTCAATTGCCAGAGTAAGGAATAAGGACCCAAAGTCCAGCAGACTCAATAAAAGTTCTAGGACCACTTTTAATATTAATGCCCAGATTCATATAGAACATTATGATGGACCTGTGGCCATTGCCAATGCAACTTAGACAGGAGATAAGATCCTGAAGGGCAATTATGCAGAGAATGGAGCTGCGGAAGAGGAACTTTAGATTGGAGATTAGGAGGAATCTGACTATGAGGGTGGTCAAGCATTGGAGCAGGCTGCCAAGAGAAATTGTGGACTCTCCATCTTTGGAAATTGTGAAGAGGAGGTTGGACCAAGAACACTTGGCTGGGATAGTTTAGTCAGGGATGATCCTGACTTGAGCAGGGGGCTGGACATCCTAACCTTGTGAGGTCTCTTCCCGCCCTACTTTGCTAAGACCCTAAGCTCCATTAACCCCATGAAATATCCATGTTTGTCCTTCCTTTAGGCTCTGTACTCAGCCTGAACTTAGGCCTCTGTCCTTTATTTGTATAAAATGTTTTTGTCTTTGCCTAATAAAGCCATTAGTTTATTTCCCAGCTGCATGTTGTCACTGAAGCTTGAGCTGCCATTGCCAGAGGCACTTTTGTTCAGCCTAGCCTCTGCTGGCGCGTTCTGTCAAAAACTGAATGCTGATTTGGGGCTTGCAACACATTTGCTCCTTCTGCTTTGGATTTGGGTTGGAATTTTTTTCTTTCATTTTCATTTTAGGGTTGTCAGCATTTTTCTCACGCAATCACTTTCTCCACACTTTTAGCTTACCCCCTGGATCTGACACTGTTTGCTTTCTTGCTCTATTATAATGATCCAGGGCTTATGTTTTTTCTTTCCATTACATTTTGGCCTACTCTTTGCATTTCGCATTCTCAAGGGGCTGGGTTTGTAATGTAGTCTCCCCTCTTCTTGCGACGCTTGGGACTTATTTGCACCCTTTGATCCCCCATCTTTTTGCATAATGCTCTGCTGCTCTATAAATATCTACACAACCTACACGTGTCCAAAGGGATGATGTGGATAGGGTAGGTTTGTAAGGTCACTGCTTTGAATGTCTGCAAACGCGAGCAGCGTACAATGACAGATTAAAGATTTAGCTTGAATAAACTCTGGACCTGCCCTTTTCTGATGCTGGAAATGTCAGTGAGCTGCTTCTTCACAGCTTATCCAAATGCTATAAACATAATGTCATATAAGTAATGCATTGAGATGACATTGGTATCCTTTCCAGCAATAATTCAGATGTTATTTCCCAGTTCTGAGCAGCTAGCTGGGTGGAGGTTAGGTACAATATTGAGCTGTTCAACTTGCTTGCTTTCTTTGGTATGATGGTAAATGATTCATTATCTTTCAGCATTTCTAGAGGATGCCTTGACAATGCAGTATCCTATCTGGAAAGAATAATTCAGCACCAGATATTTTCTTCTTAGGCTGTTCAATACAATACCAATTTCTGGAGAGACTATTTTGGGAGAAAGGCATTTTATTCAAGTGTTACCCACTGATAATAGACACATTATTGCCCACATATTGCCAGGTATTGCCAAGCATAGGATTCTGTCTTCATTAGTTGTTATGCCAGAGGAAGGCATCATTGTCCACTGTAACTATAGGCAATCAGTGCAGCAAGACCCAACAGAAGTTGACCTACAAGTACTTAGGGCATCTTTGACAAAGCCAAGTACTACTGACATGCTGATTGGCAGAAGCTGTGTATTTCAATGGCAATAGCTGTATTTTTTCTGTGGAAGCAGAGAGCCTCTTCCCAATAAAATAAAATAAAAAAAAAAAACACCCTAAAAAGAATGGCATCTTGTAGGTTCAGGCCCCAAAAGACAATATGGAAATAACATGTACCCTGTAGAGCAAAACACTTGTTTACATCTTCTATTTTAACACATATGATGCCCACTCCCTGCCTCTTAACTATTCCAGGTACCTGACTTCTCTCCTATGCTTATCTATCTGTCCAGATAGCCATACATGCCATCCTTTCCAGTAATATCTGTTATACTGATAGGATCTCGGTAATGTTGCTACAACTGATGCACAAGAAGTGCGTGCCTCACTTGATTTCCTTGTCTGATGGGAAGTGAAATCTTCAATTTTTCATTTGGCGAAAAATCCATTAAAAATTCTGCACTTTCTGATCCCGTGTAGGGTTGCTCAAAATAGTTTTCTGTTTCTCTAGGGCAGCAAAACTCCAAAGCAAACTTAACTCCCTTTAACTTTCATAGAAGACAAGATACACAGGTGATAACATTTCAATTATTTAATTTTCTATTAAATACAGATAAACACTATGGCAGGAGCCATTCCCAAGGGGTTTATATTACAGCTGTATAACGAGGAAAAATGAAGTAATCTTTGAGTTTGCTTCTGGATATTTGTTCCATCAAATCATGGCAGACACAACTGTAGAACTACAAATAATCACCAGCATAGTGTGTAATATTTAGCTGACACAGTACCCAATTGCAGAGCTGAACCAAGGACTGTATTTATCTGTACAAATGCTAAGGAATAACCCTGCAGAAAACAAAATCTCAGTTATATGTGAGCTCAAAAATTGAAAAGTAAACTGAAAGTCAGGCTGAACTAAGTTTCTAAAGCCAACCCTTTAAAAAAAAAAAAAAAAAGTCTTGATCAGCTTTGCGAGGGAAATATGGTAGCCCTCTAACGGCTCACAGTGTTCCTGAGCATCAGTTTAAAATAAGAGAAGAATTAGTTATTAAAAAAAAAAAAAGCGAGATAATTTCAGATCTGTGACTACAATTTCTTACGCTGTCATTTTGAGAGGATATTGGGTATACTACCTCCAAGGTTCTTCTGTTCCTAAATGACCATGACTGATCAGGAAGTCCCTGGGTTAATGTCTCATCCTAAAGGTAATAGTCTATGGCTGCTTACCACTATGCAGTATATGGGCTTTCCTTGGGAGGTTGCTATCTATGCATTTACCAGGCTGTATCCTGCTTAGCTTGCAAGAGGCACAAATCTGTTTCTTTGTTGAAATTATCGGCCATCCAACTTTGGAAATTTTACCTTTGGGAAGAAACTTTCTGGGTTCCTCCTCCACTACCTGCTTTTTTTCAGGTTTTTGCCCTAGGAGAAAACGTGGATCACCTTGATTTGGTATGTTTGTTTTGGGAACTTCACTGCTTGGTTGAAAAATTAAAATGAACAAATATTTAGAGGGTGGCATGTATACAGCTGTGGTCAGTAGGTGGACGGCTTTAGCTATACATTGATACCATTTAAGGGGCAAATACCTTAAGAACGATGGCTGTCTGACTTCAAGGTCTCATGTTGCGGTTCCCAGCTCTGTTATGGTCTGATTTACAATACACTGGCTTTATGTTACTGCGTTTTTCTTCATCCCTGAAGTGCTGTAAGTGTATTTCACTCAAACTCTTTGTGTATCCCATATAATTAGTGCACAAGTTCTTTGAAGTGCTGCAGCCACAAATATGAGATATGCAAAACACAGCATTAGCCTTTGTGTCACACCAGAGCTAAAGAATGTTACAGGCTGTTATAATTTCCAATCTGTTAAACTCACACTGTATCGTAAAATGCCTCAACAAAAACATAACTGTTATTTGGTTTGTCTTCTCTGAATGGGTCATTTAGAGTGAAATGCTGCATAAACCCCAGCACTGAGCTATTGTAAATCACAAACAGAGTATAGTTCCCAAGGTACCATACAGGGCTTCAGACAGCCTGGCAGTAGATTGATGCTACGTCTACTGCTCTCGCTGCCACTCTAAGATCTTTTAGATATAGATGAAATTATTCCTGGCCAGAGATCTCCAGTGTATGGATGCAGATACCTGTGAAGACTGCATTGGTCTTATTGCCCTGGAAACTGTACAGATGAGTAACTTAATATCAGAAACACCTAAGTTTAGAGATTTTCTAGCAATTTTCTGCCTCAGTCCCTTAGTGATGAACTGGTTCAAGGCACTGTTGGTATGTGCAGCTAGGAGAATGAAGAAAATGTTCTCTGGACCTAGTAAAAAGAGGTCCACTCATTAATTACAAGACAAGCGTCAGGGGAATGGAGCGTTCCTGATACAACTACAGAGATTTGACTGATAAATACAATACATAGCAACAATGCTGGAGGGTCAGGATGGCCTCATGCATGAACCAAGAAGTTAAAGATTTTATAGCTACTCCTCGCTTAACATCAGTGTTACGTTCTTGAAAAATGCGACTAAGCGAAACGATATTAAGTGAATCCAGTTACATCACAGTAGTTACCTACTAGCAGGTGGTGGCCAAATAATGTTATAACCGAACATTGCACGACTTTAACCTGGTATGTTCTCTAATAGATCAGCGACGTAATAACGAAACAACGTTAACTGGGATGACGTTAAGTGAGGAGTACCTGTACTTCTGTTGTTCACTGACATCTGGTTGTTCTGCAAGTATTAAAAAGTCATATAACTTCTGCATGCCTTAGTTTCACCATCTTTGCTAGAAACAGGTATATTTTGAGGTTTAAATCCTAAATTTGTGGCTTAAATCTTTACTTCATTCAAGCAACTTCCTTTTATTTTTTTAAACATTCAGCCTGAGTAAGGGCTAAGGACTATATCTTACCTTTCTGAGAGAAAAGCCAAAGTAGATACAGAGGACATCTCTATGATGTTCCCCTCTTGCCGTTTTATCCAAATTCTTCACTCGAACCCATGTCAGAAGTAGGAGATTTGGTCCCCTAAACAGCATGCATCTCAGGCCATCTGCTGGATTTGACAGCTATTGATTGACTCTTGACCTTCCTAGTCCTTATCTGACACCCTCCAGCTTGGCTCATGTGAAGTAACTAGCTTAGTTCAGGTGAAGCTTTACAAGTATTTCATCTTTTAAGTTCTTGCACACTACAACAGTGGGGTGAAGGACAAATGGCAGAGAGGAAGTGTAGGCTGTATGGAGGCCAGTGCAGTGTAAGCCATGGGTAAGTTAGTGCCAAGCTTAATTCATGTTAGTGCCAGGCTTAACGCACATTAGTGCCAGGCATTTTCAAGAGGCTGAAGTCAAAGCTGCAGAAGCGTCGCTAAAGCAGAAGGCTTCAAAAGCCTGTATCTAAGGGCATTTATAGACATGCTCCGGGAAGTGTGTGTGTGTGATGGTGATGGGGGAAGTGGGGGGTGCTTTAATTAGCACAGCTTTGAGTACAACACTAATTAAAAGTGCCTGGAGCATCACATGTATCAGCGTCCCCGTGCTGAAAAATGGCAGCAGGGTGCTTTGAACTAAAGCTCATCAAACAAGCTTTAGTTTAAAGCACCACACCGCCATTTTTCAGCACTGGGGCACTGATACACGTGACGCCAGAGTCTGCTGGAGCACAGTAATTTCATGCTTCAGCAGACTCAATTAATCGAATGTGCTCTGACGAACGGGAATTAGAGTGCATTGGAGCTGCCTCTCTGGTTGTGTATAAGTGCCCTAAGGGACCATAGCATGAAAATTAGCACATGTAGCAATTAGGTTGGTCAGCAAAGCCAAGGAAACTATGTATATGTTTAATTAAACAGAGTCAAACAGAGCGCAAGGCCTAAAAGAAAATACTATAACCCCCCCCATATATCAAATAAACCAAATACTCAATACTGTAGCTTCATCTTAAATTAATTCAAAATAAAAATTAATGAAACCAAATGTGTTAAATGTTATTTTGCTATAATAAATATATTTTTGTTAAAATGCTTAAATCAGTTGTGAAAACAAAGCTGCCCTGTCAGGCCATAAACTAAGGTGGAAAAGTAACCAATCAGTGCTAACACCATTCCACAATAGGAAGGGAAATAAAATAAGAAAGCCTCCCTTTTGCTTTCTCAAGAATATAAATCCCAATCAACACCCTCCTGGTCTGCAAGAAATCTGGTTTAATCCAGTTTCAAAAGTTTTAGTGAAATAAAAAACCCCCAAAACAAACCAATCAGGGATCATTCATTAAAATATTAAAACCAGCCACCTATAAATATTGGGCATAGGCTGGAGGAAAATTTGAACTTCTACATTTATAAACTTTTTCTCTTGGACTTCTAAATGTGAACTTCTCTGGAGCTCAGCAAACCAACTCAAGTCCATAGGGGATGAAAAAGCTTGGCCAGAAGACCTCCTTCTTCCCTAAATCCAAGGCTACTTAAGCATTGTCTTTATTAACCCAAATAAGTCTTTGCTATTGCATATCTGAAAGGATCTCACTGGTCAGTCAATCTCTTCTCACACACAGAAGCCCAGTTTTGGGCCCCCGCTACAGAAAGGATGTGGACAAATTGGAGAGAGTCCAGCGGAGGACTACATAAATGGTTTGGGGGCTGGGGGACATGGCTTTTGAGGAGGGACTGAGGGAACTGGGCTTATTTAGTCTAGAGAAGAGGAGACTGAGGTGGGGATTTAATTTAATAGTAGCCTTTGACTACCTGAAGGGGGGTCGCAAAGAGGATGGATCTGAATGGCTCTCAGTGGTGGCAGATGACAGAACATAGAGTAATGGGCTCTAGCTGCAGCAAGGGAAGTTGATGTTAGATATATGGGTAACCCCCACTTAATGCTGTTTCGCATAGCACTATTTTGCTATAGTGCTCATTTCACTTTGATACCCGGTTTCACTTAGCGCTCACAGGGTTCGTTATAACGCTCATGGGTGCTGGGCACGGAGCATCGGCGGTGCACAGCCTCGTCGCCATCTTGCTTCATCAAAAACTTTCGTGCTTTGTGCTCTTTTGTGCTTATGTCACCGTTTTGCTTCCTTTTTTGAGTTGTGCCACAGTCAGAAATGTCCAATTGACTCTGAGAGTGCAAATGCTGAGAACAAACAGCACAAAAGTGTAACACTGGAGCTTACATTGTATGTCCTGAAGTGAATTGAAGCAGGGGAATGCCAGAATGAGGCATTGAATTTGTCTGAGTCAACTGTTACGACCATGTTGAAAAATAAAGACAAAATAAAAGAATGTGGTAGAATTATAACTCCTTTGAATGCTTTGAAAGTCAATAGGAGTAGGGCTTCAATTATGTTAGAAATGGAGAGGCTGTTAAGTGTGTGGATTGATGATACAACTCAACGCCATATGCCCTTGAGTATGCTGGTTATTCAGAAGAAGGCTAAGAGTCTATATGATGATTTACAGAAAAAATTTGCCTGAGGGGTCTGCTCCTGAGCCTTTTTATATAAATAAAGAGTGGTTCGAAAAATTTAAGAGGCGCAGCGACTTGCTTAATGTTTCTGATCAGATGGGGGGTGCTACTGCTGATACCCAAGCAGCTTCCAGCTATAGAAATAAGCTTGTGGAAATTATTGAGGAGGGGGGGTTATACACCTCAACAAGTCTTCAACACTGATGAGATGATGAGACAGGTCTCTTCTGGAAGAGGATGCCTTCTAGGACCTATGTTTCCAGGGAGGAGAAGTCGATGCCAGGTTTCAAGGTGTCCAAGGATCGACTTACTTTATTGCTTGGTGGTAATGCTGCAGGGGATTTTAAATTGAAACCATTGCTTGTATGCCACTCAGAAAACCCCTGGGCTCTCAGGGGTATCTTAAAAGCAGTCTGCCAGTCATTTGGAAGTCTAACAAGAAGGCCCGGGTGACAATGTTAGTTTTTCAGAGTTGGTTCACAGATTATTTTTGTCCTGTAGTTGAGAAATATTGTGCTGAGAACAATCTGTCCCACAAGGCATTTCTCATTTTAGACAATGCACCAGGGCATCCTATCACACTTGATGACCTCACTGATAATGTAAAAGTTGTTTTCCTGCCCCCAAATACCACCTCCATCATACAGCCGATGGACCAGGGTATCATTGCTGGCTTTAAGGCTTATTACATAAGGAAAACATTTGCCCAGGCAGTCAGGGCTGCACAGGAGAGGGTGCTCCAACCCTAAAAGAATTTTGGGAGGACTATAATATCCACAAGGCAATAGATAACATTTCAAGTGCCTGGGATGAAGTGCCTCCAAAACAATGAATTGTCTGGGAAAAGCGTTGGGCAGACTGTGTCCAGGATTCCCAAGAGGTTGAGGAACCAGTGGTGACAATACAGGACAATATCGTTGAGCTTGGAAGGACAATTGGATTTGATGAACTTGAACCTGAGGACATTCAGGAGTTGATCGATTCCAACAGGGAGGAACTGAGCAATGAGGACCTCATTCAAATAGAGCAGCAGAGAAGCCATGAAGAGGAGGAAGATGCTGAGGAAGATATTCAATCAGCAAGGGCCTTAACAAGGAAAAGCACGGCCGAAGCTTTCAAACATCTTGAAGCTTTTCTTTCCTACTTCGATGAGACTGACCCTGACATGAAGCACAGTCCTGCAGTTGCAATAGGAGTTAATAATGAAGTCAATTGTTACAGGCTGCTTTATGATGAAAAGAAGCAGCCCAAAGTGCAGTTCTCAATGCATTCCTTCTTCAGGAAGTGCACAACTCTGGCTTCAACCCCTGCAGCCAGCCCTCCAAGAAATCCTCAGCCAAACACTTCAAAATCCCATGAACCTGACACTAACCCTGACAGCCCTGATTCTGAGTGCTGAAGGAAGCCAAGAGAGCAAAAAGTGAAAGGGCATCTGTGCATACAGTTCATTACTTTATTTTGTAATTTTATACATTATTACAAAGTTAAAGAAAGTATTTACATACATTTAGATGTCTAAATTTATTGATTTTATAGCACTAGTGGGGGATTTCAGTGATTTTAGAGTATGAGTGAGGAGCTTCAGGAACAAATCATCTCTATTTACATTCATTCCTATGGGAAAATTGGTTTCACTTAACACTGTTTTGCTTAGTGCTCAGTTTTTCCGGAACTACTTAAGAGCACTAAGCAGGGGTTGTCTGCACTCTCTCACTAGGAGGGTAGTAAAACACTGGAAAAGGTTACCCAGAGAGATTGTGGAATCTTTTTAAAGTCCTGGCTAGACAAAGTCTTGGCTGGGATGATCTAGATGGGAATGGTCCTGCTTTGAGCAGGGGGTTGGACTAGATGACCATCTGAAGTCCCTTCCAACTCTAATTTTCTATGATTCTATCATTCTAGGTCCAAACACACCTGTGTGTGTTAACTGTTGGTAGGTGTTAACATTTTGATGGGGCCCATTGTCCAGTCACTGTTAGACAGGTGATTTTTGAGTATTTATAATATATTTTCTTCTGGGTCCTTAGGAGCTTTGGGATCAGGAGGCAAGTGGTGTATATAAAATCCTGGATACTGCCCCTCCTTCCATTCAGAACACCTAGTTTTAGGGAGATACAGCTGCTGTTACCAGTTGCTGTTTAGTGCCCCTACTAATCCCTTTTCTTATTTGATACAATGTACAAATAACTTCTTGTTTTCTGTTTTTTGGGGTTTTTTTTGATATTGTAAAATGTGAATTTAGCTCCTTGACAGGTAGCTGGCTAACAGCCGTAAGGCCCTTGTCTACTAACAAGATTTGGGTTCTGAGTTGTATTTAAACAGGATCATTGAGACTAAGGGTGTGTGAAGCTTTGGGTGCTGATTCGATTTGGAGAAGATTTGGCCTGATTTGGTGGCTGAATCTCCAAATCCGAACTGAATCAGGAAACTAGTTAAAAGGTCCAAATTGATTTGAAGCTCTCTGAATCAATTCAGAAAAGATTCAGAGAGCTTCAGTAATTCGGGTAGTCCTTACTTGCTGCAGCAGGGAGTTGGACCTGGATTCTATGCTGGTAAGTAGGGGGTGGGGGCGGGGAGGCTGGAGGAGGGGGAAGGGGACCATGGGGACACCCCTGCCAGGCCTTATCCTCTGCCTGCTCCCCAAGCCCCCCCGAGTGCCCCCTGACCCCTGCTTGCTGTCCCGGTTCCAGCTCCTGGCTCTTTAAAAAGAATCCCAAACTCACCAGCTGCTGCCAGACAGAGAGGTGATCTCCACTGCCCCAGCTGTCCTGTGCTGTGTGGAGGGCTCTGCCATGAGCCTCCTGACCCATGCCCACTCTCCCAGCGCCCCTCCATGGCTGCCCCACCCTGCAGCTCCTGGCCCTTTAAAAACAACAAACAAAAAAATACCCCGCACTCACCAGCTGCTGCAGTGGCCTTGGGGCTTCTGGAGGCTCATGGCAGAGCTCCCCATGCTGCATGGGGCAGTGGGGATGGCTCCCTTCTTCCCCCCCACCTGGTAGCAGCCGGTAAGTGGGAGCTTTTTGGTTTGTTTTTTTTAAAGGGCCAGAAGCTGGGGCCATGGGGGGTGGGGTGAGGAAGCTGATGGCGGTCAAAGGGCTCATGGCAGAGCCCCCCACATGGCATGGGGCAGTGGGGGTGGCCCCCTGCCTAGCAGCAGCCAGTGAGTGCGGGTTTTTTTGTTTTTTTGTTTTTTAAGAGCTGGGAGAGCAGGCAGGGCAGCCATTGAAAGCGGGCAGGGGATGGGGCTGATTTGGAGATTTGGCCAATTCGGCGGTGGCTGAATCTTCAAATCAGATTTGGCCAAATCAATTCTGGATAGTGATTTGAATCACTGAATCGAATCACTGTCCCCTAAATCAGCTGAATCCAAATCTGAAGTGAATACTAGCTGCTTTCCACAGGCCTAATTGAGGCCTTTGAAGCCAGTTTTTTATTTAACCTTGATAAGCATGTACTTTACTGGGCTGGGCTCTAGTGTCATTAGCATTGACACTGCAGTAGAATCTAAAGGACATAACTAACAAGGGCCCATGTATGATAAGTGCTGTGCAAACATGTAATAAACATCAGTTCCTGCTCCAAAGAGCTTATAGTCTAAAAGAAAAGGCTTAATAGGTAGACGAGGAAAACAAGCAGAGTGGGAGTGGGAGTAACAAATACCATTAAGAGGATTTACAAATTCTTAGTTGAGCAGTAGCAGTAACACAACATTGATAACTGTAGAATAACACTCAAACAGAATATATTTTATTCTGCCTAGGGTTTGCCTGACATCTTCCATGAAAACACTCTGTTTTGAGTTATTTTTAACTCTGCTAAACTTCAGCTGTTTGGACTGAAATTTTCCATGATGGGAGTCTGCCTCAGTTTGATATTATTGGGTTGGACCCAAAAAAATGACTGAGCTGTTTCCAAGAATGAGATTAAGGAAAGACATTGTCTTGCCAATATAAAAAAAATTCTGGCAACTCAAAAAACGAGTCCCTCATTTTGAAGTCAAGACCTGAAATTTGGCAAGCATGAGGGTCTTTGTGTCAGAGATGCTTTGTGTGATCTCTGTGAAAATGGGTCCAAATTTGGCCAATGTTATGAGACACTAAAAAGAAAAAAAGACACACTTTGCACATGCTCAATAGAGACATTTTAGGAGAAACTCTGTGAACATAGAATATGCTGCAGTCTGGTTATATTTGGAAGGTTAACAAGAAGACAACCATGAGAAAATTACCCAGGAGCACATCGGCGAGGGGCCAGCAGGGGAGATCATGCTTAGGGGCAACCAACATGGGTTCATTCGAGGCAGGTCCTGTCAGACCAACCCGGTGGCCTTCTATGACCAGGTTACAAAAGCCTTGGACACAGGTGTCATGGTGGACGTAGTCTTTCTGGACTTCTTAATGAGAATGGGGTGAGAGACTTTGACACGGTCTCTCACCCCATTCTCATTAAGAAATTAGGCGACTGTGGCGCTGATACCTACACAGTCAGATGGGTCACAAATTGGCTGGAGAGCGGCAGCCAGAGTGGTGGTGGATGGATCTTTTTCAACCCGGAGGGATGTGGGCAGTGGGGTCCCCCAGGGCTCAGTCCTTGGGCCCGCACTGTTCAACATCTTCATCAGCGACTTGGATGAGGGGGTGAAAGCACCTTGTTCAAATTCACGGATCACGCTAAAATGTGGGGAGCATACCTACAGGCTGGGAAACTCCCTTCTTGTCTGCACAGAGTCAGAGAAGGATCTTGGAATCACTACTGATTCCAAGATGAACATGGGCCACCAATGTGGGGATGCGGTCAGGAAGGCTAACCGCACCTTGTCATGCATCCACAGATGCATCATGAGCAGGTCCAAGGAGGTGATCCTCCCCCTCTATGCGACACTGGTCAGGCCACATTTGGAGTACTGCGTCCAGTTCTGGCTGCCGCACCTCAGGAGGGATGTGGACAGCATGGAGAGGGTCCAGAGGAGGGCCACTCGCATGATCGGGGGCAGCTCCCTACTAATGGAGGCTACAGGACCTGAACCTGTTCAGACTCCACAAGAGAAGACTGAGAGGGGATCTGGTGGCTGTGTACAAACTGGCCAAGGAGGACCAGCAGGCAATGGGAGACTCCCTGTTCCCCCGAGCACTACCGGGAGTAACGAGGAATAATGGCCGTAAATTGACCGAGAGCAGATTCAGGCTAGATATCAGGAGACGTTACTTCACAGTCAGGATGGCTAGGATCTGGAACCAACTTCCAAGGGAAGTGGTACTTGCTCCTACCCTGGGGGTCTTCAAAAGGAGGCTAGATAATCACCTAGCTGGGGTTATTTGACCCCAGCATTCTTTCCTGCCCATGGCAGGGGGTCAGACTTGATGATCTGCTCAGGTCCCTTCCAACCCTACCTAGCATGAAACTTTGAAGACTGGGAGTAGGAATGTGGGAGATGAGAGAGGATAGATATGGTAAGGAGCTTATTTGCAGGGGGAGAGGTGGGACTATCTGGGTAGAAAGATTGGAACAAGGTGTGAGGGTAGGTAGCTTGGGAGACAGACTCAGATTGGCAACCTGGGAGGCAGGAGAGAATGGGATGGGACCCAGTGTACAAGAAAGGAAGAGACAAATTGGGTAAGAAACCAGGAATGGAGAAATGCCCAGGACTTCCATTTCCCCAAGGAGACTAGGAGTTTGGAGGGCAAAGGACACACCCTGGCAGGCTAGGGTATTAACTTGTGTTGTGCCAGAGTTCACTGTGTGGTTTTTCTAAGAGATTAAACAATGGATTTGTTAGACAAATTAACGTTTTGGATGAGGATGATTTTGCTTGAGGTGGGCCATTGGACTACATGACCTACAGAGGTCCCTTCCAGTCCTGCTTCTTTATGATTCTATAAAGCTGAAGGAGGGGGCACTGGGACCCAAATACTGAAGGAGGGTCACTATTGGTAGCCCAGGGAGAAAAAGCAGGACTAGGTAAGCATGGAGGTTGGTGCTGAGATATGAAACTATGAGTGGAGATTGGGTCTGGGTAGGCAAGGAGATTGGGACTAGAACAAGGAAGGTGCTCAGGGCAGGGGAGGGAAAAGGTTAGAACTGGGACAAGTTGGAAGGGCTGAAACAGAAGGTGTCATCCTTTGGGGCTAAGGTCAGAACAGTCTGTGCCCTCTGGATCCACTCAGAATACAAGCTAATCTTAATTTTTGAATGCTAGATCTTAAGAAACGTAAATTTTGTGAATGATGTATATCATATACAGTCAGGCTGTAGCACGTCAAGTCTTTAATTATTGACCAAAAGAAGAATATTCGATTCCAAAATAATATTTCTCTTCATCCCAGTGAAGAAAAATAAATCATTCCCAAGAAATGAAACATGAAAAAAAAAAAAAAAAGGTTCTTTAGCCTGGGAAATTATTTTTTTCAAGAAATTAAGGAAGGTAAAAAAGCTCCTTCTGGACAATGTTAGAATGCATCCATTTTAGGAAGAAAGTACTTAAAGAATTTGTGGTAATTATCTTTCTAATCCTTTGGAAATAAAGAACGAAAGATAATCTATTCCTTTTTCTAATCTGAAATACAAATTCAATTTGAAAAAAAAAGTTGAGTGTCCTTAACTCACACAGAGCTCTTCTGGGGCTGGTAACAACAGTGGAGGGACTCAGGACCTTCTGGGATTTTGATGTGCTTCTTACATTGTCAACATGCTTCAGAAACTGCTGTAGATTTTCTATCCACCATTCAAACTTTATGATTTAAAGGTTTAAATTATAGGTGATCTTGTGGTTTACTTCAGTGAGCTTGGATACAGCCCACACTGCTTTGATCTAGACAGTTTGCATAGAGGTTATAATTTATTTCTAGGTGATTTTCAGGATTTTTAGGAGGGCCATTTTAGAAAATCTTCCCCAACCAGAGGTAAGGAGTGCACCCACCAAAGGGGAAAGGAAGCTCCATGGAAGTTTTCATCTCTGAGACCAGGTACTGCAGTTAATGGAGAATGGAGTTAAGGGGAAGAGAGCATGAAAAGACATAAAAAATGGGACAAGTTTTCCTTTAAAGGATGTATCCCACTTCAAACAAATGAGAGACAGATTCTTAGCTATCGTAAAGTGATGTTGCTCCATTTACTTTAGTGGAGCTGAGAATCTGTCCCTTACTGTGACTTTCTATATTCATTACTTATTTTTAGTACAGTAGTAGGTATAGATTTCCAATTATGGAACTAGATCCAATAAGTCAGGAGCACTCAACCTCCAGCCTCCAAGTCAGATCTGCTCCCCCACTGCCCTATAGGCTGAATATCTTGGCCCTAGGCATTGGATTGGGCATGCAGGGTGGTGTGGGGCTCAAGTCTGGTATGTAGGACTGGGTGAAGATGGTACAGGGCTCCAGGGCCCAATCTTAGTGCACTGGGTTGGGCAGGGGTGGTGTGGTGCCCTATGCCTAGATCCTTCTTCAGGGCCTGATTCTGGTATGCAGCAGTCAGCGGAGGCCACACAGGACCTGATCCAGTGTGCAGGCTGGGCAGAGGCAGCATAGGGCCTGACTGGGGGTCGGGGGGAAGTGGAGAAGGACTGGCCTGCAGACCTGCCCCATGGCATTCATTTGACCTGCAGGCCAAAATGTCAACCATAACTACCACAGTTCAAGGGGTTCTACACAATGTAAGAATGAATCTCTCTCTTTCCCAGCAGGAAATACTTTTTTCACTGTTGTCTAAACCCCTAGAGAGCCTTCCACATGTCCGTGTACAGAGAAAGGATGACCTGAGTTTCAGAGGAGTAAACTTGGCCTTAGGAGGTAAGTGCTCTGTACATCATTCAGGAGGGCCCCAACAAATGTAAAAATTATCTTCCCACATGCACATACGAGTATTTAGGGTCCATATGAGTATTTAGGGTCCATGAGGTGGTGACAGCTTTTCTCCCTCCCACCATCAACTTTCTGCCTGGTTTCAGGGATTTAAAGGAAAGTAAGGAGGGGTCAATGGTGGCACCATGCCACTGCTTCTTATTTCGGGTGTGTGCCATATCAACAATGTTGAGAACTTCATTGTTTTCAACCCTTAGGCCTTCCTTATGGCTGAGAAGTAAACCGATTCACCCCTTTTTCCAAATACAGAAAGAGCATGAATGGCGCTTCTGTGAGAGAGAAGAAATGTCCCTTTGGGGAGTCAAAATAAGCTCTTCTCAAAGAGCAGTGATACTTAGGTATTCTGTATTTCTGTGTTTAAAGGGCAGTCACTGAATTGCATGGTGACTCACCCAAAGATCTTAGAAGCAAGTCATAGGAGAGGCTGAAGGAGCTAGGCATGTTCAGCTTGTGAAAGAGGTGCTTAAGAGGAGACATGATGGCAGCCTTCAAATCCTTGATGGGCTGCCATAGAGAAGAGGAAAAGCACCTTTTCCCTCTTGCTGCAGAGAATTAGACACGGACCAGTGGCTTGAAGTTGCAGCAACATAGAACAGTGAGGCAGTGAGATAGAGAAACTGGGAAATTGCAGATTCTCCCTCACTGGAGGTGTTCAAGGAGAGGTGGGAATGATATAGGCATAGCTATGCCCGTGTCATTGTATGGGTATTTCCATGCTTCTGAGCTTTTCAGGTTACCACGTGGGGCTGGAAGAGAATTTCTTCTCTCCCCTGCTGCTAATGTGTCAGGGTTTGGTTTTTTTTAAAGGCTTCCCCAGAGGCATTGGGTGTTGGCTATAGCCAAGGCTGCAGAATGACTGGGGCATTGGTGGCATGTAGGGTGTGCCTGAGATCTGCTGTGCATCCTCTGGAAACCTAGCTATGAAACCAGAAGCAGCAGTGGAAGTGCACTTCCAGTTTCGCTGCTGGCTTGGTGATCGGCTGGTGGGGAGACCCCTCCCCAGTTGGCGATCGGCCGCTGGGAGACCCCCCTCCCATCGGCGATCTGGTGCCCCCCCAGACTCGGGAGGCACCAGCCGCCCATGGACTGGGGTGTGCCAGTGCTCCTGCTGAGACTTAAAGCCAGAGGTTCCTTGAGCCCCTCTGCTTAAGGGCAGATGGATCATCATATTTGGGGGCAGGAAGGAATGTCACCTCGTGGTCAGATTGGTATGGGCTGTGAGGATTTTTGCCTTCCCCTGCAGCAGGAGGTACGAGCCTTTTCCTGGGATATCAATATTAACAAATTTGACAGTAGCTGGGCCTTGGCCACCATGGTCCCCCTGCTTTACCTGTGGCAAGTTAGGGTGTTGTCTTGTGTGGTGTCAGGATTGACTATGTAGCTTTGCTAAGAGGTTAGACAATGCATGTGTATAGCGTGGCTTAAGTAGGGAGGATCCTGCCTCAGAAGCGGGCTGGGCTAGACGACCTATGAAGGTTTCTTCCAGCCCCACTTCTCTCTGATTCTGTGATTCAAAGGATTTGATGTGGTGTCCTGCGGACAAAAGGACTAAATGTTGGTTGGGTTAGCCAGCTTTTTGGTGCTCCCCAATTGGGTTCAAAATTACAGCTCCCTTCCCTCTACTCCCCTCCAGATGAAGGGCATGAACTGAGTGTGTGGCTTTGGGTAAGTCATGTCATCTCTCTCCAAGCCTCCCATCTGCAATGTCAGGATCAAAACTACCTGGGGTGTTGTGAACATAAACCAATTTGTTAATGAGGCAGATAAATCCTGGTGGAACTCCGGTGATTTCACTAATGTTACATTAGGAAACAATTTGTCCCCAAGTTTGCCCAGTGCTTCGTACATGCAAGCACTATGTAAGCATGAGGCATTATTAATGGCAGTTCATCGTGTGAAATAGTATTAAGAACCAGTTAGAAGAGTGATTGTGTTTCATGCTGGCAGGGAAGATAAGAAACGCCGCTTGACTCCCATTGCAGCACCTATTAGCAAAATGAGAGCCCTGTCTCCTTTGCACTAATGAGCGCTAGAATAGAATGTGAACTATTAACTAAAGGAAACTCTTTTCAGCCATAAAAAACCCAAAAGCTATGTGAAAATAAATCACTCTTTCAATCAAGGCTACTAAGTGGATAGATTATTACGGGGTTCAGACCTGTGGGGTGCCTGCTCTGTAGGAGCTTTTGTTCACAATAACATGACATAAAGTCCTTATTTACATTTTTCTAAGGGTTCACATGACTTGTTGCCATGGGAAAAGCTGTAGTTGTCTGGGATACCCTTTTATACATACATATATCAGCCTGTTATTGCTTTGATAGTGCTATTTCAAAACTACCAAATGTATGTGGAAGGCCTATTATTTTAACAGTTTGATTCAAGTTTTAATCTAATAAAAGATTTAAAAGATTATTACTGGAGCATCATTTTTTTTTTTTAGCATTTGCTTATTTTTCCTCTCCTCTGAGTTTTGTGATTGTTTTCAACTATTTATTTCTTTAGGACTAGTTCAAGTCTAGAGGCTTGTTGGGTTTTTTTTTCTTTCCAAGGCTGAAAATAATGCTCTCTCTAGGTTCACAAGCCCAAAGTTTTAAAAGGAGTGCACCTCCCATTTCGGTCTCAGTATAGGGGAGCATAATTTCAAATAACTCAGCACTCACTGCATGGGTCTTAGTGTCCCAATAAGAACCAGCTGCTGCTAAATGCCTTTGAAACTGAAACCCTCTCCAGGAGTCCAAATAAGCACCAAGTGCTTTTAGAAATACAGCACCATTATTAATGCTGGGCACTTGAAACTGGCCCCATGGCTTGTTGCAAATTTGCCTGTTAGGGCCAGATCTAAAACCTGTTTAGTTCAATGGACAGATTCCCAGGTGACATACAGACATCACACTTTTTCCAGTCTCAGTGATTGGAAACCAGTCTAAAAAACCATAAAAGTACAGAAGTTTGGCACACAGAGTGGTTTAAAAATGGTGGAACCTGGTCTAAGATAGACCTGGATTGATGGGCAGTCAAACTTAATTGATTTAGGTTAGACCAGTGCATTGAACTTCAGTACCAATTCCCCTAACAACTTAAGTTAGGTTGCTGTCTGCTAGCATCCCAGGTGCGTTTGTGGCCCCTGCTAGTCCCCTCTTGCAGGGAGCCGTGCTAGCGCTCGCCCCATGTTTGGCTGCTCTGGCCGAATGCCCAGTGGGCTCTGCCCTACAGCTCTCTCAGACCTCAGCCAGCACAGCCCCTCTTCCCAGCCCTTCCTCCTGCCTCTGGTCAGCTGTCAGCCACAGCTAGGCAGTGGGGGGCTTCGGGGGGGGGGGGGTTGAAAGTCTGTAACTTAGCCCCAGTGATTTCAGACCCCCCAACAATTATGAACTACAAATGGACTTCAGCTTTTGCTAGAGGTCAGGGAGGAGCTATATGCACACATGTTGAAATAAATGGCAGAAGCCTGATCCATATGCTCTGCCTCTTTTTCTACCTTCTTTGTCCACAGAATATTGGGTTACAGAAGTCTTGGATCTCAACCTTGTGCCTCAGATATCCTAGGACCTAGATGGTGGATGTAACGAGAAGATTGTCATTTCCTTTTTTTATAGGATTCTTTTTTGAAGTGGCAAGATGGTAAGGAGTGTCTCTTTTCAGACACTTTCAGAATATCAACAGTTTTTCAATTCTTCCGAGACACTAGGTATATATGTCTGGCAAGGTAAAGGTTTATTTCTTAAAATCCACAAAGAGCTGGTTGACTGCTGTAAAATAATGTCCATATCACAAAACATCTGTTTGAGTCTGAGTCTGCCCACACATATAGCTCTTACTATTCGCTAAACTAATGTTTGCACAAGATTTTTGTAAATGTTTTGGAAGGGTCTGTTCTCCATATGGATAGACATATTTGGGTATCCATGCCTAAGCACTATTTACTATTCATCATGTGTTATTCAGTATTTGTTTATTTATTATTTGTCATTTAAAAAAAAAAATCCTGTTCACAAAGTCTCAGTTATCAAGCCAGGTAGCAAAAACAAGACTGTCTGATATGAATGACCCACAGCATAACACAGACAGTATTTATGTAGGAATCAATGTGAATGATCTGTAGGTTGAAAATCCAAGGTGTTGGGTAAATATAAACAAATAGCAGGAAATCATTGTTGCTTTTTGCAGAGGATTCCTGGCAAGAACAAACAGATACATTAATCAACCAATTCATTAGCAACAAATAATTCAACCAGTTGTACTCTATAGTGATTCCATGTATACCCAAGCTACAGCTTTTTCCTGCTGTATGTTCATTTCCTTTGGCTTGAGAGAAATTATCTCATCTCTTCCACCATCCTGTGCGTGTTCTTTAATATTTCACCTTGGTTGCTGTTAATACCAAACCAACATAATATAATGACAGCCAAATGCTCATTTAAATCTTCTGGCTGGCATAGCTTTCCTCACTAATGGCAGAGGAAGCACCCCCATGCTGTCAAAGCACAGGCTAATGTATAATGAGGAGGATCATGGAGCGTAGTTTAAAACCAGTACGTTTCCCTACTTGTAGGTGCTGTTAACAAGTAGAAACCTGGTATCTGCTGCATAACTCCTCTATATATTTATTTGAAAAATGTCACTAAAAGTGTCTCTTACAGACATGCACAATCATAGCTCTGTCCTTTTCATTTCAACAACTGAGCGCCTGGTTAAATAAAGAAAAGGGTAGAAAATAAATAAGAGGCTTTTTTATTATTATTTCTGGGGCCAGAATGAGTCAGAACTGTAACACTTTATAATAAGGTAGGTGAAATGTAGAAGCAGAATATGATGGACAGAGAAAGACACACACACACACACACACACACACACACAAAATCCAAGCTCAGGAACAGTGAAAGTTATTGAATTGAAAGTTATTGAAAACCCTGAAGATACTACAGAGGAAAAGCTCGTAAAATAATTATGACTGCTGGTCAATTGAGATGCTCTCAAAACAGAGATAACCTGGTTCCCAAGCTTCATATGACAGCAGTGAGTTCAGATTTAAAAAACAAAAAACCTGAACTGTCTATATACGCCTCACCCAAAGGATTTCCTTCATCTGATGCTGCTGCAACTAATAGAAAATATTATTAGAGCTTGGCTCGGGAAGCTTTTCCTTTTCCAAATCAAAAGGGTTATTTACAGTTTTAAATGAGGAGACTGTCCATCATGTAACATATTGTCTCTGGCTACATTGTTAGGTAAAACACACATGGGGAAAAATAAATCTTTCAAAACTGTTTCTGAAGGAATAGCTAATGATGAAGTGCCTTTATGGTTTCATCCTACTCCCGCTCCAATCCAATGGAAAGACTTGCAGGGATTTTAGTGATGTACCATCAAGCCCCTAAATCACAGCCTTGGGCAGGGGCTATTTTAGAGGAAGTATCACCCGAGGAGAAGCTCCAGACATCATTGCTCTTAACCTAGGCTTTTTATCCTGTGTACAGGACCTCCATTTGATGCAGGAGGTACATGGTCCCACTAGGAGGAATGCCTTATTGGACCTGGTATTGGCAATGGGGGATGATGTGGTAGGAGACCTACAGATTGGTGGTCACCTGGGGGACAGTGATCACCAAATAATAGAATTCATCATAAGACGTCGAGTGGGTAAGGTAACTAGTAGGGTGAAAGTGCTAGACTTTAGGAAAGCTGATTTCAATGAACTCAGGCGATTAGTCAAGGATGCACTGCAGAGTAAGAGTTTTGAAGAGATGGGAGCCCAGGAAGGGTGGCTGTGCCTTAAGGAAATGATCCTTCGGGCACAGAGGGAGACGATCCCAATGTGGGGAAAAAGGGGGAAAGGGGCCAGGAGGCTTCCTTGGCTGACCAGAGAAATCCAGAGCAGCCTATGGGCAAAAAGGGGGCATATAAAAAGTGGAAACGGGGAGAGATTACTAAAGAGGAGTACACCTCCTTTGCTCGCACTTGTAGGGAGGCAGTTAGACAGGCCAAAGCTACCACGGAGCTGAGGATGGCATCCCAAGTTAAGGATAACAAAAAAATGTTGTTTAGATACATAGGGAGTAAAAGGAAGGCCCAGGGTGGAATAGGACCTCTACTAAATGGGCAGAAGCAATTGGTGACGGACAGGGGGGACAAGGCTGAACTCCTCAATGGGTTCTTTGCCTCAGTGTTCCTAAGCGAGGGGCAAGACAAGTCTCTCACTGGGATTGTAGAGAGGCAGCAGCAGGGCGCCAGACTACCAAGCGTAGACCCTGCGATGGTGCAGAGGCACTTTGAGGAACTGGATGCCTTTAAGTCGGCAAGCCCAGATGAGCTCCATCCGAGGGTGCTGAAGGCACTGGCTGATGTCATTGCTCAGCCACTGGCGGGAATTTTTGAACACTCGTGGCACACGGGCCAGGTCCTAGAGGACTGGAAAAGGGCGAATGTGGTCCCCATTGTCAAGAAGGGGAGGAAGGAGGACCAAGGCAACTATATGCCAGTCAGTCTCACCTCCATCCTTGGCAAAGTCTTTGAAAAAATTATCAAGGCTCACATTTGCGAGAGCCCGGCAGGACAAATTATGCTGAGGGGAAACCAGCATGGGTTCGTAGCAGGCAGATCATGCCTGACTAATCTAGTCTGTTTTTATGACCAGGTTACAAAACACCTGGATGCAGGAGTAGGGGTTGATGTCATTTACTTAGACTTCAGGAAGGCCTTCGATACAGTATCCCACCCCACACTGGTGAACATGTTAAGAGGCTGTGACTTGGATGACTACACAGTCCGGTGGGTGGCGAATTGGCTAGAGGGTCATACCGGATGAGTTGGTATCGACCTGGAAGGGTGAGGGCAGTGGGGTCCCGCAGGGCTCAGTCCTTGGACCGATACTCTGCAGTGTCTTCATCAGCGACTTGGACGAGCGATTGAAGTGTATTCTGTCCAAGTTTGTGGATGAGACAAAATTGTGGGGAGAAGTGGACACACCAGAGGGCAGGGAACAACTACAAGCAGACCTAGACAGGTTGGACATATGGGCAGAAAACAACTAGTGGACTCCAAGATGAACATGAGTCGTCAGTGTGACGAAGTCATCAGAAAAGCTAATGGCACTTTATCGTGCATCAGCAGATGCATGACGAATAGGTCGAAGGAGGTGATACTTCCCCTCTTTCGGGCGCTGGTCAGACCGCAGTTGGAGTACTGCATGCAGTTTTGGGCACCGCACTTCAAGAGGGATGTGGATAACCTGGAGAGGGTCCAGAGAAGGGCCACTCGTATGGTTAAGGGCTTGCAGGCCAAGCCCTATGAAGAGAGACTGGGGCACCTGGACCTTTTCAGCCTCTGCAAGAGAAGGTTGAGAGGCGACCTTGTGGCTGCCTATAAGTTCATCATGGGGGCACAGAAGGGAATTGGTGACGCTTTACTTACCAAGGTGCCCCTGGGGGTTACAAGAAATAATGGCCACAAGCTAGCAGAGAGCAGATTTAGATTGGACATTAGGAAGAACTTCTTCACAGTTCGAGTGGCCAAGGTCTGGAACGGGCTCCCAAGGGAGGTGGTGCTCTCCCCTACCCTGGGGGTCTTCAAGAGGAGGTTAGATAGGCATCTAGCTGGTGTCATCTAGACCCAGCACTCTTTCCTGCCTATGCAGGGGATTAGACTTGATGATCTATTGAGGTCCCTTCCAACCCTAACATCTATGAATCTATGATGGCAAGGAGGAACAAAATTCACCGTTGGGAATGCAAAACCAGCATTGAGTCTTGTGCTTAACATAGTGAGCTGGGGCTCGGAAAGCTCAGAGTACAGTTCCTGGCTGTGCTGCATATTTCCTGTGAGCCCTTGCATAAGGCACTGTGAGTCCTGTCCCTTAGCTCACCATCTGTACAAGTTTCCAAGCTTCCGCCTGCCTTGCCTTGGTGACTGTGTCTATGGGTGCTCAGTCTCTTCCCACAGGGGCCCCTGATCCTGCCGTTTCTTCTGGCCTAGCTCTGTTGCTAAAACAATCAGGCGTCTTTTCTCTGCATCCCTAGTTGTCCCTCTATATCCTTTGCTTTCCTTCTTGTTTTGTTGGTTTTGGAATTGTAACCACAGTGTCTTGGCTGCTGCTCCAGTCCCTCTCATCTTTAGATAAGAGGCATACAAAACAAATAATTTGACCATTTGCTTAGTTTCTCCCAAGTACAGCAGTAAGAAGGAACACAAACAGCTGGGCTGCACGTATGGATTTTTGATGTTGAGCAGCTCAGGTTTTTAATAGCATTTCCAAAGCCTTACTTTGAGCCTTACTTTTGTCTCCAAGGGCTCCACACATTCCACATTCAAAACCTGCTCTGCTTGAAGGTGATGGGAAGCTTCAGGTACAAAATCATGTCACTACATCACTACAATTAACTCTTAGCTTTGTGCATATGGGATAACAAGCAGAATGCATCGGTAAAGAGCTAACGTTCATCATGTTTGTAAACCATAGAAGGGACTTGTCCACACAGGTAATTTATACCAATGCAATCATGTTTTTTTTTTTTTCTCATATGGCATCAGATATCAACTTCCAAATTTATGAGTCAGTGTCTGGTTTTATCGCTTAATCTGTGGATTCCATCTGCCATGTTTGTCTAGGGGTTTGTAAAGATTGCAGCTTTCGAGTAAATGCTATGCTATTTGTTGGACTCCACATTCACACAGGGGGGCTGTCCAAAATGCTAATCTTGTGAAGTGTTGTTCTGAAGTGTCTGAATCCAGATCTCAGTCTATTCAGCTTGACCCATGTTTCTCTGGCAAGGTCGTGCCCAATGGGGGACTCATTTGGCGTCAGTCTAAAAAAAATGTAGGAATAGGTCTGACCTTTCCCAATGGTTGGCCCATTCCATTGCTGCCCATAGGTTTGGTTCAGCATCTCTAGTCTCTTCTAGGAGCTTGTGGGCTTTGTGTAGAAATGGCTTCTGATTTTTAGGCGCGATAAGCCTCTCTCTCTTTGGGTCTTCAGTTAGCAGCTGACGGAGCAGGTGATTTTTTTCATCTCTTGCCTCTATTTCCAGTAATGATGTTAGGGTTTATCTTCTTATGTCATTTGGTCTAATGCCCAAGAGTACAGGAAGTACATCTGTGTACGTATAAGCTGTGCAGCTAGTAGGGCTGTGCAAAGCTTCGGTTCCTGATTTGATTCGGCAGAGATTTGGCCTGATTTGGTGGCTGAATCTCCAAATCTGAATTGAATTAGAGGACCCTTTAATCTCTCCAAATCAAATCAGAACCCTCCGAATTGATTTGGAGAGATTCAGAAAGATTCGTCGATTTAGACATAGACATAGCTTTCATAGATTTCATAGACATTAGGGCTTGAAGGGACCTCGGAAGATCATCGAGTCCAGCCCCCTGCCCCAAAGGCATGAAGTCAGCTGGGGTCATAGGATCCTAGCAAGATAAACATCCAAATTTCTCTTGAAGGTATACAAAGTAGGTGCTTGAACTACCTCCGGTGGCAGGCTATTCCAGACCTTGGGGCCTTGGACAGTAAAGAAATTCTTCCTTGTGTCTAGCCTGAAACGGTCATGGAGGAGTTTGTGACAGTTTGACCTTGTCATCCCCTGGGGTGCTCTGGTGAACAGATGTTCCCCAAGATCCTGGTGAGCATCCCTGATAAACTTATAGGCAGCCACCAGATCACCCCCGAGCCTGCTATTTCCAGGCTGAAGAATCCCATGGCTCTCAGCCTGTCATCGTAAGGTCTGTTTTCCTGACCTCTGATCATGTGCATGGCTCTCCTCTGCACTCTCTCAAGCTTCTCCACATCTTTTTTGAATTGTGGGGTCCAAAACTGGATGCAGTACTCAAGCTGCAGCCTCACCAAGGCTGAGCACAACAGGAGAATGATGTCCTGGGATTTGCTTGAGAAGCGTCTATGGATGCAAGCCAGAGTTTTGCTCGTTTTACTAGCCACAGCATCACATTGATGGCTCATGTTCATCTCATGGTCAGTCATGACCCCCAAGTCCTTTTCGTCCATAGTGCTAGCCAGCGTAGCACTGCCAAGCCTATAAGCATGCTGCGGGTTTTCTTGCCCAAGGTGGAGAACCTGACATTTTTCAGTGTTAAACACCATCAGGTTCTCATCCGCCCATTTCCTGAGCCTGTCAACGTCAGCTTGGATCGCCCTCCTGTCCTCAGGCGTGGACGCTTTACCCCAAAGTTTGGTCTTGTCGGTGAACTTTGCCAGTCCGCTTCTGACTCCAATGTCCACATCATTAATGAAGATGTTGAACAATATGAGTCCAAGGACAGAGCCTTGGGGGACCCCACTGGTCACAGCACACCACAACAATTAACTTCCATCAACCACCACCCTCTGGGTTTGACCACAGCGTGCTTGGCAGCAGACCCAGAAGTGGACCAGAAGCACTTCTGGTCCACTTCTGGGTCCACTGTGGAGCATGCTAGGCCCCCCCCCCGCACCTCCCTGGCTTGGCGGCTGGTGCCTCCTGGGTCTGGGGGGGAGCACCAGAGGTCCCCCTGTGGCTGATCGCTGAGCTGGGGGGGGCACAGGGGGGCCCCCAGCGCACTCCCTGGTGTACCCAAATTGGACTGGAAGTACTTCTGGTCCACTTCCGGGTTCACTGCCAAGCATGTGGAGGGCCTCCGCAACACTCCTGTGGGACGCTTCATGTACCCCAGCATCACAGCGTTCATGAGCCCCGCTGGTACTTTCAGGTATGTAGAAAAAACATTTAAAGCTGTGTCTGAATCACTGATTCTCTGAATTGGCATCGAATCTTCAGGTTCAGATTTGGCCGAATCAAATCAGAGACAGTGATCCAAATCAACAAATCGAATCACTGTTCCTGATTTGGGCCGAATCTGAATCCGAATTGAATAGAGCCTGCTTCACACACCCCTAGCAGCTAGTTATTAGTCTCAGTGCACTGTTAAGTACAGTGTTGAGCTTTTCAGTGTGACAGCTTCTGGACCATACAGAGGCATACTGCATTGATAGAAAGACAGTTGCAATTACTCCTTTCGTCAAGGTAACTGGCAAGTTTCACTGGAAATTTTATTCCAGTCAGGATCTGAAGAAATTTTACACTGGAACAATGTTCACCTGCATGTGTCTGCGCTCCAAAATGTTTTAATGATTAACAAGCTAACTGCCCATACTGCCTTACGGTCCCAAAATGACCACTATTTGTCTGCGTGGCCTTCATAGCTCTGGGGTCATGGTGACTGGATGTCACCTCCTCATTTAAAGGATGTCGTGAAGCTAAGTTCCATCTCTACACTCACATACTCTGGAGTTAACATAATTTTGCATATTTTACCAGCTCCACCTGCGTCGTGACTTTTCTTTGCACGTCCAGCTGAACCTGTGCTGATTTAGGACTTCTTTGCCCATTGGGGAAAGATCTTTATCTTGGTGTCCAGGCATAGAAATCACAATCGTTTTGTCACAACAAAGCTGAACAGAGCAACACTGAGATGGTGCACAAAGACTAATGATTTAAAGATAGCCTAAAAGAAGGTTACAGACAAAAAGTGTCCATCCAGCAGGACTTTTTCTGACTCTTGACATCTATTCATACCAGGAGGAGTTGGATTTTGGAATTCAAAGTTAGGATCCTAATACAAGGATTTTGGCATGGGACACCAACAGAAACCCACAATTTGTGTTGGACATGTCTAAATGACTTGGAGAAAACTAAGGAGAGTAGGACCAGAAATTCATTTTAAAAGGATATGACACTGATCTCTGATCTCTTTGTCACTCAGAAGCTTGATTGAAACTCCATAGAAACCCATGTGTCCATCCCAACATCCCAGTAACTTTTGGCCTCTGAGAATACTCAGTCTTCCTGCAGCCCACTGAAGAAGACAGGACCTCTGGAAGACACAACAGCACTGAGGCATACATAACTTGCTTGCCATATGTGCTTCCTACCGTGTTAAATTTAGCAAAGAATTTATTTACATATAAATGTGCTTATTGTGCTTATAACATGTTTCTGTTACAAAGTCCACACCTCATTTGTGTCATGCAAATACATTAATACAGTACAAGTTCATCATCTTTACAAATGTTAGCAAGATTTTTTCATAGAATCATGAAATTATGGAGCTAAAGGGCAAGAAGAGTCTTGCAGAGATTATCTGTCCAATATCCTGCTTGAGGCAGGTTCAAACTCTTCCTGACAGATGTCTGTCTAATTGGTTCTTAAGAACCTTCCATGGAAGAGATTGTACAATACCTATAGGTATCTTGGTCCAGTGTTTCACTGCCCTTATGCTTGGAAAGAGTTTTCTGATGTCTAAGTCTATTGTAGGTTTAGCTGATTTCTTCTTGTCCCTTTCCTAATAGATGTGGAGGACAACTGATGACCATTTTTGTTACCATGGTAGGAAAGGGTAAATGGTGTCTCCCAGGAAAAGGAAAGGATTAGCTGCTTAAAAAAAAAATCCCTCTTGAAGCAGCTGTGTATTTCATTGTCCTCCTCCTCATCCTTCTTGTATTCCTTTAGGTCCAGCTCCAGGAGCTGGTGGGGAAGAGGAAGCTGCTAACATGGCAACTGGTTTTACCAAAGTATTCTGGCAGTGGCATGTCAAGATCCTGTGTAATCCCAAATATTAGCATCATGGCACAGAGGACTGTCTCATCCATAATAGGCTATTGGGAGTTTGAGAATGCTGTTGGCACTTGAGAAGAGGTGGATCACGGGATGGAGAGAGAGGAATCATGGGAGTTTTAGAGTTCACCCTCTAGATAAGGAACACAATGAGTCTCAACTAGCTTTTGCTAGATATCGCTGCATGTCTTGTGGGAATAATCCCATGAGATGGGAGGTGTGGCAGCATTCCCGTGGAGCATAGGATACTCACCAAACTGCCAAAGGTGTGCCTTGAGGAAATCCCTGCCTCCCCAACGTGCAAACAGTGACACAGCGTGAAATCCCTGCCTCACCAATGTGCAAACAGTGACACAGAGCTAGCTGTTGGTTTTCTAGGTAACTTGTTTCAATGTTGAACTACGCTCATAGAAAGCAAGTTCTTCCTAGTCTCCAACTGACAGCCTCTCTGTTATAGCTCGAGGTCATTGCTCTTAGTCCTGTTCTATTTGGCCACAGAGAAAAGGCTATGTTCATACTCTTTATAATCACCTTTCAGATATTTGAAGACTACTATCACATCCTCATTAAGTCTTCTCTTTTCCAAACTAAATAACCCAAGCTTTTTCAGCCTTTCCTCATATCTCATGTTTCCCAGGCCTTTAATCATTTTTTGTTGCTCTTCAGTGGACTCTTTCCAGTCTGCCCAAAATTGTCTTGAAGTGTGGATCCCAAAACTGGATACTTCTGGACAGCTGCCTGCTGGAAACTTCTAGCTTAGCAGTAGCCTCTCATCAGCAGCAGTCCAGAGAGTACCATCCTGAGAAATCACCACTCATGATTTAAGACAAGGATTCTCAACCAGGGTGCTGGGCACTTGGGGTGATTTGAGATGCTTTCAAGGGTGCCACAGGGTGCCATGCAATGGTAAACACTGTTAGGTGTACAAACATGAATCCACAGCATTAAAAACATTTTGACCCATTGTGGGTCTCCGAGTTCTTTGCAATAGAATTGCTCTATTATTTTTCTGTAGTCAATAGGGTGTAAATGAAGAGCTGGCATTGTCTGAGAGGTTCAATGAACTCTAACACAGGGTGTCTTAAGCTTAAAAAGGCTGAGAGCAACTACCTTAAGCTGTATCGTGCCTCTGTAAGCACCTCCTGCACCAGTGCAATCATACATTTAAGAAGCATAATCTGCCTGTAAACATGTAAAACAGCTTTCCTCAGCTTCTGGGAATGATGTGACTTTTTAGTACTTCACCGATAAGTGGGTTTGTGAGTATTCTGGGGGAACCAGATGCTAATACATAGAAGCTACTTTCATGCTGAGTCTTGTATAGGGTTCTTGCTGCATGTCAGCTTCATAAATGTAAATCTTTGTGGTATGGAGCAAATTTGCCAAAAGTACCAGTAACTGTCAGAGGTTAAAATATGTCTGTTTGCTTTTTTTTTGAAAAAGAAAGCATTAAAAGGCTTTTTATAAAAATTACACTGTTATCTAAGAAGTTGTTCTATTTTTATTGAACTGGCATTCACAAAGTAACAGAGAAAACGGGTAAGGAAATTAACTTTTTAAAAGTTCTTGATTAATAAATGCAATGCATTGGATGTCATCATATGGAAATTTGCAGGGAGTGTTTTGACACTGAGGATAAGTAACCTCTATGGGGCTCAAAACTTAAGCCCCACTCCATGCACCACCCAAAACATGAAATTATGCAAACGAGTAAACTCCACGACTACTCCATGGACAACGATGGATCAGAACTCATCCTTAGACTCATGCTTGCATCTCTTTGGTGGTCTGGCAATACCTCTTGCAGCATAAAGCATGTAGGATAACAGGCTGCTTCAATCAGAACATGTTTAGGACTTTGGCTCTCTGTGCTTCTTTCATTAGCTGGGTTTCATGCCAGGTGTACAGTACTTTCTACTCTAGAGGTCAGTATAATGTTAAGAATAGAAAACAAAAATACGTATTTCTTTTCCCATGTTCCAAAGTGAACTCTAAATTATACTGTGCCCAATAGAAGATGGCTTTTTTTTTTTCTTTTTGGGGAAATGTATTTATAAAAGTGCAACATTCAGTATAGCAAGCTCAGAGGAAAATGATCGCTGAAGCTGTTTATCGAAGGGAGGTTATGAATGTACTAGACAATTTTCTAGAGCCATAGACAAGAACAATGTGAGCATGGTATTGTTTGTGTTGGGGGAAGGGGGCGAGGGGGATACACAGGGAGAAATTCTGGGCCTATGCATTGCCCAAGATTTATTTATGAATGCCCTACTGGGACTATCATAACCTTTTGCATACGGTTGGATTTTACCTAATGAATAATAGGAACAAAGTGTAGATCATTTCTGAAATTATTTGTAAAATACTTGTTTTCAGTAAAAGAATGTTCTACATTAGAAGCAGAGATGAGTCATAGCCTATATATGATATTTCTATTGTGATGTGCACACTAGGGCTAAGTACAGATGTTCAAAAAGCCCAAGGCAGACTCGGCCAAGCTTACATGGGGTTCTGTAAGCGGCATAGGTTAGTTTGGAAGTGAACAGAACACATGTTCACCCTTTGCGGAGGGTGGGGGGAGGTTTGTATGCAGGCTGCCTGCACTGGCCAAGGCCAGCAGGCTCCCCAGCATGAACTACACGTGCCCCCGGTGGCTGGGGGGGCATGGTGGTGGTGAGAGTACAATGGCGGTAAGCAGGGGAGCTCCCACAGATGCTGCCAGTGCTGTTGGCATGGAGGGGAGTGGAGGGGGGGCGCGAGTGCTGACTGTTTTGGAGGTGCCATTTTGTAGGGGTGCACCACCACACTCAGGGGGTGCATGTGCACCCACATACACCCCCAATGCATCGCTTCTGCTCCCCAGGCTGCTGGAGTCTGCTGAACACAGCCAAGCAACCAGGCCACCCATGATTGGCTGCCAGGAACAGCTGAGCACCCCTTCCCACCTCCCTCATCATCAGCCACTGGCATATGTCAGCTTCAGGCAGGCAGTGGAGGCCACCATGCTTACCCATCCCCTACAGCCCAGTGGGGGTCCTTGGGTGGGCCCCCATGAGGACATTGACTTAATTTGAATCGATAGGAGATCTGACTTGAATTGAAGCACCCACCTAACCTAAATCAATTAAGTTTGAGTGCACTTTCAATCCAGGTTTATCTTAGATTGGGTTCTGCCCTTTTTAAGCCAGTCTGTGTGCGCCGAACTTCTGTTCTGTTTCGGGTTTAGACCGGCTTCCAAGTACTTACGCCAATAAAAGTGTAATGTCTGTACCTACCCCTTTATCTGTCTAATGCACCTTTCACTGTCTTCAGTAGCATCAAAGGACTTGACACAGATCTCCAGAAATGCCAACAAGAAAGCTAATTCACATAAATACCCCAGGAATGTCAGGTACCTAAGTCCTTTTTAGATATATGCAAATAGTACTAAGATTTCTGCAAATATTTGTTCCAAATTGTAAATGCTTCAATAATGTTTGCACTCCTTTTTTGTTCACTTTCTGCAAATACTTAACCAGCTGGGGCTTAGTGACCTGAAAGTAAAATTTAATGTCTTGCATGGCTATGAAATAGAGATCAAATTTTACATTTACACATGGTTGCATGATTATTTGGGAAGGTAACAGTGCGGTATCCTGTGTTTGATCAACAGCAATTAAGGAAGGCATTTGGCACTGGGAGCAGTGAATATCCACAAAGAACTTTTCAAAGTTGGTTCTCAGTATTTATAAAATATGCCACTACAGAGGAGCGTGAAAATTATTTCAGTGCCCTCATTCCATACTTTTTTGTGTTTAGATGCCTTTAAAGCTCAACTCTGAAATTCTTGAATTTATAATGCTTAATACTGGAATAATTAAAGCATCCCTATAAATATTATTTTATCCTAAGTTCTTGATATGTCCTTTGAGCATCAACGCAGAATTTTTTTTTTGTCTGGGAATAACAGAGAAATTGAATAAAAATCAATCTTCTTACAGATATCCTGAAAGTAGAAGTTAAATATTAGAACTGATTTATATAACATTTTTCATACCAAACAATTTGTTTAGGCTTTTCTGGGCTTGTTTAATTCATTTTAGCAAAAATCGGCAAATCATTATTGTTTTCTGTAACTATAATTTTGTTATTCAAGAGTTTTTGGTAAATAGTTTAGAAGGATATTATTCAGGCACTGCATTTGCTCACAAACCATAAAAAAATTGTCCACTTTTATTATTCACAGTGCGTGATTAGGCATGAGGTATATTTTCTGCTCTCTGATTTAATGACTGAAACATTTTGACAGGGAGTACGAAATGATGAATGACAAATAGTAAATAACATGCAGCTTAGTGGAGCTGCAAACATTTTTAGGAATACCAACACACAGAACGTTCCAGAAGACAGGAGTGACTTCATGAATGGCTGTGAATCAAATTTGAGCCATTCGCTCTCTGTGTACCATCAAATATCTTAAAATCAGTTTACCTTTTCTTTAAAAACACACAACCTTAATCATCAGTGTTGTATATACCCATCATACACCTCGGCCTCCATGGTACCTAAAAAATGGCAAATTCTGAATAGTGGCAGACATAGGGACAAATTGCATCATTTCTAACTCAGAGCAATAACTACATTGAAAAACCTAGTGATTTTTCTCAGTTTTGAAATCTATGCTTAGTTATTTCTTGCTAGACACCTTGACAACACACTTTCTGGCCACCTTTATTTCCTCTGTAAGAGAGGTTGATAGTTGGATATGGACTACATTTCCTTTTTAGACATGTTGAGTGTTCTTATTCTGGACACAGCCAGCATCTTGCTTGTGTCTTAGCGGTGGAGTTGCTGGGCTCCTACACATGTACAGGGAGCTGGCGCCGATGCACTGGAAATCCAGCACATCAGAGTAGACTCGATTAATCGAACCTGCTGGAGCGTGGAAATTAACGTGCTCCAGCAGTCTCTAACGTCATGTGTATCAGCATCCCCGAACTGAAACATGGTGGCAGGGTGCTTTGAACCAAAGCTCGTTCGATGAGCTTTAGTTCAAAGTGCTCTGCCACCATTTTTCAGTGCAGGGAATGCTGTAACACGTGATGCTCGGGCACTTTTAATTAGCATGCCTCGCTAATTAAAGCACCCCCCCTGCCCCGCCCATGCCTCCCGGAGCACATGTAAAAATGCCCGTTGTTTCTTGGATAAATGATAAAACGATCTCTTGTGTTTATTTCAAAGCCGCATGGTACATTTCTTGATGGATGTACTTTTCTTGACCATTAGCTCCAGAACCTTAGTGAGAGTTGTCCAGATAGGAATTTGGCTATGTTAATTTTCCTGCAGAAACAACTAGGAGTTTTGTTACTTTATAAGCTAAACTTAGTTTTTGCCATCAAACAATAGCCATTTTCTAAAACACAAGGTAGCTTCACAACAAGTTTGGTTTAAGTGATTCCTGCCTGTCCTATGTCTGGACTGCAAAAGAATTCTGGAGTCCTTGTGCTGTGTAAGTGGAAAACATTAAGTTATCATTATGATTTAGCAATATTATAGGTAGTTCTTTTCCCTGACCAACACTATACCTATTGATTGCTTTTTCTGCACTCCTTTGGTGTATATGGTAGTTTATTTATTTGATTTATATGTTGTTCTAGCTAAAAAAGAAAAGGGCTCTGGGCGGTATACAATAAAGACCAATCATGCCATAAAACAGATAAAATATTAAATAAAATGGTAAATGACAAAGAAAAAAAAAATCCCCAAACAATACCCCCAACTTAAACCTGCCCGCTAAAAGCCTACCCAAATAGGAAGGTCTTACATTTCCAAAAGATGTCCCTGTTTGGACTCTGGGAGGCCTCATAGGGAATGGAGTTTACAAGCTGAGAAGCAGTTATTGAAAACAATCTCCCATGTATTTCAGTGTTCCAGATAAAGAAGAGATCTCTACATTTAGATAAGTTCCCTTTTCAGGATATGATCCTACTATAGTACTTATCCATGCAAAACGTCTACTAGCTGGGACCATGATGATGTCCTGCCAGCTGGATTGGTATCTATTGTTTTTGAAGGGGGGGATGTAACAGCATTTTTATGGCAGTGGGCAATGACAAAAACACCACCAATTCCCATTGCCTTTCCTGTTGCAAAAACCCATAATCTGTAGGAAGATATAGCAGCTGTCTCTAGAAGATTAATAGCTCTCCAGTGGTAACAGATTTTCCACCACCCTGAATGCAGTACACTCATCAGAAACCCTCTGATGAGTTTATCATTTGAACTTTGAATCCAATGGGGAAGTCAAGATGTAAACTCCTCTGTGATGGTGATTTGTGGTCTATAACTAGATTTTCAGGGACAGGTTATTAAACAGTGTAAGAGTGATATAAGCACATGTCTCTGAGAATGTGAATCAGAGGAAAGCACCTGACAAAGATCTCACTGTACAACCGTAATAGGTTGTAAGTTAGACAGGTTTGAGACAGCCTTGTGTTGAAATAACCAACAGTACCTTTAAATAGAGTATGCTGGACTACTTTTTGGTGCTCAGATGGGGTTTCTGCTGTAGCTTTCCTCCTGCTTTAGATATGCAATTCCTGCTACTTTCTCCGCTTTTATGCACTGGTTTGGAAAAGTACACGGTTTGAAACTACATGCTGTAAAACACTGAACTCTTACGTATTTGGGGTCTTCTTCACACCTTCCATTAATGACAAGGTTTGGAGCTATTAAATAATGTTGTGAAAAGACTGGTACGTTTCAGCACTGGCATTATTCCCACCTGAAAAAGCACCTTTATTTCCATCCAAGCAATCCAAAGTCACTTGTAAGCAGGAAGGGGTCACACAAGGGGTGTATACCACTGAAAGAAGGAAGACCATTTCAATGACGGACAAGGTTCTTTGGGTCAAAGCGATATCTTTTATTAGACCAAATAAAGTGAAAAATGTCCTTAGACCAACAGGGCTACAATCAACACCCCCAAAACATGGATGATACCATTTCAATAGCATTTTGTGATGCTAGAGAGCTCTTTAGTACATGTTGGTAAGTGAAGGGAGGTGCTTTTTCTCCTTTGTGACCTAGTAGCTCAGGAACCTGATAGAAGCCTCCATTGCCTCTAGGTCACCCTCAGGAGTGCTTTGCATGAACCTAGAAACAAGGCCATGCCTTAGAGTGGTCTTCAGCATATGCTCCTGAACAGGCTTAAGTAGAGTCTATGAGTAGTACTGGGCACATGCTCATGGCTGCCTCATCCTTGACAGCTGGTGTGCATAGGGCAAGAGTGAGTGTGCAAGGCATGCTTCACGGTCATGTGACCTGGAGGTGGTAGAGCCAATACCCGGGAGTTAGGAAACCTCGATTTTGTTCTCAGTTCTGCCACTGACCCATGTGTGCCCTTGGTAAATCACCCCAACTCTGTATCCTATTTTGTTTCCAACCCTGTGTTTGTGTCATCTGTTCAGACTGTGAGCTAGGACAGGGACTGTCTGTTGCTTTGTGCTTAGAAAGTGTCCAACTCAGTGGGGCCGAGACCCCCTCTAGGGGATCTATGCAAAAATTATAGATCTGGACCCTAAACCCATGTAGGATATGCATATATTATTACATACAATGTATGTATTATTAGACATAATTATTATCTCCACTTTAAAGATGGGAAGCCGAAATAACAGAAGTACAGAAAGTCGAAGGCCAAACATTTTCAAGCACAGACTCTAATTCTGGGCACCTTGCTATTAGACACCAGGTGATACAGTTAGAGCTGATTTGAATTCACACAAAAGAATTGGACTGCTTGGAGCTGTGTGTGTGGGAGGTGAGAGCTCTGCGAAAGCAGCTGTAAAATAGTCTGGTACATGTACCGGAGGTGGGCAACTGAATTAAAATTCTCGGTCCTCCAACAGTATTCGTGCAACTCCTTATAATGGATGAAGCAGAGACCTTCACAGGCTAGAAGATAAATGCTGGGAAAACTGCAAAAGAGTGCTAGCATTGACATCTTTCTCTTTTCTAATTGCTGTGGATCATGTCCTGCTAAAGACAATTAGGTTTGATTCCCAGTTAGTGTATCTCAGTGGTTCCTGACCTTCTCAGACTCACGGCAACTCTCAGAAAATGTCAGCTCTTAGCTTCCACACATTGTTTGGCTATGAAAAAAAAAAATTGAGCAATTCTTATGTTGCGAAGAACTCAGACTGTCCATAATGGGGCAGGATGTTTTTGGGTTCCTATTTGAAATCTCGGGGTTTATCTTGTGACTTGCATATAGATATTTGCATCTCTAGTTTTGTGCAGCACCCTGAGGCACCCTTAAAAGGAACTCATGGCATCCTGCTTGAGAATCATTGGTGTAACTGAACTATCATTGAACTTAAATGATGACTTAAATGGGATCATGCTGATTTGCCCCAGGTGAAAACCTGACACTTTTTGGACTGATGTTAAATTAGAAGTATCAGCAAGAATTGCACTATACAAGTTATCTACATTTTAGAACAAGACAGTCTGGGGTATTTATATATTATGACCTGTCTGAAAAAATAAATCACTACTAGAAGGCAGCTAGTGAGACTAAATGAAATCAGTACACATGCCTGTCACAAGGAAAAGCAAAAGGGAGGACCCCCAAAGGGCCAGGGGGGAACCCTGGGAACAGGAATCCTCAGAAGGGAAGGGAAGAAAGGACAAAGGTAAAGGGGGATTACTCACCTGCAGCGGGGCCCGCGGTGAAGCCAGAACATGAGGAAGAGCCTGCACAGATCATCAGCCACACTTTTATGCAGCTGCGGCTGGCAGGTGATGTCAGCGACGATTGCCGGCCAGGGGAAATAAAATGGGCTGCTGGCAAAGAGGCAGGGGGGCAGATGGACACCGGCAGGAGCACCAGCCGGAGGGGTCTCTCCAAAGCTCCTGAGGGAGCAAAAGGAGCTGGAGGCCGTTTCCCCTGGTGGGGAAGGATCCTGCAGCACACGCAGCAAGCGAGACTGCTGGCTGCAGTGAAGAGAGCTGAGAGCCAGAGGCGGCTCCTCCCGACCTGAAGCCCGGAGAAAAGGGCAGAGTGGCATGGGGAGACCCTGACGCCCATGACTGCAGCAGGGGGGTAGAGGTGCTGACTCATTACCTGGTGCCAGACCAGGTGGGACCATTGAGGGCGCTGGAGAAGCTGAAGAGGAGCACCGGGGAGGCCAAGGCAGTATGAGAGGCTGCGAAGCATCGACCCTGGTGGTGTGTCGCTGATCCTGCGGGTAATGGGAGGACAGGCGTCCTTCAGTGGGGGCAGGGGGCCTGAAGATAGAGAAGGCTGGGCAATGAGGGAGAGGAATTGTGGTGGAGACCACAGGACATCATGGCCACATACAGGGCCTAGCATTGCCCCACAGGGTCGGGGCGGGTTGGTAGTGACTTGGTCAAGGAGACCTGGTGAGGGGACGGTTGGGTCCCTTAGAGTGTGTCAGTGGTTATTTTTGTATTTTGTGTTTCCCACTTTTGGAGGGGTTGAGTGTTAGGGCTCGTGGAGCCTGATTGTTATGTAGGCCTCAGAGTCGGTGTTACCTTTAAGGAAAGGCAGTGGCCTTGTGGCCTGGGGAGGATACCGCAGGCTGCTGACGCTTTCAGCAGGGAGACTCACCCCTCCTGTGAAAGTAATCAAGGGCTCAACACTTGGGAATCTGGCCACGAGGACAGCAGTGACCTGCCAAGGCTGGGTGTAAGGGTGAGGTAGAGGGGAGGTGGAGCCTCGCAAAAGACCGCCAGATAGACGTTCCACCATCGAGGGACTCTGAGTGGTTTGACTCTCCACTGAAATAAGATCCAAAGTCGTGGCAGGAGGGACTGGGGAAGACCACACCGGAAGTGAACACCTACTCGACAGACTACTAAGGACGGTCAGGCGGACACCATCGAACATTCGGACCAAAGTCGCATGTGACCGAATGTTCGAGGCCAGGCGGGCACAGTGCCCATATTATCGTTGGGCATGTTCTCTATAGTAGGGCACCGAGAAAATATTTTCAGCCAAGATGAATATAAAAAGTATCCAGGACTGGTAATGCAGGGTTAAAGTTTAGGTGGTGCAGAACACCTTCAATTCCCTGCCTCCAAGAAGCATCAAATGCTTTAAAATTCTCAAGAGATGCTACACAGGATTGGGTCAAGTTACTGGGAAATAATTGTATAGGCATATATGAACCATATTATACAATCCATTTTTAGTAGAATTCCACATTAAAATCAATTGGGATTATCCTTTAAAACAGATGACAATCTTTTTTTTTTTTTTTGCAAATGACTAATATCTCTTGGCTATTCTTGGCTACAGTCAAGTCTGAATTACATCCATCAGATGATCAATGTCTGATACCAGAACAGAATCTGGGCCACAATATCTTGTCTATTAGATTAAAATGAGAACAGAACAAACAGCACAAAAATAAAGCTGAGTCCAAGGGAATTGTTCAGTCTATTATTGAAGTAATAGAAAGGAATCCATTAACCCCAGATACAGGTGTGGCTGGAAGTCATATTCTCTGAAGCCTGTAGTCCTGTAAAACCATAAGAGGCAGAGGTAGGTATTTTGCTTTTCTTTTGCATATGTCATCTGTTAAAAAAGAGGTGTTGGAAGAGGAGGAATGGGCCAGTTCTAATATACATTGCTGTAAGAGAAGAGCGGGTATGTATCTGTATTTCACATGGGCTCAAATCTCTCAAAAGGTTAGAGGTGTTTGGAAGAATCCACCTCTTGTATGAATGTAGTTAGAAAAAAAAATAGACTCCACTTATAGTTAGATGATGGTGAATCAAGACTTTTTTCCCCAAAGTAATAGCAGCACTTTCCCCAGTTATATTTTCAGAACTACATAGTTCTGTGAACCACTGGTATTGAAGTATGTGAGTAATTAATGCTGCTATAAACCTGAGGTCCTGTAATACAGACATCAATATAAATGCTCTCAGCAATAAAGGAATATGTTATGTTAAGCCGGGTATTCATTGATCAGTTAAAAATGCATTAAAAAGCTCTACTTCCAAAACACAGGATTTATAAGGGGGACATTATTGGATTAAAAAAAAAAAAGCATCACACATTTCATATAACAAATGTTCTTGCTTAAGAAATGAATATCTTAGAACTTAAAAATAAAATGTACGTTTCACTGTTCATCTTGCTTGTTTACTCACTTTAACTTTCACAATGCACATCTTGGAAGTCAGGTTCACTAGTCTTCAGAGTTTTATTAGCTGTTACTCTTCCAGCGTTTTGATTACTATGCTACTGCACTCCACTGACTTTAGTGGAGATACTCCTGATTTACACCACTGCAAGTGACAGATCTTCAGGCCCATTTATCTAAAGCGAGGTTTATAGAAGGAGGGTAATTGGAATGGGGCTCTGGGTCACATCTTCAACTGATGTGAATTGGCTCGCCTGTGATGAAGGGATGGATCCCAGCTGGAGATCTGGCCCCATGGATAGAGTCAGATTTGCTTTCAAGTTCATAGTAAGGCACATGAGTTACATTTTGGTCTGAAAAAATCATGAAAGAGAAAATGAGAGTGCTGAGCTCAAACCAGCTACCACCTATCTTCTGTTTCTGTTCCTTTCACCACTTCCAACACATCCTCCTCCTCCCTGCTTCTTTGGGGCTGAGAATGCAGAACTGCTGTTCTTACCAAGGCCTGCCAGCAAATCTCTCTAGTATAACAGTGCTTGTTTATTTTTATTTGAGAGACATTTTAGCCCAACTTTTATTACTCTTTACGCACCTAAATGGAAGTTTTTCAGTCATATAAGTGGAATTGTATGCACATTTTGTGATTTTGTTGCCCGCACTGTTTTGTTTTCCTGGTGTGGTGATAAATACTGTGTAAACCCCTGCTGGGTCTGTTGCTGGTCAGGAGAAGTGATGGAGGGGTGGGGGAGGATGGAGCCCCCCCTGCAATTAGAGCATCCTGCCAGGGCCTGGCCACGCCCCCTCAGCTCAGCACTGGAAGGGAAGGGAGGGCTGCTCAAGCACCCCCCTGGCTTCCAGCCTGAGTCACTGCAGGCATGTGTGTGAATTTTTTCACCCCAGAGGGGATGTCTGTGTGGTTACAAATTGATTCAACCTAGGCAGATTAGACTAACCTGCAAAGATTGAATCAATTCAGGCTTAGGCTCTTTGAATGTCTGTCCCTAACCCAGAGGAGGAAGAGAGCCTACCCATGTTTTAGTCCAGTAGTTTAGGGCATTTGCCCAGGAATGGGCGCTCCTCCCCACATGGGCTCAGGGAAGAGTTGAATCTGAAGGGTGCTGCCTGCAAGCTGGGGTGGCACCTGTGCAGGTAGCACCCCACCTGGGCTGCCCCCAGGGGCCCCACCGCTGTAGAAGAAAGGACCGGGCCCTACCACAGCTCAGGGGCTGCACGGCCTGGGGGCAGCTCATGCAGGCAGGCAGGCTCTGCTAAGGAAAAAAAAAAAGAAAAAAGCAGAGGGAGGTCCAATCCTTTTTATTTTTTCCCCCCATGGAGCTTGCCTGCATCTCCCATGGCTGAGGTGCGAGCTGCTGGCAAGCCCTGAGCTGCAGAGGGCCCCATATCTTCCCTTCACTGTGGTGGCAACCCTGGGCAGCACCCACCTGCTAGTGCCCACCCAGGTGGTCCTGGGAGGGGAGAGGGCATCACCACCATGGAGGGAAGGACCAGGGCCCCCTGAAACTCAGGGGCTGCTCAGCCCACTGGCAGCTCACCCCCCGGCTGCGGGAGAGGCGGGCAGGCTTCACAGGAAAAACAAACCAACAAACAAACAAAAGGATTGGGCCCCTCACCATAACGATGAGGGAAGCCACTAAATTGAAAGGGTTGGTTTTTTAACCATCACAATTAAAAACCCACCGTTTCAATTTAGCCCCCACCCCGGTGTCACATGTACAAGCAGCCATAGAGTCTAAAAGCATACCTAAGCAGGCTTTACAAACCAACCACGTGGCATTTTTCTGTCTGCAGTAACTGAGAAGTGGGGAAAAGTGTGCAGACATACCCAGAGATGATTTCCAGTTTGCTTGGTACTCCACCAACCCACCTGGGCCTGGGTAGGCTTCGAGGCAGGGGGTGGTACAGTGAATAAGAACCAATTGGCCTACGAAGTGAGTTTTTGAACAGGATATTTTTAAACTTTTCAAACTTTCCACAGAGAACATCAGTCAGACTGTATATTTGGGAGCTGAAATATTTCAGTTTTATTTGCAACTAGACAACCCTGAAATGCTAATGTTCTGCTAACATTTTTTGGAAAATGACAAAAGCATGGGATCCTTGCACCTGCTGAGCTAAGGGCATTCTTATTGCACTGATGTGAAGGCCACACAGCTGAGCAGAGTTGCTAGGCTTCAGTGTTTTTTAGAGGGTATTAAGCTTCTCCATCTTTTATCCCTGGAAGCACAACCTGGAAAAGGCTGTGGATGGCTAAAACATCAGTGCCTTGCTTGCCTTTGCACCTCCATTTACTTACTCAACATTCACGTACTAGACAAGGTCCTGAGATGTTTTGTGGCCAGTGCTGAAAATGGTTGCTCACCTCCCTTTAACTGCCTCCTTCCCTGTCTACTACTGAAGACCGGCATCACTGATTCAGCCCCTGCATCGTTTTGAACACAATTATTATTTCTTGCTGCCCTTATTTTCTGTGCTCACTTTTCAAATCCTCCATTGTCTTTGATTAAATATTCCAGAGATTGAGTTCTAGCATGTGTAAGACCTAGTTCAGCAAAGTAGGTAAGCACGTGCCTCACTTTAAGCATGGCAGGAACCTTCCAGACTGGCAAATTTTTCATGGGTGGCTTGTACAATTCCTTGTTTTCTGCTTTTCCCCATCAATTTCTCACTTGTGATAGTGAGTCTAGTTACTCTCCGTTTGGCAGTGGGCTGTACCCCAGTTGTGTAACTGAGGGGAGGTAAGCGGCGGGCAGCAGTCCTGGATACCACCTTTGTGTGGGGGGCACATAAGTGGCAGCTTACTGTGCTGCTATGATCAGCATAGCGGCAGCTGATGTTGTCCCATGCATCGTGGCTGCCCCAGGTGCAGAGCTTCTCTGATACCCTTCTGCCAGACCCTGTAGTCTTGCTTGACCAAAGGTGCTGCTGTTCTCCATGGGTTGGGGTTTTGTACTATCCGTGGCTAATGTAGCACAGTGTGAATAACCGATCCAGCAGAACTCCCCAAAATGCATAGGATGGGACCTTTCGTTTGGCTTGCAATTAAATGTTTGGTTTGTGGAATTTATTTTTTCTTTAATTAAATCTTGAGTCAAATTTCAAACCAAACTGTTGTTTTGGAAATACGCTTTTAAGGGATCACACTACAGAGAAGGCCTTCAGCTTCAAACTAACATCAAGGTGAGCAATAGCCATCAGGAAGTTCCTTCCTTGCCTTCTCCTATGGCTTCATTGTAACGTTCAATTCCTCCCTTAACACAAAACCCATGATATCTGGTGAAAAATTAGTAACTGGAGAGCCACAAGGTTTAGCATCCCTTAGGAGTGTGACTAGTGTACTGTGTTGGAGGATATTTAAATCATAGTTCCATCCCTACCTTCGAAAAATGATAATATATGAAATTAATGGCTGAGGAAATGGAAAGATTCTTAGGTAAGTGAAGCTCTAATACAATATGTAAGATTGAATGAAAAATAAATTAATTTAAAATCATTTGCAATCATACAAAAGGCTCATCTGCTGCATATAACATGCTCAGTAAAATAATATCCTTTAATGTGGCTGAACTCTTCACGCTTTTCATGTAGCTGCATCTAATTGTAGTGCTCCAAAAGTAAGCCAATTCTGCCACTGCCTTCCTTTGAGAAAAATGATGATTCAACAGTTGAGTAACACTGTAAGTGGCCATTAATTAATTCTTAATTAATGCAGAATGAAAATTAAGCGGCTGTACTGTATAGATCAACAGCCTGAATACCATGCATTTATTATGATCATTTATCCTGAAATGAATACCCGTTAATACTGAATAATCAAAACCTTAAAATATTATCAACAGCTGAATTACATTTATTAGTTAAATTTTACGTACACACACACGAAAGTTTAGGTTATGTTTTCACGTTTACATTGGGAGCATTTTAAATTTTTGCTCGGTCAGAATTACCTTGTATTAATTTAAATGTAAATGATCAGGTATTTTGATAAATAATGCTCCAGGAATTCTTCATAACATTTTGATTTGCAGTTTGCCTTAATTAAAGGAAGAAGGTGTGTGCATGTGCGTGTGCATGTGTGCGTGCAAGTGTGCATGCAAGTTTGACTAGATTTACCCCAAATTAATTCCTTCAGTAAATCTTAAGGATCAAAGACTTTTCATCAAGGATGTCTTTGTGATGAAGCTGAACTGTTCCCATAATATAAGTCTTGTCCTATGGGTCTTACATGGTGTGTCTACATCAGTCACAGTGCTTCTCGGCACGACCACTCTTAAGCATGCCTGCTCCCATACCCATGCATTACATCTGGAAATGAGGCAGTGAAGTTGGGCCAGTGTGCACTGTAGACATAACCACATGCTACAAAAGCATAGGCCCCGTTGTACCACTCAATTTACAAATGGATTTGGTTAAACCAGTGCAAGGTCCTGTGTGGATGCAATTATATCAGTTTAAAACAGGTTTTATTGGTTTGCTTCACCTCAATAAATTTGCTGCCTCATGCTAAACCAGTATAAATTCTGGTTTATTTAAAGTAAGTGTGTCCACACAGACTTTGCATCAGTTTAATGCTATTGACTCAAAATTTGTCAAGCTAATGAACCTTTGTGTGAGCTCTGGACATAATGGTAGCCTTTACTCATGGTGTATAATACCTCTAGAAGTAATCCATGTTTCCCACCAGTAGGATCCTTTTTCAAGTAAGATACTATTTGATACATACACGGAGTTCGAATCAGGTCTCAGTGAAATTCCTTGTATAGTATACGTAGGCTTTCACGTATTTTTATATAAATAAGTTTGCCGATTGTGGGGCAAATGTATAAAGTTAAGCCAAACTCAACATGTATTGTACTGCAAGGGATTTTTGCTTAAGTAGGTCAGACCTTTTTCTATAATGTTTTCCTTTATAAAACTATTCTGGCTAAGCTACAGAGGTCAGACTCATAATTCACACACTAGCTTCACTAAAGATCTCAGCATGTTTCACAGTGTTTATCATTCCACAAAAGAACTAAGTCTGTGCATTCAAGGTTATTAAACCATAAATTTTTCCTCATGCTCAAGTGGCTGATTTCATGTTGCCTCCTGTGGGGTTTTCCATTTCAGAAAACCTACTGAATGAACTGACCAAGAGAATGTGTCTGTTCCCAAAGGGGAAAAAAAAGCCCCAAACCGGATTCCATTGTGATAGGCCTTGATCTGTCATTCTCAACCTTTTTAAGCCTTAAGACACCCCTTGTTAGATGCAAGGAACCCCTCGGAAAGTGCCAGCTCTTCTTTTCACTCACTTTTTAACTATGGAAAAATTATTGAGCAATTCTGTTGTGATGATCTCAGACCACAGCAGGTCAGAATGTTTTTGGCTCTATGTATCCTGTTTGAAATCTCTGGGTTTATCTTGTAAATCATGAGTTGGTATTTGCACACCTGACAACGCTAACAATGCATGGCATCCTTTGTTACCCTTAAAAGGATCCTGTTTCACCCTAGTTATAATCTCTGCCCTAGATACTTCTGAAGCAAGATACAGAGAGGAATTTGTTTGCAGAAGCTACGTGTTTAACAATGTGTTGCTTGCTTTGGAGATATTCAGCCATGCAAATTTCTAAAGGTTTTTCAGTAGAGAGTACTAATGAGTAGGTCACTTTAAACAACTTAGACAGCCAGGCAGCCCAGGGATTGGAGTCCTTTGCTGTTTATACGTAATCTGTGGGAGGCAGTGGGGGCGGGGAGCTTTAATTAGCGTGGGTCTTGGAGTCGGGCTTCTTGGAACTTCTCTAATTAAAGCGCTCAGAACGTCATGTGTATCAGTGTCCCCATGCTGAAAAATGGTGGCGGAGGCACTTAAAGGGCCTCCGCCACCATTTTTCAGTGCAGGGACACTGATGCACATGATGCTGGAACAGGTTGGAGTGCAGCAATTAATTAAGTTTGCTCCAATGCGCTACAATTACAGTGTGTTGGAGTAGTCTCAATGCACATGTATACGTGCCCCTTAATTCTCCTCTTTGAACAATGGTGCAATCTCCCTCTTCATAGCGCATTTAGCAAAATAAAAAGGATGTCACAGGTCCTGCACAGAAATATATAGATTCACATTAAGGCCCTATTGGATATTAGTAAGTGTGGAAGAATCTGCTTTGTCTTCTGTATATGCTGGACTCTGGCTCAGTACTTCTGTACTCAGGGAAGGTTAACCTGATGACTGGTGGGTCCCAAATGTTGGACAAATTCAAACCAGTTGGACAAACAACTAGGGAGGAGTAGAAGAGTATTGCTCAGGCTTGCAGAGATTAAGCTGGGAAGGCCAAAGGGCAACTGGAGTTGCCCCTAGCAAGGGACATGAAGGGTAACAAGAAGAGTTTCTACAAGTATGTCAGTAACAAGAGGAAGATCATGGAAAGTGTGGGTCCCTTACTGATTGGGTTGGGGGAGAGAGGGGAGAGGGGCAACCTAGTGACAGACAACGAAGAAAAAGCTAAAAGTACTCAATAGGCGCATCCAGATGTGTGGGAACAAAAAAATGTTTCCTGCATTGCAAGTTTGCAGTGAAATTAGAGAAAATTAGACCCCTAGGGGTCTAAAAAAATGGAAGTTTAAAAACATGGAGCAGGCAACTGGAGGCAACGGGAGGCTGGGATTCCTCCATGGGTCCTCCACAGAGATGCTTTGGCTGCCAGAGCATTTCTATGATTGGCCCTTGCCCTGGTGCTGAAACATGCAGCTGGTGAGGCCATGTGTTCAGCAGTAGGACTCCAGTGCTGGTGAGTAAGAGGTGGGGGGGGCTGAAGGAGGGGGGAGGGGACCATGGAGAGGACCCCCAGCAGCCCCCCCCCACTCCCCTAGCCCCTGCCCTGGCTGGCCCCAGCTCCCCCCCCACCCCATAGTTTAAAAAAACCCAATCCCCCGGCACTTACTGGCAGTCTGGCTGCCATCTGGCTGACTGGGACCCCACCCAAAAGTGCAGGGCAGAGTGTCAGCCCTAGCAGCCCCAGCCCAGGCCCTGCTGTCCCCCACTTGGGAGCCTGGGGAAGCAAGTTGGGGGGTCAGGCTGCATAGGGCAGCCACTGGGGGGTCTGGGGGATGCAGGGGCTGGGGCTCAGTGGGGCAGCCATTGGGAGGGGGGCTGCAGCAGCTGGTGGGGGATGGGGCCAGGTGGGGCATGTGGGCCTTGCAGGGGGCATGGTAGCCCCTGCAGGGGCCATTTGGCCCCTGTTGGGGGGCTGTATACCTTGTGTGGGGGCCAAACTCCCTGTTGGGGGCCAAATCCCTTGTGTGGGGGCCAAATCCCCTGTTGGGGGGCCAAATCCCCTGTTGGGGGGCCAAATCCCTTGTGTGGGGGCCGAATCCCCTGTTGGGGGGCCAAATCCCTTGTGTGGGGGCCGAATCCCCTGTTGGGGGGCCAAATCCCTTGTGTGGGGGCAGCAAAATATGTATTCATGAATTCCTGAAACATGTATTTAGAGTTCACATTATTATTATGATAAGAGACTTGCTTTAACCTATAACATATATCAATAAAAAAAAATTGTCCAACTGATCACTTTCTCTGTCTCACTCTCTCTTTATAGTGGTCTTTTGTTTTACTTGTGGAGGACATTGGATTTGGGGGTATTTTACAGAGTGACTTTGGGATTTTTTTTATCATGGATTTTTCAGTTTTCCAATAGGGAACACCAGAATTGCTGCTAGGGAGGCCAGTGGCAGGACCCTGCCTGCTCAGAGCTGGCACCTTGGACCCAGCTGGCCGTGGCTGACCTCCTGGCCAAATGGGGCCAGGACGGTATGCTTTGACAGTTCAAAGCAGGCCATCACACCTGGAACATCTTCCGGGAGATAGCTGCCAAGATGGCTGGGCAGGGGGGCACACGTGGCAGTAGTGCCACACAGAGGCCAACCCTGCAGCCATAGTCCACTGGCAGCTGGCCCAGACAGGCAGATGCCTCCACTGGCTATGCAGTCCCCCATTCAGGTCTGACAGGTGCGCAGCAGGTGACAGCCAGGCAGCAGCCCCAATGCCAGACTGATGCAATGGGTAGAGGGTGCAGGGAACTCTCAGGGCTGCTTCAGCAGTCCAGCTGGCACAAGGGGTAGTGTCTCCAGGTACCAATTTGCTGGGCCCCAGAAGCTCCTGAGAGCTAGTAGCCTTGAGCTTCTTGCCAGGGCAGTTTTTTTATACTGCTGGGGACAGCACAGGTGCTGGGCCCGGGCTCTAGCTCTCCCTGGTTGCAGATCCAGGAGGAGCCAGGCAGGGTTATTTTGCCCTAAGTGGCACAATTTGCTCCACATCAAAGTGCATGTCTGAGCATGTGTGCTGAAGCAAAAAGTTCTGGCTCAAATTTGCACTGCTTCTATTTGAGCTGCTGCAAGTGCATGTGCTGCATGTGTGGACATACCCAATGCCTTTTTCATTTCAGTCTTCACAGGTAAGGTCAGCACCCAGACTACTGCACCTGGCAGCACAGTTTGGGGAGGAGGTGAACAGCCAACAGTGGTGAAAGAAGAAGCTAGGAACTATTTAGAAAAGCTGGACATATACAAGTCCATGGGACAGGACAGGATGCACCCGAGGGTGCTGAGGGAGTTGGCAGATATGATTGCAGAGCCATTGGCCATTATCTTTGAAAACTCGTGGTGAACAGGAGAGGTCCTGGATGATTGGATAAGGGCAAACAGTGCCCATATTTAAGAAAGAGAAAAAGGAGGATCCAGGGAACTACAGACCAGTCAGCCTCACCTTAGTCCCTGGAAAAATCATGGGGCAGATCCTCAAGAAATCCATTTCTAAGCACTTGGAGGAGAAAGAGGTGATTAGGACCAGTCAGCACTGATTCACAAGGGGCAAGTCATGCCTGACCAACCTGATAGCTGTCTATGATGAGATGACTTGCTCTGTGGAAGTCGGGAGACCAGTGGATGTGGTGTATCTTGATTTTAGCAAAGCTTTTGATATGATCTGTGTGACAGGGGGCCAACTCACAGCTGGTCCAAACATTAGCCTGCCCACCTGTCTAGGGCAGTCTGCCTACCTGACTAATCTGCCATGACTTTGATGTAACTGAAATAGATGTTTACAAGGCAGGAGGCTGCCCATTTACTGCCTGATGCCAAGGACATAATACACAGCTTGATACCACCCCTACATTGTGTCCCATGCCTCGCAGATGACATCACTATATGGCTCTGTCCCCATACTGGGCCCCACTACATTCCAGTCTGACATCTCAGACCCTGACCTGGATCTCTCCTAGTCAGGCAGCCTAACCTCCACCATCATGTGGGGCTGCAAATTCCCTAGACCCCTTTCCCTCTCAACAGTGGCCTCCTCTGGGACTTTTGCCCTCATAGACCCCGGCCTTGCCTCTAGGCCAATCACAACTCCAGGCCTCTGGCTTTGGCTGTCCCTCATGGTGGGCATCCTTTCCCTTTGACCATTATGGTCCTGGCCCTAGCATTGACCAGTTGACGGTTTCCTGACTAGGTTCTTAAGCAGCTATCCTTCGTGCTCTCATATGGGTCTGCCTTCTTGGGCCCCTCCAAACGCAGCTCATTCAAACTCTCAGGCCAACCTATGTGCAGTCCTTCAGGCCCGCCCATGCAAACCATAATCTACACAGCCCACGCACAGTCCTTCAGGACCTTCACGCCGACCCTACTTTATGCAGCCTACTGCTCATATCCTCCCCCTCCCCCTGGGGCTACTGGGCCTTATGACCCTTGGGCTTCAGGCTTCTGATGACATGCCTGCGCCCTTTGCCTGTCCCCTCTGTGGGGTAAGCCAGCAGGTCATGGGGGCTGGTGGGTTACCCCCTCCCCCCCCGCTCACCTTTCATTAAGGGAGGTCAACTAGATTTTTGCCAAAAATAAAAAGCCTTGAATTGCAAGCTGTGGGGCACAAACACCCTTCTTCAAGCATTGGAGAAAATACTGTACGGCTACAACCTGGATACCCGACACATGGAAGGTATTGAATTTTAGCCGCTTTTTAAAATGAAGTCTTCATAATTTTACAAGGAGGAAGCAACTCTGACCACCTGAAACCCGAGACCCTGCTCCTGCCTTTGTTCGTGGTAATTTGCATTATCACAGAGCCTTATCCCAGAGCTTAGAGACACCTCACCACAAAGAAATGCCTGCCCAGAAAAGCATTCCAGCTTCTTATTCCCCTGTGAAATATGAAACACCATAACCAGAAGGAGCTATGACTGCCTCCTTCTTACCACCCAACAACTTTGACTATAAACAGACTATTCCAACTTTTCTCTGAGCCTCATCTGCATATAAAATCAACTGTCCCCAACAGGCACACCTTCAACTCCTCAATGAAATATGAACTTTCATTTCTACCCAGGAGAACTTTTACAGTCTTTTCTCCTATGCCTGAAGAAGGGTGTTTGCGCACCACAGCTTGCAATTAAAAGATCCTTTTTTTTTTCCAAAAATCCAGTTGGTCTAAATAAAAGATATCACCCTCTACCACAAGTTCCAATTCCTTAGTAGGAAATGACACATTACAAATAAATTGTGACAAATTGTCTGCAGTGGGGTAAAATGTTGGCAGAGGAGCAGCACTTTGAAAACTCCTGACGCCGCAACAATCCTCCAAGCCAACTGACATATGCAAAGACCCAATATCCAATGATTTCATTATTAATACAAGCATCCTAACAATTCTTACTCCATAAGCATCTTTCCCTGGGTCTAGAAGTGAACTCCAAAGTGAAACTCAGAAATGTCTGGGTAACTTCACTTGTAAAAATGCATTAATTTCCTTTTGCTGCCTCTCAGTGTCTTATTGAGAAGCTCTTTGTTTGCTGCTCGCTTTGTTCAGTCCCTTCTGTAGTTGCTGCACCCGGATATTACTTGTCTTACAGGCTGAGGCCAGCGAAAGTGCTCTACTGATCTCCTGGGATAACAGAAAGAATGGCTTCCTAATGAGAGAATCACCTGAAAGTAAACCTCCTAATAAAGAGCTTAGAAGGGATCTGAACTCCTGAAAGACCTTATTTCCTATCTATTACACAAGCACACTAGAACATGGAAGTTGGTAGCTAGCACTGCCAGAGCATCACCCTCAGACAGAAATAAAAGCATCGTCCCCTCTCCAAGTCCCTATGCCCATTTTTGTTAATCTTCCGAAAGCGTTGCCTTTTATCCCTTACATCCCATCTAGTAGAATAAAGACATTGAAACTCAAGTCTATTATTTCAAGGCAGCTCCAGCCTCTGTGCTTGCAATCAGAGCACAGTGCACTGATGAGAATGCACGCAGCATTATGCAACTCATTCAGGCTGTAATTATCACTGATTTCCCCCTTCTGTTGTAGAAGAATGGCTACAGAAGTTCACGTGATGGTTCCCGACGGTGTCACTTCCACTGTTTGTTAATTGTTCTGATGACAAACTGTGTTGGTGGTGGTAGGGTGAGGTTTGGGTAGTGTGCTTTGCTTAAATGCAAGTTTAATTACTGTCAGGATCCTGGTGGATCTGTGTCACACCACTGACTTCCAACAGCACAGAGGCAGCATTTGTACAATCAAGGGGTTCTGTAATGCAAACATTCGTTTTCCTGGCTGTAAGTTTGCAAACGCATTAACTTCGCCCTGTGGCTCTTTCATAGAAGCTGGTCTATGCAATCAGCATAAAATGGTTCAAACAGCCCTGAATACAGGAGTGTCTGGAGGCCTGCTGGCCCAGATGGATGGGTGAAAAGTTTCTTGTATGGATTAGAAACATCTGGCACGCTTGGGAGGAAGTAAAATATGTTTTTAGGGGGTGCTGCTGGAATAACTCTGAAAGAATGGGATTGGGACTCCCTCAGATCACATGGCATCGATCAGACAGACCATATTACTGTTCTTATTTGCCTTAACCCACCACTGCCTATTGATACTGTAAATCATGTCGCGACCTTACCAGTGTTGAATGAGTGAGAGCTAGGCAGTAACTTCACATTTTGGTCCGTGGAAGGAACTGAGATTGAGAGCTATAACTGCAGAGGATTAAGTGGCCGGCCAGGATTATAATCTTGGGTGCAACCAGCATTCGGTTGCCCCCAAAGGGTACAGAGTGGCTTCCTGATTTGCACATGTATCCTGCAGGCAAATGTCAAACCAGTCATCAGGCAGGTTGTTTCTTTGGGAGCAGGAATCAGATATATTGTATTGCATATTCCTACCTGGCCTACGTAGAGTCATCCTACCCCACTCTGGTCTAATGTCTTTCATTCTGCTGCTTGCCAAAAAATCACCCTGTTTCCCTAAAATAGACACCTCTTTGAATCCTGAACCTAAACCAGTTGAAATCAGTGGAAGTCTTTCCAAGGATTTCATTTTAGTTCATCCAATTCAGGGATGCAACAGAGCCACGCTATTTAGATGACAATCTGCATGTGGTTTTCCAGCCCCTTCTTCCCCCTCGAAGTTTAGGGGGATTCAGGTATGGGTTCCAAGCTGAACCTCATCTTTATTTTCTGCTCAGGTTTTTTTTAACAGAATCTAGCTTTTCCTTTCACAAATATGGCATAATACCCTTGGAATCAACAATGGCTTTAGATATTATTAATGTAACTGAGCCCAGAAACTGAATCAAGCACTTTGGATACATTCCCAATGAACATTTTTGATACTCATGAAAACATAATTTAAACTCTGAATATTAAGGGTTCAGTCACACAATTTAGTCCAAAACCAATTACAATAACTTTATATTATAGCTAAATTAAACATGAAATAATTTCTAATTGGAGATATATTATAGGAAGATAATATAAGCACAGTATTAGACAGAAACCAGGCACAGAATCAAGCTTAAACATAGATTTTTGTTGCAGTTGTACTCTTACGTTGCATTTTATACCCAGAATTTGTCAGCCTGAAAGCAAGGAAATAACTAGCACAACAGGATTTTCCAACATGGTGAAGTTTTATTAAAACAGAAGTGATATCACAGTGGTTATTAACCAGAACTCATTTGCTTCAGTTGAAAAGTAATGAGAGAGACCATCATTTGCAGGTAACAGAGGGGTAGGCAGGCTATTGTACTACTAATTCATGATAAACAACTGCAATAAAATGTTATTGTAAAGTAAAATAATTAAGTGACTAACTCCCCCCCCCCCCCAAGCATTAGAATAAACATATTGAGAGATGTACACATTCTTGTGTCGGTGGTAATTACATTCCAGCAACGAGCCTTGTACAGAACTGCAGCTCTAGAAGGGATGGGAAGAAATGTATATTACTTCACTCCCTGTGATCTTCTGCAGTGCAGACATGGGCTGATTTATTCGCAGTCTTCAATGATGTTACAACCCTTCTGTAATAACACAGGTCCCATTATGCCCTAGACATAAGGACAAATGGAGCATGATCGAAAAGCTAATGAGCTCGATGGAAAAGATTTTCTGTTCTGTTGATTTCACGGAGACTTGGATCAGGCTTGGATCTGTAGAGCTATAATGGAGAATGGGATACTCCGTGGTGATTACCTTGGCCTCCCATGGCATATCTTCACTGCCTGTACAGTGCTCCTGAGACAGCTGCCAGGAAGCATGCCCTCTGGCCCATCCACTCCTGCTTCCACTCCACACATGCCAGCCCTGGAAATGAGGCTGTGAAACAACCTTGAGCATGTCCCCCCACACTGCTGCTCTGGAGAGCCGAGTCCAGAGTGCTTGAGTGATAGCAGAGCACACCCTTAGGGGCAACTTCACTGCCTCATTCCTGGGTTTGCCATCAGCAGTATAGTAGCAGCATGTGGTAGGGTGCGTTTTTCAGCAGTCCATCAGAAGCAGAGGCAGAAATGTGGAGAAACTCCTATTGCCCCATCCAGACTAATGAGCATGTGTGGTTTGTGGTGCTGCAGACCCATCTCCAACACCACAAACCACACACGATGCGTATGCAGGCATTCACTGCGCTGCTAATTTGCAGCGTGGTGGGGTTTTTTGACACCAGGAGATTCCAGCATCAGAAAAAAACCATGCCAGAAAAAACGGGGCAGCACATGTGCTTGCAGGGCACTCTGCCCGAAACCAGAGCCTGGACAGCTAGAGCCATGCTCTGCACTCATGGGTCACCACTACTGGAGCGCTGGGAGGTTGTGGAGCAGGGGTAGGCAAAATGCGGCCCAGGGGCCGGATGTGGCCCACCAGGCCATTCTATCCAGCCCGCAGGATCCCTAAAAATTTTAGAAAATTAATATTTATCTGCCCCTGGCTGCCTGTCATGCAGCCCTCGATGGCTTCCCAAAACTCAGTAAGTGGCCCTCTGCCCAAAATAATTGCCTGCCCCAACTCTGGAGAGGTAAGGAGGGCCAGCCTAGGTGCTGGCCTCAGTCTCCCCTACCCCACCCAAGGCAACTTGCCGTGCTCCACAGCATGCATGCGGGGTATGCCCTGGGGACAACTAGCAGCAGCGCAAATATGTGCTGCTGCTAGATGTCCCCAGAGAACATGCTTCCCAGCTCGTGGGGATGGGCCCCTAGAGTCTGCAAATAGGCTCCAGATCTAGTTTCTGAATCTTGCAGGGACTCTATCTATCCCCCTCCACTGCCTCTAGTAGATTTTTTTGTGGGAGGGAACAGTCATATCCACCTGCTTTTAGCCGCATATGCCGAAGCTCCATCCCAAATATGCATATTTCATGACATCCCTTTTTCAAAATAAAGATGCATTCAATGAATGCACCATATTTGGGGGCTTTTCATCACAATGTGGGCCTTTTGGGGGTAAGAACCAACATGTTTTGCAAAATTTATATTTTAATTTTGAACAGAGCTTGAATGCTTTTCATCAGCTGAAGACCTGGCTCAAAATTCTTTTCCAGACAAGACTCAAATCTGCACTGGAAACATGCCAAATTTCATATTTTCTGTATGAAAAAATGGCCATTTTGTGTAAATTGCACATCAGCTGGTATTTCTATGGCGCAGAAATGGCCTGTAAGGAAATGACCAATTTTATCATGCAAAATTCTAAAAGAAGCATTTACTTACTTTCATAGAGTCTGCCCCTTATGCTCAGGCACCACCTGCTATTTGACAAATGCTTTAATTATGGAGCAAATGCATTGAGATCATCCTATATCTCTGTCGACTCAATTTGTAAACACAGTTAACGGAGAGTGGGGGCTGGTGAATGGAAGTTTGCCTCTCAAAGGGAATGCACAGCACACTGCAAAATACGTTTCATGTTGCTGTATAAAGGGACGTAAGGACTGCTGAATTTTCTGAAAATGACTACACAGGAATCTTCAGCTGGTGGCCAGTGATGTAGCTCCGGTGAAGTGAATAGAGCTAGAGGTCTCTGGGTCCATAGTGCTCTGGGCTTCAGTCTGATTTTTACTTAAATCAGGTTTTTTTTAAATCACAGGAACTCCACTGACATTCGTACAGTTACAATATTAGCAAACCCAGGAAGACCATCAAAGCTCTCCCCTTTCCACATCTAGAGAGAAATGCAAGTTTGAAAATACTTTGGGCACAACTAACTGGGGGAGATGGGGAGGCAGGGCATTTGAGTTGCAAGAGGTTAGAAAAACATCAAGAGAGAAAATGTGTTTACTTCTCTCAGAGCTATTTAGAGCCTTTGGGGAAGGATGCTTGCATAGAGATTAGATTGGGTGCTGGGGGACCAGTGCAACACACTTGGTTTTCTTGCCTACTCATAGTGTGACCTTGGGCATCCCACCTTCTGTGACCATAGTCTTTCAAGAAGTAGAAGCAGTATAGCCTCATTAACCCAGTTCTGTATATGGGTTAATCAGCTCCTCAGAAAAGCAGGGTTTATCAAGGTAGGGGGAAGTGCCACACTATACTACATCTGGTTTTGGAAGGTAGCATACAAAAGGGTGTAGCTGCGTGGCACTACCTCTCCCTATATTGACATGCTTTTAGGGTCTGAGCTCCTTAGGTGAGAACGGCTGTAGATATGCAACTTCAAGTTGGATCTCTAATGCAAGAGAGTCAGAACCTCTCGGGAGAAGTTGATAGGAGTATTTACAAAGGAAAGAAAAAAAATATTGAATAGCACTGAACCACTGTATTTCATTAAAAAAAAAAATTGGTTAACTCATGGCAACTCAGTCCACTTTGGAAAAATTTGAATACCTTAATGTAGGAGTATAGGAAAAGCCCTTGCTATGGTCGTAATTATGGCATTTGGACTTTTAAATCTATACAATCTTTCAAATCAGTGCATCTATAGATAGCTTTAATATTATTATTATTATTATTATTAAGAAATCTGGTGCTACCTGGAAATGACGTGGTTTTTGCTTTACCAACATGCTTGTGTGTTTTGCCTAATAAAAGCTTACATGACTTGCATTAAGACTGAATCCACCTATAACACTATAATCTACCCAGGTCAGACATTTTCCTTCTTATACAAACAAATGGTGTAAAAAATAGAATCATTCCAAGGAACTTTGAAGCAATGATCCAAGAGTAATTGTTGTATGCATTGGGTTTATATTTATCCTGTCTATATGGCCTAGATCCAAAAAAGCATTTAATCTGTTAGAAGTTTCAGGTTACTGCCTTGGAATTATTTCAATTTGAAGTGAGGCTTCCTTATTTTTTTTCCTCTTTTTTCCAGCTGTGAAGGGAAGCGTAGTTGTATGGTCAAGGCTCTAAGGGTTCTTCCCCTGCTCGACCTATGATATATGGTATGACCTTGGGCAAGTTGCATTGTTGTTTCTGTTTTTCTTCCACACTTCTCTTCTGTTTAGATTATGAACACTTTTCACTTTGTTGCTGTGTGCCCTGGGACCGTGTTCTTAATTACAGAAGGCAGAGTAGATATGTACCTTTAGGCTAGAGACAGAAGATGCACATAAACTGGTTTAAGTGATCAGAAACTGGTTTAATCCTGTAACAGAACAGAAGTTCAGAATGCCTGAAAGTGCTTTAAGATAACCCTGGTTGAATGTATTATCAGGTTTAACTGATTTAGGTCAAACTGGTTTATGAAACTTCTGTCCCAAACCCCTTCCTGGTTCAAGTTAAATCACACTCCCCCAGCATCCCAGCATGCTTTCTAACCCTGGGCTGGGCTGGGCTGTCTGCTCCAGAGAGCAGGGCTGGCCCCACCCCTCTGTGCCCTAGCTGGAGGGCTGGCTTACCGCCCCCCCCCCAGGCAAACCCCAACTGAGGTCTGGGGCCATACAGGGAAGTTGAACTCACCTACCTTCCTCCCAAGTCCGGAGCTGCCCTGATGCTAAACTTGCTGAAAGTTACTGCTGGCTGCAGCTGTGGAATATCCCAGAGGCACCTGGAAGTGGGAAGAGGAAGCGGCAAGCAACCCTGTGGAGTTCTGTTGCTCTGGTGCTGGACTGCAAGTCTCACAGACTTCAGGGGCAGCAGGAAGAGTAGGCGAACATGCCTCCCAGGCTGTGCTTATAATGAAGAGTTTATAGTTTTTCAGAAAAAGGACTGTTCTTCTCCTTTTATGAATTCGGTGCTACTAACTTCCCCTTTGCTGCCTACCCTGCCCAAGCAGAGCACAGCTGGGGCCTGGCCACACCCCCTCTGCTCCAGTAGAGTGGGAGGAAAAGCCTTGAATGGCTGGCAACTGTGTCCTAGTGCCCCCAGCTTCTGGCTTGAGTCACTGCTGGCATGTAGTTGCATTTTCTGAACCAAAAGTGAATGTGTGCTCATTTGCTTATTGGTTCAAACTCTGCAGCTAAGACTAACCTGAAACTTGACTGCATGTATCTAGCTTTATAGACTAACTAAATAAGATCTATCTATCTAGCTGTCTATCACAAGCTTTCATGAACCAAGGTTCAGTTCATCAGCATCAGTTTCAGCCTTTCAACACTATAGGAATGGTAAAATAATAATCATAATACTACCTTGGTAACTCGGAAGAGATTTGTTTTAATTGCCATCATGAATTTCTGGTCAGTGGGAGCAATGTGCTTAGTACTGTATAAAAACAGAGACCAAAAGTCTATTGCTACCTTTAAAAAAATTAAAACAAAACAACTTTACCATCTACAAGATAGCCATAGAGGAGATGGGACAAGTCTAATCTTCAAATGCATTGGCAGTGTCCTGTATCCAACCATCAATTACTTAGAACAAACTCCTATTGATTTCAATGGAAGTTCTGTATGTGTAATGATGGCAAGATATACTCTTAGGCTATATATTCTTTTTGTGTTTTTAGTGTAGTTCTTACTTTTGTTTGAACACATTCACAAGAGTCTGACAGTTCCCTTTTTTCCACCTTCATGCTGTATGCTGGTTTTTAAAAACTTTTTAATCCATTCTCCAATTACTCACTTTTAAGTTGAAGTGAGACATTGTGTTTATTTATAGCTACATTATGTTCCTTGCTAGATTTCAAGGCCTGGACAGAACTTAATTTTAAATCCATCTTAATATTGTTTGGTTAGGCAGTCTTTGAATTCATTAGTACAACCCTCTCCCATCAATATGTTCTTCAGAAGATTGGATGGTTCATTAAGTTATCTCCTCTAATTCAAGCTTTTACTCCTCTACACAACTCAGACAAAGACAAGTCAACCAAAGAATAGTTATGGCTCACATCCATGACTGTACTATAAGCTTCCCCATTTTGTTTTCTTCAATGACCAGAAAAGCAACTGTTAATGGAACCATGGAAAATTCCTTGAGGATTTTACACTCATGTTACTGGTATAAACTTTATTACACAGTTTTCATTTGGAGATCTTTGTGTTTAGCATGTTAGCACACTCATGTAGGTCTTGAAATGCTCACACATCATTGCAAAAGTGCCTGCTGCTTTTCAAAAGAAAATGAGTAAAAAGTCTAATTCCATGCAGTTTTCATCATCATTTGCCACAGTTTTCAAGTAAGCTTGCTTTTTCCCCCTCTCTTTTTCTTTCTTTTTTTTAACTTCTGAAACCTTTTCATCACTAACTCTGTTTGATTTTTTCCATATTTTATAGTACATGGCTACCCTTTGAATTACATCTCTCAAAGAAATATTTAATTTAACTTTAAGAAGGCATTTACTGTACCATGTGTTAGCCAAATGCCACCGTGATTAAAAAAATAGTTTAAGGATGTTTGTTGGCCAAGTACTTATTATACTATGTTGTGAAACCACAGTAAAAGTTACTGGGTAACTAACCAGTAGTTATCAGTAATGGTAACTTACCAGTAGATGCATTGCTATAGTTTGAATTGGATGCTCTTGCACCATAATTAAATATAGTTGGATAAAAGTACATTTGATATATCCTATTTGTATTATAGTAGAACTGTAACTGTTGAACACTTGCCAATCTCAGAACATAGATTCTTGACATTCACAGAGGATTTGTTTGTATTAGAGAACTATAGTTTATGCAGCCTAGCAAAATGAAGTGAAATGTGGAGTTTGGTTAGTTTAGGATGCAAGGGTAAATTTTTCTAAAGGCACCCAAAGTAAGGGGTTGGCAACCTATGGCCCATGGGCTGGATATGGCCCACAAAAAGTTGGATATGGTTCGTGAAGGTTTGACCCAACCTGGGTGGTACAGGGATTGGGTAGAAAACAGTTGTACTGAGCCACCCATCCCTTCCATAGCCCTCCTTGCTGTTCTCTCAGGCCTACGCTTACCCTTGCTGCAGAGGGGCTGGGCATCTGCACTGAGGGTGAGCACAGGCAGGTTGGGCATTCTGGGGTAGTGTTGAAAGGGTTGTATTGTAAGCTCTATTATACTTTGGCAAAAGGTTGCCGACCCCTGATTGACTTTGGACCTTTACTTTCATTTTCAAAAGTGAGTTAGGTAGTAGAAGCCTGAGTCCTATTGAGTTGTATTTCTTCTAGGAGTGACAGCATTGACTTACACCGAGGAATTAATTTGGCCCTTTATTCTCTGTTCCCTATAATGATGCATACACATAACACATCCAAAAAACAAACCAAAAGCCCAAACCAAATTGTCCCTCTCTCAAAGCCAGGCTTGCTTTTTAGAATTACTTCTTTTATTCTACATATTTTAAGATGTGCAGAGAGTATACATAAAAGTCTTTATTACTCTGTATTTGCCAGGCCTGAACTGTCTTTGCCATTAGCTTCTAAATGATCTAAGTCTTTCTATATCTGACTGGAGTGTTCCTCATTTACTGTTCCTTAGGCTTTAATAACATCAATTTATAAGCACTTTTTAATTTGTTTCCTATTTTAATGTTTTGTATTCAGGACCAGTTTTCCATTTGTGCCTTGCCTCTTGTAAAATTATAGACATTCGTCTTTGACCTTGAATGAGTTTTTTATTTAAGAAAAAAACCCACTTTACATAAAAAAGAAATATTGTGGTCCTCATTATAACACTGTGCAATTATGAAACATGACTGTTGCAATCATGAAGAGTCTGGCATCTTCTGATATGTGAGTAGAAGACACAATGATTTTTTCCTAGCAACAATTCTGACGCTGGTCTTCTGAGTTGAGAAGTCCGTTCAACTGTGTTTAAAAATCTTCTGCTGGTTAAGCTTTGACTTGGCAGGCATTGCCTTGTGATTGGCTTGTATCTAATGTCCGTCACAACGTGATAACCTGATAACGGTCAATAGTAGCTCATGTGTATTAGGAATACAATTACTGGATCTCTTTTGAGTGGAAAGATCTTTAGTACTTATGAAAGGTGCTGAATTGACAGCTCCAGAGACTGGCTCTTAGAGAAGGGGACTAGGTGCTCACCAGGATCACTGATCTGATGCTGTATATCAGGTCTTATGCTCTCACAATCATAAGGCCTGAAGTAATGAAGCAAGCCACAGAACAGAGCAAGCACCAGTGTGATCAAGATACAACACTATCCCATCAACCTGCCATATCTCTGAACAGAAGGGCCCTTCTAGGGAGAAGAGGATAACTCAGGCTGGTCAATCCATGACCTCTCTCCTGAATGAATTTGGGCAGTTGTCCACTATCCACCAGACTGATTCCATCATTTTATGTAGATCACCAATATTCATAAAGTCTCTCCTGACCTATGCTGTCTCAGATCACACTGAAGGCCTTTTGTCATCACAGCAGGTGATGAACTAGCAGTCTTGCTAACTGAATAATACCCGTTTGTTTTATGATTTCTTTGTCATCCTTTCTTTTTTTCCTCATTTTTGTCTCGTCCCCCTCACATGGTAAAGTAGTTAGCAAGATCTGCTAGGAATGAATCATCTTTGAAGGAAATGCTTCTGCTGCATCTAGAACTACGACTCAGTAGACCCCTCATTGGCCTTGCTGCAATCCAAGCAATATATAAGGCCCTGGCCACGCAGGAAGAACCAGAGGTTTCATAAAGTCCTTCCCATGTGGTTGACTGCAGGACTACAGCCTAAATGAATAAGGCTGATCAGTAATCACTGCCTCAGACTACAAATTACAGAGCTGTGTACAGGAGTAACTGGGTGACATGTAATACCTTGTGATATAAACGTTGGATCTCATGACTTAATGATCCTTTCTGGCCTTAAACTCTTATGAAGCCAGAGTAGATTGTAGATAAGGCAGTAGTCAATGTTCAAATGCCATAAACACTTTACCAAGAGTTTGGTCATCTTTAAATTGTTTGTATTGTATTTGATAATAATTACAGTTATGATTATCAACTTATTATGGTTATAATTGGTTATTATATGCAATATGGTAGGGCCCAGGTACTGGACACAGTCCAGGTATGCAAGAAAGGGGACAGACCCTGTACCAGACAGCAATATATATTGTGGACTGAATCTAACAGGAAGAGGAAAGAGAGCGCGAGAGGAGGGGAATCAAGGGAGAATGGGGCAGGAAAGCAAACAGGTTTGAGAAGAATTAACAAGTACCTAGATGCCTATGCAATGGGCCTACAGGCACCACATCAAATGGGGATTTTTCCCCTTGTTTTTCTCATTTCAATTAGTTTGACTGTTTCACCAGCTGACCCCAAGGTTCCAGTAACAAATTAAATAAGGTACCTACATGGTAATATGCATTAAATATTCTTTAGGTCTAGCTTATCTTTTGCTGTTTGCATGCAAACTTCAGTGAAAAACAAGCATCTGGGCTAAACAATTTTCCTGAAACAATCCAAAAATAAATTAAATATAATATTTTTTCAAATAGTCTCCCGAGAGATTTATTCGCTGGAAAGATAGGTAGACTGCCGAGCTGCACGTACGGTCATTGTCCACTAATTCTTAAGTGAATGCAGTTTGTTGACAACCTTCTGATTAAATTTCCCTTCTTTCTCCCTTTCAGCCCAATTTAAATCAAAAGATCGACAGAAACAATTTCTGTGGGGAAAATGGAAAAGTTCATAGGGTAGTCGAAACTGCAGAGTCTTTCCCATTAAAAGGCTTGCTTACTCATTCAATTTATATTTTATTTATTTTGCTTCTGAAATATAAAACACATAACGTCTAAACAGCATTTTAAACCAGAGTTCCTGCATATGGTGAAGGCATAACATGCCAAGTGTAGCCAAGTTTTACACATCAAATTTACCACAGTACAATGACATACATAATTGCATAAAAAGTAATAACAAAATAGTGTTATTCTGCACTTGTATTTAAGCAGCATGTTCAATGGATAGGGAGTAAATAGACTTGGGTTGTATTTTCAACTCTGTCAGTCATCTTGTTTCTTCACCTCTCTGTGCTTTTCTTTCCTGTCCTGTCTCATCTTGACTATATAGATAGAATACTCTTCAAAACACACAGACTGTCCTATAGTGTATGCTTGAACATGCTCTCATGTTAGGTCTCCAGTCTTGGGTGAGACCTCCTGGTGCTACCAGAAGTAAACGGACGTAAAAGATCTGGCCCATTGTGGGAAAGTTTTATCACCCCTGTTATCAAGTGTTGCCACTCCCTTATCCTAAGCAAGGCGTTTCCCTTTGTGGAAAGACAAAGCAGTATCTGGTGTGTGGCCAAGTGGCTCTCTTCCGTCTTGGGCTGCTCTGAGATCAGAGCCCATGTTCCTTGACAGCACCTGACAGTGTCCCTACGCTAATAGTTACTACCTCTTGTTCAGTATGCATAAAACAAGAGTGCAAAGGTCACCTGTGAAGTTTGTGCTCTCACGACCTGTATGCTCCTGCTTGATTTAAAGGGTGACCTCCTCCGGTTCAGTCCCTAGAGACAACCCGACCCTACCAAAACCAGTTTATTCAACAAGATAGAATTAAAAAAAAAAAAAAAAAAGGTAGTTAAACAAATATGCCTTTGACTGCAAGTGGTAGAAGTAGCAAGCAGCAGGTAATACCTCATTGTTTCCTGACTGATGTGTATGTGCTTTCAGTCCAGGGCTTTGCCAGCTGCTGTTTATGTAGCCCACGGCTGCAGACTACCCGCAGCAGAAGGTCTGTTGGAAGGTAGGGCCACATCAGCGTGAAGCTCCTGTGACCTCTAAGTCTGGGCCTGAAGCCAGCATGTGTAAGCACAGCTGGTTGAAGTCTGGCCAGAAACTATACCCAACACCCTCATTTCCCAGCAGGTGGGAGTGACTAGCCATTTCATGCTGGTGAAGAAGGAGACCAATTTGTACCTGGCTGTGCTAGCCATGGGTAACGGTCTACTACCTACAGGGTGGCTGTAAAGCTTCGGCTGAAATCAATGCTTTTGAAAACTTTTGCGTAGCTGTTGGAATCAGATCCAAACTGAGAAAATATTCCTGCTGGCAAGCATAGAAAAAAGATAAGAAAGGATAGATAAAATAATTTAAGTGTGAACATATGTCAAGATATATTCCCAGTACCAATAACTGCAGATATTGCATAATTATCAGACCAAATGTTGTTCTCAGTCATGCCAAAAGAACTCCATTAGAAGTTATGGGGTTTACTCCAAATTTCATACCCATTTTCCTGGGAGACTGCTATGTTTTTCAGTCATCCTTTGAGAATAAACACTGCTATACCACAGAGCTCATAAAAGGGATAAACTGTAAATATTATTGAAGCCTGACACAGAATAGACATCAAGGCCATATTAGAGGCATTTTTGTCAATAGCCTCTCCAAAGATTTATATCCATTTATCAATGCCTTTGCTAAATTAAATGAATAAAAATCTTCACTTGAGACATAACAAAAGTAGTGAACAAAATCAGTATTCAGACAGTATTAGTGACATTCAACATGACAAACTGCGTAGGAAGCTGGTTGTCAAAGCCCTGTGATAATGAAAATGGCTCTGTTCACATTACCAAGATATTACTTATCTCTCTTCTAGTTGGAAATGCTGCAAAAAAAACCCCTTTATATATTTCATATTTATATTATAGGCATCAGCATACCAGTTAAGTGCATGACATTTTGTTTCTGCTGTTCTTGCCAGAATATGGGAGTATTTTTCTCCTAAATGAAAAGATGAGCAACTGTAGCTTTCATTCTGTAAAATAAGCACCGACAACCACCAATCTGTGTTAGTATTTTTTAAGCACTCTGAAGATATCAATAATAAATTCAAGGTGTTTACTCCGGTGTTGAGATGAAAGGAGTAAGATAATTTACCTCGGTGGAACCCACACCTCTCGAGGAGTTCAGGGCTAAAAAACCCTTCTCTATTTTATTCAAAAGTAACCATTATAGAGAGATCAGAAGCAATATTTAAAGTAAGGTCTAAAAAAAGTGATGGGACCATAAAAGCTCAGCTCCTCTTTATTTTTGCACACTTTGGACTTATAATGTCTCCCAAGTAGTGCTGGACCTCGACTTCTGATGGCCCTGGGTGAGCTTTTAGTATCGGCCCCCCTTCACCAGAGGTAATGATAATAATTGGACAACAGAAAAAAAAATAAAATTGATAAAAATGGTAATAGATGATGAATATAAACCGAATTTGTGGAAATAAAAATGTGGAATTAGGTATACATATATGTGCAATATTAAAACTTTTTTTTGCAATTGTAATTTTGTTTTCCGTTTTTGGGTCCCCTTTCTGTCCAGGCCCCAGGTGGCTGTTCGGTTCACCCTTGCCCGAGTCTGGGTCTGCTCCGAAGTGATGTGAACCAACAAGCTAGATTTGTGCAGGTACTTAGGCACCTAAGCGCCATTGATTTACATGTGAGTTAGGCACTTAAGTGCCCTCCAGAATCGTGGTCCAAGTGCTGCTATGACATAATGAGACTGCTGCTAGTTCTGTATCCTCTCTACCCCTAGTGTGAGAAGAAGTGACTGCGAGGACGAGGAAATGGGGAGAGCCATGCTCCTTTGCCAGTCCATCTCCTGCTTTCCAACTTTCTATACCCAGTCCAGTGCAGACTGGGTCTCCGCCTCTGACAGGACCACAATCAAGGGAAAGTTAAGCCAGGGAACATTTACTCATAGCATTTTCCTAAGCGGGTCCAATAATTTTTTCTAGCCAAAGGCCATACTACTTCATACAATCAAGATGGAGCTATTTTACCAGCAATGGAAAATATGCCTAGGCTTTGAGAAAACAATAGAAAAATTATATTTGTGAAGAACTTACCAAATTGTTTTGACTCTGTTCACAATTATTTACATATTCTTCACTGGCTAAGGAATACTTAGTGCTGGTCAAAGATTTGCAGCTGAAATCAAATTTGAATGGAGCATTTGGGGTTTCACAGAATCAAAATGTTCGTGAGAAACCTTGTTGTCCCTGAGAGTGCTCTGGTTTTCATTAGACAACCAACAATTCACAGACTGGCAGTTCTCTGTGTTTGGTCAAAACCTACTGGAAACATTAAAAATAAATAAATAAATAAAACACTTTTGGTCTTTGGATGGAAACATCAGTTTTAATTTTTTTGGGGACAAAAGATGACGTTTTCCACTAAAAATGGTGCTGAAACCAATTTATTCATTTTTTTTAAATTTAAATTTTGTAATGGCTCCTCTCTCAGGCTATTAACTTGCCAATGGTTTTCAACACACATCTTATTAAACCCAGCTGCTTCTTTGCATTGTGATTCAAGAGTATTTTGCTCATTGTGAGAATGTGAAACATATTTGGACCCTGAAAATTAGTTCCAAGTCCCTTACTATCATGACACTTATTTCATACAGGTCTGACCTTCCTGCCCAGTGCCCCCATAAAGCAACATACAGAGAATGAAGAATAAGGGGAAAAACCCCTCTGCACTTTGCCAACCTGCAGCTGTGACCTTCCCTGTTTATTATATATATATATTTTTAACATTTGCTAAAGGAATGAAGCAGTAAATTACCAACAATAACAGGAGGATCAATACCCGCCTCTGCCTCTTTTGTGAGATCTGGAGCATGGCCTGAATCTGTCAGACTGAATTAGAGAGACCGTGGGTGTCAGTGAGGGCTCAAACAAATAGACCTGCCATGCTGTTCATTGATAAAAGGCTTAGATACATGCCATTGTCATCATTATTACCCCCAACAGGCACAGATGAGGAAGCTAACCTTTCAGATAAAAGACAGGTTGCCTAGCAGTGAGCATGTTTACTTACATTTTGCATGCGAGATTGCACTAATCTCTGTAATAACGGGTAAATAAACAGTCCGAAAAATACAGGACTCCATTGCATTACCTTGCTAATGGAAATTAAATCCAATAATTGCATTTGATTTGGCGGGATATGGGGACACAGGAAATATCAACCCAAAATAGACTGTTGGGTGACATAGCTCAGGATCCTACCTTTGGCAGCAACCTCTGCATTAGAGAAAAGCAAGCTCCATCCCTAAACACCGTTTTCTTAGGCAACAGTGAAAGGCTATTGTGGTAGGAAGAACAAAACTCCTTTCCGACCCTGCATGGCAATTAGTTTATGTCCCGAGGCATGAAGATAGATATCCTTTATCCTTTTAAGTGTAGCTGGTGGAACTATACACACTTCACTGAACTGTATCAACATCAGATCCTTAACTGATCATTATATCATTAGGATAAAAACGCTACAGTGTGAAGGAAGGCAGAGTAAGGACCAGCACACAGCTATATTACGCTCTCTCTCAGCTTCTGTAGATGGGCTGGGAAGCACAGTTGTTGGGCCACCCTGGAATGAGGTGTTATCTTGGATAAGGAACAGCCCTAGATTTAGGTAGCTTTTACTTGGGAGGGTGCTGGGGCAGCCCATGCTGGAGGTACAGAGGCAAGTGCTTTGGAAGCTGATAATAACTTTATTGCAACAAGCCTGGAACAATTGGTTACTGTAAAAATCTCTTTGTAATCAGACAAAGGGCTCCCCAGGCATGCTTATTCCTGACTATCATTCAGTTTTTGCTTGTCTGAGTGTCCGACAGTCTGGTCAGGAAGGGCAATAGTCCTTCAGGAGTATTGCAAGGTTTAGTCATCCTCTTATGAATCTCGCTGCTATTTTCTTCTTTCTGGCTCAACTTTCCTGCCCTATGTAACTCTTTTAGAGTCCCATCCAAAGCCATTCTCATTCTTTCCACAAAGAGGATGTCAGTTGATACCCTGCCTTCAGTTTTCCCGGAGCACCAAGGCTGGTTTAGGATCTATAATAGTGAGCCCCCACGATCACCCAATTTGGAAAGACATATCCCATTTGAACTTTCCTTTTGAACAAAATACATTTCCATATTATATTGTTTTGACCATTTTTTAGGATGTGAATATCACTGCATCCTACAGAAAGCAAGTGCTAAAAATGTGAGCTCGTTCTTCCACAGCTCTGAGTAGGCAGCAGTTATTTTCAGAGGCTGATTATAAACTGTGTTATAAAAGAAAAAAAAAAAAGTCTTTCCTTTAATCCAAGTCAGCCTTTTTAGGCTTTGTGATTCTATCAAAAGTCTCCTCATTCTTGTGCTATAGTAATGGAAGAATAGGAAAATCCAACTGGCTTTCACCAGCTCATTCATTATTTCATGTATCTTTTTCAGAGCTGTATGGATAGATGCAGGATGAAATATTGTTAATGAAAGAGAAGCAGCATCACAGTAGAAGAGAAGTTGATTGCAATAGACACACAACTAATAATATATGTGGGTAAAATGACTTCCGATTTCAATTGGGCTGGTGCCTGAGGAAGAAAGTAAGAAGTGTTGCATTGTTCCAGATGGCAAGCGTCAAATCCAGAGCAGTTATCTTGCGAGTATGTAAAATGCCACCCCAAAATCCCCTCTTTCAAAACTATAGACAATAAAAGGTGAACAACCAGAAATAAGATTGCCCCTTCTGAAAACCTTTATTCATTTTTATACCCATCCCTTTCCAGTTACCAGCTGGACTGACAATATATAAGGCACCAGAAGAAGGTGGTTCTTGGAGCCATCAATAGAAATAACAGCATCAAAAACTTACAGTAAAGCTGTTCTTGCAAAATTCATTACCCATGATGATTGTACAGACGATGGGGATCTGGGTTTGTATAAGATACGAAACTTTTGGATAGCTGGACCAAACTTGAATTTGGATTCCTTTGTTCTCAGCTGTAACCATTTCCCAACAAAGTCAATACAACTGGAGTCTTTCCATTCACTTCACTGGGGCATGTATTTGGGACAGATAGAGACCGAAATATTTGTGTAGGTCTAGATCAACATGCCTTGATGGCAAGAGCAGGAATGCAGCTGCATAGATGGAGGCCAAGTAGCAGGTGCTAGATGGTTAAAGGGACACGTGATAAATGAGAGTGCACAAGCTTTTGAATTTGCCTAGAAAGTTATGGATAAAAGAGAAGTGCCAAAAGGAAAGAGCACTTAGAAATACAGCTCTTTCTTCTAGATGCCAAAGAAAGTAATATACATAAATAATGGGCCTCCATCAGAGATGATGGATAAGATGGATCCCAGAACTCCCATCTAAGCTCCCATCAATCTGAATCTCCTAAAGTAAAATTCTCAGCTGATGATAACATGGGTAACCGGTTGCTTCCTGTGGAGCAATGACAGTCTACGCCAGATGAGTATCTGGCTTTTCATCTTGGAAGCAAACTTCCAGGAAGTTGGAATTCATATTCCAAAGTTTTGTTTAGAAAAAGACAAAATGACATATTGCAAATGTTTCTGAAGTTCCCCGAGATGCCTAGGAGCCGGTCTGACTGAGGACCCTGGGCATGAGAGTTTCTAAGCTGCTGAGAAGTAGTAGGAGCTCTAGCTACAGGGTGCTCAGCCTGGTGAGGGTGGAGAAGTGGGAGCTCAGACTGCAAAGGAGTCACAAGCTTTGGCGCCATAACTCCCAAAGTCTAAAGGCTTCCTGGTTCCCAGACAGGCTGCTGAGGAACCAGGCAGCTGAGCTGGGAGGAGACCGGGGGGCTGCCAGAGCCAGGCAGGCAAATGGACAGGAAACCAGATGGGTTTCAACTGTAAACCTACCGCTGTCAGAACTTCACCCAAAGCAGCACCTTCCCATGGAACAGTTTCATCTCAATGAAGCTACTATGAAACTATAAGCAACATTTTCTATCTGAAAAAATTATCCCTTTGCAATGTTTCAAGCCAGCCCTTTCTTTGATGTTTGCACATCACTACTTCTAGATAATGAGGCCTTTATTTTAGATCATGTCTGATGTTATTGGTATTCTACTTCAAGCAAGGAAAAGAAGTTCAATTAGCCAAGGCCCACTTTGTTGCATCATTGCCTTGCTCTTCACCTGCCAATGTCTTACCTGGGGAGAAGTGGAAGCACATTTTCAGCCTGCTGGTTCATTAAGGGCCAGCTTCTGAAGCAGCATATGCTTAGTTTTCTTTTCATCTTTTTTAATGTGCTTGCTTTGCTCAGGTAGATGAGATGCAGCATGCGGTTGCCCAGAGGAGGTGCAAACAGCACTTCTTTCTACTGGTTGAAGAAGCATGACAGCAGCAGTCACAGCATATTGGAGAGAGATTGAAGGAGAGTGAAATAACAAAAATTGGGAAGCCAGGGATAAACAACTTATACATGCCAGGATAAAGCACCTGACAGACCCCCTTAAATGAAGCACACGAATAATGCACAGTGGCAATGTGACTTCATTTCCTCCTGAAATATTTGATTACAGGTTTCCCTCGCTTTATGCAGGTTCTGTATGTGCAAATTCGCTCTTATGAGAAGACACTTTTTATACCAAAAATTTGTTATATGCGAGCTAAATTCACTCTTATGCGATTGATGTGGTGGAAGCCCGCAGTCCGCTGCCTTGTGCGGTACATTGTAGGAGTGACGCACACCAAAATATACAGTCTCCTGCATGGATCTGTGCTCCTCACTCGTCTACAACACGTGTTTCTGTAGTTGCCATCCTCATTCTGATAGTGCCCTGTGCTTGCGTGTAGTGTCCGCTGTTGGTGATTACCAAAATTGTCTTGTGAATGTGGTAGAAATGGCTCTGGGGGTCAGTACAGTCAAGATCTTGGAACGTATCCCTATTTGTTACATAGTAAAGTGGGTTCCCTGTATGCGAATTCAAGTTATGCGCCCTTTTCCAGGAACCCATGTACAGCATAAAGCGAGGGAAACCTGTAGTAGTTTCAACAGGCAGGAAGCCCACATTGTATAAGATCAATCACCTTTACAAGCATGTGCAGTTTTGCACTGGGTGGTCAGGTATATTCATGTACTAGGCATTCTGTCTACAGCTGTATCCTACATGGTTTTTATGTAGCATATCAATAGCTCAAAAATAGCAGACAAAATCAATGATTCATCAGGTACAGCGGCCTGAATAATTCACGCTCCGGTGTATTTGTTTCTGCACATCAGGTGTGTTGATAAACAGAATTATTGAAAACATCACAGGCTTGAAGGCCAATAGGTTGCTAGGATTCAACGAGGCCTCTCTATTATGTTACTTTTCTGTACATGTATTATCTAGCATAAAAACAATAATTAAAGAGGAAAGTAGTAGCCCTCCTTTCCATCTATGTGCCAGTCGAGCAATAACCATGTGCCAGATGCTGGAGTGACAACATAATTCTCAAAACAGTACATTGGACTGGGGCTTGGGATATCTGGTTTATACTCTTGCCACTATCACTGCCTGGCTACATGAACTTGGGGAAGGCACTTACCAGTTATTTCCATTTCTCTCTTTCCCATTCCATCCTTTGTCTGTTATGTGGGTGCATGGTGCCTAGCAGGTTAGGTTGGGAGCCTTCGCAGTACCCCGATACATATAAATACAATTCTGTAGATTGTTAATCCATTTAGCAGCCGTGGTATAGCCAACTGTAACAGGTGAACAAATGCTAGTGGTGTATTTTCAGTGCCAACAGGGCAGGCATTTGTATGTTTGTGGTTGATAGGACAAGAAAAAGAGATTGTCCACAATCATTCTGCAAAATTGATCATGTTAATTTTCCATCATCCTGTTTGTGAACTATGATTTAGTCCCAAACGTTCACCCAACTGTGCTTACACTTTCCTCCATTCAAAATCAAGACCAAATTCTTCAGCCTTAAGTAAAATACTAGCAGATATTTGGATGGGAATTCAGAAATCAGACTCAAGATCCCCATGTTTCATACCATCAAAGCAACCGCTAAATATAATCCATGTGCTATTAAAAGGAACTATAGACCATGTGGTTAGGTACAGACATTCAAAAAGCTTGAGGGGGAATTGATCCAAGTTATATGGTTTTCTGTAAGCAGCACAATTTAGATCGGTAGCTAACAGAACTCGTATTCACCCTGTGGTGAGGGGGGCAAATCTTAGACCCGGTTCCACCATTTTTAAACAAGTCTGTGGGTGCATCTACACGTCACCATTTTGCAACGTTACTACAGCGCAGTATGGGTGGTTACTGTGCCACGCACGCGGTGCATGGTTAAGTTTTGCCGCTACATTGCCATAGCAGCACACTATACCCAGGGAGCACACTACTATGGCCACGTAGCTGGTGATCACGTGTAGACACATGTGATCCCTACATCACTGTAGTGTGCCGTACTGTGAATACGGCAATGTGTAGACATACCCTGGGTGAACCAAGCTTCTATTCTGTTATGGGTATAGAACGGTTTTGCACACCCAGCTTCTGTCTGTTATGGGTATAGAGCAGTTTCTGATCACTTTTACTGGTATAAGCATAGTGTTTGTACCCAGCCTGTATGTCTAAGGAAGTGGAGGCATTTCAGAGAGAGTTTGAGAGATCTGCTAATCCAGAGATCAACCTCCTGAAGATAAGCTTAATTTCTGATGCAGAGAACTCTTGGAAGAACACTGCTAGTCATAGAAGAATACCATGTAGTATTAAGGTGCACACCTAGCCTCAAAGTTTCTTAAATTTTTCCAAATTAATAGTATGTAGGAAGTATTAATAGCGAGGAAAAAAAACTCTTTTTTCCCTTTTTCATTACTTCATGATGTATTATAGTTAAACTCACAAAACACAGTTAAACCACTGTCTTTCGAGCTAGATCCAATGCTTGCAATATTTCTCATTTTAAGCCTGGGGGAAATCGCCAAAATGGAGAGGGTAGAGGGGAAACGTATCTGATTTATCACGCAAACAAATGGTTAGATTTGGGTTGGTTTTTTCATGGTTTAATATAGTGACTGTCCCATCTGGGACATGTTGTGAACATAATGTTGCTATCCCTTTTTTCCAACCATGTCAGAAAAAGCTTATTGTAAATCTTTATTCACCCTTTGGGTTATTTATTACAGTACAGGATGAGATAACCCTTCTCATAGCTCATATTCTTTATCTAAATACGAATTCACAATGCAGTAGTTTTGCTCTCTATAGCAGGTCATGGTTCAGTATAGATTCTTCACACTGAAGAAATATTGCTTCTGTCAGCTTTGCATAATGAAAACAGTAATCAGCATCCATTAGATCATAATGTATTGTCAATCCACAGCAAAGCAGAAAGGACTTCAGCTCAGAAAAGCTTTTCATTAGTCAAAGAAAATTGATACCGACTTGCTTAATAGCTTAGTCTAACATTTTGTTCATGGAGCTTGCTATAGAGGCTTGGTGATTTTCTCGTTTTCTTTTCATTGCTTTTTGTATGTATTCATTTGGCGTCATTTAAGAAATGTGTCTAAATCGCACACCCTAGGTAAATAAATTTCCAGAATTTATATACTAGGAACTTTTCTTTCCAACACCTGCTAGTATCCCCTATGTATAATCTATTCTTTGGCATAAAATAACATTAAAACTTTAAAAGATGGTCCTTCGAGACTGACATCATATAGTAAATCTTTCATTTTCGGGGGGGGGGGGGGGTTGGAAATTAAAGCTGTTTGGCATCAGTCATGGCAATATCTGCTTTTAACTCTGGTCCCTGTGTTTCACACTGCCTGGATACAAAAGGCAGTATGGGCCCCTTGCCTCCATGGTGTTTCCATGCACTTTGTGTGTTGTATTGACCAACTGTGATATTACAACCAAGGAATCTGGTTATCTAATATAAAGTCACGTATCCAGTGTACGACAGAACTCATGATTAAGGAGGAGCTCTGAAATTCGATAGAAAGAACTCGAAAATGAAATACCTTTGTAGTAGGTTTTCACAAGGACAACAGGGACTAATTAGCCAAAATCATTAACCTCGATCATTAACCCTTAATCATTACATTACTTTGCTTAAGCCTATCCCTTTATCACCGTGGCACTGATGATGAAGCAGCAGCTAATATTCAAAGAGTGTACGCATGGAGTTTTGCAAGATGACATTATATCAAGGCTCCTTAGAATTTAAAAGGATCTTGATAGATTGGAGAACTGGGCACTAGATGACAGATTGAAATTCAATAAAGATAAATGTAAGGCGCTACACCTAGATCAAAAAACCTGCACAGAATTGGGTCATAAATGGCTAGGCAGTAGCATTACTGAGAAGGGTCTTGAGAGGTTTTTGTGAACTGCAGGTTGAACGTGAGTCAGTAAAGCGGTTGCAAAAACAAATTATTTTTGGGCTCTATTAATAGAAGTGATGAATGTAAAACATGGGAAGCAATAGTACCATTTTACTCAGCCTGGTCAGGCCTCAGATGGACTCTTGTGTGCAGTTCTGGACACTACATTTTAAAAAACGCTATACAGACAGAGACAACCCGGAGCCGAGAAAGAAAAATGATGATGAGGTTGGAGTGCAGGTCATCCAAGGAAAGGCTGAGAGACAGCTAGGTATATTTAGCTTGGAGAAAGGAGACAAAAGAGACAAAGAGGTGTAGCATGCGGAAAATGTGCTACACCTTCCCTTCCCCTTCCACTCTTTTTTAAGAGGCAGTGTCATGGAGTGCAAGGCATTCTGGAAATCATCATTCTCTAGGATGGCAGTGGACTTTGCCGTCTGCCAGGGGGAAAACTTCATCCCCCCCACCCCACTTTGTTTTAAATCCAAAAGCCCATGTCCAGAGGACAAAAAATGGGTGTAGGGGTAAGGGGTGGAGGGGAATCAGTTCTCTTCCTTGAAACAGCCAACTCCACTGCTGCTCTTGCAAAACTTTGGTCCCTAGAACTCATGTACTCGATGACACCTGTTGCCTGAGCTTGGGTTGCTGTGTCTGGGAGTGCTGGTCTAGCAAAGCAGGGCAGCAGCAGTGAGGTAGGCTGCAGTGGGCAGCCCTGGGGTGAGGCAACCCCCACCTTCTCCTTCTAGTGCCTCTTCCCTTAGGCAGCACCTAGGGCACATGCTCCACTTTCCCACCTCGTGTTATGCTACTTGGGATATATGTATGATAGCATTTCTCAAATATTTGAAAGGCTGACGTTAAAAAAAAAGAAGTAGGGAAAAAGAGTTGTTGCCCATGGTCGCAAATATCAGTGCAGGACGCAATGGGTTTAAACTGCAGCAAAGCAGATTTAGATTAAACCTTATGAAAAAACCCCAATACAAAACAAGGACAAAAACGGAACAAAATGACCTATGCAGTTATAAGACCAGTAGGACAATGGGACAAGCTGCCCAGCAAAGCTGTGGAATTTCATTGGAAGTTTGCAAGAAGTTGGATAAGTCTTTGTCTGGTGTGGTTTAGAAATAGCAAGGCTGCATTTGTGCCCGGGGTTGGACTAGATAACCTGCGTGGTCTCTCCTAGCTCTATGATTCCTAGACAGATCTTCCAGGCATAGCCTGGATCTGTCTGCTGCTCCTATGGTGAGAGGGCACAAATACCACAAGCAGGTAACCAGTTTGGTAATCCTGATTCTGTCTAATTAAATTAATTTAACTATGTTCATTTTCTTTCTGATGACTAGTTTTTAACCGTTCTGTCAAGGAGCCCCTTGCCTCCCCTGGGATCCATGCACTCTTCTGTTCAGTGCTGTGAACCATCAGGAAGTGCCCTGAGGACCACCGATTCATAGATTCATAGATGTTAGGGTCGGAAGGGACCTCAGTAGATCATCGAGTCCGACCCCCTGCATAGGCAGGAAAGAGTGCTGGGTCTAGGTGACCCCAGCTAGATTCCTATCTAACCTCCTCTTGAAGACCCCCAGGGAAGGGGAGAGCACCACCTCCCTTGGGAGCCCGTTCCAGACCTTGGCCACTCGAACTGTGAAGTTCTTCCTAATGTCCAGTCTAAGGACTGATGGAGACAGCTAGGTCTCCAGTATTTTTCTTCACTCCTGTCCTGAACTGTTGTGCAGCCTGGTGCCCACTTGAGACCTCAAATCCAACAAACAACTGAATTTGATGAGAAGACCTCTTCTTAACAGTGAGTATGGCTCAGGGCTTTAAGGAGTTGTACGTAGCATCCCAGAGCAACCGCATTTCGATGTGGTAAAAGAAATTCCAACATAATCATTAAATAAAAGCTTTGAGATCCAAATTACTGCCTTGTGTTTCCTCACTCCAATTTCCCCTATTGTTTGCTACTCTTACTGAGTGTGCCTTGATCAGTCTCTGTTCATCTAGTGTCCCTCAGCACCACAGTAACTAAGCATCATGAGCAAAATGGGACTGTAAACTCCCCTAGGCAGCACCTAGCACACCATTATAGAAATGGTGATCTGGCTCAGAGAAAGGCACTGTATAAATATAAGGTTATTATCATTGTCACTTCTATAGTACAGAGCCCAATAAAATGTCTAAATACAGTTTAACAAGTCCCTTATCATAGAGCTTTAGAACAATTCTTTGCCAGCTTGTATCCACTTCCCTTCCTTATGCATTTATCTCCTGGTCTTTTTGACCACAATCATACATTATGCTGTCAGGTTTATGGTTCTTTTCTACTATCACTCATAAGAAGTGTTATGCTTAGTCATAAAACAGCAGCTAAGAAAAAAAATTAGTACATCTAACATTATTGGGAAGCCTTTATAATGTCAACACCTATTTGATCAGCATTTCCTTTTGATTTCTCACATGTGACATATGAGAGCCTAAGTTACTGTGCAAAGATCATTCTAGCACAGTAGATTTTCATACGCGGTTTATGCACTTGTTACCTGCGTATTTTCTTGCTACAAATCACGAGTGATGCTTTGAGGCAGAAGCATCAAGGGAAAGATCATACAATCAATAGAGGCCTGGGCTATAGCTCAGAAGACATTACTTCAATTCCCAGCTGTGCTAAGAATAATTTTTTTTTTAATTAATCTGGGAGAAGACAGAGGAGGTAGGGGTGAGTATGGTATGAAATAAGCCAGCAAGCTATGACAAGGCTGCCATTAGGATATCTGTCTGATAGAGGGGAGTCGGAAAGGACAGTGTTTTCTAGAAATATAGGGCTGTTACTGTACCCTAACTGGGCTCAGATTATATCACCTGGAGTGGTTCTTTGGTTTAAATTTGATTCATTTTTTTTCTTAACAAGTCTTACTGATTTTAAATGAGATCAAGTCTTAGATTGTGCCAATGTCCAGTTATTAGGCTAGGGACAGAAGTTATACATAAACTGGTATAAGTGATCAGAAACTGGTTCAAATATGTAATACAATAGAAGTTCAGTGCACATAAACTGCTTTCAAAATGGCTAAAACCAGATTAAGATAAACCTAGATGGATGTAGTATCAGACTTAATTGATTTCGGCTAAATCAGTTTATTGAACTTCTGTCCCAGATCCCTTAACTCAGTCCCCCAGCATCCCAGGATGCTTTGAATCTCCCCTGCAACAAGCCCCCCCCCCGCCCAGAGTGGATGGGTGTTGACAGTAGGCGTTATAGGGCTAGTGTCCTTTCTGAGATGATGTCTTTTCTTCTGCTACAATGTGCAAGGGGTCTTATATCACCCTTAACCCTTCCCTATGGATACAAAATTAAAAAAAACCCAAAAACCTAAACTTTCCAGCCACAACTTTGATGGTAAGTATTCTGGTTCTCATTTATTACAGAGTTGTGTACACACTTTCCCTGATGGGAGGATGTTCCCCACAGCACAGGGCATAAGATTTTTACTGACATGAAAAATACTCGATGGGAAAAGTGGGGTTCCACCACCCCCGCACCCCAGCGTCATGCCACCTGACACCTAGGATTCCTTTCAGGGTGTTAATGAAAAACAAAACAGTCCAAAAATACTAAGCAGACAAAATGAAGTCCAGTTTTAATCACTGCCCTTGGCTCTTCTTATGTTTAAACCTATATTGCTATTTTTTTCTCTGTGTCCCAATCATCTCCACCAGGCTGCCACTCCCTCTGGCTGGCCTCCAGTGTGTCTTTTACCCAGCCATGGGGTTCCTCTTGGCTGCTAGCATCAATTGTTGCCCACAAGCTCATCCCTCCTTCATCCCCCTGCTCCCTGGGACTCTTCCATAGCCTGCTTCCTGGCTATTCTTCATGCTCCTCCCTTCCAGGGTGTGTCCGCTCCCTCTTCTCTCTCCTGGGCTCTAGCATCTGTCTGTTGTTTTTTTCTGCCCACCCCCTGGGTGTTCCCTCTCTCGCTGCTCTTTCCAGTGTCTCTCCCCAGCTCGGGGCTGCTGGCATTGCTCCCCAGCATGGGGCTTCTTCCTGCATCGCTCCTCTGCTCAGGACTGCTTTAAGCCAAGCTCTGCCAGCTCATCCGAAGTTGGCATTCACTCCAAGACAGACCCTGCCTTTCCCACCTTCTGGCATTTCCACACAAGCCCAGGGGTGGCTGGTTTCCCTGCAGGGAAAATAGTCTTCTTCCCCGTCTCTCTTCCACAATGGGCTAGCCTACTCCAACTTAGCAGGGAGGCCTACTCTGGCACCTTCTGTCTTCTGGCCTGGCCCAGTGCAGACAAGTAGCTGCATTTCTAGAATTAAAAGTGAATGTCTGTTCACTTGCTTATTAGCTCAGTCTATGCAGTTTGGATTGACCTGTGAATATTGAATCTATTCTGCCTTGGGTTTTTTAACTGTCTATACTTAGCCTATGATGTGGAAGGATGCCATGATAAGCAGAGATGGTTAAAAATGTTCTGATGGACATTTTTTCATTTGCAGATATGACTGTCAACATCAACATTTTTCTGCAGGAACACGTCAATTTTGACACTTTTGTTTAGAAAAAATTATCTTGAAAAAACATGTTGATTATGTCAAAGCACTCCACTTCAACATTCTCCGAGCAGGACTGCTTTAATTGTGCAGTTCAAAAAAAAAAATCAATCACCCTCGGCTTTGAAATGTATTTTTCTTTTCTATTATAAAAACTACAAATATTTAAAATAAAAATTAAATCAAACCCAAAAAGCTCATTTCACAGGAAAATTTGAAAAATCTACGGGTTTGTTTCCCATTTTGAAGTGATATCACATAAAAGTGGAGTGTCCAACAGAGTAGAAAAGTCACTAAAACAATATTTAGCCTATTTGAAAATGTTGAAGACAATGGGACTTGAGTTAGTCAGTAACAATGCCAGGAAAACTGAATGAATAAAGATGCATTAGATCTTGTTTTAGATGAACATAAGACCTAAAGAAGAATGTCTTGAGTTCGAAAGCTTGTCTAACTCTATCCCAACTACGTAGTTTTTCCAATAAAGATATGCTAGGAAATCCTTCCCTCTTGCATAAACCTCCACAAATTTAAAGGAAAATCTGACGAACAGGCAAAATACCAGCAACAAAAAGTAGAAAATGCATGAAGAATGCATGGAACCAAGTTCTGTGCTAGAAATCCCAATGCCACACCACCTGAATCCTTGAAAATGTTGCTGTTGGTTTCAATAATGGTGGAGTCTGGCCGGTGAAAAATGAAGGTGAAATAGATACAAGCACAAGTATTAAATGCAGGGCCCTGCTTCCTCCATGCTCTTAGGATTGCACAGTAAGTACATGAATTTTCAAAACGCGAGTTGTAGCTGAATGGCACATTTGTAATAATGGGGCCTACCTGGCCTATATCTATTTTGAGTTCAACTGTGGGAAAGTATCCAGAAGTTAATAAAATGTCCCAATCACCTATAAATGTTGATGGGAAAGATACTAAAGGGAGAACAAAAAACTGAAGAAAAAAAAAAAAAAGACGCTTAGCAAAAAAGTCTTTGAGAGAGGCCAGCAGCTATACTGGGGGCAAACAAAACAAATGGGGGACTGGAACCAATGTGTGTGGGGTGGGGGCTAGCACTAACTACTACTAGCACTAAAAGAAACGATGAGCTGTTCTGCCCAGCACCCATGGCGGGCAGGGGAGATAAAGGGAAACTTGGTGGTGGAGATAGAAAGGCTGGGGGGGGAAAAGGGGTAGGGGGAAGGTTGGTTGTCAGGCCTGTGCGTTGCTCCAGGGATCCTGGGCTTTGTTTGCATGTGTCAAGGATCACAGTTTCACCATGACAGTCCAAGCTCAACAGTGGGGATGTGTAATCAATATGGATTGTCTAAATTTATTCTATATAACCACTCCATTTCAATTTGTAATGAGTCTATGGCTGTTTTGATTCTGTTGCTTTGTGTTATTTTGGTCAAAACATTTCCAGATTTTGGCATGTCTTTTCTACTGTGTTTGCTATGAGAATCAAGGCTGAAACCTCCATACTCAAAAACCCCAAACTGGTTTAATTGTTTAATATCATACAGTGATAGGATCATGTCTTTGGGCCTATTTATTCCATCAATTTAACACATTAGGCAAGAACATGTATTTAAAGACAAGTATATTCTGACAGATATAATCCAGCAGCACTTAAAATGAAGGGAAAGGACTCTGACATTAATCTAATGTGATATAAGAGACCATTTCAATAAGTGGGAGGAGGGGCCCATGAATGAGGATAGATGTTAAGCTTAAGGAGAGAAATGACATCTGCCAACTAACTTCAGCAGAGAGTTTTGATGGAAGATGTGAAGTGGTATGGAGAACAAATAAGAGAAAAAAAAATCTTATTAAAGCAGGAAACAGATTTTTAAATAAACATTTATGCATATCAGAGAGGCCCGTAATCAGGTCAGAGTCACAGACATGTCAATTATCTCAACACAGGTGGATTCACACACAAAGAAGGACTAAAATGGTTTATACTTCTTCAGAAAGCAAAATTTTTCCAGCTATTTTAGTTCATCTAATAAAAGATACCAGATTTACACAAAGAACCTTATCGTACTTCTAATAGAATTCCACAAGTTGGGGAGGAGGGTTATATTTGCAGCTGTTCTGATAACTAAATTTGAGTGTAGTTTTAGGCAAAATGAATCATAAATAGAAGAATCTTTCTCCAGACTGGAGTCTCCGATTACCAACCTTGAAGGAAGAGGAAGAAAGGTAAAAATATGAGAGAGAGAGAGAGAGAGAATATACTATAGCTACCCCAACCTGGAGCAGTATTATAGCAAATAAATTAAGTAGGGCTATTTAGCAAAAAGGTGGTAGACAAAGACTACTACCAACTGCTGCCTACTAATTTCCAAGCTATCTATAAAAGGGATAGTTCGACCTTTGACAATTGAGAGGAATTTTGGGGGTTGTCTCCCAGTGTTTGTGCTGAGAGGTAATACAGGAAGGCAACAGGGAAAGTGAAGCATATTATTTCTGCAAAATACTCTCTGTCAGAATATTAGACTGTTGCTTCTGTCTGTACATTGGAAACGCACCTTGCTTTGACCCACTGCTGTTACCAATTCACCTTCTTAGACTATGCCCCTTCTGCTTAGCCCTACCTGTGACTTGCTCTCAACTTGTTGTCCACATGTATCAGAAGAGCTTGGTTTATAAAAATGATTTTTGTCTACCACAAGCAAGTCTCTTTGTAGCAGGATCTCTCTTGTGGGATTTTAAATCCTAAGGTTATAAATAGGAGAGGCATCCAGGAGGCAAATAAATAAAATAAAATAACCTTTCCCCTGGTGGTCAAATGACAGGGACAAGATTCTTTCCCTTGCCAGGAAGGCAGTTATAATCAGGAGTGCAAACCCCCTGTCACAGGCAGAGGGGTGAACTTGTATCCTTTCAGAGACAACTCTTTTAGATCCACATGTAAAAATGGAGACACCATCCCGAAGCCATGTAAACATAAAAGGAATGCAAAGAGGAGAATTATACTTCAGCAGGGCAGGGTTAGGTTAAAGATCAGAAAACCCCTTCAAATTCAGAACAGCAGGACAGTGGAGCAAGCAGCCCAGGCATGCAATGGCATCTTCTTCACTGGAGACATCCAGCTAGATTGGGTTAGGATTCTTGCATCTGTGCAGGAGTTAGACTAGAAGGGACTTGGGTCATCTGGTGCAGTGACTCTAATGATCTCCTTCAGGAGAGAAGACTTGCTGAGAGGTGACCAAATGAGGAAAACCTGCGAAGTCTGATCCCCAACTGTAATATGGCCCTATGAAGGCTTACTGGCTTTATATTTGTAATAGGGGCTCTCAGGGCCAGTCTGCCATTGGCCTGCCCACCTGTTTCTGGGCCAACTGCCCACCTCCTCATCTGCCATGCCTTGATGAGATATATTTATGGTGTTAATTAGGCGGGAGGCTGCCCATTCTTGCCCCGATGCCAGGGGGCACCATCTGTGGCTCCATTCCTCCCCAACACTGCAGCCCAAGCCTTGCAGATAGCATTCAGATGACACAGTGCTCCCGGCCTACAGCCAGACCAAGCTTAGCCCTTGTTATCAGGCCTCAGACACATGCATTCATACCACCCTCCGCTCACAGGTTCTCTTTCACGCATTGACAACTTGTACCGTCTTGCTCCCTCTCAGAGCGGGCCTCTTTGGGCAGTGGCTTTATCTAGTGCACACCTGGGGTGGCAAACATACCATCTTTTAGGCCTCTCCTGTACCCTCACTAGGGTAGTGGCAAGCTAGTTACCCAACTGGGGCCAAGCTTGCCCTGGCCCCTCCCATAGCAACTCTATACACACGCACACACATACATACACCCCGGATGGGCTCCATCCAAGGGTGCTGAAGGCACTGGCCGACGTCATTGCAGAGCCACTGGCGGGAATATTCGAATGCTCGTGGCGTACGGGCCAAGTCCCGGAGGACTGGAAAAGGGCTAACGTGGTCCCCATTTTCAAAAAGGGGAGGAAGGAGGACCCGGGCAACTATAGGCCGGTCAGTCTCACCTCCATCCTTGGTAAAGTATTTGAAAAAATTATCAAGGCTCACATTTGTGAGAGCCCGGCAGGGCAAATTATGCTGAGGGGAAACCAGCATGGGTTTGTGGCGGGCAGATCGTGCCTGACCAACCTAGTCTCTTTCTATGACCAGGTTACGAAACGCCTGGACACAGGAGGAGGGGTGGATGTCGTATACCTGGACTTCAGGAAGGCCTTCGATACGGTATCCCACCCCATACTGGTGAACAAGTTAAGAGGCTGTGATGTGGATGACTGCACAGTTCGGTGGGTGGCGAATTGGCTAGAGGGTCGCACCCAAAGAGTCGTGGTAGATGGGTCGGTCTCGACCTGGAAGGGTGTGGGTAGTGGGGTCCCGCAGGGTTCGGTCCTTGGACCGATACTCTTTAATGTCTTCATCAGCGACTTGGACGTGGGAGTCAAATGTACTCTGTCCAAGTTTGCAGATGACACAAAGCTATGGGGAGAAGTGGACACGCCGGAGGGCAGGGAACAGCTGCAGGCAGACCTGGATAGGCTGGACAAGTGGGCAGAAAACAACAGGATGCAGTTCAACAAGGAGAAATGCAAAGTGCTGCACCTAGGGAGGAAAAATGTCCAGCACACCTACAGCCTAGGGAATGACCTGCTGGGTGGCACAGAGGTGGAAAGGGATCTTGGAGTCCTAGTGGACTCCAAGTTGAACATGAGCCGGCAGTGTGACGAAGCCATCAGAAAAGCCAATGGCACTTTATCGTGCATCAGCAGATGCATGACAAATAGGTCCAGGGAGGTGATACTTCCCCTCTATAGGGCGTTGGTCAGACCGCAGTTGGAGTACTGCGTGCAATTCTGGGCGCCGCACTTCAAGAAGGATGCGGATAACCTGGAGAGGGTACAGCGAAGGGCAACTCGTATGGTCAAGGGCCTGCAGACCAAGCCCTACGAGGAGAGACTAGTGAAACTGGACCTTTTCAGCCTCCGCAAGAGAAGGTTGAGAGGCGACCTAGTGGCTGCCTATAAGTTCATCACGGGGGCACAGAAGGGAATTGGTGAGGATTTATTCACCAAGGCGCCCCCGGGGGTTACAAGAAACAATGGCCACAAGCTAGCAGAGAGCAGATTTAGACTGGACATTAGGAAGAACTTCTTCACAGTTCGAGTGGCCAAGGTCTGGAACGGGCTCCCAAGGGAGGTGGTGCTCTCCCCTACCCTGGGGGTCTTCAAGAGGAGGTTAGACGAGTATCTAGCTGGGGTCATTTAGACCCAGCACTCTTTCCTGCTTATGCAGGGGGTCGGACTTGATGATCTATTGAGGTCCCTTCCAACCCTAACATCTATGAATCTATACCAGGCTCCTAGCACTCTAGCTCTCATCACTGGGGCCATGGGGCTTCCCTCCTCATTGGGAGCTCAGGTGGCCATAGCCATGCCTGGTTCCCTTGTACCCACATTATTGTGGAGGCTAGGGGTTAAGGCACCCCAACCCATCTTTCACCAGGGTGGTAACTGGCCTGGCATTTCCTGGGGGCTCCCGTACACTGGGAGCCCCACCAGGCCACCCACCTCTGGCAGGATGCAGTTTTAGGTATGCCCAGGACAAGGAGCCTCCAAAGCATCCCCTTAAGCTCCTACCCTTGCCTCCAAGATGTTTTGTACAGCTCTTCAGACAGGCAATGTTCCTGTCTAGCCTGCCAGCAGTGAACTGCTCTGTTTATATAGGCGGCTAGAGTTCTAAAATGGCCGCCACAATCAAGCACCTGCTGGCTGCTTGTCTCAGCCCTTAAAGTGGCAGGCACCAACAGTGCCCTGACACAGTATTAGCCATTTATGAAGCCCAATTAGAGCTAACTTTTAATGTTGTATGCTAAGCTTGTGCATTTTATTTTAACAGTATCCATAAACAAATTATAATTTTTAAGCTAGTAGGCATACAACTGCTTTGCCTGGTTAGCGTTATTAGTTGGTGGGGTGGTTTAATTTATTCCAGAAGATGTCACTCCAACTGGGTACTTTTTAAAATGTATTATAGATAAAAAGATGATAATCACAAATGTAGTTCTACGAGCTCAGCTTCTTTAACAGGAGAATGCACTGAAAAGTCTAAAATGACTTGAATTATTCTTTCTGAACAAGTAATGTGGCAAGTTTATCATTTCTTTTTTCCAGTTAAGCTGATCTGGATTCTGCAAGTTCTCCCCTCCGCAACACTTGCATTTTCCAAATTCTGTATCTGAAAAAAAAAAAAACCAAAAACTTGTCAGCCTCTTTGCTGCTTTGTTATTCTTTATTCAGGGTATGCAATTGGCTGCTTAAGTCACATAGTACTGGGTTTGGATATTATCCTCTTGTTTCTAATGACTTCTGTCATCCCAACAGCAGACAAGAAGCTGCTGTCAGAGTTCAAGGGATAAGTGCACCACCACCACGACCTCTTCTCCTGGTCCGTTTGCGTGTCCCCTTTCAAGTTTTCTTGCTCCAAGTTATCACCTCTCTCTTGGAGTGACACACAATTCCCATACTCTCAAATAAGGCTGCAGTTTCTGTGTGCCAACTGGGATTACCTCAACTGATCCAACTTATACCTAGTACCTATAGTTCTGTTCCCTGCAGGATCAATAATCAAATGTTTAATACAGCAACCAAACACCCGTCTTAAAGCAAAATATTATTTATATAGAACAAAAAGCATCAGAGAAAATAAAATTCAGGAACTAAAAGCTTTATCCATAGCTTGAACAACAGGTTTCAATAACAGCCTGCTTAGATACAAAACAGTTGCATATCAGATCTCCCACAGATGCTTTAACACACACATTTACCAGTTTCCTGTTCTGTGACTGATGTTTGGATGCTTGCATGAGTCATCTCTATGACCTGTCAGGGACTGTTATTTTGGGAGGCAGAAGAGGAAACCCTGGCTTCCTGTTTACATTTATTCTTCTACCTTTTTAAACGTGCAAGCCCAGCACAAATGTCCCTGTACTTCCTGATCTTTAGCTCATTTTATTTAGTGCCTGCTTTTGTTTCCTTCACTGCTGGTCTTCCCTTAGATGTCCAAAAAGACTTTAGCTAGCTGGTATCTTGTCAAATCAGCAGACTGATATATTGTGTATTTTCACAGATTGATCCTACCCTCTCTTGGGGCTTTAGCTCCAGACAATGATGTGGCTTAGAGAAAGAATTAAGTGAGCAAATACTGCTCTGTGAGAGGGCTGAAACTGGCTTCTGAACCATTAATAGTTGGTGATACTTAGATGGATGAACATATTTACTAATCTGTGACTAATAGCTTTATTATAAAACTACTTTTTTTTTTTCCCCAAGCCTGCATTACTAGCAGAAGGTAAATTAAATAGGCATGAGGCTAAGACTATGGTTTGCTGAAGGTCATTTTTGCAGACTCAAAATAAAAACTTTTAAAACTTATTTAGGGAAGTACTGGACTAGCAAAACTTCTTTACTGTAGACAAGGAGGAAAAAAATGTAAGGACAGCTCCCTAGGCAAAACCTCTCCACCAGAGAAAAATATGCTACCACCCTTCCAGAGAACAATTATTTCTACCAAAATCTCTAAACTATCTATCTATCTTGCAGAGCTCTCGAACTGAGGCTTTTATAATTGCAGACAGAGCCTTAACAGCGTACAGGTGAATGAAGCCCGCTCATTACCTCACTCCAATCAGGTTCAGCAAAGGCCTTTAAAACTGGATCCAGCTGTTGTGGTGTGGCTTTTTTTCTTTGAATTTATGTGATTATTCTGCTTTTGACTTCAAGGATGAGACGCAGGAGAAAGAAGTGTATTAGCAAGTATAATTTAATAGACTGGTAGTGCTGATAGGGAATCTTCAACTCCAGGGCTGCTCTATGTTGCAGTCTAATGAAAAGAAAATGTGTAGGTTATTTTATAAAACTGAAGCCTTTCTTAAATTAAAAGACTAAAGAAGATAACTAGAAATAAAAGTATAGCCTTTTCATTAATAGGGTAGAGATTTATTGGTTTTTGTTGGGGGGTTTTTGGGCGTTTTTTGAAGCATACTCCTAAAGTCAGTAGCTGACAACAGAAAGTGAGATGAAGTACATAGTCAGGACTAGGATCACAGGCTGAGACCAAACTCCTCCATCCTGACTGGGAAGAAACACTGTGGAGTGTCCTTGCACACACTGTAGTTCCCTTAAAATGTCAACTTTTGTTTTTGTATCTACAGTCTCTCTCATGGATTGGGGAAATCATAACTTTCAATTATTTTATAGTTCATTATAGCTTTCCTTGGCTCTTGAGAAATGGATATGCTGATTATACTAAACTTGCTTTAAGTACCCTGCAGCCCTAGCAATTCTATAGCATAGAAATGTGAGGTTTTGCAGGTGGTGCAGAGAAAACAATAACTGTTCAGACTATAACTTTACCTCTAAACTTGCAAACGCTCCTGCTCATATGTGAAGTTCTGAGATCCCATTACCATCACGCAGGGGCTTACAAGACTATGTAAAATAATGACATAAAAAAATAAAAAATAAAAAAACCAAACATAAGAAAAAGAAATAAACTGAATAACAGATCTTGGTAGTCTGTCTGAAACTATCTCTAAGTCCCAGATGAGAGCTCTTCTCTGTGCTCATCTTTAAAAAACATGAGACCTATTTTTCAGTGTGTCATCCTCAATAATAGAGGCCAGAGCAGATGGAGCTCCCCATGAAATGCTATTGTCTTCATATTTTTCTCTCTGCTGAGTTTGTTTGGCCATGCTCTAGCTGCATCCTGTACAGTTAATTAATGTGATAAATTAGTAGCTTCCCAAATAGAAAGCCATCTTTTAGCCAGAGTCCATAGTAGAAACACCGAGGTCCACATTCTGATGCTGATTCCCCTGAAATAACTGGGGAATGATTTGGCAGAGGGCAATGTACTGATAAAAATACTGCACATGAAATCAGAACCAGGCCCAGAAAACCCTGTAAAATCTGTAAAACCCACTATTGCTGTCACAAAAAATTTGACTGAAAAAAGAAAGAACCATCCAATTATAAAGTGTCCTAAAAAGGAATAGGATGGTAAAGCCCATGGCATTACTAGTGATGAAAAGCCTGCTCACAGAGCTTCTTTTAACTTCAGTATTTTTGGAGATCTGTGGGAGCTCTAGCTATGGGACACCTCCAGGAGTGAGTAGGCAACCCCAAAAATCTGCCCAGTAAAAGGAGGTATTTGCATGTGTTTGTGGGTGACTGACCTTTAACCTGAATGCTATTCTTAAAAGTCACAATGCTATAGTTGTCACACTTGACATATTTTCCTAGACGGGACCTAAAAATGGTACTCTTTGCATATACCTCACTAGCTAATTGATCTGCATAGGTACTTGTTAATGTATTTACATAAGCAAGCAAGCAAGCAAACACACTGGCATATTTTCAACCCTCTCCTCTTGAGCATGATTATGGTGTAGTTTTGATGATGGTTTTTTTTTCTCTCTGTGCTGCTTCCTACTCTGAACATGGGAAAACACTTGTGTCATTCTGCTATCTGATGTCACCAGCCTTGTCAGGTTGCTGAGAGCGCCTGATTGGGCTTAATCTGATATATTTTCGTAATATGTAACATTCAAGTTTTAGTTCAGTTACAGAAACTGACTCCAACAAGACCTTCACTGTTATCCATTATCAGTGCAATCTTGTTCTCATTTTGACTGTGGGAAATAAAGCCTTATGCTGTACAGTGGCACAAGTAATTATGTGGAATACCGCACAGATCATCCCCTCTTTACTTTTAAAGGCCGACTACCTGGGGCAGGGGGTGGTTGGAGTTTTTCTGAGTGTTTTTTTATGCACAGCATTTAAAAAAATTAATATAAAAATATGGACTCACCATAGTTACCTCTCAGAGCTATTTACTCTAGGTTGTTAAATGTGACAAATTATGTAGAGGACCACAGAGCTCAGCTGTTTTATGAAAGCAGAATTATCATACCAAAAGAAGGAGCTGTGCTTGTTGCACATAAATATTAGTGTTCCCTTTAAAATCATATGAAAATGCAACCCTAATTGCAAATCCACCCACTATTAGTAGCCCATAAACATACAAGAATTGTGGATAAGCAATCCTTTGAGACACATGCTTAAGTACTGTACTTAACCCAATTGCTCGTAACAAAACAGATTTATTCAGACCAAATGTGAAGGTTGGACTCAAATGCAGTATGTTTTTCTGATGATTTCTATGCGAGGTCACTTTGAACTATATTAATATATTTGAAGCTGAAGGTGCACTCAGCTGAGATCGCCCTTTGTCTTTTAAGAATAATATTAATATGCTTAAATCCTGATCCTATAATTGCATCTCCATGGGAGGGTAAAATACCATTGATTTCAATGGGGTATGTGTGGGTATTAGATTTTCTTCTATGTATTTGTTTTTTTTCCCCCTTTCTTTACAATTAAATCCTTGGAATATATAATAATTCTTCAGCACAAAAAGCTCAATACACCTTCACATGCTTCTTACTTTCTCCTATTCCTTGTCACCTTGCAAATCCTCATTTTTTCAATGTTTTAATTCTGCTGCTCTTATGATGTTAAACTTCTGGTAATTTTAAATTTGGGGTTGCCATAGAATAACACCAAAGCAAGGATGTCTTGGAGACCATGATACTTTCCAGGCACAGAGTTGAGGGCACGAGACAGAACATCAGGAAGCTCTTACTGCAAGAAAGCACACAATTAGTGTGACAGCTTTTTGCCTATAACTCATATCATTATTTGCAATTGACTTTGCTGTGATTTTAAGCACTTCTGTTCCACTTCCTATTGTCATCATTTTTCCTTTTATGCTTCTATGAGGCCAGCTGGCAAAAAAAATCCTTTCTCTATTGCATCTCTCTCTGGAAAATGGCTTGTTGATGCATTGATTTGAAGGTGCAGATTCATAGAATCATTAAAAAAAAATAGTGTCAGGAAGTCCCTCAGGAAGTCATCTAATTCAACCCCCTGCTCAAGTCAGGCCCATCCCCAATTAGATCATCCCAGGCAAGGAGGGGCTGGATGTGTATAAATCAGCAGGTCTGGATGTTATTCATCCAAGGGTACTGAGGGAATTGGTGGAGGTCATAGCAGGGCCCCAGGCATGGCTGTATGAGCACTTGTGGTGCTCTGGCCAGGTCCCAGGGGACTGGAAAAGGGCCAGTATGGTCCCCATTTACAAGAAGGGGAGAAAGGAGGACCCGGGTTGCTATAAGCCAATTGGTCTCACCTCAGTCCTCAGGAAGACCTTTGAGAAAATTTATCAAGGAACACATCTGAGGGGGCCCAGCATGGGAGGTAATGCTCAAGGGTGATCAACACGGGTTCATTGCGGGCAGATCCTGCCTGACTAACCTTGTTTCCTTTTACGACCAGGTCACAAAGTTCCTGGATGAGGGTGTTGAGGTGGATGTCATCTACCTGGACTTCAAGAAAGCCTTTGACACTGTTTCTCACCCCATTCTCATAAAAAAATTAGGCGGCTGTGGCATTGATGCCTACACAGTCAGATGGGTGGCATAGTCTCGATGGTCGCACGCAGAGAGTGGTGGTGGATGGGTCATTTTTGACCTGGAGGGATGTGGGCAGTGGAATTCCCCAAGGCTTGGTCCTCAGGCCTGTGCTATTCAACATCTTTATCAGCGACTTGGAGGTGGGTGTGGAAAGCACGCTGTCCAAATTCACTGATGAAAGAAAGATGAGAGGAGAAGTGGGCACACTGGAGGGGAGGGTCAGAATCCAACTAGATCTAGACAGGTTACAGAGGTGGGCAGATGAGAATAGGATGGAGTTCAATGCAAACAAGGGCAAGGTGCTGCATCTAAGGAGAAGGAACCAGCAACACAGCTGTAGGCTGGGGAACACCCTTCTCAACAACACAGTGGCTGAATGGGATCTTGGAGTTGTTGTTGACTCCAGGATGGACATGAGCTGCCAATGCGAGGAAGTGGTCAGTAAGGCTAGTCGCACCTTGTGCATCCACAGATGTATCTCAAGCAGGTCCAGGGAGGTGATCCTTCCCCTCTATGCAGCATTGGTCAGGCCACAATTGGAGTACTGCATCCAGTTCTGGGCGCCACACTTCAAGAGGGATGTGGCTAACCTTAAAAGGGCCACTCGCATGGCCAGGGAGCAGCAGACCAGGCCCTACAAAGATAGACTAAAGGGCCTGAATCTATTTAGCATCCGCAAGACTCAGAGAAGACTGAGAAGGGATCTGGTGGCCATCTATAAACTCACCGGGGGGGACCAGCGGAAAATAGGTGAGGCTCTGTTCCCCCCCTGGCAGCACCTGGGAAAGCAAGGAATAATGGCCACAGATTGATTGAGAGCAGGTTCAGGCTTGATATCAGGAGGTATTACTTTATGGTTAGGGCTGCCAGGCTCTGGAATGATTTCCCAAGGGAGGTGGTGTTCTCTCCTGCCTTGGGGGTCTTCAGGAAGAGGTTGGATAGATATCAGGCTGGGGTATTATGATCCCAGCACTTGTTCCTGCCCAGGGCAGGGGGGCCGACCTGATGATCTGTTCAGGTCCCTTTTTGATCCTAGAAAGTATGAAACTATAAGGCTTTGTCTAGCTGGGTCATGAAAACTTCAATATTCAATATTTGCTTTGCATGACTGTTCCCCAGGATTCCTTGAAACTTGATTGAATTCCCCAGGGATTATGCAAGAAAACTTGGGGGGGGGGGGTTGTTTTGGGGTTTGTTTTTTTTTTTTAAAGAATATTTGTAGAAAGTAAACATGGAAGACAAGGACTCAAGAGAACTCTGCTCAGTCACATGATCTACCACCAGCTGCCTGTTTAAACTTGGAATGTTTCTTAATCTCGTGCTTTGCTCTCTGTATATGTCCTTTTTCCCACTCTGGATTTGTTTTTGCATTTTAGATTGGAATCACTTTGGGGCAAGACCCGTTTCTGACTGCCTGCATATACAAGGCCTAATGCACACATTGGATTCCTGTTTTCCACTGGGGCTCCCTGTTGTTACTCTTTTATAAATAATAAATAAAAATATAGATCTTCAATATTAACCCAGATCTATTGCCTTTACCATGACACATGCACATTGTGTGTGTGTGTGTGTGTGTGCGTGCGTGCGTGCGTGCGCGCGCGCGCTACATTCTGCAGATAACATTATGGTGTTTCAAATAAACGTGGGGACTTGGAGAAACTGAGTCAAAGTTCCATAAAGCTTGCTTTACCTGTGCTACTACAAAAGCCTCTCAAATAGCCTTAGTTGTAGTTATGTTAGACTATGCATTGATAGACTGGAGATGGGGAAATCTATTGGTTCAGGCAGGGCCATCCCTGGGGTGGGGGAAGGGGGTGAATTGGGGCGACCACCCCAGATCCCACACTTTGGTGGGCTTTGTGGAGCTGGGTGGAGCAGCCGTGGTGACTCCATGTTACTGCCGCTGGCTTTGTGTCCAGCCGCTTGCTACCTCCCCCACCCCGCCACTGCCACCGCTGATGGTGGCAGCAGCTTCTTCGGGTCCTGGGTGCATAGGATTGGAGCAGGGGTGGGGCCCCGCATGGGCTGATTTGCCCCAGGCCCCGCACCCTGCTTGGGTCGACTCTGGGTTCAGGGTACCACGGGAGGGTGTAGGTTACTGGACTTTCAGTAGTGGAGAACTGCAATAATTCATTAAGTGTTAAAAGTATTGAGGTCAGATGAGCCATTATCAAACCTCTTCCTCTTTGGGCCGCTAAATGGTACAATTTTGGTTTACTGCCTTGAAACTGGGCAACTTAATATGTCTTCACTGCCTGCTTCAACATTTATTTTAAACCTGACTTCATGGGTGTTTGGAAAGGGGGGCCCCAACCCTTTTTCACTGTAGAGAAGGGCACTACAGCCTTACTGGTTACTAACAAAATATTTCCATACTGGATTGTACAGCTCTGATGCTTGCATATTTTGATAGGTGAGCACAGGTGTTTGGGGAAACAAGTTTGTTTTTCTGCAAAAAAACCCCCCAAAAACCAGTTTTTGTTTAATAAAAGTTTTCAGTTCGCAAAAACTGAGACACTTGCAGTAAACATGTTTCTTATGAAAATTCCCTTTTTCCTAAGAATAGTCATTTTCTCTTGAGAAACATTTTCTTTGCTTCTGTTGCTAAAACCAACTCGATAATTGCCATTGTCACTCACATATAATATTGTTTCTACATGAAGCAGCAGGTAGCAGAAATATGGACTTGTACTTTTGAAGTACTGTTTCAGATGTATTATTGCTTCAGAGTAAATACACTTGAGGTGGGTTTAAATTTTTTAAATAGTAAGCCATTATTTTCTATAAAATAGGATACTTCTTATGTATTTTGCGGGGAAAGTACTTCAGGGCTGAAGTAGCATAATGGGAGACGTTGAGGCCTATCTTTACTTCTACTCCTGACTCTAACTTGCAACTCATTATCACTTAATATTAGTGGGTTTTCCAATAACCTTTTGGATTTATATATACCAAGTAATTTTGGGAGGCTTGTTTAATTAATGTTTGTAAGACACTTTGGGACCTTTATCATTTTAGTCCTTAGGAAGCATATATAATATAAGCATCATGAAAACATAAAATACCTCATTTATATACTAGTTTAGCCAGTCTTTATAGAATCTATAATTTACGATCTGCTGAGCATTGCTCAGGCTTTACCTCTTCTCTTTAGAGCATAAGCAATTCACCTCTTTTATGATCTCAGCCCTACACTGACCCTGGGGGAAGAAAAAGTCTATACATCACATCCCATTCTGGGTATTGCACCTATCAAGCTACTTTTAGTACTAATTACCATAGCGGTTAATTTGTCTGTCAGGTTTTTGACAGGCAAGGAGATAGTAGCTATAAATGTCCATTTCCTCCACCAACAGAGTGTAGAGTTAAGAGAAGGATTATAAAAGGATAAAAAGCAATTTCAAAAGCATTTCCTGCAGTGCCTGCTGTGAGATCACAAGATTTTGTGAGTGTTCAAATACTAGACGAGGTATCAGTTCCTATATATCAAATATCCCTGTGGGGAAAAGCAACCTGTAAACTGGAGGTCTTGCTGCAGTTGTGATGGGTTATTTTTCAGAGATGCTGCTTCAAAAACACCGCACAGTAATGTACAGTGAATATGTGGTAACTACAAACAACTCCCTTGAAAACGGGAGTAACTGCATGGTTATCTTGTGGCAATGGTACTGCTTTATCTTGTCATAATGTGATGAATTGCTTAAGCTGCTGCTGCATTTGGTGAAATTAAGTCCAGAACTATCCTGGTGCTAAACTCTGCTATCTGAGCTTGATACATCCTCCTCTTTTGGAGGATGCTTAGCAGAATTGTGAAGTAGCCACTTGGATATCCATATATTTAGCAGTATTTCACCTACACCGCCACTGAAAAAAGCATGCTATTTTGCTGTCCCTATAATCTCCACCACTGTGTGCAAAGCACCTTTTCCTTAAAGTGGCTTCCCTCTCCACTGCCAACGTCTTATTCTACAGTTACCTCTGGGAGGGTAAATAGAACAATCATGTTCATACGCACTAGCGTTTCTTGCTGGATATGGGTAGAAATACTCTCAAATGCATGTCAAAGGCCGTATGTTGGTGAGGGGGAAATGAGTCTCCTTTAGGTCAAATAATAGAGGGACCTATGAAGAATGACAGCTATCTTTTCTCCCAATACCATGCATTTGAAAGTGGCAAGGTATATAGTTTAGAGATAGCTATGGATCTGTTACAATAATGTGTCCAAGACACTTGATATGTCAGCTCAATTCAGCTAAAACACCAGCATGATAATAATGGTTCACACCAGTATTACTGGAGTTTTTCCTTTGTCTGATATTCATGAAAATTAAGGGTCTGAGCACTTATTTTGCCAAGAAGACAAGAGGCCATCTGCCTCTATGGCAAGGTGTTGAAAATACAAGGGCAGTACCCAGCTACATAGGAAGCTAGTAGACATTGGGTCTGACATTGCTTTGTGTGTGCTCTAGAAAGCCCATAGACGTCTCATTGCTTATCTGTATCTGAAAGTTAAGTGCCCTGATACCCAACTATATGTCAAAAGCATAATTTATGGGTATAGTTGTTAAGACATTGCCCCTGCACACACAGTTGTGTTATCAAATTGTTTCTGGTTTGTTTGGGTTTTTTAATTACCTCTTCTTTTTCTTTCTTTCCATTTTTTTTTTTTTTTTTTTAATACTGGCCCTCAAACATGCCAGTCTTTGAAATTAAAATCTTCTCAGACACTTTGACTGCTGTAGAGCTCATCAGAAAATATAGAAGGAGGGTGCAGGTTAAAGGGCAGTGCTGATTTACTTGGTGAAAATTAAAAAGCCTCTGAAAAGCTTAAGTGGACCTTCCTTTAAACATCTTCAAACACCTTAAAAATTTCAAGTATTTCTTTCAGGCAGAAGAAGCAGCAATCAGATGGTTCAGGTTTCAAAACTGTATTCAAGCCATTAACATGAGGCTGAATCAATCCAATCTTTGTGGGTTAGTCTAAATTGCAGAGATTGAACCAATAAGCAAATGAACAGGCATTTGCTTTCGGCTCTGGAAATGCAGCCACATGTCTGCAGTGGCCCAGGCCAGAAGCTGGTAGGGGGAGGAGAGGGTATGTTAGAACACACTTCCCTGTTGGGCTGGAGCAGACAGCTTGGGCCAAGGATAGCCTATCTTCCCTGCAAGGCAGGGAGGGTTACGGGGGAGTTGCAAAGCATCCTGGGATACTGGGGGACTGGAAATTAACTTGAATCTGCAAGAAATCTGGGACAGAAGTTCTATAAACTCATTTCATCTATCTCCGTTAAGTCTGGTACTACATCCACCTAGATTTTACTTTAAACCAGTTTGGGCCATTTTGAAAGCAGTTTATGTGCACTGAACTTCTGTTGTGTTACAGGTTTGAACTGGCTTCTGATCACTTATACCGGTTTATGTGTGATTTCTGTTCCTAGCCTAGCTGGAGAGTTTGGAATGTTGCAGAATCTTCTTGCAACTTATTTTCAGAATATTTTTGTGTGTGTGTTGATAGCTAAATAGAATTTGTCTATGCCGCACATTAACTAATATTTGAGAAATGAAAGCAAATGCATCTATGTCAACGTGCATAGCAATGGGAGACTTAAAGGAGGACATCTCCAAGGGGCTAATAAAGCTGGTGATTTTTTTAAAAATATTTTTTTAATGAAACATTCTTTTAATGAAAAATTCTTTTTGGACTGAGATGAAAAAGTCCATGGGGAAAAAAGGTTTCAAGTTTTGGTAAGCGGAGTTGTTATTACAAAACAATGGATTTTGGCTTTCAAAACTAAATAGCATGGGTATCTAGTACCTCGAGTCAGCGACTGGGGGTGGGGGGGTCCCCTGGTGGCCGATCTCACTGACGGGGGGGCAGTCCCCTGTGGGTGATCTCCCTCACCATAAAAGCAGCTGCACTGCTTCCAGAACTCCCACGGCCACTTCCAGAAGCGGCACAGCTGCTTTTGCTGGCAGCCCTGCTCCCTAGTTGGCACTGGTGCTTCCGCCTGCCCCCCTGCCCACCGGCTAAATAGGAAGCATGGCCTGACAGGGGGTGCACCGGCACTCTCAGGGGTGCACATGCACCCCCTATGTGTCACCCCTGCTAAATTGCATAGCACAGAACACTTTTTTCCTTTAATGTTTTTCAGAAATTTCTTGGCTTTCAGTTTCATTTTGGACATTTTCATGCACTGCCTTTGTTACAAGGCTGTGTGATCCAGTAGAAATCATGATACCTCTCTGTGCTTGTCTTTTTCCATGCTTTGTGTGTCTGCTGTTTTCACAGTAAAGGACTATCTCTTGCTAAGTGCTTGCACAGAGATGGGCAATATGGGACTAAGGAATCACTGAGGGAAGCTCCAGTTCAATAGCCGCCCCCCCCCCCCAACACACATAGATTCATAGATGTTAGGGTCGGAAGGGACCTCAGTAGATCATCGAGTCCGACCCCCTGCATAAGCAGGAAAGAGTGCTGGGTCTAGATGACCCCAGCTAGATGCTTATCTAACCTCCTCTTGAAGACCTCCAGGGTAGGGGAGAGCACCACCTCCCTTGGGAGCCCGTTCCAGACCTTGGCCACTCGAACTGTGAAGAAGTTCTTCCTAATGTCCAATCTAAATCTGCTCTCTGCTAGCTTGTGGCCATTGTTTCTTGTAACCCCCGGGGGCACCTTGGTGAATAAATACTCACCAATTCCCTTCTGTGTCCCCGTGATGAACTTAAAGGCAGCCACAAGGTCGCCTCTCAACCTTCTCTTGCGGAGGCTGAAAAGGTCCAGTTTCTCTAGTCTCTCCTCATAGGTCTTGGTCTGCAGGCCCTTGACCATATGAGTTGCCCTTCTCTGGACCCTCTCCAGGTTACCCGCATCCTTCTTGAAGTGTGGCGCCCAGAATTGCACGCAGTACTCCAACTGCGGTCTGACCAGCGCCCGATAGAGGGGAAGTATCACCTCCCTGGACCTATTCGTCATGCATCTGCTGATGCACGATAAAGTGCCATTGGCTTTTCTGATGGCTTCATCACACTGCCGGCTCATGTTCATCTTGGAGTCCACTAGGACTCCAAGATCCCTTTCCACCTCTGTGCCACCCAGCAGGTCATTCCCTAGGCTGTAGGTGTGCTGGACATTTTTCCTCCCTAGGTGCAGCACTTTGCATTTCTCCTTGTTGAACTGCATCCTGTTGTTTTCTGCCCACTTGTCCAACCTATCCAGGTCTGTCTGCAGCTGTTCCCTGCCCTCCGGCGTGTCCACTTCTCCCTATAGCTTTGTGTCATCTGCAAACTTGGACAGAGTACATTTGACTCCCTCGTCCAAGTCGCTGATGAAGACATTAAAGAGTATCAGTCCAAGGACCGAGCCCTGCGGGACCCCACTGCCCACACCCTTCCAGGTCGAGACCGACCCATCCACCACGACTCTTTGGGTGCGACCCTCTAGCCAATTCGCCACCCACCGGACTGTGCTGTCATCCACATCACAGCCTCTTAGCTTGTTCACCAGTATGGGGTGGGATACTGTATTGAAGGCCTTCCTGAAGTCTAAGTATATGACATCCACCCCTCCTCCTGTGTCCAGGCGTTTCGTAACCTGGTCATAGAAAGAGACTAGATTGGTCAGGCACGATCTGCCCGCCACAAACCCGTGCTGGTTTCCCCTCAGCATAATTTGCCCTGAACTTGTCCAGACAAAAGCTTACCCAGCCTTTTCTTGAAAAAAATTCCAATGAAGGAGATCCCACAACTTTCCTAGATGCGTTGTTCCATTGCCTGCCTTCTTGCTGCTAGAAAGTTTTTTTTTTTTTCCCTGAGATTTAATCTAATTTGGTGTTGTAGGTTCATCGTCTCTGAAATATCATTTGCAATATATGTTAACACTACGCAGCGTCTACTCTGTTCAGTTCAGACAGTTCGGTCCCTGGTATCATGCCTTGATCTACGTTAGGTCCTTTTAAGTCACACTGTAATAGAAATGATAATTTATAGTTTTGTTTTAAAACACTGTGACATTTCTTGTGCTTTCTCCTGAAGATGAGAAGAAAAGCGTGGTTTTCGGCGGTTTTCTACTTTTGAGCTTTTGCATTCGTCTGAATATCAGTCTAAGGGCAAAACGCAAGAGACCTGAATTCCAAACCATAGTGATGTATGCGGGACAGCTCTCACAAAACACTTTGAATCAAAACTACTCTTTGGCTAGGTAGACACATTTAAAAAACCTGAGGCAGAAGTGATCTAGGTTATGCAGTCTTCTGCAAGCGGCATAGTTTAGATCAGTAGTGAACAGGACACACACTTGCCCTTTGCAGGGGGCAAATCTTAGACCGGGTTTCACCATTTTTAAATCAATCGATGTGTGCCAAACTTCTGTTCTGTTTTTGTGACGGACTTCTGTTCTATTGCAGTTATAAACTGGTTTCCGATCACTTATACTGGTAAATGTGTAATGTCTGTACCAGGCCAATGAGTACACTTTCTGTGCAGCAGAGAAATCCTACATTCATGCTGCCTGGGGACACATCTGAATGTTGTTACAGCTTATCTTTGTGAAACCAATAGTGATGTTTTTCGGTTATTTGGTGAAATATTCCATGCCACTTCTGATAAATAGAATAACTCTGCTGGCTGATGTTGTCTCCAATGTTATACGAGCACTTCACATATAACATAAACTAGGTACTGTATATACCTGCATGCTCATATTTGATCTGCTTGTCATATTCTGGCTGTTCCTGACTGCATGTTTTAACAAGGCAGATGAGGAAACAAATTAATGACACATACATAAAATTTGCTCAGCTACCAATAGACTTAAATAACTGTATGAGACAGGAGCTCTGAGAATGCGAGGAGTATCTTTTATCTGTGTTGATTTAAATGGAGGCGGTGGCAGGGCTGGTCCTAGTTAAAAGTCATCAGAGGTCTTGCTAGTTAGCTTCCCTTTCATGTAATAGAAAAAGGGTTGAATGAGTCATGTGAAGCCAGCCATGAGATTAATATAGACAAAGATGTCATATCCTCGTGCATGCAGCTGTGAATGGCATATCTACTTTGCCATCTGCAGATTTAATGGACACAGTGTCTCAGTAGCTGCTGCAGGGCTTGCTATAACTCAGTTATCATCAGGCAGATTTCCTGTTGCCTAATACCCAAATACAATAGTTGTTTAGCATCAGATTTTGGTTTCTGGGATAGTTTCAAAACCCGCCAGCCACAGTATGTAGTTTTATAACAACATCATCGTTAACTAATCACACACTCTCACAAAATTATGAAACCCGAGAGGATCATTTTAGTGCATCATGAGTATTTCTTTGTGAATTTTTCATAGACAGTTTATATTTTAGCTTGATACTTTAAAATGAGAATATTTTCCTGCAGATCTGTTTGCTTTAATTCCTTTCCTCCTGGTAATTTTGCAGTGTCTTTCCTGGCAATTATGAAAGCAACATTCTGTTTAATTACAATATTTAAAGAGATGGCTTTCTTCACATTGAAAGATTTTATTTTGCATATGTCCGTGAGATGTCCATTAACTCCTGTATTTACCAAGTGAAATCTTTAGTACAGTTTAAGCACTGTTCATTTCATGTGCAGGCTGGACACTTTGGCCATTTTTGCATGTAAAGGCCTGCTTCATAAAAACACTTAAACATACACTTACTTTAAAGCCCATGAGTAATCTCAGTCCTTCCAGATCACTTCTGTAGTTCAAGAGGTAACTGATGACCTTTGAGTAAGGTCATTCCTATTTTGTTTCCTCCTTGAATGATCATCACTTGTATATTCAGTCTGTAGCACCAAAACGAAGGGGAAGATACTGAGACTTTGAGGCAGGCATGTAATTCCCATTAACTTTAATGAGTCACCCATGCGCGTGGCGATGAGGATCTTACTTCTTTCAGGTTTTAATGATTTCCATGGGAGCTTGCTTCCTAGAATATTTTATTTTCTTCTTTGTTATGGTAAGGTGATTTTTCTGACATTTCACTGATCACAAAGCAGCTGGCCCCATAAAAAATGAACCGCACGCACGCACGCACGCGCGCGCACACACACACACACACACACACGACTGAATGTCTGGGGAAAATGCTATAGTTCTGCAACTGAAGCTGCAACAGATTGCCATCATTAAAACAAAGCATCAGCAAATGCTGAAATGATGGACATTAAAGAGCTGACTCATTTTCACAGGTTGAAAGCCAAGCGAACTATATATTCTTTTAATTAGACCAGTGGTCACTAAATTCCATTGCTCATTTGTGCTTAAAAAAATATCCCCCCACCTCCCCTTTAATAGTATTAAACATCGGGGGGGCGAGGGAGAGAAGTACTTGTCAGAACTCCTTGGTTTGTTCACACAATTGAAATGATTATTATGCAACTAAATTTACTGTTGCTTTGTGCAGGCTTGTTATGATGAGAGTAGGATGAAATACTCCAAAATTGTTGACCCAAGTTCTCAGGTTTTCTGTTGGGGAAAGATGGTACACTTTTACAATGTTGGAAAATGTCAGCCAGCTTTGCATATCATCTCCCCTTTGTCATTGTAATAGATTTTATATCAGAAAAGAATTACTGCCCTGTAATTCTACTTCTTTGAAATACTGCATGTCTCAGTTTCTACTCCTGGGTCTCATCTTCCACAAGACCGTGCTAGCTGGAGAAATAAGTGAGCTGTCAATTTTTACCCCTTTGGGTTGAACCCCATGTTGCTCGCAGGTATTTGGAGGCCATATTCCAGTGCCGCTTCAGTCTCTTTCCTGTCCTAGTTCCCCTGAGTGAGGAAGAAAGGTCCACAAATTTCAAATGTAATAAATGCTCCAAGAACATTTATATGATAGGAACAGACCATCAGGAAAAAACATCAGCTACTCAATGGCTAGCCTTGAAGTATGTGTATGTATGTGGTGGGGGGTGGGGGGGGAAGGGGCATTAGTTGCTTTCTGAAATATATGCCATTCTCTGCAGTTTGGTAATATTGAATGTAATTCCTTCAGTTTACTTTTACAGCACTTGATCAACAGGGGTAGATTGAAGGTGGATATGGTGACACCCGCTTTGACTGTAGTGCAGGTGCAGTGAGCTCCGCTTGCAAGAGCTCTGGTCCCCGTCGCTGACTTCCTCTTCTAGTCCGCTCCCTCCCCCCATGCCAGTGTGCTCTCCACCTCATCCCCATTTTCAAAATCCTAGATTCACTTGTGTTCATCAACAATCAAAACCATATGCTGCTGCCCAAGCACTGATGACCTGCTTGAATCTCTGTACAATACTACTGGAGATGTCTAGCTCCTGGGCAGGGGCTTGAACTGATTGTCTTGTTATCTCTGGGTTGCTTGTCATGTGCAATTGGTTGAAATCTGTCCATCCACATTTTGGGATTCTCATTTTGATGTCTAATGATAAAGGCCACTGTAGACACTTTTGCCTGCACTTTGCTTTGCATTTTGATTCAGATGTACCAATCTTTGTAAAAACTGCTTTTGAATAGTGGTTTAGCTTTTCCATTTCCTACCCTGGCTGGTATGATTATGTTCGTTGCATCAGAAGCACTGAATGTGTGTTTTGATCGTTAGGTCATTCAACACCAAGTCAGGGCCATATCTGCATTGTCAATCAGAAATGTGGGTGCATAGGATGCGTTTCTGTATCTAGCGAAGAATCATTTATGGCAAGATGTCTGATTGAACACGGTTCCTTGGAACCAGACTGGGAAGACTATCAGAATCATTCTCAGCATTGATAGGTTTTAACATTTTCTGTCAAGACTGGGTCCACCTTTAAAAAAATCATTTAAAACTAATGCAGTGGCCACAGTTATGCAACAGCTGAACAAAGCCATTGTACTGTTTTGCCAGATGGAGGGTACACCTCGAATATGCTTTGAGGTTGTGCTTTGATTTCACTTTACAAGTCACACCACATGCAAGGCCTTAGCTACCCTAAGCACATTGCATTTCACTGATTCTTGTTCTTAAGGTTCTCCTCCAAGGGTATTGCTCTCAAGAAGAGAGAGGCCTTCGGGCAACAGGTGGAGGAACATGTGGGCACTATCAGGGATGCAAGGAACTGTCATCCTTACTGACATTGAAGCCTGTGTGACTAGGGTATGATAAAGGCTCTCCCTAACTTTTCAGCGCAGCCAGTGGCAGTAGCAGACATATGTCTTTCTGGGGAGGGTGAACAGGGATGGTCATCTCCTTCTTTTGACAAAAAAACCCAAGATTAGTTAGATAGGCATGTATTCATGTTTCACTATAACTAAGACTGTTCTGTCTCTGACTAGGAGAGCAATCAGCAAACAAAATTAAATATATCTCCCCACTGAGAATGGAGACTTTTCATGAACGAAGATCTACAATTGAGGTAGGGTTGTAGGATTTCAATATCCGTTTCCTTTGAAAGGTTTCAGGGAAGACACCAAATCTCAGCTGTCTTCAAAACATGGCCTTGCATGAATGAATATTGAAATTTAATTTTTGAAGACAGGCCTCAAAGTGCACATAACAAGAGACAGTACCGTGAAAGTCTCCAGCAGCTATGGGGTCTTCTACTTCAGCCAGATAAACATTCTCTTTGTGGTCAGCTGCATTAGCCTCCTTTCTCTGATCACTCATCTTGAATGAATTTGCAGAAATAAGTTTTGGTTCGAGTTCAATTGACAAAACAAACAAACACCGGCGGTTTCATAGAAATGAGTTCCCTGGGTTTATAGACCTTGTGCTGTTTTCATAGGATGTTTTGCGGCCTCTGGGCATTTGTACACATGATGGGGGTTTAGTTCTTAGGGTTGTGTTCTATGCCCCCTAAATTCAAACCCACCATTTGAATTTAGGGGTTTCCACCACTCTTATAGTAAGGGGCCTGATCCTTTTTCATTTTTTGGTGGAGCCTGTCCTCAGCCAGGGGGTGAGCTGCAGGGACCCCTGGTCCTTCCTCCTTGCTGGTGGTGCCCCCTGAGACCACCTGGGTGGGCTGCTAGTGGGTTGGCTGCTGCCTCAGCTTGGAGGCAGCACCCATCCCAATCCAATTCTTCCTAGACCTTGAGCTGGGACAGCACCGAGCCCACTAGCAACCCATCTGGGCAGCCCCAGAAGGAAGGACCAGGCCCCCCTGCAGCTCAGGGGCCACTCAGCCCCCTGGCAGCTTTGCCCCCTGGCTGCAGGAGAGGTGGGCAGGCTCTAACGGGAAGGAGGGGATCGGGCCCCTCACTGCTTCTGCTTTCAGCAGGCACCTGCTAAAGGCAGAAACAGTGAGGGGCTCGTTTCTTTTTATTTCTGTGGAGTCTGTCTGCCTTTCCTGTGGCCCGGGCGGTGAGCTGACTAATAGTTGTAATGCGCCATTGCAAACTAATCTACAACATGATGTAGTGTTGCAAACTCAATTACAAACTCATTTAAAACCCCCAAAACTCCTGCTCGTGTAGTGTGACACCATTAAGCCACACCAGGTTACATTTTTGTCACGTGTACATGGTAATGACGTCACATGTACAAGCGCCCGGTGCTCAAAGGGGTTGAAGTGGATTATCTTATAGACTCTTTGGACAAATAGTTTCCTGCAAACATGGAGGGCTAGATCTGGCAAACACTTCCAAATCCTGTGTTCAATTTGGATGCATCTCAGTTTCTTGAACAATATATCAGCTGCAGATGCTCTTGCATTCTGTAACCTCTGGCTTTTGCCACTGTCTGTATACTGAATGTAGCAATTTCTAAGCCACATAACTGATACTGTCATCCTGAATGAAAGATAGACTTGATTCTGTAAATGCCCTTTTTGGGTCTGACATCTAACAATTTCTTTCTTGGGGCTATTGTCTCCTTTTATATAGAATCCTTGTTTACCTGCTTCACATACATCTTCTTTACTTAATTCTTGGTCATAATGCAGAAACTATAGGAAATGAGCATGGATCCCATAAGACTTGCTTTTGATTCTGTAGTTCATCTACTAGTATAGCCAACCTGAGTGTCATAAATCACCCCTTCAGCTAACAGTCTTTGCCCTACTGGTTAAAAAAAAATAAAACCATCACTTCTGTGTTAATTCTTATCTAATTAGGAAGCAGACAGTGCTTTAAAATGCATACAAAGCATGGAAGAAAATAAAAATGATTTCATACATTACAGAAAAAAATAATTTCTGTACTATGGTTAACCTTTCTAATTCTACAAAATATGAATGACTAAATGCTCTAAAAAGTTCAACCTAAGGGTGGAACAGGTTATAAAAACAGGGTGGGTGTATGTTCATTTCTGTTCTGAATAGACTAAAAAGGAATTAGGCCACAAAGTTATATTTAGGTGATAAGTTCATATACGTACTTGTGTATCACATACTTCTGGTGAATTTGGGGGCAGCTGGAGGGTCTAAATGACAAAACCCAGCTTGGTAATAACCAGTTTAAAACAGCAAGTGATGTCAGAAAAGCTGTTACAGACCTTCAACAAAAAAAGTTTCCAGGTCCCTTATTGAAGTTTGAGTCTGAGATTTTCTTCTACAGTACCAAGGATTTCCAAGTTTTGTTTTTTTCCGCAAAACCATTTCCACAGAAAGGTCTGCCATATACAGTGAAAAAGGCTTTGCTTTGCTTTTCTTTTTCTTTTCAAATGAGAGGTGTAACAAAGCAGCTGGACTCCCAGGACAGCAAGACACACCAAGGGACCAGCAACTTCTGGCTGCTGTCATGCTACCAGTGTGATTGTATAGCTGTGATGGGAGCTGGTATTTTTCCTCCCCCCTCCAAGTTGGCACCTCAGGTGGCTGCCCCGGTTTCCACCCCCTAGTTGTGCTACTGTTTTTACCCTTTTTTCCTTTTCTTTGTGCATTTTTGTTTGTTTGTTGGTCTTCCATTCTCCCTATCACCAGAAGAAAAGAAATGAAAAGTATTTATGCATTGGATAAAATATTTAGACATTTAATACCAATAGCTCACAAAATACATAAACCACTATTTATTTCTGTTTATGCCACTTTTGCTGGAAGTATCCTTCTAATCTACCTAATATATGTAAGAAAATGCAGACATACCCAGATTTTTTATTATGACTATCAATCTTCACTACAATATTATGAGGCATCAAGGAATGGGCTTTCATAGGATCTAAATATCCTATTTATTAATTTTGGTGCCTCATTTTATCTGTCAGAGCCCTATACTCAGCACTGAGACACCTTTTGGAGAAACTCATGTGCCTGATACAATTCTGTTGCAGGGTCTAGAGCATTATTGCTCACCTCTTCAAATTTGCGTTGGAGCTCTTCATGTTTCCTTGGGTGTATTTCTTTTCATCCCTTAGCTTTGTGTAGAAGTTAAACACACCCGAATTAAAACACACAAAATCTGAACCTTTGTTATGTATTTCAAGTTTCTCAACTCGGTTTGATTCTCCAGAAATAAAGAAAACAATTGCTCTCTTTTTAGAAGTGGTGAATGGAAAGGAACTAGGAATACTTGTTCAGTGGGGGACCTGCTTTACTTGTTTGCTAGCATTATTTCATTTAGCTGACACATTTAGGATATTGTTTTGTCTTATATATAAAGCAATGTGGGAGGCAGGCTATCTACTTGGCAATCCAATTTCTGGAGGTTGTATCCAGTAGGATATAATGTAGCTTAAAGCTCCTGGAAGACCTAGGAAGAATGCATACTTTTTCAGAGTATCACATGGTTTCTGAATGCCAGACATAACCAGGACCTTTATTTGCCACCAATCCAGGTCCAATTTTTTATGTCTAGTATAAAAATACCATGGCTTTGTCTTCTATCATGCTTTAATGTGATATGGATCTTGTGGTCACCAACAAGGAGTAGCCTTTCTGCTTCTCTGTGTGTAGATAATAGCCCATATGCAGGGCAGAATTTGAAAAAAAAAAAAAATTGTATTGGCCTCACTTCTTCCATTACCTTCAGTGAGATCAAGGTTAAGTTAATGTTGACAATCCTTCATGACCAGGATCCTATATCATTGCATATGCAATGGCCAGGCACAACTGTATATTTTTACTATTATTTATTATTATCACTAATAGCAATGTCATCCTGTTTGAGATGAAGGAAAGCCATCAAAGGCTAATCTAAATGATCTCTGGATGTTTGGGACTGCACATTTTAAATGCATATGAAAAGCATGTTAAGTAATACCTTCTACTGAGCTAACTTTTATAGCTGGAGAGACAAGCTCTCAGGCAAAAAATACCCTTCCTCACAGTGGCAATGCATAGCACCCCCGTGCACCCCCTGAGAGTGCTGGTGCACCCCCTGACAGGCTGGGCTCCCTGCTTAGGCGATGGATGGGTGGGGGGGAGGCAGACAGGAGCACCAGTACCTCGCCTGCAAGCACCAGTCAGGGAGTGGGAGCACTGGATGAAGTGCTGTGGCCACTGCCGGGAGTGCCATGGCTGCTTCCCAGTCAGCAAGATTGGCCGCAGGGCTGCTCTGTCACTTGTGGGGGGGAGGGGGAAACTTGCCCCCCCCCCCCAAGATGGCACCAGTTACCCATGATTCCTCAGGTCATGTTCATAAGTTTCATATGCTGCCATACAAATACAGTGGAGGTCAGAAATGTGTAAACTTGGGACCATATGGCACATCATTTGTCATGGGCTATGGAACGATTCACCTATAGTCTGCTGGTTTTATTCCTGCCCACAGCAGAAGAGACAGAAAATCATTATTGTCTGAAGGGGGTGGCCTTTATGAAATGGAGTGTTGGCTTTACATTAATTCCTATTGGATGGATCGGCAACATCCATACAGAAGCCAAGTATCTGAATGGGCCTGGGGGCTGAATTACTCATTCCTCTGGGAGTGATACTACTACATATATTTCTTTTCATTCTATAACTTTGCGTAGAAGTGCCGTAGCTCTGTCTTCTATCATGCTTTAATACGATGTGATCCTGAAAGTGCTGTTAAGGCTAAAACATGTGTCAAAGCTTGCATTAATACCACATGCTGTTCTTGTCCTGATATTGGCTCCAGTGCTGTCAATATGGTACCATTTGGGAAAACTAAATCCACTTTGCATTTATAAATTGCGTTTTTTTTCTCATTTGGTGCAGAACATTGTCTGGCTTAATGTGAAAGCTGTCTTCACATTATCATTGCATATAGCCAGGAAATTATCACATTGTTCTAGAGACATGGATCAGTAGTTTACTGATCCTGGGATGGCTGACAACCCAGAACTCCCCATGAAACCAAAATGACTTGTAGGAACTCTACACCATAGAAGCTCACAGATGGGGTAGGACTAGGGAACTGGACCCTGAACTTTTTGAGTAAAGGTCTATTGTGCTAATCCCTAGACTACATGGAATAAATCTGAAGCACAGCTAGGAATGGAAATGTGAGTAGGCTCCAACGTCTGGAAAGTGGACGATAAAATCATTTTGTTTTTGACCAAGTCTGCTTCAGACTTTAAATAATAGCTTATTTATCAGATAGCTGAATCTTCACCATCAGGGTGCATAATTTAAATAGTTTGTTAATAAATTTAATTTAACTTGGCGCTCAGTGCCCTGGGTCAGACTCACTCATGGCTATGCACCTAGCATAAATTGTAATATTTATGAGTGTGTAATAGCTACAAGAATGTCCACTCCATTCATTTAAATTAATGTAATACAATGAATGAAGAAATAATTCATGATTGACAGGGTTTGATTTATACTAGCTTACCTCCAGTGTCTTCAAGGGATTTATTTTCTGCCTTGCAACAGTGGGCACAGACAGAAGTGCAGCTCCCCGCTGTAACTAAAAACGCTTCCTGACATTTTCTGAGCTATGATGATGCCCCGGACCAAACAGAAGTTCACTGTTAGTTTTTTTGGGGTGGGAGGGGAATCTAGCTGCTGGCTGCCAGCTTGTACTGGTTTCCCTTAGCAACAGCTCTTTCCCAGCCTGCCCCTATTTCATAATGGGAGCGGGGAAATGGGAGGAGAGAGAGCTCGTTCTATGGGTTTCCCAGCTGGTGTTGGAGAGTGGGGTGGGTGAATTGGAGTCCCCTCCCCCCCACCACAGGGGCCACCCCACCCTCCATTGGGGGCTGAAAAAGCCCCCAGACCAAACTCCCTCCAATCCCTTTTCCCCCTTCCATTCTGAAAATAACAACAGACTGGGAGGCAGCGCAGACACAAGTTACACAAGATGCTCTGTTTTAAAATATCTTCATCTAACCCCTCATGCAATGAGGGTTGAGATTTTCACCCAATTGGCCATTTTTTTTTTTAAGCAGTCCGCAGCCGTGTTCTTGTATTTGGTCACACACAACAGTCATAGACCGCTTTCTGTGGCCAGGTCAGGTGCAAATTGTCACTTTTATCCGTGCCCAGTGTTAGTTGGAGGAAAATCAGGCCAAGGAAGTGTGTATACTAAAAGCAAGTGAAACTTTTACTATTCCTTGACAAGGTACATATGCTGTTTACATTAGTGGTAAATGTGCTCCCTGCGATTTACTCACCTGAAATACATGCAGTGCCTAAGAACAGCAGAAGCAATGATCATTGCTATATGCAGCCTTAATAACAAACGATGTGCTAATGTGAACATAAGTATAGACCAAAATATTAAAGTCATATTTATGGTGTTTTAAAGCAAAGCTTGGGCATTGAAACTAATTTCAACCCTCCTGACACTGAGGTATTTGAAGGCAGAGAACACTAAAGCAATGGATAGGTTGTGTAACTTGCTGGAGTCATTTTTTCCCTTCTAAAATGCCTCCCTATTGCAGTGAAAAATTAATGGACCTATTTTCTTTTACTTTTTTGATAAGAAGGAAGTACTTCCATTAACGATGCTAAGAATAGGATTTACTGTAACTTGGCCTCAGATGGTATTTGTGGTTCCCACACATCCTGTAACAATATGCTTTCTAAACTTGAACGGATATTGCCACATTGACTGTTATAGAAAAGCAGAAGGAAGATGATGAAGTGGCTCCGGTAAGCTAATGTTTTTTTCTCCGAGGCAAATTTATTGGCCTCATGTTCAACACCTTAAAAAAAACACGGCCCAAGTAAGGCACGTTTTGAATATATTTTACCAGTGTACCTGCAGAGAGGTTGTTTGTGGGGATTAATTATAAAGCCAAGAGGCATAGTAAAAAGCAGTTTTTCATGACCGGCTTTTCATTCTGGCATGAAACTTTATGAAGTGGGTAGAAAGACTGCATCTAGGTCTCTATTCCCTCCCTGCCCCGCCATCTAATCTATCATGTATAGGCTGCCCAACAGTATATTAAGTGGGTTTACAGGTACTTATTTTGGACAAACACACCATGCTAATTGATATCTGTCTTGGATAGTTGACTTGCCCGGCAGCCATCTCTGATTCTTGACCCCTCTGCTGAGATTACTAAGAAGACTGACAGTCATGACAATGCTTTTGTGGTAACATCAACCAACACCTCCCCCTGCCCAAGTCAGCACCTGGGTCACTTGCCCTTATTGCCCCTCCCCCTAGTTAGGTCATTGACATTCATTCATTTAGGCAACCAAGGAACTGTATTTGTGTGACCTTTTTTGTACCTTGCCACCTGGAATGACACTTCAACCTGTGTTCTAGAAACTAAGGCTTAGTTATTCAGTTCTAACCCTTTGAGTAAGCCAATTCCACATAATGCAGACAAACACCGATTGTTCATCATCCCCATATGGCTAGGACTGTAACTTCATGAGCTGCGTGTGTGGGAGGGAACTGTGAGATGCTGCTGCATCAGTGTGTGGGCTGTAAAAGAGACAAAGAGGTGATTTCAAATTTATACTGGAAATAGAAGAGAGTGTGAGTAATGATGTTTCCACCACAGAACTTTCTGTAAAAGAGATGTGCAAAGAAGGAGCTGAATATCAGATGTAAGCACCTAGCAAAAACGAAGCCGGAAAGCAGAGGTGTGAGCGTGCATGCATATGTGATAGGGTAGAGGACATTTGCACAGAAGAGTGAAACAGAACAGTATGCGTGGGGTCAAGAAGGAGCCTTGTATAACCAATCAGGAAATAGAAAGCTTTTGTGCACCTGCTGATGTTTTCCAATTTTTTTTCATTCTGTGGCATTTTAATGGAACAAGGAGAGAGAACTAGATGGAGAGATTGGTCCAAGGTGCCTTCAAATTTGGGTGAAATTCAGTAGCTAACCTGAAACCTATAGTTTGGATAATACCTAGGATAAATGCAGTCCAGCACATCATAACCTCAAAGCAAGTAGGGAACTGATTTGTGGTTGGACTATATGGGTGCGTCCACACATGCAGGCATGTGCTCTTGCAGCAGCTCAAATAGGAGCGGCACAAATTTGAGCCGGGGATTTTTGCCTCAGCACATGGGCCTGAACACTTTGGTGTGTGGCAAATTGTGCCACTTGGGGCAAAATAACCCTGCCCAGCTCCCCCTTTGTAGCCAGGGGGAGCTAGAGCCTGGGGCCAGCACCGTTGCTTGCCCCAGCAGTATAAAAATATGCTCTGTGCTGGCCCCAGCAGTATAAAAACTTGCCCTGGTGAGCAGCTCAGGCCTACTTTCCCTCAGGAGCTTCTGAGGCTTGGCCCGTGGTATCTGGGGATACTACCCGTTGTGCCAGCTGGACTGCTGAAGCAGACCTAACCTGGAGTGGTCCCTACACACTCTACCCACTGCAGCAGTCTGGCAGTGAGGGCTGCTGCCACCTGCAACAGCATCCATCCCCTTAGACCTGCGGCCCTAAGGCTGTGCCACTGCCAGACCCGTATGGTGTACCCCTACTCTGTCTTTTGGGCAGCTATTGCCCAAAAGACGTGCTTCTTGCAGTGGCTCACTTTGAACTATAAAAGCATGTCCTGTTGGCCACCTCATCTGCCTTCCAGCTGGGTCCCCAGTGCTGGCCCTGGACAAGATCCTCTGCAGTGGTCTCACCACTTGTCTCACTAGCAGAGATCCTGGTGTTCTCTGTTTATGAACTGCAATTTCTCTGATAAGAAACCCAAATTCTCTCATTAAAATACCCAAAATAGCATTCTTCTGCTATTAAAACCACTATATATAGAGGACAGTCCTTTATTGATATATTTACAAGTGTAAAGCAATTTGGAGGGGTGCTTGGGGGAGTTTGTGGGTGGCGGTAGGATTTATGGGGTGAGGTTTGGAGGGGTAGGGGGCTTTGTGGGGGTTTGGGGTTTGTGGAGGTGGCTAGGGGATGTGGGTGGATTGTGGGGGGACTGTGGGTGTGGAGGGGGTACTCAGGAGGGGTGGGTCCCCTGCCCCCCCCCACGGTACAGTCTCCCAACACTGCACATGGCCCCCCTGCATGGCACTCATGTGCTCCCTGCAGGGCCCACAACTCATCCCACAGCAGCAGCGGCTGTCGGGTGCTCAGGGCTCACTGTGGCTAGAGCCCCCAGAGGCGCAGTGCAGGCCCAATCACTTCAGAGCCAGTGCCACTTGTGTTGTCTGAAGCTGCATGGCACTGCATCAAATGGTTTGATGCAGTGCCATGCAGCTTCAGGCAGCATTTGGGCTGTCACCCAGGGACCATTGCCACTTGTGGGGACCTATGTGTCATGCCATGCCAGGTCCTGCCTCCACAGACCCTGCGCGCCATCGGGCTGGGCTGGTTCCATGGAGGCAGGACCCAACACGACACATGGTCCCCATGACTGGTGCCAGACTCCAGGTGACAGCCCAAGCAGCTCCATTGCTGCCTGAAGCCACATAGGCCCATGTGGCACCAGGCCGGTCCCACGACAGGTGGCACAAGTGGTGCCAGCTCTGAGGCAGTTGGGGCCATTCCGTGCCACTGGGGGTTCTGGTCGCAGCAGGTCCTGAGTGCCCTATGGCTGCTGCTACTGCGGGGAAATCCAGGTATCAAATTTTGAGCCTGCACTGCATAACATTTTTTTGTTCTCAATGTGTCACTTGTGGCATCTCAAACTGGTTTGAGATGCCACAAGAGGCATACGCGCGCTTGTCTGGATGTGTCCTATGAGGCAACTGAATATGAAGCAGGATACCACATCAGACCCTTGCCAAGGATCTCCCATCCCCATGTTTCCAGATTCCTTTTCATGAGTTGGTAAAGCCCACAGTTGTTGTCTTTCTAATATTATGTCCTGCTGGGCTGATGCGTGTCTATGGTTCTTTGCCCTACTCTAGTTCATTTGATCTATTTGCCAGTACCATTTTGGAATGTCTGGCATGATTATGACCCTGGCCTGTCCCAATCATTCACTCTTCTGAAATCTTATTGCAAGGCTACAGCAAACCTGGCTCTGTCTTGTGGATTATTTTGTGTGGACCTTTCCAGTGGGCCAGTAATGTGTTGTCTGAATTGGGCAGTAACATCAGCACCTGTTTACAAAATGGAGAACTCCATACCTGAGCAACCTTTTTGTCTGAATGCTCCTGCCAAGTTTGAGTGGTGTAGAGATTGTTGAAGGAAGTCTTGGGCCATCCTACATTCATTCCCCCATGCTACATCATATTCTGTGGGATGCTAGTCACCCAGTTATCTTAGTCTTCTAGTCCTTTCCTAAGAAGATCAAGCACTCTCTAAAGGTTGCTGCCTGTATGGGAACCCAAAACAAAATAATATAGTTGATGCCTAGGGAGTCTCCCTCACCACAAATAAAAATTGGGGAAAAAGTTTATTCCAATGACTGATGTTCTTTCTTCTAAAACTTCTTATATCTTTGGTCTTGTTGAAAAAACGTAAGTTTTGTCCAAGGGCAGCCCTTTCAAAAGTGTTTCTACTGTAGGATTGGATCTGAGATACTGATGTCCCTAACTGACACTCTGGGCAGGACTCCTGTCTGTCTAGATGCACTGTAGAAGAAACCGGGTAGCAACCTTTGTCTGATGGTCCTGCTGTGGGAGTATCTCATTTAGTTTTAGGAGTTTTCCTCAAAAGGGTTTTGGGAAAAACCATTTGGGTTAACAATCCCTTTCAGTGCTCACCATGGAGCAGTTGTTCTCCCAAGAAAAAAAAAGACCTCAGTATTCACTCTAGCTTTGCTGAAGAAAAGGGTGGCACCTTGACAACTAACTCCATTTTGCTGCTTTTGAATATCCAGTGGAGTGAGCTCCACCTTATTAGAGTACATGAGTTTTAGGAGAAAGAGTGCTGAGGGAATTGGCAGAGGTCATTGCGGGACCCCTGGCACGGCTTTATGAGCACTCGTGGTGCTCTGGTGTGGTGCCAGAGGACTGGAAAAGGGCCAATGTGGTTCCCATTTTCAAAAAAGGGAGGAAGGAGGACCCAGGAAACTATTGGCCAGTTAGTCTTACCTCAATCCTGGGTAAGCTTTTTGAGAGAATTATCCTGGTGCATGTCCATGAGGGGCCAGCAGGGGAGGTTATGCTTAGGGGCAACCAACATGGGTTCATTAGAGGCAGGTCCTGTCAGACCAACCTGGTGGCTTTCTACGACCAGGTCACATAATCCTTAGACACAGGGGTAGCAGTGGACGTAGTCTTTCTGGACTTCAGGAAGGCCTTTGACACTGTCTCTCACCCTATTCTCATTAAAAAACTAGGGGACTGTGGCATCGACACCTACACAGTCAAATGGGTCGCTAACTGGCTGGAGGGCCGCACCCAGAGAGCGGTGGTGGATGGGTCATTTTTGACCTGGAGGGATGTGGGCAGTGGGGTCCTGCAGGGCTTGGTCCTTGGACCCACGCTGTTCAACATCTTCATCAGTGACTTGGACGAGGGGGTAAAAAGCACCCTATTCAAATTTGCTGATGACACTAAGATGTGGGGGGATGTGAGCATGCTAGAAGGGATGAATAGGCTACAATTGGACCTAGACTGGTTACAGAGGTGGGCAGATGAGAACAGGATAGGGTTCAACACTGACAAGTGCAAAGTGCTGCACCTGGGGAGGAAGAACCAGCGGCATACCTACACACCTTGTCATGCATGCACAGATGCATCTCGAGCAGGTCCAAGGAGGTGATACTACCCCTCTATGCGACGCTGGTCAGGCCGCAGTTGGAGTACTGCATCCAGTTCTGGGCGCCGCACTTCAGGAGGGGTGTGGACAACATGGAGAGGGTCCAGAGGAGGGCCCCTCGCATGATCAGGGGGCAGCAGGGCAGGCCCTATGAGGAGAGGCTAAGGGACCTGAACCTGTTCAGCCTCCACAAGAGAAGGCTGAGGGGGGATCTAGTGGCCTGTTACAAACTAGTCATAGGGGACCAGCAGGCATTGGGGGAGTCCCTGTTCCCCCGAGCACTACCAGGAGTGACTAGAAATAACAGTCACAAGCTGGCAGAGGGCAGATTCAGACTAGACATCAGGAGGCGCTACTTCACTGTCAGGGCGGCTAGGATCTGGAACCAACTTCCAAGAGAAGTGGTGCTGGCTCCTACCCTGGGGGTCTTTAAGAGGAGGATGGATGAACACCTTGCTGAGGTAGTTTGACCCCAGTACTTTTTTCTGCCATGGCAGGGGGTTGGACTTGATGATCTGCTCAGGTCCCTTCTAACCCTAGCATCTATGAAACTATGATCCTCTCAAAATCTGCAGGGCCCTTTGGCTCTCAGAGGATCTTCCCCTATGTTCATGGCCAGGCCCTTGTTCTGTATTGCTCTGTGTCATCTTTGAAGAACCGTTTCCTTAGGAGACCCTTTACCACGATGCCACATTGTTATCAGCCTTACTTCTCTGCCAGCTATTGTTATTATCCTGCCTTTTAGACCTCCACTTTGGCTGAAAACTGGCCCTTGATCTTGAAGGGGAAGAGGGTCTGTGCCGTCTCTTGCTGTGCTCCAACAGACTCTGTATCCTGAAAATCCATTCCAGTTACTTCTAGGGCTGGGAAAAGCAACCTATTAGGTGTACCCTCATTCTGAAAGTCTTCTAAAAGCCAGTAAATACAGTAGTGCACATGGGTATCCAGTATGCTTCCATACAGATAGGCAAGCATCTCTAGATGCAACTCTGGCTTGAGAAGATTCCTATGACTTATGTAAGCCTAGGCACAGACAGATCTACCATGTATCCACTCTTACTTCATTCAGGCATACTATGGTGATTAGTCATGCTTAAGTCAAGTGTATCTTTGACCTGTAGTTTCACTCCACGTGGGTACAGTCTTTGAATACGTGTCACTCCTCCACGCTGAAACCAATCCGTGTCTTCACTCCAGGCGTGGGTGAGGGGTGCACTCTACTTTTTGTCTAAGTCTCAGTTAGCTCCTGAAGTGCCTCTGGAGGGGAGTTGGAGAAACTTCTCTTTCTTTGAGGACAGGGCTTGTCTTTGATCAACCTTCTGTTGTTTCCACATTGGGATCTGTGTAATTCCTGTGGCGTCCCAGTTTTGCTGGTGCTCCGGTTAAAACCAAAGCTTTGCCCTGTGGGGCTTATAGATTCTGCCACGAGTTTCTCAAACTTAGAGGTAATTTTAAAACAGGATCCAGATCCCAACATCACAGCATGGGCTTTAGTAGAGAGATTTAACATATTCATGGGAGATGCATTCACAAAACGTAAAAGAAAACCACAAAAATGTAGTGCACTGTACTTCAGTATACAAAACTATCCACTGTTTGTTTAGTGCGGATTCCTGGATTCACCCACACAGTATTGCTTTATTGTCAGACATTCATCACTCAGAGTGTAGCAGGCTTTTTTAGTACTAAGGAATTTCCCAATAAAATCCTGTGTGTATGCAGATAATCTGGAGGGAACTTTTTTTTGACAATCACAGTTTGCAGTGGGTGGGAATATAATCCTGCTTCTTTCATCGGTTTCCATCCCACCTTTAGCTTCAGATCCTCACAGCTACAAAGTCAGTTTGGTGAAGAAATACCTTTTCCCCCTCTTCCCTGTAGTTTCCTAAGCAAATATCTATTTTGAAAGGCAGAATGCTGAGAGCTGTCTTGCAACGAATATCTAAAATTCCTAAGGGACAAAGCATTGTTTCAAAACAGCTATTTCAGGCACTTCTATCCTTGTGTATACAAAGCCGTTCATCTGAGAGGCTTTTTTTCCCAGCACAAATATTCTTGTTCTGGAGTTCTTATCTTTTTTTTTTTTTAAGAAGAGAGAGAAAGGAAAAGAAAAGTGTTTGGGAAGATCGGTTTCATATTGTTACAGTTTAAAACAAAACAAATAAAAATAGATTCTGGAAAAGTTCAAACCAGGTGATTTAGTTAGGTGCCTGTTTCTAGTCAAAACCTACATAATCCCCCTGGAATGCTGTTTATGCGACCTGTTAAATATTAAAAAACTTTCACTAGCCCATGAGGCTTCTGTGGTTCAGGCGTGCTCACTTCTGTAGCTAGCTGCTGAAAGACAGTGGGTGCATCTATATGTAAAATAAATGTGATGTAATAAACTCGGGAGGAGTTCGAGCTGGAGTCAACTGTTCCTGGGCATAGCCTCTACACGTGTGCTAGGGACAGCAGGACTTTGAGCCAGGGTGGAACATCTCCAAGCTGGCAGCAGGCTTGGGGAGTCGGGTCCAGAGCTCCAGATGGTGGCAGAGGGGCTGGCTGGGGCACCAGAGTGCTGAAGTGCAGAGCTGTCCAGCAGGGAGCTCCCACACTTTAGCACCCTCATGCCCCAGCCAGCCCCTGTCACCATCTACAAGTCTTTCAGCACACTTAATTACTCTGCCATAAGATAGTACTGTCAGCAACCCTACTGTCTTACAGCAAAGTTAATTTACAGTGCCCTAATACCAGCACATGTGTAGACAGTGACGCTTTACTGCAAAGCTAATTAGTCAACTCTGCAGTAATGCACACATGTAGGTGCACCCAGCTTGTGGCTAGTATCATGCCCAGCCAAAATGACTAAGTATGTTAGGTTTACTGCGGACAGCCTTTGGCAAGACTTCAGAGCTCGTGCTTCTTGATAGTCTTAACTTGAGGAGAAATATTGGACTTTGTTTTATTCCCTTTCAGTTCTAATACAGAGCTTAAACCATAGGAATAGATCCTAGGTGCTGAATGTTCTCAACAATCACTGGTTTGAGTGTGTATATATATATATATATATATATATATATACACTTGGGTTTGTCCCTACTAGATGGGAATGGTGGAAAAGCTATTCACAATATGTCATTATTCTTAATATTCATGTAGCCAGAAACTCATCTGGTCTAAATAAGAGTATCATCACGGGACCCAACAGAATTGTGCCTTTTACACCAACTGAGGAAGATTTTACCCCAACTCAAATTCTGGTTTATAGATTTTTTTTTTTTTTTATAAGCTTCAATTCACAAAATTAGATAGTTTTAATCTGGATGTTCTGAACTGTAGAGAAGTTTAAGCATTTTTTCAAATGAAATATTATCTGGGATGTGGATAGGTTTTGGCCAAGTGGGGAGCTTTACTTTCTCAGTTTTATGCTCTTTCCACATGCATGAAAGCATTGCAGTCTTGTCAAGGGAAAAGGTTGTTAACACTGCTGGAATAAAAGAGAATGAGCTTGAAAGTTTAGATAGAGCAATGATTATAGTCTAATCTTCTTAAGTTATTTTCCCCAAAACCATGGCCTCAGACTATTAGCAACACCTCTATGCTTGGTATCAACCCTGCTGTTCTTAGTGAAATTAGAGATAAAAAGCTATTTCATTAGCCATTGCATTTTGAGTGCATTCCAAGACATTGTTTTTATTATTGTGATGGGTGATAGCTTTTAGCCATGCCAGTGCAGCAGGCAACACCACTGCTCTCAAACACGATGCATGTTGTTCAGGCAGTAGACTTTTAGATGTCCCATGGGTAAAAGACATTTTAAAAGGTCCTTCTTCATTAAATATGGATGGAACGGTGGGGCGAATTGTGTATCTTAGCAGCACTTCAGAATGAACTGATTTGCAATGTCACCAAAAATCTAGCATACAATGTTTGCATGTGGTGCTAAGCCATCTTTTTGATGAGTATCATTAAACAAAATCAAGAAAAGAGAGAACAGTTGCCATTGTATGAAGCTTTTACTTAGCAATACTGCTGTTTGAAAGCCATTAGTTGGTGCAATTAAAATATGGCAGAGGTTTTGTTCTGTCAAAGAAGATAAACGTTTTTATGTTGACAGTAAAACAAATAATTTTTTCCACTCTGCTGAGGTTTTGTAATGGCGCGCTGTATCTGGCAGAGTTATGGAATGCTAATGACAGATTAACAGCTGCAGGAAAGCAGATCTTTTTGAAAGCTGTTCTTGAATGCATGAAGCTGGAGGCCCATGAGAAGGAGGTGGACTGAAAACAAAGTGTGCGGAGAATACATGCAGGGCTTCACATCAGTAACGTGGCAAACATATCCAGAAGGGTGCATTTGGACCTGGAAAAAAAAGTAGGCAATATGGAACAATGCAAAATTCTAGGTTTGGAAGTGCTTGCAGACTCAGACGTAGTCTTTTGGAAGAAACGAATAAAAATTAGACCAAGGATAATTCTATGGGATTAAATATGAGTTTAACAGTCAAGAAGGGGGTACAGCCTTACCTCATTTGACAACAGGTTAAGATATGGATTATTTTTCTGCCAGATGGAGTAAATTTGGCATTCTCTCTCTTTCTCTCCCATTTTTAAAGAAGTAGAGGAATCTACAGGGTTCAGCTGTAGCCACTAGTCACAGTTCTGTGATCTGAGTTTGTCTAAGTGAAGCTCCATAGAAGTGCCCACTGGCTAAGTACCTTGCTAAGTGCAGTATGCTTTCCTTGCACATTCAGCCTGCTCCACTAGATACTGCAGAGAAGACAGGTGGGGCTGTATTCCCTTTCTACTGCCTTAAAGCCATCTTCACCCCAGAAGAAAGGAGATGTCCATTAGAACGGCTGATCCATCCACCAGAAGCATGGACCTGTCATCCACTCAGAGAGGTGATTGCAGAAGGCAGTGGCTTTAAATTGAGTCCTTCAGATACAGAACCAAGCCTTGGGGGTTAATGTCTGACTGGAAGCAGACAAAATACATGGGTAGATGCCTGATCACTCCCTTCATCTTCAGTGTGCGATGACTGGACTCTGATTCCTTGGTGACTATCATTTAGAGGGAAAGGTTATGTCTGCACTGGTGATTACAGGCCTCATTGAACAGTCCCAAGGATGTTACGCACTTAATTGTCTTGGAACGGGCTCAGAATGGCTTGGGTGTAGGGCTTACACTTGCTGATCCCCAGAGGGTCTCCAAGACACTGTGGGTGATGCAGACTGCAAATCAAGCAGCTGAACTGTGAGGTGCAAAACCTGAAGAGAAACCTGCAAACAGCGTAGGAGAAAATCAGAGCTGATGTGAAAACTGTATCCATCTGGGCTCTTTTTCACACTGGAACATGTTACCAGAATGATGACCTTTGGGTTGCACATTGGTCCAGTAGGCCGAAGAACGTAGCACCCTGAGCTCACACCCTACCCAACCCTGAGCATTGACCAATGCAAGGGTTAGAACTTGCTTGCTTGGGTCTGGGAGTGTTGTGAACTGTCAGTCAATTTTAGAGACCGTTCATTAACCTGTGTTTCTAGGCATAAGGGACTTGGTAAATTGTACTGTTAGGTGTGCATAAATGTGTGACTTTCTAGAAGCCGCCCCTCCCCTCCCCCCAACCCCACCATTAATTCCTGATAATAACTGGAGATTTCTCTCTTCTCACATAGGTGGTGTTTATTACTAGGAGGCACATTTGTTCTTGGGGTTACCTCTTTCAGCTGTTGTGGGTGGGAGCCAAGGAGGTTCAGGCCTAACCAGAGACAAGTTTGGATTCCTCTTGGGCACCTGGTTTGGGATGTGGAGCCCTTGAAGCAATCCTGGGATTGTTCCCCTAGCCTATGTGTATGCATTTGCAACCACAGTTGTTATACATACCTACCTCTTCTTATCAGCCTAAGATATTTTATACCTTAGTGCACTCTATCCCTAGTAACATCTGGAGATGATGTCCCTGGTAGTAATTCCAGAAGCCTTGGAGAACCATGGGCTTTTGGTAGAGCTGCCAAGTGGAAACTCAGTTGTGTAATCTTCAAAAAGCCACAGCGGAGAGAGCAGCAGCTGCATGATCTGGCAGGCCTTCATTTCTCAAAGGCAAGGTCAGGGTAGGAACTAAAATGACAGGCTTGTCAAACTAGTATTTAGCTGGTCATTATCAGAGCCATAAGAATCATTTCAAGGTGTTTTTAATGACTTTTAGTATGTTCACTCAAAATAAATGTCCCAGGAACCTGGCTGGAATTAGATACTTCTAAAGGGGTTTTTTTTTGACAAAGTTCATCACATACAAGGAAGGTCATCCTGGAGGAATTCTTATCATCTCACCATATGAAACAAGAAGACTCAATTCCTCACTTGTGATAAATGAGGCTCAGAGCTCAACTTTTCCAACGGTCTGATACTTATTGAAAGGAGGAGCTCTGGTACAGTGGTTACTACTGTTATGTACAACTGCTATGTGGGCTTATTCTGTTTTTATTAGAAGTTCTGTATTAGGCACAAGCCTTTGGAAAGCTATTTCCCTGAAGCAAATGCCAAGTGGACAATAACTCTAAAGACCACGTCCTACTAATATTACTAGTAGTGATATCACTAGTGCCATTTTAGTTTGTGATTCTGCTAAAATAATACTTGATCTGAAGTTCTCCAAGGCTTTTAGCAAGAAGTAGGTAGGGGGTTAAACATCTGCATTTTATAAATTAGTAAACTGGGCTAGAAAGAGGGCAAAATACCATCACCATTTGCTCAGGGTATTAAACAAGAGGGTGGGCACACTTAGTCCCTTGTGCATCTTATTAAGGATAGTGGTAATCTAAACCTTCCTGACCATAAGCAGAGGGGTATCTGCAACGTGGCAGGGACTATTGGCCTTATGCTCCTCATTGTGAGCTAATGAGGGGACACAGTCAGTGGTGACAAGTAGGGGTGGCACAGGGGTGTACGTGCACCCCCTGAGAACGCTGGTGCACCCCCTGACCAGCCATGCTCTCCAATTAAGTAATGGTCAGGCGGGGGCAGGTGGGAGCGCCAGTGCCCACCCTGTAAGTGCCAGCCAGGGAGTGGGAGCGCCAGATGTAACACCGCAGCAATTTCCCAGTCAGTGAGTTTTGCCTTCCCCACTGGTTGCTGACTGGTTGGTGGGGGGGCACATGCCCCTCTGACTAAAGTGGCACCAGTCGCCCATGGACATAGTGCTACAGAGAATGGGAGAAGCTCTAGCTTCTTCCCTAGAAAAGCTGGCCTGGGTGCACAGTGAAGACTATTCTGCTCCATGAAAAGGTATGAAATAAGTAACTCCTTCCACAGAGTAAGGGGAAAGATAGGAAAGGCATTTTGGTACTTTGAGGTACAGTTAATTTTCTGGTCTGCTTCTTACACAAATTATACCTAAGGTTACAATCTAGTCCAAAGAAAACCAATAACAGCCTTGGGAATAGGACTCCAGTTCCCTTGGAATCCAAGCCAATCTCTGTTCATGTAGAAAGACACTAACCATTTCAATATTCAAAGCTGTGAAAAATCTGAGTCTTTTGGTAGTCTCCAAAGTCCCTACCTGAAATTGTCTGCATTCACTTGAATATATTTGAACATTTAATTAAACTAGTTATTTCTGGGAACAAAAGCAGGACACTTTAAAAAGAACAGCTAAGAGGAGTCTCTGCTTTCCCCAGTATTGTGACATCTGAATAATTTAGAAAGGATTTGAAAACTATGCTTTATTTTAATTAGTTTCTGAATCAATTTCTGTTTTGTTTGTTCTTTCCCTCCTCCCCCAGACTTCTTTGTACTGTTTATTTTTGATGATATCTGCAATCCTAAAAAAGGAAAAGGAAGCAAATTAACTTGGCTCGGACCACATCAGCTTATCCCTTGGAAGATCACAGTATCCAGCTATAAAAAAATGTGCTTATGTTGAAAGAAAGTGAGGAGCTCAGAGGACCAAAAACATTCTCATCTGTTTATTAAATATGGCTCTCTTTTATTATTTTATATGGCACCAGAAAATGTGCTCAGTGGCTCACATTCTGCTTTTTGACACCACTGAAAATCTGGATTCACTTTATTAAAGTAGCTCTGGATTTTCACCTGTGAGACTTAAAGCCAAATTCAGCCCCAAACTCCATCTTTGGGAAGGTTGTAGTCTACACAGACACAACAACACAATAAAAGGGTGTGAAAGGAAAGCTGGCTCGATGGAGTCAGTGCTCACTGAGCCATTGTATTTGACAAACATCACATCAGCTCCCTTCTTCCCCAAAAACATCGAAGCTATTCCTCCCTTTGCCAGTGAGCCCAGAACCTAAATAATACCTGAGTCCTATGCATCTCCCTGTCCCAAATGTATACTTGAGTGTGACATGTAGGGCTAGAGCCTCTGGTAGCATAAATAGGCTCAGTTCCATTGATACCAGTAGGAATGTGTCTATTTGCAGCAGTTGAAGATTTAAACCAAGACAACTGAAAGAGGACATGGCTACAGAGATGAGCTCCACAAAAATCCTGAGTTCCAAAGTTGTTGGAAAGCCCTGAAAAAGGGGAATGTCTTGTAAACATTGGGCCACTAATAAGGACCTGACTCCTACACATTATATCACATGAGTAGGGCCTTCAGGTGGGATCAGGCAGCTAAGCCACATGTTGGGTATGGTGTAGACTCTCCCATCCCTGAAAATACACTAGAGTTGTTTTCTCTGCTTTGGATTGTAATGGAAGGTGGGAGGGGCACCTAGCCTGGCGGCAGAAACATGGCAGAAATAGGTATTCCAATGGGGGGATACATATATATACATATACACCCATAGGGGGGCTATATATATGTTCTCAAACCCATGTTCTTGGTGTATATATACATACGGGGGTGTGTGTGTGTGTGTGTGTGTGTATAATATATATATATATATATACACACACACACCAATAAAATGGTTTTGCTATATACCAATATATACACCAAGAAAATGGGTTTGAGTACATATAGATACCCCCACTTTGGGTATACCCATTTTGACCATACATGTAGAGACAGCAATGCCCCAGCATTGTCAGTCTCTGGTCTCCAATGCTGGCTAATTCTGGTTTTTTCATGGAAAAAATACACAGTGAAAAGAATATAGCAGAAGGAGAAATGTTTCTCTTCCCCCTGATTAGAGTTGGAAATTTCTTAGAGTAAAACCCACAGAATTGTTTTGGCTTTAACATACTGCAGTTTCATTTCATGTTTCACAAAATGAACTACTTACCAAAAAAAAAAAAAATCAATCTTAACTGGTTGAAATATTTTGTTCTCATAGTTTTAAAACAAACATTTCAAGTTTTTGAATTCAAAGCAAAAAGCTCCTTTTTAAAAAAAGTAACAAAAGTCAAATGATGGAAAACATTTCATGTCAGCCCAAATAATACATTTTATTTGAAATGCTGCCCCCGCCCCCTTTCTACCTCCCTGCCCTGCCACCAAGAAAATGGGTTTTCCAATTTGTGGGGGTTCTTAGCAGACCAAAAAATCACGTTACTTGTGCAACTATACCCTAGATGTATTTACTGAACATACAGTGACATTTAAAGTGTTTTGAGCCCCAATTTACGAGTGATGATCTAGCTTTGTAAACTGTGTGCGTGTGTAAGGTAGATGATAGAGCTAATTCTGTTATCACGTCTTTCTGTCTTGCCAAGTCTCTCCTAAGCATTATCAACTAATGTGTGACAGTTATAAAGTGGATTACAGGCTAGTCTGTCTGATGTGACTGAGGTAAATCCATCAAACATATATCACTTAGAATCTCAAATTGGATTTGAACCTTGGTCTCTGAAGTAGCAGATAAGTAATATATCACATTTTACTAACACATTTTCTCCATTTCGTACCTCCCTTCTGGTCCCATACTGCTGTTTAGTTTTCTCGTTTTAGTGATATTTTCCCGACTAATGCAAAATTACTAGGAATTATGAAAAGGTCAGAGTATTTGAATCAGAGTTAGGAGGAGGAATAAAGTCACTCTTAAAAATGCATCATCTGTCATTGTGTCTTATAAGTCACATGAAACAAATCTTGAAAGGCAACTTGCTAGGCTGAGTGTACACTGGAAATATGTCCCTGATAGGCCATATCTGTAATGATGACACTTATCTTATTGATATTCTGATCATGCCTCTGTTGGCATGATATGGTGCCATTTTGATTATTGTAAGAAGATGAACTGAAACCTTTATTTAACATGTTACGTCCACTTAGAGATTGTGGAGAACAGTTATCTAGAAGCTATATGCCATTTGTTCAGAGCAGTGTCACAGGAATGGGAAGGACTTGTACGCAACGAATCAATTATTTGGAAACAAACTCCACGTTGAGGGTTTTTGCAAGACTAAAAAGGTCCAAAATATTGTCAATATGAAATAAATACATGTAACAAAACTATTTTAATGTTTTAAATGTTTGTCTAAAGTTTGCATTATACCACAAACCAGTAGTTTTTAACATAAAAAAAAAATTTTTTTTTCATTTCATTTTTTTCACTCCTAAAAATTTTGAATGGAGGTGCAGAGCCCCTTGAATTGTAAGCATGGGTATTCACATACTTTTGATTGATCATAGTCATCTTTTGTGGACCCCTTAGACATGCGCTGTGGATCCAGAGGTTGAAAACCACTGCCATCTAATACAATAAAATAATTTCATCTCTAGCACAGGCCAGTATACTGTTATCCGGCATAGCCAAAGATTTTTTATGAAGTGTTTTGCCTTCCTCTGGACATGTGTAGTGATGGGAGAGAGTGGAAGGGTTAGCATCATTCCAACAATGCTTGGCTTGTGGTATTATACTCTGTCAAAATTTTTTTGAAATTCAGAATCTTGAGATTTCATTCTTACTCTCATTTGACCCAGTTCTGTATATGCTATTGTTTCTATCAGTCTTCAGTAAAGTATCTATCCTATGTGACTTGAGCATCAGTTTCTCCATCTGTCCCTTTTCCCAGCATTTGTAGTATCTGAGTACTATGAAGCAGGATGCATTTAAGTTCCAAAAAAACCATTGACTAATTTCTGTTGTTCTTCTATGGAATTATTCTAGGTTTGTGGTGGTGTAATACAGTTCAGCTTGGTATAAAAGGACTGTCTGTGTGAACAAGGATTATGAGTGAGCCCAAAATAACCATTTTGTAGGTATTTGTGCCTGCAATATTAAACTGCTCAACTCATTCCTATAGTTTTGAAAAGCTAATATATTACTTTAGGCATTTTGAAAACATCCCTTGAAAAAGAACAGATACACTCTGTCATGTAAGGCCTTATCCAGTCTGAAATAGATGTGGTGGATGGAAGCACACTGAGAAATAGCCAAAATTAAAAAATTATTATCTTATTAATTTGGCAGAATGGAGAGGTATGTTGGGAGTGGGAGGGAATGTTGAAATGTTGGTGCTTTCTTAAAAGTTGACTTTCTATCACAATCCATATGCTAGAACATAAAGCAGAAGATCTGCAAACCTCCCTATGAATTTATCCATTCCCACTACCTATAAAAAGAGTGAATGGGAGTATTGGGTCAGATCCTCAGCTGATGTTAAATCATTTTAATTCTTTTGAACTCAATACAACTATCAGTATCAGTGCATCTGGCACATTATATTTTGGAAGAGGAAACTGTATTCCTTCCATTAAAGAAACTGTCTAGCTCCATACTAAACAAACTGAACTGGTTCCCAGTTGCAGCCTCCCTTCATTTTGGCACTATTCACAGCATTCTGCAAATCAGCAAAGAGCTTTTGGAGAAATCTAGGTTCATTAAAGAAGGGGAGGATTGATTCTTACCTAGGATAAACTACACAGCTCCATTGGAAAATTGGAGCTATGTTGCTTGACACCAACTGGCTATCTGGCCTTGTTTATCTTTCATAAGCAGAGCCAAATTTGTGATGAAATAGTTGGGAATGGGCGTTCAGGGAATTGATGTGGTCACCTGTGATCAGTCATTCATCCCAGCTGGTCTAATATAATAGTCATCTTGTGCAGAGCTGCTGCTGCTATTGCCTACGTGGATTCCTAGACTATACTTTGGTGCTTCCCCCAGCCTTCCTCCCCTGTGCCACAGACTGAGAGAGAATGCCAAGTGTTGTGAAATGAATGACATTGCTGTTGCCAGCTGGCTGCAGATTTTTCCCATGTTATCTAATAAGGTCCTGGGAAGAGGAAGAAACATATTGCAATTCACACACATTAATTAGTGCATGAAGGCCGGATGTTAAAGTAAAAGTCCAATGGCTGTTCTGACTGCGTCTGATTTTGTTACGTGTTCTAAAAAGTTGCACCATCTATTAGACTAGAGGTGAGAGGGTTTCTAGTTCCACTGTCTCTGCTGTGGTTATGTCAGGAAGTTGCTCTTATGTTATATGTAGGAAAAGAGACCAAGATAATACATGCCTGTTGGTGTAACCCAACTGATATCAGTGTAACTCTGCTGATTTAGACCAACTAAAGATCTAGCCATACATGTTAAAGGGAAAAAAATACTCAAGTCCACATTATCAGAAGGGACCATATTTTTGTTGTTTGTTTGTTTGTTTGTACAGCATCTAGCAAACAGGAGGCCCTGGTCCATGATTGGTGCTTTGATGCAATACAGATGATGACTAGAAGAACTGTAATTTACTGTGGCACTTGTTCGAGCATTTAGACCTCTCAAACTAGTCAGGCACTCCTGTCCCCTTGTGAGTCGACAGCTTGCCTGCCAGTGTGAGTCCTTAAGGTATCCAAGGAGGCTCGTCTGCCATGACTTTGTTGGAATACATATTAATGGGAGGAAGTTCTTAAATCCTGTCTCCCTTGGTTCCCTCTTGGTTCTCACAAGCCGGCCTGGGTCCCAGGGCTCCACCTCCCCTGCACCCTGCCTAGCACCAACCAATAAGATGTTAAGTCTTGGCCGAGTCTGTCTTTCGGCTAGCAACCACAGATGGGGCAATGGCTCTTGTTTATCAGCAGACAAATTTAGAGTCCGTATACAGTCTCTTTCAAGGAGTCTTTATTCCACCTTAGGGCCTCAAAGTTTGCCTGACTCGTGTCCTCTTAAACCCTGGGGGTATACCTTACCTCAGGTACACTTGGTTGTAAGGATAAGGACCAATGAGTCATTCTAGCATTATCATTTTTCATCTTGTTCAACCATTTGTAGTAGCGCATGGTCTTGTTACCAGCCTAAATTCTCAGCTGATTAAATAATACCAAAAATAGGTCACCGCTAACTTCATCGCTAAACATTTTCTCTCAATGGTGGAGTACCTTCTTTCTCCTGCATTCCGTTTCTTACTAGCAAAGGCTATGGGTCTTTGCCTGCTTTCTTGCTCCTGGCACAACACCGCCCCAGCTGCTGTATCTGATGCATCAGCCTGAAGAACAAAACATTTAGAAAAGTTGGGGGTTATGATCAAAACATTGCTGCATAGGGCTTTCTTAATGTTTTTAAAGGCCTCTTCCATTTGAGATGTCCATTGTATGGATCCTCAAACTCTACCTCTTATTGCATCAATTAAAGGAGCTGCTTTCTCCACAAAGTTTGGAATGAATTGGCCAACCCTAGGAATGACTGCATGTGGTTTTTTTTTTTTTGTTTTGTCTGTGGTGGCTTATAATTTTCTATTATTGCTATTTTACTGGCCAAAGGCCTTATAACACCTTGCCTAATCCTAAGCCCTAGATAGTTGGTCTCCCACATGCCTCATGAACATTGCTTAGGACTGGCTGTCATCCCTATATGATGGAGTTCTTGTAATATGAACTTTACGTGTTGCATATGTTGGGCCCATGATTGAGAGTAAATGATGATATCGTTGATGTAGGTGGCCATGTTCATTATATGGGGCATAAGGATATGATCCATTAAGTGCTAGAACATGGCCGCTGCCCCACTGAGGCTGAAGGGCATCCACGTGAATTCAAACAGCCCCCATGGTGTTCCAAAAGCTGTCTTAGGCTGGTCTTTTTCCTCCATGTGGATCTGTCGGTACCCTTTCAACAGGTCTATGGTGGAGATATAGATATCCTTTCCAAAAGCTCCTCCACATGCGGCATAAGGAAAACATCAAAACGGGTAATTTCGTTATTTCTTCTAAAATCTATGCAGATTTGCAACGATCCATCAGCCTCGGGCACTACAACCATGGGACTACACTATGGGCTTCAGGATGGTATTATGACTCTGAGATAAAAAAAAAAAGTTATCTCCTTATACACATTATCTTGCAGGTGAGGGGGAACTGGCCTCCACCTTACCCGTACTATTGTCCCTGTAACAGAAGGGATGGCAGGGTCGCCGTGCTAGCCCTTGCTGCCTCCTCTACTGTGCCAAGCTTCAGACTTGCACCCTCCTATTCTTGCCCACCACGACTTTGATGATATGTGTTTTTATAGGGAGGCTACTTCTCCTTCACTTGGCCACAGTTCTCCTGCTCCGGGTTTCCTGCGTATCTAAGCCTTGCGGGCCTTCTCTGTACGCCACCCTTCTCACTAAGGCCTTCTCCGTACTGCTGCCCTTCTCACTGGGCTCTCTGCGCCCACACTGGGGCTTCTCCGTAATGCTGCCCCTCTCCTGGGGCTCTCTGTGCCCACACTGGGGCCTTCTCTGTAGTGCTGCCCTCTCACTGGGCTCTTCCCTCTGCAGGGCCGACCTCTCTCAGGGCTCTGCTCTGGAGCTGGGGTCTGTACCCCCGAACTCCGTGCCCTCACTGGGGCTGGGGTCCTCACTCTACCGTGAGTCCCCTATGAGGCCTCCTCCATCCCCTTATAGCCTCACCCAAACCACCGGTGTTAAACAAATTGCAACATAAACACAAGCCCCTGGGGTACAAAGCAAACATAAGCCTCCTGGCTGTAACGACATTGCTCGGACATCTTGGAGCTGCTACCCTTTACTCTGTAAACAGTACCTACAGTCAGGCTTCTCCTCGCATCATGGCTCTAAGAGCTCCTCTCTCTCTGGCTGCTGGCAGGGAGCTCCTTCTGTCTTAGATGCCGGTCAGAAACTGCCTCTGGCCTCAGCTCCCCCCTCATAAGAGCCAGGCTTTGCCCCTTATAGCCAGCTGACCGCTGGCAGGTGTGGGTCGTTTGCTGCCTCCCGTTGCCCTGGCAACCAGCACCTGAGGAGTCTTCCGGGGTGTCTCAGTATCAGGCACCTTAGTGTCCTGCTACAGTCCCCTTTGGGGTATTTATTTCATGTCTCGCTCTCCTAGCTCTCCCAGGTCTTTCATTAAACACATCCCTGAAACTATTTACAAAGGCACTCAACTGATCATCCTGATCCAGGCTTAATGCAGGTCATCCCTGCTTTACATGCCCTCTTGACTCTCCCTCTCTTGGGTCTTTCTTGACTCCTGGACCCAATTCCTCAGGCTGATCCTCTGGACTGAGTAACCAACCTTCTGCTCCTGCCAGGCCTTCAATAAATTAACATGATATATCTGCCGTTTGTGTCAGTGGCCCGGCTGGTAAACTTCATAATTGACCAGACCAGCCTGCCTGATGATCTCAAAGGGGCCTTATCACTTTGTCAACAGCTAATCGGCAGTGCTGGGAAGCAACACTAGGACTTTATCACTGACATGAAACTCCCTTTCATGGTCCCTCTTGTCATACTCAGTTTTTTGTCGTTGCTGGGCATTCTCTAAATTTTCCTTTGCTAACTTTTGCTTGTCAAGCCTCTCAATCATATTTTACCAATACTGCTGTGTTCCAATTTCTCTCCACCCTGTACCTCCCATTCTTCCCTCACACCTTGTAGTAAGCCCCTAGGCTTATGACCAAATATTAAGTTGAATGGTGAAAATTATTTGATGCCTGGGGTGTATCCCTCAAGGCAAATAATAGCGGTAACAATAAGTCCCACTTTCGGGGCTCGTTTTGGGCACAGCAGCGCAGGAGTCATTTGATAGTCACATTTAGACACTCCACTAGACCATTGGTCTAGGGATGATAAATAGAGGTTTGTAACTGTCTAATCCCAAATACATGACATGTTGCTTTTATAACTCCAAACATGAAATTCGTGCCTTGGTCTGTAATGATTTCCCTAGGCATGCTCACCCTAGATAACCATTTTTAATAGTTCCACAATCTCTGGAGTGCTTTCCAACCTTAGGGGCATGACCTCTGGGTAGTGGGTAGTGTGCCTACCTGGCCTCGAACATCTTGTCCCACGCAGCTTTGGTCTGGGTGCACACCAGTATCTGCCCCGCCGTTGCAGGTGGTCCTTCGAGGAGGTATTTACTCATGACTCAGTCCACCCCTTTCTTGCCTGCCATGACTTTGAATCTTCTTCAGTGGAGGGGCTTGGTACTGCTCAGGCTCCCTCGCTGGCCACTTGTTCCTCCGGAGGTCTTCTGTGAGGCTCCACCTCCCCTCTACCTCGCCGTACACCCAGCCTGGCGGGCCACTGTTGGTCCTGTGGCCACTCTCCCGCATGATGGATGTCTCCCAATCTTTAGGTGAACCTCTCCTCCTGGTTTGCCTCTCTTCCCTCTACACTCAACCCCTCCTGACTTGGGGAAACACAAAATACTTTACAAAAAAAACCTCCACCAGCACCGTGTGTTCCTACCTCGCCCGAGGTATACCTCAGTACTCATATCCGGCCTCCAGGGCCCAATCCTGTCCTCCCAGCACCCGCTTCCCACTTAGGAGCTATCTAAAGCTCCCCCCCATGGTCACGAGACCACAGAGTCATCCCTGGTCTCTCTCATCTTGGCCCCCTTTGGCCCTGCGTAACGTTGTCCTCTCTCTCTCTAGGCCTCCTCGTTAATGTTGCCCCCTCTCTGGGCCTTCTCAGTATCGTTGCCCTTTCTCTGGGCCTTCTCAGTATCGTCTCTCTCCCTGGGGTGTACCCTTGGGTCCCCCAGGTCCCTCCACCATTCCACCTGTTTGGAAGCTGGAGGGAGGACCAGTGCCTCCCCCTTCTCTGCAGAGGCTGCCAGGCTCAGGGTCTCTCCAGCCTCTGTCTTCCTTCCCCTCCTTTCTCCACGCCGGAGCTCCTGCCCTGAGTGCAGGTTTACCTTCACTGCCATCAGCAGCTCTGCCCTCACCAAATGAGGCATTGGATCCTTTTCTGTTGGGGATCACTGTTTCTCGCTCCGCTCTGGGCCTCTGGCAGACCCCTCCGGCTGGGGTTTCTCCCAGCGTCTGTTCCCCCGCCTCTTTGGGGGCTGTCCTCTTTATTCCCGCTGACTGGTAATTGCCGCTGACATCACTGGCTGGCCGCAGCTGTATGAAAGTGTGGCTGATGGCTCGCGCGGGTTCCTCCCAGTGCTCCTGCTTTGCCGCGGGTTTTGCTGCAGGTGAGTACTCTTTCTTAATTTTACTTTTTTCCCCTCAGTTCATCCCCCAACCTCTGCTCCCAGGGCTCCCCCTTTGACCTTTTGGGTCCCCCCATTTGTCTCTCCCTGCGACAGGTAGCGTAGTCTACTATCACTATGATATTGATAGCCCGCACTACTTTTTGTCAGTGGGCCTACAATATCTAATGTATTCCAATCAAATGGTGTATCAATGAGGGGCATCACCATCTGCAAGGGTGCTCTAGGTGGGCACCATTCTTGTACTCTTTGACATTCACCCCATGCCTCACAATGCTGGGTTATCTCCTCACTCATCCCTGGCCAGAAAAACCACTGGTCAGTTTTGGTGAGGGTCTTGTTCCACCCCCTAAAATGTCCACCCACAGGTGTGGCGTGGGCCAAGTCCCATATTCACTTATGAAAAGGGTGCGGCACCATCTGCCAGGTCCAATCACAATTTCCCAGGCATTCTTTTACTCTATACAATAACCTCTTCCAAATTTCAAAAGACTTAATCTGGGCTGTATCACCTGGCTTTCTATGCTGGCCACTTCCTTCTCAAATTCTTCTTCCTTTTCCTGGGCTGTTTTAAACTGGGGCCCCCATTGTCCCCATTCCCAGGTTTATGGGAAGTTCCTTATCAGAGGATATCATCTCCTCCTCAGCAATCCATCCTTCTATGTTGGGCCATCCTTTCTTTTCTAATTCTGCCATTCTAACTTCTCCTAGCACATCATACGGGGTGGGGGAGAGGGAAGGGAGTGGGGGCAGTCCCTTTCTATGATCATTTCCCCATCTAGGTCAGGAACAAATCCTACCTTCATTCTCCCTTTCCTGTTAGCTATTCACACATCAATATAACCCCTCTCACACTGTTCAGCCCTGCCGTGGATGCAATGCATCCTAACCAGCTTGCATCATTCTATTACTGCATCTGGTATTAACCCAGATTTTAGTAGTGTCTTGGAGGAGCCTGTGTCAAGTGTGGCTTGACTACCTGCCCCACCACACAGGCCATCATCATTTGTCTGTCCCGCACTAGTACCTCCTCACTGTGCCGGAAACTGCAGTCCATTTTTTTCGACTGTTTCACTAGCCCCTTGCTTTTCCCTAATTCTAGGGGTCTCACTGCCCTGTTTCCAAAGCTCTTGAGCCCCAAGTATACATTTATGAGCTAAGTGGCCTGATCAGCCACATTTGTAACACATTATACCTTTCCCTGTATATCTCAGTGCCCCGCAATGCTGTTCCTCTTCCTTTCGAGACCCAACCCCCACATTATTTCCCCACTCCCTAGTTGGTTCTACCTCAGATGCTGTAAAGGCTTCAGTGACCCATAGAGATTCCTTAGCTGTTCTGACCCATAGAGCTTCCTCATCTTTGAATTAGGTTGCTCATGTGAAAATTTGCAGAGCACAGAATTGGTTTTCATGAGTATTCAGGCTTCCCAGCTTCAAGTGTCTGAGCTCCATTGGTGCACTAGAGTCTAGTGTGTCCATGTCTGTGCAGAATCTGGATGATGGAGGCTTTGGAGAGGTGCAGATATCATAGAATCATAGAAGTAGGGTCAGAAGGGACCTTGTAGATCTTCAGGTCTGACCCCCTGCCTGGGCAGGAAGAAAACTGGGCTCAAGTGACCCCAGCCAGGTAGGCATCAAGCCAATTCTTAAAGACCTCCAGGGTAGGAGCCAGCACCACTTCCTTTGGAAGCCAGTTCCAGATCCTAGCCACCCTGACTGTGAAGTAGTTCCTATGGATGTCTAATCTAAACCTACTCTCCAACAACTTGTGGCCATTATTCCTTGTTATCCTGGGGGGCACTAGGGGAAACAAGGTCTCCCCCAACCCCTTCTGGTCCCCCCTAGTGAGTTTATAAGGCTGGGCACCTCCCTTGACAGGCAATGGTGAGTAAACCTGGAACTGCTAGTCCTAAACTGTTACCAGATTTGCCCATTACTTTGGGGTGTGCTCATTTATTAGGGATAGTTTCTAGGGTCTTGGTGATTCTGTCAATGTGCTGCTTGTGTTACTATACGGAGCTGTATCTCTCCCTTCTGCAAGCCCTCACCCTCAAAGGAGCTATCTTGCAGGACTCGGTTTCAATGGGACTGGGTTCCTCCAGTCACCAAATCAGTCATACACACAAACACACATACATTAACGGGACACGCCTGACCCAGCCGGGTTGATCAGCATGGACAGGCTGACACCCTCATATGCCAAGAATCAGTTCATCAGAGCAACAATAAACTGCAGTCAGACACAAGCACACAGGTAAACAGAATCCCTCTGAATCCAGCTGGGTGTCCAGCTGACACCCTCATGGGCCAGCATTCAGTTCATAAGGGCACGTCTGAGTCAAACTGGGTCAATCAGCCTGTGCAAGCTGATCCCTTTATGTGTTTCAAACTCAGCACATCCCAATCTTTGGCCTCTTGATGAGCAGACCCCACAATATTTTTGGGCTTCACAGGGATCTTTAGCTTAGGTAAAAGAAGTGTTGCTGCAGAGCACGGGAGGAAAGGGAAGCAGAGAAGGAAAAATATACCCAGTTACTACCAGTTTGACTATAAAAGTTATTTATTGCTAAGCATATGAAATATATAATGGTACTAACAGTAATAGATATGCAAAAGAAAAACAAACACAACCAATTACAGTACTACCCTGGTTTCACTAAGTATTTGGGGAAACTTAGCTCAAGCTTAACTAATACAGTTCAGGTTCAGAAGTTTATGCCTAGAGAGAAAAGAAAGAGAGAGCGCTGGGATCTCACCAGTCCAAGGTACTCAGGTTGCAAAGCTGACAGGCACAGTCCATAGCACAATTCTTGAAGAGAGAGATGATCTCTTCTTCCAGCGTCCCAAGAACAACAGGGGATGGTGTCAGAACAGGAATTTCTTCTTCTTTCTTCTTTCTTTATTCTTCTTTCTGAAGCACCTCTCTCTTCTTCTTGAAGCACACACACTTTTTACAGATTTTTATACCCTCAGTTCAGCTGCTTCAAAGCATCCTTAATTGTGTAAATCATTGTCTTTTCTATTGACAAGGGGTTATCTGGTTTGGAACATCTCAAGAAACTGATTGATAATCAGGAAACACTTAAGATTAGGGAGTAACCAAATACTTGGGAGCCAGCTTGAAATTCCTATGGATGGCAGATATACTGATGGGATATCTCATGGTTTCTTCAGAAACAATAGATAGCTTGCAGCATCAGGATTTTGGATTTTTACTTGTTGTGCACAAGCCTCAGCTTAGCATGACTTTTCCAGATCTTACTATAGTCTTTTAACAGACTTAAGACAATTATTGGGGTGTTCATAACCTTTTGTGGAGAGGACTCCCACCAGTCGTCTCGGGAAAAGTATGACAACACCTGTGATTAGGGCTCCAATGGGCTGGACGTTGTGATGAACCCTGAACCATTGTTCAAATGTTGCCCATACCCCCTCTGACTCGGTCTGTTGCCTCAGCATTCCCTAACCCAGCAACCGAGTTTTAGTCAATCAAGTTTAAATAGGCCTCCCATAATGGGACTGGGGAATGTACAGCCCGAGATGCCTATTAAACTTAGAGGTGTGTGTGTGTCGGGTGGGGAGGGGAAGTCCTTAGTAAATCCAGATTAGAACTGGTCTGATAAATGCTGAGCTGGGTGTGTGTGAACATGGGTTGATTAACATTTGGAGCACAGATTCCCCATCATGCAGTGCTCCCCTGCTTCTCTGGTCCCAGAATTCACTACTGTCTCTGCTTCAGGCTTTCTGTTCTCCATCTCTCATGTAAAGGAATGGTCATCTGGTTCCATCTCGGATGCAAATAAGACCTAGGGCAGTTGTTTCACTCTTGTCACCCTTATTTGGAGGGTCTTAGGTGCGTCTCTCACTGCATCTTAATCAGTTTCATTTAGGTAGAGGAGGGGAGGGAGAGGGGGTGAGTCCTTTGTGAGTCAGACAGACTGCATCCTGTGCCAGGGTTCCCAAGAACACACAGCTGAGATGTAACAAGACTCATAGATCTCTATTGTTTGAGCTAAAAGTGAAGGTTATGGCAAACTCATCAACCCCCTACTGGAGCCAAAAGTGAAACACAATGAATGGAGTTCAAGAGAATGCACTTGGTGGAGTGGTTAAGATGAGATATTGTGGATAAGGTGTCTGAGGATGAGCCTTTATTTGGATGTGTGCTGAAAGTTGGTCCTCATTTGACCCAATGATATGTGGGTACCTTGGAATCAGGCTGAGGAATCAAAAGCAGCCAGATGTAATGCTGGCCATATTTTTATGTGTGCCCTTGGCTACAGATACTAGCCTGATAAGCTCAGCCTCCACTAGACCATGAGTGATGGATAGAGGGTGTGCTGAGTGGGATGTGCTTTCACTAACATCCTGCTCTAGTACGTGTGAGCATTTATACATGTGCGCCATGAAGTGGGAGGTAGGGGGGTGCTTTAATGAGAGCGGCTTCGAGAGCAACTCTCATTAAAGCAACTGGAGCGTCATGTATATCAGCACCCCTGTACTGAAAAATAGCAGTGGAGTGGATTCAACTAAAGCTTGTTGAATGAGCTTTAGTTAAAGCACCCCGGCTGCCATTTTTCAGCATTGGGATGCTGATCTATGTGACACGAGTCTGCTAGAGCATGGCAATTATCATGCTCCAGCAGCCTCAATGCATGCGTATAGGCACCCTTTGAAAGTTGCAATTACAGTTTTCACGCTACTGGGCAGAGGCTGTTATTAGAAAGCCCTGCAGTAATGTAATGGTGTAAAACAGGTGTGATCAACCTCCCTCCTGCAGGCCAAATGGAGACTGCAGAACCATCACATCCAGCCTGTGGGGTTCTTCATGGGTCAGGAAATTTGGTGGTGGGGAGCAGTGGCTATTAATATGGCCAGCCTGCCTCCTGCCAAATTTTAGACCCGGCCCGTGGGTGGACTGGGCACTGCCCATCCAGTCCACCTGGGAAAAAGGTTGAGTATCACTGATGTAAAGCACTATAGTTTATAGGAATAAAACTGTCACTATAAGCTTGCAAACTAAACAAGGAGAAGGTGCAGGCTTGGCTTCAGATGCTGTAAAGCTGGAGGTCACAAGAAGGAAGCAGCACCTACCAGCAACAGGAATGGAAACTAAACGTGAAGCCAGATTTGTCTGTAGTTTGATTATTTTTTTCAAAATGATCCCTTCAATACACCAGCTTAGTAGAAAATAAAACAACAGTTGCCTTTCCTAAATTGACACAAGGGTCTTTAAGTTAAGAACCCTTGTTTATCTGTAGAGCTATCAGCAATAGTATTAACTCTTAATCTCCTGAGGTTTTATATTAAACTGTTTCAATAACGATTCTGCTCTACACCTGCTTCAGTCTATGATCCTGCGCTAACAAATGCGTATAAACTGATCATAACATCCATGGTAGAAGGAGGTTTCTTACCATCAGAGTAGCGAGGTGATGGAACAGCCTCCTTGTGGGGAACGTGTGGAAAAAACCTAATTAATTTTAAAATGGAGCTTGTCAATTAATAAAACGGATTATGTGATGTGGCTGCCTTTAATACCAGGAGAATAGATTTTGATAATCTGGGCACCTTCCAGCCCTGGTTTCTTATGTTAGTTATGATATTCTAATAATCCATTTCCAACCTGATTATGTCTAAACGAGTTATATTAGATAATAGGGATACAGAATTGTTACTGTTAATCTAGGTAATTGCAAATCCAAGCAAAGCTCTTTTCTTATATAAAATATTACGGGTGGGGTTTAGAATTTGATGTCAGATTTTATTTGCCGAATATCTATTTTGGCAAGTTTTATATTGTAAGCACTACCCAAAATTCAATTACAAGGGCTTTCTTTTTACTTAATTAGCTGTGATAATGGTTGCTATACAATATATGCTGGTGGAGCGGGGTGGAGGGGATCCTGTGTTGAGGATTGGATCCTGCATTGAATTTAACCAAACCTTAAACATCCACTGTAAAAATGTAAACACAAGGCAGTTAGGATTCCAGCTGAAAAGACATTAATTGCTGAGCAATTCTCTAATATCTTCCATTTGTGGATCTCATCATGCTTACAATTCCTTGCCCTGATCAAAGTACAGTGAATATAATCATTTTACAAACGGGGAAAACAAAGGCAGGAAAGTCAAAATTGGAAGAGAATCTTAGGGTGAAATCCCTGTTCTCTTGATGTCATTGGCAAAACTCCCACTTACTTCAGTGCAGCCAGGATATGCCTCTGATCTTTCAAATCCTAGTACTGTGCCTTAGTTAAAAGAATGTAAATTATGTGTTGCTGCTATGTCTTGAACTCCACAGTAGACAGACATTTTGGACTACAATGCAGACGGCATTACTTGCCTGCCTTCTCTGTGGTTCTGTGCATTTTAAGTTAGATCTAATCATGTGAGTGTAACTTTATTCTAGTTTTTAACTTTACTTGGGCTGGGTTAGGTACTGTCTGAAGTACTTTGAGTTTTCAGTATTTCAATCACTTAAAAAGAATAAGAAGAGATTTCCCTGGGCAGTCTATGGGTTAGAGCTGTTAAAAGGACTCGGGTTGTTGACCAGCAAGGGTCAGCGCTGCTGCTGCTGCAGAAAAGGATGGTTCAATTACAGAGGCAGAATGACCACAGGCTTCCCAGAGTGCCAGGGTTTTCTAACAGACCATGGCCCAGGACCGAGGGCCTTACCATTCTAATCACAAGCACCTATTTCTCAGTGTGCATGTCTCTGAGGAAAGGAAATAGTTTCTTACCACGCAGTAAGAATCAGATCCTGCCTGCCCATGTGTGTTGTGGCAAGGGGCTCCCTCCTACCCTGGCATGGGCAGGTGCATCTGCTGCAGAGATGCTGTGTGGCAACTTCCCTGCTCCCCACAAAGGAAGGATGGGACTATGGTTTCATTGTCCTGTGTATCATTGCCTTCCTCTAGACTCTCTCCAACTTGTCCACATCCTTTCTATAGCCGGGGCCCAAAACAGTTGTGGGGCTGGTGCTAAGAGATCCTTATCTCCCAGCACTAGCTCCGACGTCACAGAGCTGGCACTGGGAAAAAAGGGAAAAAAGGATCTCCCAGCGCCAGCCTTATAATTGTGGAACTGGCACTGGGAGATACGGATCTCCCAGTCCTACGATCGCAGAGCGGGAGCTGCAAGCTCCCTGCTGCCAGGGCAGGGGAACATTATCCCCACTAATCCTGCACCAGGCAGCTCCCAGGGGCAGGAAGCAATGTCCTAGCCCCCATCAGGAGACAGCTCTCTTATGGCCCCTGGGCTATTACCCCAGGGGGAGCCCAGAGCTCCCCCTGGCTGGTGTAGGGGCTGGTCGCAGGGAGTGGGAGCAGTCTGATGCTAGGAGCAATAAATCTGCTCCTGTGTCCCTGCACGTGTAGACATGTGCTTGGGAAAGTTTATTCTCAAGAAGTTTACTCGAGATTAACAGCTCCTGGAGTATTTGCAAGTGTAGACACACCCAGTGTATCAAGTAAACTTGTAATGAATCTTGTTCATCCACCTCCAGTAGCAACTACCCCTATAGGACTGCAAAATCTAATTAAATAGCTACTCTCTCTGCTGGCAGAGTGATCTGTGCCTATATGGGCAGATGACTCAGAATGGCTCTTTTGAATTACATTGGCTGGGCTCTGATTGAGTCAGTGCTGTCTGTGGTGGTGGCATAGCTGCACGATAGCTGCCGTCTCATGGGACTGTGTGAAAAAAACATTTCTAGAACAATTCTAGGAGAAAACGCTTGTGGTCTATTTGAATAAGAATAAAACTTGCACGTACGTTTCCTGATTTTAGACTCGTTGGGAAGGTGTTGGTTTGATATCTCTTGGGAACATCTCCGTCTCTTCTTCCCCTCTTGACTCTTGCACCCTGGGCCCAGGTTAGTGAACCTTGTAGCCTCTTGCGTCTGCTCTACACAGCTGCACAGAGTCTCACAGATTTCCATGTCACAAGGAGACGTTGCAATTTCCTGCACAGACTTCAAACGGGCCAAGATTTCACCGCGCTCTTGAAATGTACCTCAAATAGGCACGCCAAGTGCTCTTCAGAATAACCTCCTTGCTACTCCCCATGCGATTTCCAAGAATAACCAAACTTCTATGGAAGAAACAGTATCACTTTCAGGGCAGCTGGGCAAATGGCAGAATTTCCTGCTTTAGAGCTGTCATGCACATTTTGCTTCCTATTTGTCTCTGCCTGCAACCTTGTTCTGTCCCATGCCCCCCTCCCATTTTGCCCAGTCTGACTGGAAGGAGCTAGGGAAAGGGCTTTAGGAGCATGCTGACAAGGGTTGGCTTGTGTTGCATGGAGGGACAGTGAATGGCTCCTATAGTAGAGTTCAGTCAAGCTCCCCAGACTCATGAGTTGTGGGGGGAGAAGACGTGGCTCGTCGTTCTGAAGCACCAAAGCACTGTAGGTCCGGTGAGAGCAAAACCCATGTTCTTTGCTGATGCTTGGTGGATTTGGCTATTAGGTGTTGCTTGATTTACCAGCTCAGAGAGGCACCGTGATGCCCTCCAAGCAGATCAGAGCAGAAGCAATTGCAAAAATATTTTCAGCAATTGCTGAAATAAAGCCATTTCCAGGCACTCGGCTTAGTAACAGCATCTGACCATTTTCTTTTCTCTTCTAAGGGGCTGGCTTGTTGGCTCATTATGTTACTGGAACATGAAGGCTGCACGGCTGACAAGGAGAGGAAACTCTGGCTCAGCACTTTCCAGCCCCCAGCCCCCACTCGGCTTTTCCCCTCCATCCCCAGCCTTTACTGCAGAACATCGGCTGCTGCCTAGCAACGGCACCGTGGGCGATGTCTGAGTCCTGGTGGTGGTTGTGAAAGTGGAATAAGCACATAAAAAATAATTTAAAACTCCCCACTGAAATTGGAAGGTTGCACGGCACGGATTTATGAAAGCAGGGGCACTTTCCAGATAATTGCTGTGTGCTATTGCAGTGTCACCTCGGGTCACTGGTCAGATGTCCAGGAAAGGGACAGGTCCCAGTTGCAAAGGTGGGACTTGTCTGTGAATTCTCCAAAAGTTTGCAGGTGTTGTCCATGATTAGCTAGAGGCTGTTTTGAGTGATTTTTGAACAGCCTTGTAGACCCCTAGAGATTGAAAATCTGAGGGTGCTTCCCTCGGAGTTATATGGCAATGATCTGTAGCACTACCTTTGAGCACAGCTGCATCCTTTTTGTAAGCTGCTGTGTTTTGACACTTTCCTGTGGAGCGCTGTCATTGCCGAGCATTGCTATTTGTATTGTGATAATGCCCAGGATTCCCAGTCAAGGATCAGGAGTCCATTGTGCTAGGCACTGTACAAACAAAAAGGGCTTATGTTCTTACTAAGCTGTTTCAGATGGGATTTTAGTTTATGGTAAATACTATTAACATATTCTGAGCCAGCTTGCCAAGTCCACTTATCTGGGTGGAGACTTCCTCACATTGCAGCTATATTATTTTGCTAGGTCTCCTGTTTGCAAAGAAGGATTTCCCTGGATGTTTCAGTGAGTCATTTAAAAAAGCTCCACCTTGCGTTTTTGAGAACATGAACTCATACCAAGTGTCACCCCGTGAGAACTGGCCTCACCCCAGAGAGACACCACTCAAAAGTTTCGCAGACAATTGGGTGAAGCCAAGCGTGTGGCCAATCTCCCTATTTTTTGATGCACTTCATGGCGCTTGGTGTTTTTTTCTTTAAAACCCCAGATCTTGGAGTCATGTACACATATAGGGATCTCAGCTTCCATTAAAAAAACCCAAGGTGTCTTTACACATGCTCTGGGGCTGGAGAGGCAGAGGTGCTTTAATTAAAATGGCTCCAGTTAAAGTGCCCACAGCATCATGTGTATTCAGCGTCCCATGCTTCAAAATGGTGGCAGGGACACGTTTTAATTAAAGCTTGTTCAACTTGAAGCAGACTCGATTAGTCACAGACTCTAATTAGCATATGTCAGAGCAAACATCCAACACGTTTATAGGTGCCTATGTCTAGCTCTTATAGCTGACTGAAGCTGTAAGATATGGCCCATAAGGTGTCAAATCCCAAACAGACAAAAACATTTTTTTAAAACACCTTACAGTTTTTTAAACTGGATGCCTGATTTGAGGGGTGGGGAGCTGTCTCATGACTTCAAAATGCTTAAATTTACATTTTAGTGATATTTCCAGTTCGGCTGGGGTAGACTCCTTGGGGTACCTGTCACATTTCGAGTACTTCTGTGAATTCTGGGAGTTTGCACAGTCATTCTGGACAAGTACGAGCTGGGCAGGGAGCTTCTCATTCTATGTATGATTATTATACATTCATAATAAGATTCTGCTGTTTCCCAGACACGGTTCTACCATGAAGCTACTGCCTAGCTTACACAACAATGTTACTATCAAGAATAGGCTGTAGGTCAGGTGAGAACCACACCTGCTGCACTCTTTGTATGGTGAAGCTGTTATGCTTCTTCCTAGAGCAACTCAATACCATAGGGCCCATTCTTGGCTAACAACGTGGTGATAAACGATTGTCATCACTTGCTGGAATTTGGAGGTTTAACGTACTATTGCAAGATCAGCTGGTGCAAATGGGTTCAGGACTCCATGATAATGATAAACAAGTGTTGGTGACGTCGACTGACTCATTGCCATTAAACTCAACCTTTTTTTTTTTCCTGGAGTCTGTACTCATTCTAGCACTCCCAGCAAACAGCTAGAAAAGGAGGTGATGTCAGACCTAATTCTGTGGGTGTATTGAAAGGAATGTGGTTTCTTTAGTGGCAGTCTAATACTAGCTAAGATACAATCTCGCAGCGGGCTGATAAAGGTTAATCCCTTAGTGAAAGGGCTTATTTCCCACTATTCCCTCATGGGGAGAGGATCATACTAGGTTAATTGGACAGGCTAGAAGCCCCAGGGTTTTGAAATAGATGAAAATGTAACCATTTGGTAAATAAAAAGAAAATGAGGGCTAATTATCTTCACCTACGAGAGGCTGTCAGTTCTGGGGAGGCAAATGTGAACTCCCATTGTGTGGGTGAACATGAACTTGTGTCTGCACGTGCATATTGTTTGTTTGTTTGGGGGGTTTTTTGCCTTTTCCAGAGAGCCGGTACAAACCAATGTTTCCTGACGCAGCCATAAACCCTTGGAGAATTACCCCTCTGCCTTTGTTTGGTTCTTTCTCACTTAACCCATAAACTACCAGTCTGGCAAGCTAAAAGCTAACAAAAGAAGGCAGTTTGAACTTGCTTGAGTAAACCCTCCCTCTTCCCCTGAGGCTTTGCTCATTGTTTTGTGGAGGTGGTGTGATGATATTCACCACAACAAGCAAAACTGGGCTGTGCTTCAGCCTTCAGGACTCCCTCCAGGACCCGCTATGTTGCTGCAAGTTCCCTGGGCCAATTTATAACTCCAAAGGCCATTTTGTCTTCTGTTGGCTTTTAGTTTATTGCGTTGCCCCGATGTGGGTGGCAGAATGAAACTGTGTTTTGTGCCACAGCTTTTTTTCCCTTGGCTCTGAGCTTAGGAAGCATCTGGGGTTTTCTGGCAGGAGAGCAAATGTCATCAAGTCGTCTTCCACCGCTGTCATCCCGAACCCCTCCTGAAAAGGCAGATTTTTCACATTAGTGACCTATTTCCACTGTGTATTAAGAGCAAGAGCAGAGAAAAGTGATTTTTCTCCCTCCTGCTGCACGTAAAACTCTCAGGTCTAAAAGTGTTTTGTTTCAGCATTGGGAGCTTACTGCTGCCTGTCTTCACTTCTCTCCTGCTAAATCATTTAAACACCTTCAGCAGTGCCATTACAGAATAAATATATCTACAACAGGCAAAACAATTTCCATTACACAGCTCTAATGCAACGGCCACCATTTTGGCTAATGTCAAGGATCTCTAGTCATCAAGGCATGACTTCATAGATTCCACTAAAAAGTTGGGCTTGATAATTGGGGGCTGGAACATCTCCTATGGACCAGGCACAAAAGGGTTATGTATAATGTGCTCACTAGTGGGTTATAGAACCACTTGAACCAAAGGAGAACTCCTATAGGTAGCAACAGTACTAGGTAGAAATCCTGCCCATGAGCTAAACACTAGAGGTTAATACCACCATAGGGGGCCCAAGAACAGGGTCTATCCACATGCATCTAACTGTAGACATTAATGAAATGTTGTTGTAATTCACAGAAAACTTCCTTGAAGAGCTTTTGTACTTCATCTTCCAAATGACTTTCCTTACTGCAAAAGGAAATTTAAGTCTTGGGAGACAGGCTTGCAGTGTTAGTTTGGACTTCATGAATTTCCAGGGAAAGGGATATGTGTGGGAAGCAAGAAACTGCTCTTTGTCTTGGTCTGTAATTTAGAATCAACTCTGGAGACGGAGTTGGTCCTTTTATATTGGGTATTAGTGTTAGACAATGGTTTCTGAAAGTGTGGATTAGCCAGCTGAATACAAAGAAAGGATGAGCCTGCATAAGAGACATGTAAGAGAAGACTGATTTACTAAGAACTCCAGAAAAGTGTTGTTTCCACAACTGTAAGGATAAACAGTCTTCCTCAGGTATATCTTATGTACCTAGCTATTAAAAATAAAGCCTGTTTTTTTTGAGAGAGGAATTTTTACCAATTTCCCCAGGAATTTAGCCAGATTTTACCTTCCTGTGGGCTACGGACAGACATTCAAAAAGCCCGAGTCTGAACTGATTCAATCTTTGCAGGTTAGTCTAATTTGGCTAGGCTAAATCACTTTGTAACTGTACAGACATCCCAGACATGCAGGCACATGCCTGCAGTGGCTCAGGCTAGAAGCCAAGGGGTGCTAGGGCAGCCCTCCTTTCCCTTGAATAGTGCTGAGCTGGCCAGGCTTCAGCAGGATGCTTTGATTAGAGAGAGGTCTCCTCTGACCAGCCCAGCAGGGAATTGATAACAGTGTTTATCAGCCATAACTCAGTGTTTATCACTCCATTAAGAAAACAACAGAGGAACATTGCCAGTTATCTGTTGATTCTCCCTTTGTCCCATCTGCCACAGCATGGACTGTAGCCAGCATGTGGTCTGTTTGCTAATGCTGGAGGTGTCTGAAAGACAGAGGGGATGGCAAGGGGAGGGTGGAGCAGGGACACCTGCAGTCTGTGCTGAGGTCCAGCCAGGGAGCAGAGGGGAGGGGTCAGCTCTGCTGTGGAGCAGAGATCCCCGCCCAGTCCAGAGAGCATGCTGGGATGCTGGGGATGTCTGATTTAACTTAACCAAGCAAGGGGTCTGGGACAGACATTGCATAAATTGGTTTGACCCAAATCAGTTAAGCCTGATGCTACATTCAACCAGGTTTATCTCAAACCAGTTTCAGCCATTTTCAAACTGCTTTATGTGCACTGAACATCTGTTCTGTTACAGGTTTAAACCAGTTTCTAATCACTTAAACTGGTTTATGTATAATGTCTGTCCCTAGCCATGAAGTTTAAATTATGGGATTTATTGCAAATGTTTTCTCTAGCAAGAACTGTATGCTCAGCTTCCCTCCAGGCTATAATATAAACTCCATTTCTACTTTATTAACAAATTATTCTGGAAGAATAAATTGATGGGGCCAGAGACATTTGTATCTGAGGAATTAGATGATTAAAAGCATCACATGTTAGTGCACTCAAGATGGAACAAAAGTAGCAGTACTACCATATTTAATCAGTCAGAGTGTCTATAATGGAGTTGTGGGGGAAATCATTTCTGTAAGGAAAACTTCATGCTAGAAATGGGTATTTTGGCTGGCACCATGATGCTATACAAGTGTTATGTAGTGTGTCAGCAATTCAATACGATGCTCCATTCTTTGGATCACTTATCCGTTATTACCTCACACAATGAGTATCTGATACAAAATAAAAGTGATGGATGCCAAGTGAACTGGTGAGTGGGGATAAGTTATTGTGGTTCATTGACTAACCAAATTACTTTGGGGTATTTAAATGCATCTCTAGCTCTTTATTCTGCATGGGTTATTGTATGTGAGTTCTGTGAAGATTCAGCCTCTAAAAACTTAACCTATTCTATTCCTTGAAGGATATTAAGAATCAAAGAATCGTTCTAATGTAGCAAGGGGACCTCAAGTCCAATCTTCAGAGCCAACAGGCTTAGGATCTGGGTTCTGAGAGAATTTAGTATTTAGTAGAGAAAATAGTAGTATTACCTTATATTTTCAAAAGAGTTTATCTGAATAAGTGATTCAGTTCAATCTAAAGGTTATTTGGAAATACAGGCTGGGTTTTTTAACTCTCTAAATATTTAGCCAGTTGGCTGCACTACTTTGAGATACAGATTATGGTGTGCAATCTAATAATGTGTTTGTTTGACTTTATTATTACCCCACCCTCCATTTTACTCTTATTTTTCTCTCTACTAATAGAGAAATACTGAAAAAGATTGACATGTTTTCCACTGAGAAATGAAAACAGCTGTTACTGAAGCAGGGAAAATCCCTCAACAAGTTTTTTCTATCCACACAAGTAAAACCTTGGATTGTCTTAGTCTGCATTTGCGTCTTTCTTGCTTTCAGTTCTGGAGAAGACTCTAGCAAACCAAGACGCAGAGATGTTTCCATCTGTGGGGAATTAGAAGCTGATACCAGGGAATGCGTGAGGAAGGCAAATTTTAAACTTGTGGAAACAAATATTCACTTCAGAAAGCTCTTCAACAAGCAGAACTGCAGAAACAATACTGTGTGATCTATGTTCCCCATCGAAAGTAATGAACAAAGCCCGCATTTCAAATATGAAGCAACACATTGCTTGTGAATTTATCTACAAACCAAGAATTGTTCTTAGAAGTCATTCAGATGAATAATGGATATGTTCAAGAAAATCAGAAGCTGCTTATAGACCATTCGTAAATAGAAAAGATGTTAAATTTGTTTTAAAAAAAAAATCAATCCACTCTCCATTTTTATATAAACTTGTCAAAATGAAAACATCACCAAGATATTAAGTGGACAGCTTTATAAAAATAACTGGGCAAAAAGAAGGGAAATAGTCAATTTCAAAAGAAATTTCAGTAGCAAATACCAATTTACCAAAGGGAGGAGAGGGGAAGACCGCACAGGTATCCTCAGAGAGATAACCTACACTAGGGAAATTTTGTCAGACATTTGTGGTTTGATGTAACTGCCATCCAGACAGAGTAATAATCTTCCCTATTAGATCAAAGACTTTAAACAATATTCTGTTTGATTTTTAGTGCTTTCTGACATTTTTATGAAAACTGTAAATGTTAAACTCATTAACCTAAAAATGCCCATATCTTTGTTTGCAGTGGTTGAGTCAAGGAGATTGTGATAAAGTTGAATTGAGAGAGAGACTGGGAGCTGGAGAGTGCAAAAACCACAGATCAGGTGGATTATTCTTCTCAGATAAGAATAAGCCCCTACAATAATTTGGCAAATAAAAACTTTAAATCAAATACTGTATTATCTATGTGCTTTAGACAGATAAATATTATCATGGAGATTGAGGACTTGGGAGAATTCACAGACTAAGCAAGGAGGTCTGTTCATGTTAGATCTATAGGGGGCAATCTTAGCCTTTTCCTGGCCACCAGTCTCTAATGTTCATATCTCCTTATAATGTAACTAATGTCCTGTTACTGTTGTTGTCCTATACAGTTGTCTGTTGGGTTATAAACTGTTACACATTTTGTTTAATTAACATTTTAACATTTATTCTAATGGTCTGGGCGCTACTGCAGAAAATAAAAATAAAATCACAACTCATTAGCAGAGGTGCTGTTTCAAAGTGGGTGTTAACAAATAAAATCACCCTTAAAATATTAAACTAGTTAATTGCATCGGGTAGCAAGGTCAGCTCAAAGCTCTATATGCTTAGGGGATGTGGAATAGCTGATTGCTTAATTCTGTGCAGTGATGGATTTGTTACAAGAGGTAAAAAGCTTTGTTAATGGCTATCTCTGGTTTCATGATCTTATAATATATAAACAGTAGTGGTGTCATCATTTTTAGTGCATACTAGATAGCTTAGGACAAAACAGACAACCGATTTGTGGAACCATGGGGGTCCACAACATATCATCAGCAGTTCTGCAGAGACTGGGAGTAATGGCAGAGTGAGCTAGGAGGTGGTGCATCATCATGGCCAGGCTGGTTACTTGGCTCCACATCAGCTTTTAGGATAGGAGTAAGGGTCTCGGGGCAAAAGAACTGATATATGAAGGGTTCTGTGACTCGAGGAAGTTTGATATAGGTTACTTATCTTTCATGTGCAGAATTAGGTCATATATCACCATCTGGAAATTTGTTCTTCCAGGAAGTTCAACTCTGTCCTCAAACCTGTGGTAACAGTGATGCCACTGTGTCATTGAATAACGATGGTTGACAAGCACAGTAGTTATGTCATTCCCATAATGGGAGGCTTTCGGTAGTGACTTGTCCAAGAAACGTGTGGCTCAGGGAACAGGTTCTTTTAATACTCTCAGCAAATTCTGGCTGTCTTCTGCACTGCTGGTTCCTAGGTGCCATGGGAGAAATCTTTTGTTGAATTTTAAGAGCAAGTAATCCTAGAGTAAGTCTGCCTCTTTTCCTTCTGTGTGTGTGTAAGCACAAGTAACTGAACCAGATTAGATAGAAACCCACATTTCTAAAGGTAAGTAGGTCTGGTAAAAAAACAAAAAAACAAAAAAAAGGGGGGGGAGGGTTCATAGAAAACATAGGCGACAGGTAGGGGGTGAATGGGGGGGCACGTGCCCCCCCTGACTGGACCAGTGTCCCCCCTGTCGGCCGACACTGATACTGTCGGTAGGGCTGGTGCCCTACCAACAAGGCTGCTGCTGTTGGCAGCTTTTGTGCGTGCCTCCCCAGATTCAGGAGGCACCGGTCACCCATGATAGAAAATTATTTTTTTCATGAATAAACAATAGCTTTCGCCAAAAATATTCAGGTTTTAATTCTAAAAAACAACAATCCATATTTTCTACAGGAATATGCTTTTATTACACTACTTTTGTTTCCATTTGTGTCAATGAACTCTGGAAAAAAACATTTCTCAAGCCACGTTGTCATTATAAGTGTAAAAGTGCATCCTAGTCTGACATGCATTGGGTTAAAGAGCAGTAGACTGAAGCAGGGTGGGGTGTGATGCTGCTTTCCTGGTTTTGTTCAGCCAGTCTATCACATCAAGGAACAATCTTTCACAGGCAATTTTAAATGCCTTCTGACTACCCACAGTCAAATTTTTAAGCAGCTCTGTCTTTCTCAAGTCTTGCCTTGGATTCCTGCTAGTGTTTCAAAATTGGCGACCTCTGTTTTTCATTCGGGAAGATCCCTGCCCTGTCTGAAGTCTTCACATCATCAAATTTGCTGGGCCCCCTGGTTTGTTTGATAGATGCCATAATCTGCAATGTCAAGTCTCACTGCCTGCTTTTTCAAAGGAAAATATTTTCAGTGCTCTGTCACTGGGTGTCAGTTTAAAATCTGGGCTCCAGCTAACCTGCAAAGAGTAAATAGGATGTGTCTGGTGTCTCTGCGTGAGCAATCAGTAGGTGAAGCTTCCAGTAGCACGGGGGAAGAAATGTTTTCATGTGCACCATTGAAATGATCAAACAGGACTACACAAGTCCTCACCAAGGGCTATAGCAATTCATCTCCCCAAACGCACTAGAGATGTTAATTCCCTCTGGGGGCAAGCCGTTAAAATCCAGTCGGTGGGTCATTAGGTTTTAAAGAGGAACACGGCTCATTTTTAACACAAACAGCCGAGTCATTCTAGCTGCTTGCATCGTGTGCCATCATATTTAGAAAGCCTTCAGCGTAACCATGGGAACGGGTTCTTGCTTAAGCAAAGCCGGTTTGTGCAAATTCAGTTCCTTCTGAATTAGCTGAAGATGATCTGAGGAGGTGTGTGAGGGAGAGGGGAGCTTTCATCTCGTTTGTCCCTGAGCTGCCTGCTGGTTCTAATAAATTTAAAGAAAATAGCATAAATTAAGGCCTCCTTTGTAGTTCCATTCACCTCGACACTGTTTTCGTGGGCTTTTTCTGACTGGATTTCGTTGCCTTGTACAACAGAGATAGATATCTCGGCCTACCTTTTAATAGTTAGAGGAACGCTTTGGTCCCCCTCCCCTTGAAGCCCAACACTGAGTTACTTAATATCCTCAAACCTAACCTTGCACCTGGACAGCCAATGAGAAGTTTAGCACCAGTGTCGGTGGGGCGGAAGTCCGACCTTTACTTCTGGAACAGCCATGGGAAGTGAAGCACCAGATGGGCAGCATGCAAAATGTCAGCCCTACTGGCCTTGAAGTCAGTAGGGGTTTTGCCATTGTTTCCCAGGGAAGAGTTTGGGACCCAACGGGTGAATTTTAAGTATGCAACTACAAGTGCTTCTGTCTGTGTCTTGTTTTGACACCGACTAGAAGAGACGTGCAATTCCCAGCAATATGGAGCCCTAGAGTTTGCTTATGTGCTACCACAGGACTAAGAAATTGCCCTCACTTCAGGCGTTTTTTGGAGGTAGACAAGCTCCAAATGACATCTATTAGCATATTTGATCCAGCAAAACACACTCCAACAAATATTTGCGGTAGCAGGTTTTGTCAGTTTCCTTATGTTATTGCTAGTAATCGCCTTCTGCTCTGTTGAATTCAGAGAGGATTGACAAGGGTTTAGCTTAATTCATAATGCCTTTTGCTTTACCTTTGTCCCATGGTAATGCAAGACTATGGTTTGGACTGCATTTGCAAGACTTCGTATTTTGTCCTCCCTCATCTTTATATAATACCTCAGATTATTGGAATACCCATACACAGTGCCGTAGCAAGTGGGGGGCAAGCAGGGCGACCAGCCTAGGTGCTGAAGTGAAGGGGTGCCAACAAGTACTGCCCACCTGGGGTGAGCCGTGGGATAGACCCATGAGTCCCTCATTTGGGCGCGGTGCTAGGACAGGGGGAGGGCGGCTCCCGCAGCTGCGTGCCCTCCTGGGCAAGCATGGGGATCTGTGCATTGAGTGAGGGTGGGAAACTTTCTTCCTCCAGCACTGCTCACACAACCCTAGCACTCTGTCTCAAGCTAAGGAATATACATAAGCACATGCTTAACTGCCAGTGAATTCACATGCTTAAGTGCTATCCTGAATAGAGAGACTTTCTTTTAGCAGTGTATTTCTGCATCCTGCCACCAAATTCCAAGTTCCACTGTGAAGTGCGACAGATACATAGCTAGAACTTGTATAGAAAATGGGGACATTTTTTAGCCAAGTATTCATGGGGAGAAAAAATTGTCCCTATTTTTGTCTGAAAACGTTGACATTTTTCAAGCAGCTGTATACAGCACTAAGAATCTGATTCAGAGCCCAGTGGAATTGGTGTAAATATTCCCACTGACTTCAGCTTTAGATAAATCTCTCAAGTACAGACAGTATTTTAAATGTATTCAGGGGCTCCAGTGAAACCTCCAGGAGTCTGCATTTTGGACATCCTTCTCTTCTGGGGCTCGCTGCCTCCTCCCCTGCTGCAACAGATACAGTTATAGTTTTTATTTTTATATTTTGCTTGCTTTTATTATTTTCTGCAGATAAAGAAAAATTATCCACCCAAAAGCACAGTGTGTGAGCCAGCTATACTGCCTGCCAGCTCAGGGAAGACCATCTGGGAATACTGTAATAAAAAAAAATTGCTACAGCTATTAGGTATTAAGCTGAAGACAGAACTGAATTTGCACCATTGTTTGGCTGATTGACTCTCCATATTGTGAGAATTGCAAAATACTTTGCCAGGAGTAGGAAAATTGTAAAGATTTAGGAAAAATTATTGATTATTTTCATATGCTGGTTTATTCTTAGTAGGTTACAATGCCCCGTCATGCTGAAGCGGGGGAGGGTGGTGGCTTTTGTGTAGATCTGAGCAAGTGAGTCAGGATATCTGAATGCGCAGTCTCCAAAGGCATCCAATGTTCCTGACACCTGCAGAATTTCTGTTTCTATCCTGTAGGGTGGAGTTAAAAGTTAGATTTTTCAATTAACCTAGTTTGCAGCTTCCTTGGGTGTAGAATTGGCTATGGCCAGGATTTCCATGCAATAAGCTCCACTAGCTTATCACCAGTGATCTGAGAGTTTTTCTTTTCTTTTCAAGCCTAGTGAAAAATACGTTGCTATTTCTGTTTCTCCCCTGCTTTCCAATCACACAGCTCTTCCTTCTATAAATAATGTTTATGGAGAGAATATAACTAAGCTTACTTTAGGGAACATTTCTTTACTTTACCAGTCGTGCCATATACTTACTATCACTGGAGTATTTAAAAACTATATCTTGATAATAGGGCTGTGCAAAAACGGCACCGTTCCATTTCGACTTGGGTTTCAACATTTCGACGGAACAGTGTTTTGTTCCAAATTTCATTTTGATTCGAAACTGCTGTTCCGTTTCGTTTTGTCAAAACAGTTTTGCTGTTTCAATGCTGTTTCGCTGTTTTGCCCATGGGTTATAATGGGGAAGCTCAAAACAGCCTATAACTTTGTCATTTCTGGCCTGATTTGGATGAAACTTGCAGGAATGGGAGTCCCTGCTGAGGCCACAAAGCCTGCCAGCTTTCAAGGAGATAGGTGCAGGAGAAGTCTGGGTTCTGAGGCCCTGCACCTCCGCCCGCTATCAGGCAAAACAATGCTGCTTTTTATACGTTTTTTTTCCATCCCTCCCTCAGACCACTGGGATTGGAAGGGACCTCAGGGAAGGATGACAGTCACTGGCCAGCTATCAATAATGAGAGCACTCCTTCCCCACCTGCTTCTCCCGCCTTCTCCTTGCTTTAGTTTCTGGTTCTCTGCAGGCAAGCCCAGCTTGAGCTTCAAAACTCAAAATGTTTTGAAAATTTAGAAATGTTTCAACGTTCCTCATTTCGAGGCTGTTTCAAAGCTCTCCTTTTCATTTTGATTGTGCTGTTTTGAGCTGGAAACGAGTTGAAATGGCGTCAAAATGAAACTGCCTGCAAAATTTCACACAGCCCTATTCGATAATACACTTCAAATATGAATAGAAAGGCACCAAAGAGTTGAGTAGTGTAGTACAAGAAGAGCATCTAGAAGTGTACAAATTCTTTGTGTGGCTATATGCAATATGTCAAAAGCTGTTCTTTCACTGATGAAGTGACTAAGATCAAACATAGCATCTTAAAACTAATTGGAGATTGTGAAAGGACTGTGGAGCAACTGAGTTAGGACCTCAAGGCTTGGCCCACTGACTCTCTTGAAATGACCTCCTGAGGTCCCTTCCAACCCTAATTTTCTATCATTCTATGACCCTGGTGGATCATGACACTTAAGTGTTATAAATCTAGGTTCTGTATTTTAGCAATGGATACCCACCATTGTGGATATGCTTCTGACAACACAAACACAGACAGAACAGACAGAAGTGACAATTTGCACTTGATCTGGCCCTTGAAAGTGCTCTACAGCTGTGACCAAACAGAAGTGCACAGCTGCAGAGAATTTTAAAAGGGCTTGATCCTGCAAAATTCTGAGTCGTCATTGCATGAGGGTTCAAATGAAGATGCTCCAAAACAGAGCACCATCAGCAACTTGTTTCTGTGCATGCCAGGAGCAGGGCTGGGCTGATGCAGCTCAGCCCTGCTCCTAGCACTGTCTTCAGAATGGGAGGGGGGAACAGAGCTGAAGGAGTTCAGTCTGGGATTATTTTCAGTTGGCACTGGAGGATGGGGCAGGAGGATTGGAGCCAAGGTGGGGGGTATCCAATTCATCTTTCCCAGCCTCCAGCACTGGTTGAGCAACCCCCAAAACGAGCTCCCTCTGCTCCCTCCCCCACTTCCTGTTCTGAAAACAGAAAGGGGGCTGGGAGGGGGGAGAGGCATTGCTAGGGGAGAGTGGCTACAAGCTCACAGCTGCACTAAACAGAAAGACAATCTCCCAACACCCAGGACACAACAGCAAATGTATTTTGGGTCCAGGGGATCACTTTAACTCATGGCGCTTCTTGCACGGTGCTATGATTTGCAATGGGGAGCTGCTCTTCTGTCTGTTCCTTAAAGATGATTTTGCATGTTTAGCATGCTTTCCATCTGAGGATCTCAAGGACAGTAAATTTGGGTTAATCTGTTGCTTTTAAACTACATTTCTTTTCCTCACTCATCTCGCTGATAGTACCAGCAGCAAGAGCAATGTCCCTCTGTTTCCTTCATCTGCCATCAGCTGAAGTATTTACTGTAATAAGCCTGCAAAAAGGAATGGAAACATTAGCAAAATGAGCTGAATGTAAAAGGGAGCTTCCAGGAAACTCTCTTGACACTAAAAATAGTTTCCACATAGATTTCATAGACATTACGACTGGAAGGGACCTCAGAAGAACATTGAGTCCAGCTCCCTGCCCCAGGAGCAGGAAGTCAGATAGGGTCAAAGCATCCCAGCAAGATAAGCATCCAAACATTTCTTAAAAGAATCCAGAGTAGGTGCTTGGACTTTGGGGAGAGTCTATTCCAGGCCTTGTAAAGATAGTAAAGAAGTTTTTCCTTATGTCCAGACTAAAATGTTCTTGGAGGAGTTTTTGTCCATTGGACCTTGTTATCTTTTGGGGTGCTCTGGTGAACAGGTGTTCCCCCAGATCCTGATGCACACTCCTTATATACTTACAGGCTGCCACCAGATCACCCTGAGCCTGTGCTTTTCCAGGCTGAAGAGTCCCAGGGCTCTCTGCATAAGGCCTGTTCTCTTGCCTTCTGATCATGATCATGTGCATGGCTCTCCTCTGGACTCTCTCAAGCTTCTCCACATCCTTCTTGAATTGTGGAGCCCTGAATTGGATGCAGTACTCCAGCTGCAGCCCCACCAAGGCCAAGTACAGAGGGAGGATGACATCCTGAGATTTGCTTGAGAAACATCTATGGCTGCAAGCCAGTTTTGTTTGCTTTACCACCTGTGACATTGCATTGGTGTCTCATGTTCACCTTGTGGTTAATCATGACCTCAAGTCCCTTTTGGCCGTGATGCAAGAGAGCATAGCACTGCCAAACCTATAAGCGTGATGCGGGTTTTTTTCTCTCACCCTGGCCATTTGGCATCATGTTAGGCAAGGCAGTCCCTTTGGGCTGGTGAAAAACTCTCCCTGAGGAAGCTTTGTAACTATTCAGTTTTGGCTGAGTGCTCTTTCCATGAGATGTCTGGGTAGTTGAAGTCTCCCATGACAACCATGCACAGGAGACTTCATAGGACAATGCTATGCACATTTCCAGTCTAAATTCTAGTCCCTCTGGATATGTGTTTGTGACCGCCGGGTCTCAAGTAATTGGACATGTGCTACCTTGGCTCGTGCACGGAGGGGTATATGCCCTACAGCCTCCCAAAAAGTGCCGTGCTGGTGTTCCCTCCTCGGGAAGCTTTCCCCTAACTCTTCTGCCACGACTTAAATGTTTCTCAGTGGCGGGAGTGGCTATCCCAAGGGTCTTCCATGGCACAGATGTCCCGGTGGTCACTAGTGGGGCTCTGCCACCTCTACACCCCGTCCTCATGCCACCTTGATGAGTTGTTCCAAGCTTGTGACCCTGTACCTCTTCCTCTGCTACCACCAAGCCTCATGATTTAACGCCTCTTCAGGATACCGACTTCTGAGGCCGATTACCTTATTCTGTCCTGCGTTATGTTTGCTGGTCTTACTCGTGGGGTCCATCCTATCCTGGGATTAGCTTCCCCCTGACCGTAGCTCGACGGGCTGTCTTATGAATTTTGTACCATCTCTCCCACTCCTCGCCCCTTCTCCTAATCCTCAACCCCTTCACTTGGGGAAACTCAAAGAAACATACCGAAAAGACAGAACAAAAAGCAACTCCCTTCCCAGGCCTCTTACTTCAGAGACCCTGGGCGCCGAGCTCCCTACAACTTGCTATGAGCTAACCCCTGCTCGGGTCCTCTCTTCTCCTCCTTCCCTTGACTTTATAAGCCCTGGGCTATCTAGCTCCTTTGCTGTCTGGAGCATTCCTATCTGGAGGCTTCCCCGTTCCCCAATGAGTGGCCGGTTCTCCCTCACACTCAGGATCGAACCCTGAGTGCTGTGCAGTCCCTCTGGCTGCTTCTGCTGGTGCTTTCTCTCTGGGTAGAGCTCCTCCTCCTCCCTCCGGCCCTCACTACTCCCATCTGCGGTGAGGATTCCTGTGCATCCTCCACTGTCTCCCCTGCCGTTGGAACTCTTGCTGGCTGGCAGAGCCACTTCCCCCTCGCCTCCGGCACTGGCAGCTCATAGCTTCACTTAAAAAAAAGTAATAAAGGGGTGCCCTGACTCTTGTGTAGTTTCTCAACTGGCTATAATAACTCATGTTTCTGTTTTTCTCATTCTTTTTTTTTTTTTTTATTCCTGACATGACACTCACTTTGCCTTAAGTTTTGGAAGCAAGAAACCCACAGCAGATATAAAATGGCATAGCTCCATGGAAGCTAATGGTGAGATGTGCTGCTTTATACTAGATGGGTGTGTGTCCAGCACTACACAAGACATTTATTTTGGGAAACAGAGTACACAGAGCATGGCCTACTTCACTGTGGTGCTCCCATCCTGAGGTATAGCTATTCCTTCTGTTTCTCCATGTCCCCTATAAAATGGGCACAACCATCTTTCCTTACCTTGTATTGACTATGAGGCACTCACATAATCAGGTCATACTTAGTAGAGCTACGGGGTAAAATTCATAGATTCATAGATGTTAGGGTCGGAAGGGACCTCAATAGATCATCGAGTCCGACCCCCTGCATAGGCAGGAAAGAGTGCTGGGTTTAGATGACCCCAGCCAGATGCCTATCTCACCTCATCTTGAAGACCTCCAGGGTAGGTGAGAGCACCACCTCCCTTGGGAGCCCGTTCCAGACCTTGGCCACCCTAACCGTGAAGAAGTTCTTCCTCATGTCCAATCTAAATCTTCTCACTGCTAGCTTGTGGCCATTATTTCTTGTAACCCCCGGGGGCGCCTTGGTGAATAAACACTCACCAATTCCCTTCTGTGCCCCCGTGATGAACTTAAAGGCAGCCACAAGGTCGCCTCTCAACCTTCTCTTGCGGAGGCTGAAAAGGTCCAGTTTCTCTAGTCTCTCCTCGTAGGGCTTGGTCCGCAGGCCCTTAACCATACGAGTGGCCCTTCTCTGGACCCTCTCCAGGTTATCCGCATCCCTCTTGAAGTGTGGCACCCAGAATTGCACGCAGTACTCCAACTGCGGTTCGACAAGTGCCCGATAGAGGGGAAGTATCACCTCCTTGGACCTATTCGTCATGCATCTGCTGATGCACGATAAAGTGCCATTGGCTTTTCTGATGGCTTCGTCACACTGCCGACTCATGTTCATCTTGGAGTCCACTAGGACTCCAAGATCCCTTTCCAATTCTGTGCCACCCAGCAGGTCATTTCCTAGGCTGTAGGTGTGCTGGACATTTTTCCTCCCTAGGTGCAGCACTTTGCATTTCTCCTTGTTGAACTGCATTCTGTTGTTTTCTCCCCACTTGTCCAATGTTCTGAGAGAACATTTTCTTTTCAAAGAATCAGCAAATTCAAATGAAATCAAAATGTTCTTGGGGTGGGTGGGAGTTCAGTTTCAATGAAACCTGCCTTGTTTCCTGCCAGTTTGTCTCCTTGGTAGCTTAGGTTTCTGGGTTCATACTCCAACTTCCCTGGGCATCCCTGGGCCTAGACCAGGGGTGGGCAAAGTCCAGGCCATAGACCAAATTGGGCCCGCTTCCCAGAAGCCTGGGCAACCAATGTGGGGACACGGTCAGTAAGGCTAACCGTGCCTTGTCATGCACCCACAGATGCATCTCAAGCAGGTCCAAGGAGGTGATCCCCCCCACTCTGTACAACACTGGTCAGGCTGCAATTGGAGTACTGTGTCCAGTTCAGGGTGCTGCACTTCAGGAGGGATGTGGACATCATTGAGAGGGTCCAGAGGAGGGCCACTCACATGATCAGGGGACAGAGGAGAGGCTAAGGGACCTGAACCTGTTCAGCCTCCACAAGAGAAGGCTGAGAGGGGATCTGGTGGCCATCTACTAACTGGCCATGGGGGACCAGCAGGCATTGGGAGAGTTCCTGTTCTCCTGAACACTATTGAGAGTAACAAGGAATAACAACCGTAAGTTGACTGAGAGTAGGTTTAGGCTACACATCAGGAGGCACTACTTCACAGTCAGGGTGGCTAGGACCTGGAACCAACTTCCAAGGGAACTGGTGCTCGCTCCTACCCTGGAGGTCTTCAAAAGGAGGCTAGATAATCACCTTGCTAGGGTTGTTTGACCCCAGTACTTTTTCCTGCCCATGGCAGGGGGTTGGCCTTGATGATCTGCTCAGGTCCCTTCCAACCCTACCAACTATGAAACTATGAAAGCCCCTGCTTGCATCACTGAGGCCAATTTCCATGGAGACCCCAGCAGCAGGGGGGCTGTGATAGCCCCATGCCAGGTTTTCCATGGAGACTGGCCCCAGCAGTGCTGGCAGGCTGCATGACTTGGCAGGGAGTTGCTTTGGGGCCAGGATCTTGTGGTGACAGCATGGTCTGGAGCTAGAGCAAAACTGCGAATCAGACAGGGGTGTGTGGGCAGCGGATTGTGGCTCTGCCCCAGCACTGGACCATGCTGTCACCACCGCAAGATCTCAGCCCCAGCCCTGGAGCAGCTCCCTCCACAGCCACACACGCTGCCAGTGCTACTGGTGCTATGGAAACCCTGGCCCCGTGCTGTCACAGCCCTGCCACTGCTGGGGTCTCCATGGAAACCAGCTACAATGTGGGCCGGGGCTGCTGGGAAATGGAGTCTGTTTGCTGGTCAGATCCACTGTTTTGCCCACCTGTGACCTTGGCTCTGCTTTAATTGGGAGGCAACCCAATATCTTTTTAATTCTCTATGAAAAGGAATTCATGGGGCAGGCTGACTGCTGGAGTCCCACTTCCCTTTTATGGAGAATTTTAACATTTTTAGTTATTGTTGTGAAACAGAATTAAACAACATTTTGCAATATCCAACACTTCTGTGAAGTGGAATTAGCATTTTCTGCACAATTCTAATAAGCACCACAGACAGGATTTCTGAAAAGGCTTGTGGCTCTTAGCAGATGCTTTAGTGAATATTGCTGAAGCTTCCATGCAAGCAGTAGTTTCAAGTGAATCTGATTTTTATTTGCATCCTCTTACCAAGCACCCGTCTGATATTTTTCCAGGAAGTGTTACTCAGTGTGCTCTAACTTCCACTTATTTGATGGGTAGAGACACGTGCTACAATAATTTAACAGTACAGTGCTCACTGGTGAGATGGCAATGCTAACATCTACCTATCTCTTGAAATGAGGCTTCTTTCTCAAATTACAGGGCTATGGACAGAGCGGTGGAAAAGGGTAGAGCAGTACAAGTCACATGCACACAACACCCTGATCAGCGTGGTCACAAAACCAGCTCCAACAAAACATCTCATCCATACAGACCTATGGTGTTTGGATATAAGATTCATACGTGGGGTTGTGAGCTCTTTCAGTGCTGAGGGGCTAACACAATGGAAAGGCAGCGTTGGACAAGAGGAGTTGTGGCTCTGATTTGCAAACCCACATTTTGATCATAACAAGAAATTGAAGGTGAGATCTGTTCCTGTCCCAAGGTAGTTTTGTGTGACCCTGTAACAGGGAGTCAGAAGCTCCTGTTACTTTGCACGAGATTGCAGCTGAACATGGGCTAGCTGCAGGAAAGTAGGCAGCTAGGGACTTACAGGCTGAAAGGACTTACTGCATGGCTATGTGCTTAACAATAAGTTAGTAGGGCAAAGCCTGGGGAAGGCAGCAAGAGAACAACTTTAGCCTAGGCTTAGAAAAAGCAGTAAGCTGCTCAATAAGCTGGGTGTGGACACACCTGTGGCCGGTCAGAGGCACATCGGGCCAGAAGAGGAAGAGCCCAGGGGCTATAAGTGTGGGTTCCTTATATATGTGATGCACGAGGGTAGTATGGCTTTGAACTCTGTGGGGAGAAGAGCTCTTGCTGGGTCAGGCACTCTCACGGAGCCAGTAAGTGGAGAGATGCCTTTGGCAGCTGGGTAATAACCCAGAAGGGGACTTTGAGTGCTTGTAGTAGGAGTGGTTGCTTGTTTTTCTGTTGTAGTTTTAAATGGGAAGACTGTGTAGTGGCTGTAGGGATGGATAGGAGGCCATGCAGGGGTGCCTGGGAGGAACTTCAGGTTCTGAGCCCTACCAGGGGCAGGCCAAAGCTGAGAGGGGCAGAGCCTGTGCCCTAAGGGTGAGACCAGGACTGTCTAAAGCCCAGGGCCTGAGGAAAGTAGGATGAGGGTAGGCTAAGGTGAAGAGGGCAAAGAGCCTTGAGTCTGTGACTAGGGGAGAGACTCAGAAGCTGTGCTAGAGGAAGTGAGCCTAGGCTAGAAGTCTACAGGTAGAGTAACCAGTGGGCCAAGAGGGCTGAAGTCTGTACAGGCTGGTGAAGAGTAACACCTGCAAGCCATAAGCACAGCTATGAGAGAGGCTGGAGGCCATGATTAATTACTTTAAGATGAGTTCATGGCTGAAGGCAAGACTGGTGCCACCCAAGCATGAGAAGCAGAGATGGGAACCAGCACTTACTTTGGGGCCCTGGGGCAGCCTCTCGAAGGACTAAAATATATATCAAGGTGTGGCACATGAGACAAACAAGGGAGAGTATCCCAGGGGGTTTCTGTAACCCGGAGGCTCCCAAGCTTACCCCGGTGACCCAAGCAACTAATCTAGCTTGTGCTAGGGGACTGGCCAAGCATCAGCATCCTGGAATCGGGGACAGGGAAGAATACAAACATGGTTTAAATCCACTTTTCCTTGCATGTGTGCAGGTACACAAAACAGACCCTTCTCAGGACGTCCCCGGCTGCTACACATTTATGCTCCATCAGCTTAATATCAAAAGTCAGCTCAGACTTGCCAAAGAGTGAATGAGAACTGCATGCTCTGGTCTGTGTAAACAGTGTGTGCAGTCATCTGCACCAATATGAAACCTGTCATTAAGCGCACACCTCTGAAGACTCAGTTGTGGCTAATTTAGGGCAAGTGAAAGTGTGGGTTTTAGAGTTAATTGTGTCCCTCACCAGCCATGCCATCTGCATCACAAGGTCTGGTTTTGTAATGACAATTTGGAAATGCTGCCTTTGCCCCAGCTCCTGGGTTTGTATGAAGTTTTCAGTCTCTCAGATGAAAATTCACACAGAGAAAATTGGTGGTTTCACATGGATATTATGAGCTGTAAGTAGGGACTAAATGTGTCATGCATGCTAGCTACCCAGATGTTTCAGGGCTAGGATCACAATGACTGTTACATTTATATTTGTAAAAAGAGAGAAAAAGGAAGGAAATAAAATTGCTGTGGGCGTGGGGAAGGGAGCTCTGCCAGGGCAGCACCAGGAGGAAGGGAGCCGTGTGGCTGGCACGGGGCCTGGAGGACGGAGCTGTCCGGTGTGTGCGGTGCCTGAAGGAAAGGGATGTTTTAGATGGTTTAGTTCACTGAGGATGGGGCTGTCCTGGTTGATATGAAGGACCTTCCTGTATAACAGATTAACAGACAATGGTAATTTTATTCTTGGATAAGTTTGTTTTTGTGAAAAACACCATCTTCCTGCCAAGTTTACCTGCCTGGCAATAGAATTACATTTCCTATAAAAAATCCTGAAGGGAAATATAACAAAGCTGTATACAGGCAGTCCTTGACTTGCAACGTTTCGCACTTGCAACGTTTCTAAATTGACGCCCAGTTTTGACTTTACAATGCTTGATCTGATGCGACGCCATGCCAATGAACAAGTTCACTGCATCACTTATCTCCCTGGATAACATCTGTCCAAACTTCCTTGGACACTTTCTTTAAGAAAGCAGACAAGACTCCTGAGAAGACTCCAGCCAAGAACCTGTCAAAGTCCAACCGAGAGCCCTTCAAAAAGTCCGGCAAAGTTACCTCAAAGAAGTCCTTCCAAATCAATATGATTGCTATTTACAATATAAATACATTAATGTAGCTGTATTACTCATCTATAATTGATCGAATACAAAATTCTGGGGTATTTTTGGTGAAAATAGGGTATCGGGCCTTGGTTCAGGAACCAATCCCCTATTTATACCATTGTTTCTTATGAGAAAATTGGTTCCAAGTTGCAACATTTCAACTTAAGACACGGTTTTCAGGAACCAGTTGTGTCGTAAGTCCGAGGACTGCCTGTATTTGGTAACTGGTTAGTAACCAAAGGCAATGCTGGTAACACTGAACTCCATAATGGAAACGGGGCTCCCCCCGCCAATGAATCTACTGTGTTTTGACCCTGTTGTCTTGTTCCACTTGAAGATTTGATCTTTTACAAGGTCTTCAAACTGTTTGCCATTGTTCATGCTGTCTTAGGGTTTTTGGTCGTATTTAAAGTCATGTTATTAAGCCAGTGACTAAATGCACTAAGAATAGTTTGTTGGGGTTGTGATGCAGGTATATGCCAATTCATTTTTCCCCTCACTCCCATGTCATTGCACAGGGCAATTGCACATAAAGCTGTGTGTGTCAAGGAGAAAATATATTTTCTGCCTAATGCTCTATAGAATTCAGCTTGATACTTCTGAGCGAGTGATATATATTTTTTTTCATCTGATCTACCTTACAAGAACTTAATAGAGTAGGAGTTTTTATTTAAAAAACAAAAAAATGAAACTAATTTACCAGGTCTGAATGGCAGCATTATTTCAAGGTTAAAATAAAAGACTGACGGTGCTGAGTTTCATCCCTGTCAGTATAACACGGACTTCTAGAGTGACTCGGACTAAGGTGACTTGACCCTCCTGTGCTTCAGCAAACTCATGTAATGAAGATGGCAATGCCTCCTTTGGAAGCTTGTTGTGAGCCCTTGTCCTTATGTAAAGCACATCATGAGCCCCAGGGGAAAAGTGCTGCGGAAATGCTAATATGCAATCAATGTTGGGAAAGACGGGTTTCCAACAAAAATGTGACTCAGTTCTGTAACTGTATGCAACATGAATAGGTCACCAGACGGCATTATACTCGACAGTCTTGTTTATTCTGTGGATGCCCAGCTTCCTTGGTGAGTGCTTTAAGTATCAGGCTACAGGGCTAAAACATGGCAGTCATGCCCCCCTACTCTCTCCTGGGTTTTGCCAGGCCACAAATTCAGGACATATGCTCAAGACTTACGGAGTTGTGTAACTGTCTGGCCAGAGTACAGATCCCAAAGGCCAAAAGCGGCAGTTCTGTGGTTGGTAATTGTATCTGGGTGCTTTAATGTGAAATAAGATTCTGCTCAGAAACCAGGGTGTCCAGGCTCCCTGTCATGACTCTAGCCAGAGCTGTCTGGGTACTGGCTCCTGACTGCACTAGGAAAGCTGGGAGTCCTGAGAACGCCTGCATCTTGAATGCCTGCTGTGGGACCGGGAGCTAGGAAAACACAGAAATCCTGGTTCTCAGGCTCTGAAGCTCCTGGTTTCTGCTCTGACTCCAGGGCCTTTTAAATCTCAGCATCCCACCCATGCACTAGGGCTGACTCAGAGCCGGGGCTGAGCTGGGAACCTCGGCCCTTGGACTCAGGCTCGGTTCAATTCGGAAATGGTTTAAACCAAAAGTTCCATTTCAGATTTTTTAACAATTCTCTCTTCCATAGATGGTCCTTTAATCATCTTTTATATTTCAATCCAATCATTTTTTAGAGTGTTGAAAGCATGCCTTAGCCTGAAAGACTCCTGCAGTTGGTTAATCAAAGAAAGCTAAAGGCTCAGAACAAAAGGAGGCTCTTTAATCTAGCCAAGCGGGCAAAGATCTAACAAGACCCAGTAGCTGGAAACTGAAGCTAGACAAATTTGGACTAGAAATAAGAGCATGGGAAGAACAGTTTGGAGGGCAGGGTGGGAGTGCTTATGGTGAACCCAGAAGTCTGAGTTCAGGCCTCATTCTAGATTAGTTTTCCATGTCGCCCTGAGTTAACCCAACTGGTCAATATTCCTGGTTGTTTAGACTGGGAAGTCAAAGGCTGGCCCTCTTTGCGTACTATGGGCTACAGAAATGAGCACGCTGTAAGCATGCTAGTCCTGTGGGATGTTAGACTGAAGTAGATCTTTTCTGAGGGTAACAATTTCTGCAGGAAAATATCAAGAGCTCTGGTGGATTCTCCATCTCCAGAAACGTACCAGTCAAAACCGGACAGTCTCTCCAAGATATTCTGGTGCTCAAAAAAGAATGAATTCGGGAAGTTTTATAGCCAGCACATTGCCAGATGTCACCTTCACAGAAGAGATGAATTTTAGACCCAGCACAAAGTTTACTAGGTGACAATAAAATGATATGCATTTTCCAAGAATTGATGCTGGTGGTATTATTTCACTTTCCATTCCCCTGTATAAGCTAACATGTCCCAGTCCCAAGTTACCATAGCTTTCCTTTTTCTTTTTACAAGCCAGAAAGAAATAGGCAGGGTTTCTACTGAATGACAAAGGAGCTTTCCTACTCCTCAACAAGTCTGAAGCAAATTTAATGCTACCTGTATCCTTTTCAGCTACAGAAAGAAGTCCCAATTTAGTCCCAGGTTACCAAGCCGTAGTCTTCATTATTTGCAATACCTTGAACTGGCCAGTGGAACCAGCTTCTCCTTCTCTTCTGTTCTTTCCTAATTCCATGATCACTCTCACAAGGAAAGATTTTTTTATTTGTTAATGTAGATCTTGAAGTATCACCAAACATGAAATTCTTTAAAAGTGTGTAATTTTGATCAAACAAAAACAACTGTCATATCAGAATCCTAGTTTAACGTGCTCTGTGTGTGCGTGTCCATCCTATGAGACACTGCTGGAGTCTCCATCCATCCATCCATCCCCATAGATGCAATGGATGCTATTATTTGATGAGATTATCATTTTACTGGGGAGCAAATAAGACTCTGCCACAGGAGCAACCTGCCATCAGCTAAATAAAGATTTAATTGTGGCACCAGTATTTCCACGCACGTAATGGAAAATGTGTGCGTTCAGTCTGGAGAATCAATGATGCTGACAGCTTTTGTAAATTGTAAAACGTAACTGTTGTTAGAGATGAGGGGTGGGAAACGTGTCGGAAAATGGAAGTTTTCATTGGCAGGAGAATATATGTTAGTGCCTGCAATGACTTGAAGTTGCTGAGACGGTAATAGGGCCAATTTTGTCCTCTGTCATCCAATTTTAGAACCTCTGATCCTGAATTCCTTGAGCTCCCATAGGAACACAAGACATACAGGACCGGGCCTTAAAAATTGATTGGTCTAAATTTAAACCTAGATTTAAAAGACAGCTAGACAATTTTATGGGTTAAGTTACATTGGACTCTTAATGATAATGTAGAGCAAGATTTTGTTTTTCTTTTTATTAGCCTCATTATTTCAGAAGCAGTAACAAGTCCCCATTTATAAGTTAGTTTGTCTCTTATTGTAAGCTGCCTTGAGGGTTTATTGGGAAGGTTTGTAAATAAATAAATTTACCCATAAACACTCTGGTATAAAAGCTATGCGTGTATGACTTTTGAAGGGTGGCTTATGCAGGTCACTACGAGAGAGATTTTCTTGCCTGCCTATGGTATGAGGGCTGGGGTAGAAGGACTTTCAGTGTGGAAGGCATTGAGTTAAAAATGAGTTATGATGCTTTAGGAAACATTAGACATGGAAAAAGGGTCTTTTGCTTTTAGAACTGGTTGACAAGAAAATTCTACATTTCATCATAATTTTTACAAGCTAAACTAAAGTATTTTTAACATTCAGAAATGAAATCTTGTGTTCTTTTTTGGCTTTCTGTTGCCTGCAAAAAATGTGGACAATTTGGAACAAAATGAAGTTTTCCACAAGCATTTACCTACCTTTTGAGTCCAAAAATGTATATTTTTGTCCCCAAAACCTGTGCATTTAGAAGGAAGTTACTTTTCAGTAACTTCTGTTGCTTTTCATGTTCAGTATTGCTAGACCAGTGTCCCAAAGTTGGGCTCCCAAAGTGCTGGGTTAACAATACTTATTCTCCTCATTTCACTTACATAGCCCCATTTCAAATGCTATCATCATTAGTTTAATCTCTTTCTAACTCTTAACTGTGTTGTCCCTTGCCTCTTTCACCTTTCAGGGCTGTTTAGTCTTTCTTTTCATGTCCACGAGCTGTCGCTTTGACTGTACTTCCAGGACTCTCACCTGTCGTTCTTAATGCTTTCAAAGTGGGCCTGCTGCAGATACTTCCAAGACACCTTTTTCTTTTCTTTATATTCCCAGCTAACGCTTTGCTTTCAAATCCCCTCAGCTCTTTTGCTCTCCCTAGCTGAGCCCTCTGCACATTCTGCTTCAAAACTTGAGTAAAAAAGGGCTGCAAAAGGCTAAATGATCATTCAAATTTTAACGTGAAAACTCTGAATGGGGTTGCAGGTTTTTAAAGCTTCCTCAGAACTGGAGTGGGTTGTAAGGCAAATGTTCATTCTTTACCACGTACCAGAGTCATTTCTTTTATTGTGGCTTTTTTAATTAGTTTTTCTTGCTTAATACTGTCAAATTCAAAAAGAAATAAAGATTCACTAATCTCCCAATTAATTTCCACATACACTATAGAGCAGAGTGGAAATTACACTGGAAATTGAACATTATATGGAGTGATAAATAGTAATTTGCAAGGTATATTAACCCGCTTCTCTTAGGTAAAGAAATATCCTGTACAATAACCATCCTCATTCAGAAGCTGACATTTCTTTCCTGATAAGATATTTTTCCTGTGGCTTGATTATCTCTTCATGAAACCATTTCAACTTTGACCTTACTAGATGCCAGAACAGGTCATGCTGACTGGTAGCTTTTAGTGATCTGAAAGCAAGTGGGAATTTTAAGGTGTTTTCCCTGCCGTGCCCTAAATCATCGATATGGTGACAACTTGTTGAAAAGCAACTTGATGAGACTGGATTCCTTTTCTTTCACTAAAAGATATACTCCAGTTTTTACTTTGGTAGATGAGATATATCAGAAGGTCACAAGGAAGAATACAGTCTATTCTGGAGGGAGTCAATGCATCACTTCTTCTTTTCTGACTGGTCGTATGTGACTTGGTAGTTTAGGGAGAAGGTACACTTTCTGCACAATTATTTCCTTTGTCCATACCAACTTTAGGGTCACGATAAAAATGTTTGCCTCATGGAAACCTATGATACATGCTTTAATCATGGTTAATACTTAATGGCAAAGTGGTGCCCTGATTGTATTCAGATAAGAATCAGCGGTTTTCTACTTTCTTTGTTGGCATACCCTGATCGGGTGCAGTAGGAGTTGGAAAGCAACACCCACTTAAGTGGAGGAGTGGCATGAGGTGAAAGTAAGACCTGGTAACTTAGTTAACCTACAGTTAAAGGAGTTGAGTTAGTATTTGAGATGCACCAAGGCCCAGTTCCTCTCCTGGAAACTCTCAGTTACTTCCTAAACCTTACCCAGGGCTGAATCCAATGGCTGAGTGTACTCATACTTGCCCAATCTTGTGCTTTTTACTCAAGCAAAAGTCACAGTGAAGTCCCTGAAAGCTTTGTGTGTGTAAGAAGGACAGTAAGGGTTCAGCCAGGACGTAGGTGGCTGGACCTGTGGGTAAGCCCCTAGGGGATCGGCAAGGCAGAAGAACAGATTACCAAAGCATCAGGCCGCGGTCTAGTTCGGAGGGGCTGAGAATGTGGGGACCAAGTTCCAGGGGGACAAAGGTGAAATCTGAGAGGCAAAGCCAAAGAAGCAAGCTGAGATCAGACACCAGGGGTTAGAGAGCTGGTGCCTAGTACCAGGGGAGATCTAAGGTCAGAATCAGCAAAAGCCAAAGCTGAATTAGGAGCCAGGAGAATAATCAGAAGCATCAGTGAACATGAGGCTTGCCAGAAAAGATTGAGACTATGTTGTGGCATGCCTGTAGCCTGAGGCTGTAGGTACGCTTACAAGTGGTAACCAGTGCTTTTAATAGCCAACCTGGTTGCTCGCCTCCATAGCAAACTAGGGCAATCTCATTAGCCAGGGATCAGAGGCTGTTGTGATAGCTTGAGTGCTTGACCCAGCTGGGCATGCTTGATCAGGGCCCTGACAAGGACAGCATCAGGCTCCAGTTCCTTTTGTCTCTCCACCAACTCAATGGGTATCTTTCAAATGCCTATATTGAGGAAGATACAGGAATACCTTATACTATTACTAGAGTTCTAGCTAATGAATCAGTATGGATGTAAATGGTGAGAGAGAAACATGTACAAAGCTTCCATTGTGGTTTTAATAATTTCTTACAGAGTTCAAGGACATGGACTGGTGCCCTAAATCATTTAGGGCAACCGAATGCTCTTGAGAGAGAGCCATATAATTTCGTTCTTTTTTTCAGCCCATATTTACCTTTTGTCAAAGACCTATTCAACCAAACCTTAGATCCTTCAACAAAGCCCTTCGAGTCCTACAGTTTATCCCTCCACCACATGCCAAGCTCCTATTACATTACAGGTGGAGGTGGGAGAGGAAATAGAGGTAAGGGAAAGATGTCTGAACTTCACGAACCATTTTTAGAATGAAAAGCATTGGGTGAATTGTGACTGATAATTCCTGTTAAACCCAAAAAAGCAAATTTGTGATATTCAAAATCAGTGAAGGTTACAGGAGTGACTAAGACTCCCACCGTTCCTCCATACAATTCTATCTCCTTTGCCCAGGTCCCTATGTAATTCTTACCTTAGCATATGAATGCTTACCAGTAGTGCATTAAGTCAAGTGACCATGCATCTCTTTAACATTCATTCTTCTCTAATCATCTCCTAAGGAGGAGAAGTGTATATAACAGGAAGATTAATTTTGTTAGGGCTTTAACTTTGGGCTTGCGCACACACAAGCACACAACATGTATATGAATTGCAGGTAATATGTGTGTGTATCATACATATGAAAATACGTTGCTATCCATTTGTTTGAGAAGGCAAGGTCAAAGAAATGCGCTTTGCACTTGCAGTGAGATGTGATGAGGTTTGTGATGTTCATTAATTCCTGGGGGAGCTTCATCCCACGCCTCCTGCCGGTCCCAGGAGACTTCTGTCTCTCACATCGATGTTAAAATTCTAGCGTAGCAAGTGGAGGCCAGGTGCGATGCGCTGGCCTTTGCTGCTGAGGGGACAAACTGCAGTTTTCTGTATTCGTTTCCACAGAACAGAAATGCATTAAACCTAGTTAGAGCCCTCTTTATCAAAAGTTTATTGGTTGATGGTGGTTTCAGATTGACACACTGAACAGATGGTGTCATTCTGTCTGGGACTGGAAGAAAACAGTAAGTATAGCAATCTTGAAATGCATACTTGTGCATCACTTTCCTGAGGACAGAAACTGTTCACACAGGAGATGATAGTGAAGAGCACTGATGATATTGGATCTGATTCTGCCATGCCATACTGCTTGTTTAGTCTCTTATCTTTATGGGCCCTGCCTCTAACTATCCTGTAAATGGGCTCTGTTACACCTGAGTCCCAATGGGTATCACTTAGAGATGCTGCTGCGTGGTTCTAACTTGCAACAGAGCTTGGTAGCTTGAGACCTGTAACTGGCTCCCTTTGGTGCCTCCTGTGAACTCCATATAACCAGAAGCACAACAAAAAGCACTGGGGAATTGTGGAACACTAAGAGTAGCATATATCAAATGAACACCCTGGCCTAGTGATCAGCTGAGTTATAAATGGGTGTGAAGATGAATGTTGCTTGAAAGTGGGATTGTGTGGGCCTTGCCTGGCATACACAAAATATGTATAAAAGTATGTGTAGTAATCTCCATCCCAGGGAAAGTCCTGTAAAAACTCATTAAAGAATCTATGTGCAATACTCTCATTGAGGGTAAGATTCTGAATGACAGCCAGCATGGCTTTGTTGTGGGTAGATCCTGTCTTACCAATCTCATCTCCTTCTACAATCAGGTCTCTCGCCATCTGGACACAGGACAGAAGGTCGACATTATATACCTAGACCTCCAAAAGGCTTTAGATCAAGTATCCCACGATATCCTTGTGGAAAAATTGGAAGATTGTGGGCTTAACTGCTCAGGATGGAAAACTGGCTGCATGATAGGACCCAAAGTTCTCAGGAACTGATCTGAGTCATTTTGGTGACAAATAGCCAGTGGAGTCCCTCAGGGGTCCATGCTTGGACTGGTGCTTTTCAACATCTTTATCAATGATTTGGATGTCGGGGTGAAAAGCTTGCTGGCTAAGCTTGTGGATCATGCCAAGTTATGGGGGAAGGTGGCCATGCCAGAAGATAGGTTGCAGATACAGGTGGACCTGGACAGGCTGGAGAGCTGGGGGGACCAGAACCAGATGAAGTTCAACACTCAGAAGTGCAAGGTGCTCCATCTGGGGGCAAACAGTCCCCAACATACCTATGGGCTCAATGGTGACAATTTGACTTGCTTCACAGCCGAAAGGGACCTAGGGGTAGTGATCGACCATTGCATGAACATGAGCTGGCCGTGCGATGCTGTGGCCAGCAGGGCAAACAACATGCTGGCATGCATTAACCGTTGCATCTCATGCAAAGCTAAGGAACTGATACTCCCGCTGTACTCAACATTGGTGAGACTGCAGCTGGAGTACTGAGTCCAGTTCTGGGTGCCGCACTTCAACAAGGACGTGGAAAAACTTAAGAGGGTCCAGAGAAGAGCCACCCATATGATCAGGGACTTGCAAGACAAGCCATATGAGGAGAGGTTGAGGGACTTGGGCCTTTTCAGCCTACAGAAGAGAAGGCTGAGAGGGGACTTGGTAGTGGCTTACCGCTACATCAGGGGAATACATCAAGAACTCAATGAACAGCTGTTCACCAGGGCACTCCTGGGGAAGACCAGGACCAATGGATACAAATTCCTGGAAGGCCACTTCAGGCTCAATTCCAGGAAAAACTCCTTCACAGTCAGGGTGTCCAGACTGTGGAATAAGCTCCCTCCAGAGGTGCAGTCACCTACCCTGGAAATCTTCAAGAGGAGACTAGATGGTCACCTCGCTGGGGTCACTTGACCCCAGTTGTCTTCCTGCCTAGTGCAGGGGGACTGGGCCCAATGATCTACAAGGTCCCTTCCAGCCCCTAATAATCTATGAATCTATTAGTCTAGTGATAGATAGTCTTTTGGTTTGAATTGATATCTTTTATTAGACACAGCCAGGATGAATCGGTAGTTTAGATAAACCTCAGAAAAGCTAAGTATTGGTTGGGGGTGGAGGGACAGGGGGGCTGCAGGTATGAAGAAATGTTTGAAATTGGAACTGGATGAGAAGGTCTAATGACTTTTTTTGTTTTGTTTTACACCAGTGTAAATCAGGAGTAAATCCACTGAGGTCAATGGAAAATGGTATAGGTTGAGAAGAGAATTGGACATTGCTTTAATGCTCTGTGAGAAGACAGGGAAGAGTTACTGAGAGCAGCCCCTTCTGTGCATTCGTTTTCCTGTCTTCAGACCCGCACACAAAGAAAGGAAGCTGTCATGGATTCTGCAGGTTGCAACTTAATACAAAGATCAGAAATATAATTTGTGCCTGTTTGTCGTAGAGCAGAGCCGGCATCCACATTTGGGAACAGAGCGGCTCTGTCTGTTCTCCCCTTGCAGAGAGGACAGGGGAAATAACAGGCCCCATGATAGAAGTTGCTCACATCTTTTGTGCTACCGGATGGTACTCCAAGACTATGGTAGTAAGAAACTCCATACAATGGCATATCAAGCTTAATTGGCATAGCAGTCAAGCTGTGGTATAGCACATGGTTATCAGCAATAGGAGTGAAATGCAGGTTGGTTTCTAAAATGCTGTGTGTAAACGGAGGACGATTTCAAGTACTGTAATGCTGGAAGGAGGAAGCCATTTTAAAAAGACAAAATCTTTCATTTTCATTTTCAGCTGAACTCCAGCTGGGAAGGTAAGAGCATGGCAGAGGGGTGGATTTGGAGTATTTGAAGGTGTTTGGGCTGTGCTGATTTCTTTTATCCAAGTCCAAGAAGAATGGTGATGTAAGGATATGCGGGGCTTTCCAAATCATTTTGTGGTCCTGTTCTCTAAGCAAACACTCATCCTTTACCCCAGCCGGCAGGTATCTCCCTAGACTGTCACAGAGATCAAAAAATCATAAAGTGGACTTAACTCCCACTTATTTAGAAATGGAGGTGAGCTCTCTCTTGTTTAATGCGTACAATAGAAATATATAATGAATACCTACTTCAGTTAAATATATGGCTAAATCCTAGTGTAATATCAGCTCCTGTGAGATGCAAAGGGTCATGAAACGTGTTGCACGCAGCCCAAGGAACTCAATGCCTTTTTGGATGATAGTTTTGTCAAAGGGAATGCTGCTGAATAGCATGTAGGACATGTGAGCAGTGTAGTGGAGGCTGGAATAATATAAGCCGAGAGCTAACAAAGCATTTGGATAATTTTTTTTGGTGAGACTGGTGCATAATGATTTTCTGACAAAAAAATTCAATTTCCACCAAATCAAAATTTTCTGTAATTTTTTTTGCAAAAAAAAAAAAAAATAAATAAATAAAGTGCCTCGTTCCATGATTCCTTAGCAATCTGCCTGGGGAAGGGTTCCCAGAAGACCAATTGCCATAAAAAGGAGGTTTCCAGGGCTTCTGAATTCCCTGCCCCAAACTGGCTGTTGCCTCCCATCCCTGGTGCCCAAGACTCCAGTTCCTCCATGGGGATCCCTAGTCTGCAGACTCTCTGGCTGCCAGGGATCCTGTGCAGCACGTGTCACAGGAGGAACCTTTGAGGTTTCTGAAATGAAATATTGCAGACTTTTCAGGTATGTCAAACATTGGAAGTTTGTTTTTTCCACAATTTAGGAAGAAAGAATTTCCAAAAAAAAGAAAAGAAATGTATTAAAGTTTTGTTAACCAGCCAGCTTTGCTTGCTGTGTCACTATTAGGTGAGCTCTATTACTTATTCCAGTGTCTGTAGGGCCCATAATGATGAACTGACTGAGGTGGGTGGGAAAGATGGTGTCTTTCTCTCTTCTTTGCCAATTAGTGGCTGCCTTTTGTGCGGTATAATATCGGTCTCCTGTGATATTTGCATCTCTATGTGGCATTAACATTTTTTAAATTGGCAAGAAACAATTCTTTAATTTACCAGTACAACCACCTGATGCGCTGATTGTAGCCAAAAGGGGTGGAAATGGTTGAGCTGACTGACTGCTTGGGGATTTTAACCCAATTAAGATCCGTTAATTCACTTCTGAAGTGAATCATTTGTAAATATCACCAAAAGTTGGAACTGTTTAATTGGAAAGAGTTTTGAAGTTCTTGAAGCCTGACGAAAATGAGCTCTCGCCACACTTCTGAGCCGAACCCACAGAGTGTAGCTGCAAGGTACCTGGGAGGGAAATTTAATTGGCTATAATCATCCCTTTCAGCTGGCTGATGATTGAACACATTTTGATGGGGTTTTCCTCATCTTTCAGAGGAGACGTAAAGCCAAGGTCCTGACTGCTTATGGTCATTAAAGATCCCATGGCATTTCTAACAGTGGTATCCTGGCTCCGTTCCAAATTGAGTAATTACATTATGTTTCTCTAAATTCCCCCTGTAGTTTCAACTGGATACAACTTTCTTTTTTACATCCTGTCTGAAACAGTTCCGCAGCACTGTAACTAATTAGTTTAAGAGCTTTGAATGTATAAAATGCTATGTAAGTGCTGCAAATACTATTATTACTAGTATCTCTGTGTGCTACTAAACAGCTGTCAGAGTAGAACCCTGGACACGGTTACACTTCATTGGTGTTGCATGCATATATTTCCTGAAGGGCTTTATTACCCTTTGCAAAAACACTGGAAGATGGTTGTATCATAAGATAATATGATAATCATAAGATAATGGTTCTGGAAAAAAAAGGCAACTGGATTTTAGCTCTCTTATAAAAGAATATTAAAAATCCAGAGCCATCATAAATTGCACCCCCACCCCCTGTCCCGTTTCTTAACGTTGAATGGAGCAATTTGACCAACTACAATGTTTGTGTTGTCTTCTAATTAGTAGACCCCTTGTTCTAGACACTGTACAACCATGTGTCAAGAGGTGGTACCTTACTTGAGGAGCTTATAGTCTGAGTAGGTAAGATGGACAAAGGGATAGAATAATGGAAGAATCTCCATTATACCCTAAGGTTCAGAGAGAACGAGGCATCCTAACCTGTATACACTTTTAAAAATGGCCTAAAGCATTTTTAGGTTTCTTAGCTCTGATGGCAGAATTTATTTTGGAGTAGCCAGCTTGCAAAATAGTCATTATCAGGTGTGAGAAAGGTGAAGGAGATGAGTCTGCAAGGCACAGATGTGTCACTGACATTAAATTAATACCCAAGGTGGTGTTATGACCATGTCTGCAGGGGATAGCTTAACTGTCTCAGCGGACCACAACACATCTTTAGCACTTTGGCAGCAGTCAGACCTTGCTTCTTTTAGTGAATCGTGCAAATACCTGAAAATGGTTCAATGAATAAAATACATAAAGGAATAAAATTAAGTGATGTTTATTTTAAGCCTGCAACAGCACTAGTTAATCAACACTATATTAAGCTATGTCCTTCATGGAAAATCATTTGTGGGGGCAGACACATTCAGCCTCTCTAGGAATCAGCTGTTCTAGGCCATAGTTTTCCAAGGTTATCACCTAAAACATGATGGGAAGGAAGATCCACTGGATAGGATGTGAGACTACCATTCAGGTGATGTGGTTCCTTTCCCAGATCTGTTACAGATAGATTGTGCGCGACCTTGGGCTGACCACTTAACCCATCCTATAGTCAAGCCTCCCATTTTGAAATAGTTCCTCCCTTTATTGGGATGCTGCAAAGCAAAGATGCATTACTGACTGTTCAGTAGTGATGAGGGCAGTGCAAATACAGTAGTAGTGAACTAAAGGGCTCAAATTCTCAGGAAAGCTGAACTCTCCTACCTCCAATAAGGAGGTACTCTCCTACCTCCAATTAGGAACCTCTGTGTATCATGCCTTTTCTCAAGGTGCTTAAATAGGGATTTATTTCCATATCTTTAGCTACTCACATTTGGGCATTGTTTTCCACAGCATAGTAAATGAACCTTTTTAGAGCAGTAGTTTTCAGCCTTTTTTCATTTGCAGCCCCCTAAAAAATTGCAAATGGAGGTGCGGACTGCTTTGGAAATTTTGAATGGAGGTGCAGACCTTGTTGAATTTTAAGTGATCAATCAAAAGTGTGTGAATATCCACAAAGTCATCTTTCAGACATAGCCTGAGGACCACCCAGGTGTCTGTGGACCACAGGGTGAAAACCATTGCTTTACAGGGCACGCAAAATGACTGGATTTCTGTCCAAATTGGACGCCGGACAATGTAATGCACAGGACAAATTCTAGGGCAGGTGAGATGGGGAGTAAGAACAATGTGGAAATGCTTTGCAAAGATGTGGCTGTTCAGGAGAAGAGGGAAGGTACTGAGTGCTGTAGAGCTAGGAATGTGGTTCCAGAAATAGTGTGGCTTACAGAAGATGAGGGCCAATAACTGGAGAGGGAAAATGAATGTAGTGGAGACCAGGGAACCCTTGGAAGTAGAGGGGGAAAGTTCCCTGACACTAGGTTACTATTTCACAACTGGCAAACCAGCATGCGTAGCAGAATGGGGGGGAACATGATGTGTAATAGCAGGAGCTGCTGGGTAGCTGTGGAGCCTAGCAGGGGCTTGATCTGGGTGCATGTGGGTGGTATGGGGTAGAGGGATCCCAGGGGCAGGAAAGGAGGGGGAACTTCCCATCACTGATTGGGGCAGACACAGCGATTTGAGGGGATTGATTCGGGAGGTGGGGGAGAGGTGAAGAGGGGTATCAGCTTGGCAGCTCTCCCCCTCCCACTTCCCCCCTCCACTCCCTTTCTCCTTATCCATGTCTCCTTTTGTCTGGTCCCCCTGCCCCAATAACCCATTTCCCCTCCCTCCCCAGCTGTCAATCCAGGACTATAAAATCTTGGATGATAGGTAGTCCACCTGGATGCAGTGCCTCCTGGGGTACTGGAAAACTGCAAAATTGGTGGTTTTATCTCAGTTGAACAGCCAGAAGTTAACTTAACTCAAGCTGGGTAGCACAGGTCAAAGGTACTCCTCAACCCGTCACACAACTTTAAGCCTCCTAGAGGGCACTTAGCACTTGTTAACAAACCTTAATGTATGCTCATTTGTGTTTTTAAATGTTCTTAACATGGTCTAATTGTAATGTGTAGTTTTACCCTCTAACTATGCCATCTGTATTTACAGGAGAGGTGATCTTCAGTACAACTAAACCTATTTCTGTGCGTCACTGAACCTCTATCACCCTGGAGGGCTGAGTTCATAAGGATTGGTGTCTGAGTCCTTTATGGCCTCTTGTTGGGGTTTAGGGGTTTTGCCCCTCTCTCCTCTTAAGAGAAAACTGCCCCTGCCCTTAACTTGTCTCACCCTCCACGGCTTGGATGAGATAATGATAGGAGAAAATAGGCTAATGACAGTCACAGTGCTCTTCATGATGGGGCAGGCTTTTACCCCACCAGTTTGGGTTTGTCTCTCTCAGAATTTTGCTATGCAGTAATATGGCCTTAAAGCGTTTGGGAGCTCCTCCACCCCTCCACTCCTGCCTCATATATCCAAATCATAATCAGTCACGGTTAGAGCCGAGCCCCAGTGTCATGGCTGTAAGCCCCAGCTTTGGCTCCTGGTATTCCTAGGAGTCTTTTCATTATCAAGGTAAAGAAAGGTGAGCAGACAGGCTGCTCACCAGTCTGCTGTTGGACATGCCCTCTCATCAGCTTGCTGCTGGGTCTCGTCTCCTGGAAGGTTTTGAGGCTTCTGGCTCATCCCTGGGACCATTAACCTGCTGTCTCTGCTGCACGGCTGGGGCTGCTCCCTTCCACTGTAAGGGAGAAATGGCTCTTGATCAGCCAGTTCCTGCCTCACCAATGAGGCATCTAAGGAGCCATAGTCACGCTCCTGACAAAACTGCCGGCTTGAGCCAGCTGATGTCTCCTATGCTAGCTTCTGACTCTGCCGCTCATCCTTGCTCTGTTGGGGAAAGCGGAGATCCAGTCCTGGCTCTTCTGCTTCTGTGCTGGCGCCACATGTCTGGAAAGTTTCAGGGAATCAGCTGGCCAGGGTGGGGTTGCGAGTAGGGTTTCTTCCCCTCTTTCCCCAAGCTCTTCCACACCAACCAACTCAGTTTGAAACAGCACAACTGTATGCTCCAGAGTTATCCTGACAGGCATTTTGCACAGAAAGTTCTCCTGTGGTTGTTATTCAAAAAAGATGTGGCTGGAAGTTGTTCTTTGCCAATTAGTTTTCTCCAGGTGTTGGCCAGGAGCAGAGGGCCTTCCTGTGATGCACATTTACAGGGAAGGTCACTTCCAATTTCCTGCAATCCTTCAATGCATCATTCATTCCTTGATAGCTTTATAAACATGATGTGACAAGGGGCCCTCCCTGGGCCGGTCGCAATATCAGCCTGCCTACCTGACTCATCTGCCACACCTTTGTTGTAATTGAATAATTTTTTTTTATAGATTTCATAGACATTAGGGGATGGAAGGGACCTCGTGAGATAATTGAGTCCAGCCCCAACCCCTGCCATAGGTAGGAAGTCAGCTGGGATCAAGTGATCACTACTCTGCCCCCCCACTGGGGCTTCTGGGCCTTATGTCCCTTGGGCCTCAGGTGTCTGATGTGCCAGGACCCCACCCATACTCAGGCCTCCCACTAGACCTCCTGGTTCCTGTACTGTCACCCAAGCCCGGTGCCTCTCTCTCAGGGTGTTCTGCCCTAGTCTTTCTCCTCTATAGAGTCACCTACAAGGCAGTGGGGGCTAAGGCTTTCCAGCACCCCATACTCACCTTTCACTAGGGAGGCAATGGTGTGGCATTTCCTGGGGACTGCCCTGCCACAAGCAGTCCCACCACACCATCCAACCACAGCAGGGTGTAGTTTCAGGTCATGCCCCAGGACTACTGCAGGCTGACCAACCCTGGTCTTATTCCTTCCTCGCTGGACCTCCTCTTGGGCACTCTATTACAGCCTCCACCACACAACCTGATTCTCTGCTGCTGGCCCCTTCTCTCCCGTGGGTCCCTAGGAACCTCCTTCTCCCCCATAGCGCCTACCCTGACCTCCAGAATGTGCCTGGGATAAGCAGCTCTCCAGCTGGGTGACGTTACTTCAGCAGCTTCCCTGTAGCAACTGGCTGGCTCTCTTCTCAGGGCCTGTTCTTATACCCAGGCTGCCCATCTCTCTACCAATCAAGCAGCCTCCTGACTGCCAGGTGACTGCCTGATTGGGTCGGCTCCCACCTGCAGGCTGGTCTGTAGCCTGCTCAAGCCCTTAAGTGACAGGCACCCAAAGGTACTCTGCCACACACAGTCAGTTTTATTTTTTGGCTTTGAACTCCAGGAGCCACCTTCACTTTACTTGGGTATGTGCCAGTGTCTATTGACTCTAGATTTAAGGTATCTGAGAAGGTATAATCAGATTTAGGTTCAGGATTGGGAAACTGCATCTAGCCACACATGCGTTCATATCTTTCTAATCTGTCTAGAAAGTGAAGCGGTTCATTGAGCCACAAGTAAGAGGGAATCATCCAGGAAATGTGTGAGAACGCAAAACAGATTAAAATTCAAAATGCACATGCCCTGCTAAGCGATTTCTGTTATTAAGCAAGTAATTCATATAAAACTTATTTGGGAATCACAAGACAAAGCAAGAAGCCAGGACATCTTGGAGACAACAAACTGCAGAAAAACCTACATGATGTATTTAGAAAAAAGATCACAGGACAGGTCATGGAAGACCCAGAGGTAGCACCCAGCATAATGCAAGTTATTGTGATGTTAGACAATAGGGGGAAGGTCTGGTTTTTTTTCCCCCCAAGGTTAACACTGCCATTGTAGTTCTGTTCATGTTAAATGGCTTGGCAAAAGATTGAACTGTAACAACTGAAGGATCCTGTTCAATCTGTGAGCCAGTGTCTAACTGTGGCACTTTGAACTTTTGTGCTTTGTTCTTCAGGATGAAATGACCAGATAATGACAACAGAGACCATTACAAGGATTGCTTGTTTTATTTTTAATGGTCCATTTTTGAGGTTAAGGGGTTGAGAAATGATACCATGTTTTTAAAACCAAAGACCAAGGGTAGATTGTAAACCCTCTCAGTGGAAAGGATAGTAAAGCCCTTGAGGTAACTGGGCTATTTATTCTTCTTCTTTGTATACCACCGATGACTGAGTAATCCTGTATCATCTGAACGTGAAATTGTTCCTCCAAGTATTAGCACCTTGACCAAGTGGCAGCTTCATAGCTGGTGGTCCCAGGTTTGACCCATATGAGGGGGGTCAAGGCTCAGAAACCAAGGGTCTGTATTTCATAGATCCAGAAGTCAAACCAAGGGTTGAAGTACTAGGTGTCAGTCTGAGTCTGATGATTTGTGCCAGGGGATCATGCAAGCCCATTTTTATGAAAAACCTGGTTATGTTTGGTCTTTTGAGACACAAGACTAGAGCCCATCTATGATCAGGACTTCTGTGCAAGTTTAGATACAGAATTCAGGGACAGTAACATTTTCTTAATGATTACCCTTTTCTACATCAAAATACAATCACATTTTCCAGTAATCCTCTATTCCCTCTTAGCAGGTCTACTATCACACAAGTCAAAAGAAGAGACAAGAGACAGCCTTTTATTGATTACATCCCAATGCATAAGAATAAGCACTTATTTCTATGGCTAACTAGCTATCTGCAATAGTACAATACAGATTCTCACCTATACTGGCTGCAGGAGCTGCAGGAGAGAGGAGGAAGGTGGTATGCAGTCTAACAGCAGTTTGTGTTGAATTTGCTGAGCTCTTCCCAAAACCCCCCATTTACATCCAATATTTGTATGTGACTTATTTAAATAAATATTCTGATCAGTGTTATTCAGATTTCTTTATTTCACTGAGACTTTAGGAACTAGACTGAACCCAGTTTTCCTCTGGACTTGAAAGATGCCAAGTAGCTAGTGTCTGTGTCCTTGTGAAAAGCACTGTTCTGGGAGAGAGGACTTCTTATCTCTTTCCCTCACCATCTGGGAATACTACTTGCCGTGCTGTTTCTTTACTTTCTTGACTAGGCCAGCTGTAACATCTGCAAAGGTTCATCCTGGAACAGGCTTTGTGGCCTGCTTTAGACATACTTTTGCAATTTTGCATGAGTTCCTTGAAAGCGGCCAAGGATGACACGAGTTACCAAAAATTCTAGCTGACTACATACAACTCAGTTACTATCAAAAGGCAAAACATCAGTTGTTACTTTTAGTTGTGGTTAGGGCCTTATTACACATCACACTGTGAGCTGCTCAACTGTTGATGGGTTTTGGTGTTAGCTCAAATCTGGAGCTGCCATGCATTCAGGGCAGTAGGGGCCTGGAGGACTGAAAGGTAAGAATCTCCACCCTCTCCCTCCCATTCTGGGCTGCTCCCCACACCAACACGCCTCTCCCACGTACTGATTCCTGCACTGTCTGTCCCAGGGGAGCAGGCAGGGAAGAGTTGAACCTGCCTGGTGGGCCATACCACCACCACTGCTAGGCTGCTTCTCTTCTCTGGGATAAGCCCGGCCCAGACAGCAGCAGGGGTGGCTGGGCAGGCAGGTTAACACTTCTCTGCCTGTTCCTATGGGACAGACAGCATGGGCAGCTACAAATAGGTGGGGGAGGGGGTGGGGAGGTCAGTGAGTGGGGATCTGGGGTGCTGGGGAAGGCAGTGGGGGGCGGGGGCAGTGGGCTCAATCTGGGCTAGCATGGGAGGAGGAGCAGGTGGGGTGTTTATGCTAAGTATAGATACATATAAAGTGGCTACATCTTGGTGCAACAGGAACTGGGTAACCAATCAGAAATAATCCTGTCCTAGAGTGGCATAATTTAGAGCTGTTTAATGAGTACTTAAAATGAGTTTCAGGTTAATGTGCAGACAGCCCAGGTGTTCAGAGCTCCAGGAGCTGCCCATTAGTGCCATGCAGCAAGGCCCTTATACACTTTTCCAGAAAAACAGTTATTCATTCTTGGCCTAGTATTAGTGGCTTGATGAACATATTCTTATTCTACTTTCCCAGGCTACAGCTTGTGATTTAAATGCAAGTTAATTGATTGTATACTAGCTTAAGCATACATCATTCATAACTCTGGCTTTTGCTAGCCTGCACTGGTCAGTGTGGTCTGTCATTCACTGACCATGTCCAAACCTACACCATGGTTGAAGCCGGGCCAGAAGTCAGGAGCCAAGGACTCCAACATGCAGGATGAAGTCTGGGAGTCCAAGGCTGCAGGCAAAACTTGGAAGCAGGGCAGGGGGTCCAAAGCAGAGGCAGGACAGGAAGGCACAGGTGAGGCAGAGGCAAGGCAAGGGTCTGAGGCAGGAGTGGTGGAGTTGGGTACAATGGTCCACAGTTCAAACACTGCAAATGTTACTGCAGGGACAGGACTCTGAAGAAGCGGGATGATTTACAGCCCTCCCATCAGGGTCTTGTGGCTCCTATTGGTTCCCTTGGGTCACATGGTCCCATTTGGGAACCTCATGGGAGCACCCAGGGTGGGCTAGCTGAATGCTGCATCCCAGGCCTCTGCCCATGAGCCTCTGGGGTTCTTACAGATAGGAGCATAGATATACATAGCATGGGCCTCCTTTCACATGGCTTTTATATCAATATAATGCCATTAACTCAAGTAGTTATTGCTGATAAGGCTGCCCTCATTCTTAGTCCCATCTTCCAACTAACAAGCAAATCAGAGCCCAAACTTTGGACACATTTCCTTTTAGGACTTGACTAATATCCTTTCTTAGTGAGCCCACAGGACTCTGGCTATCAAACTAGATACGGTGTCTAAATTTCAGCCAAAGTAATTGTATTCTGCTTACTTTTCAAATAATATCTCTCCATAGTTCAGTTGGAAAACTGTCCTCTCCTAATTGTGGCGTAGTGTTTCTGACACATGCTTCACATTGTATGTTAGTAGCAAACAAGTAATTGCCATATATTGTCTACAACCACACTGCGATCCTTTTATGGAGGGATATCTCTTATTAGACCAACACAATTTTTCTGCAAAAAAACCCCCTTGCAATTAAAGACTATTTTGCCAAAATCTTGTTGGTCTAATAAAAGATCTACCATGAGTCCAGATTGCTTTTTCCTCTAGACCAATATGACTACAACCTGGATACCTTTTAAGAAGGGAGGCACTGCAAATATATAAGCGACTGTTAAAATATTTTTGATCATTCTAAAAGGAAGCAAAAAGCACAAAATAAAATGTTGTGCAAGTAGCCCATATGATTCCTCAAACATATGTGCAATCCTAAAATAGTTGATCAAACCTCTGATTAATGTGTTTCCACAAGGATCTTTCTGTCAGCAGCTGAATTTTATCTCTTGTCTAATGTGCTCTGAAAGAAGAGCTTTTGCATGTTGTGGAGGTTGATGACAGAATTGCTAATGACATTAATAAAGAGGTGTGAATGTGACACCTCCGTCTACACTCCACCAACAGCTGGAAGTAGCCGCTGCTCCAGGCACCCAGTTGTCCTGTTACACCTGTGGTTTGGTTGCTTTTATATTCCAGAGAAGCAAGTTGTGTAGGTTCTGCCTTAAATCTGTACCAACTTTGGTCCTTGCAAGGATAATGCCAGCCCCTGTAACCAGGAGACTGGTTACTGGATATGACCCCCAGCCTGGGACACAATGCTGTAGCACATCTGCTATTAAGCATGGGCAGTTACAATTGTAATGCCATTGGTAAAGTGCCCGCTATATATTCTGTGGACATAAAGAGATTGACTGAGACTTGCTTTGGACCAAAAACCCTAAGCCTGAACCTCCCCCACACTTTGCACAGCTGAGGTGCTGAAAACTGACCCCGCCTTCCAAGCAACTTTTTTTCAGCTGTCGCCTATCATGAATAAAAACGCTGAACCAAAACCCCCGATCCAAATTTCTCGGTCTCTGGAGAATTTTGAATTTGGGTCTGGAACTGAATTTTGAGCTTTAGTTCAACTGTAGTTGAATTCTTGTTCATTTGTAAGGCCTCAGCAATGAGGGATCTGGATATATTTGAACATTGTAACCTTTTTGACAGCTCATCTCTTCCAAGTTTTGATTGTGTCTCAGGTGATCAGGGGACTAAGCCTTTGCTATGGCAACATCTAAGTTGGGAACTTGTATCTCATGAGCGTTTATGTATTTTTCTACCTTCTTTAAAGAGCTCTGGAAAAAAATTCTTTGTCAAAGGTGTTTGATTTACCAGCACTGAGTACTCCCTGGGTGCGTCTACACATGCAGTTAATGCAACTGAATTTACTGTAGTGCAAATTGTGCCGGAATAAACTAATCCAAGCACAGCATCTGCACATGCATTTAATCACACTAGTTGACTCCGCCGTCACATAGTAGTTGTGTCTGATAGGACTGTCCTATAGCAGAGTAAATTAGTCTACTGTGCTCTAATAGCGGTGCACGTGTAGATGGTGACTCTTTACTGTGGAGCAAATTAATCTACTCTGCAGTAAAGAGTAGACTAATTTGGCTTTTATTTGAGTGGAATTTTTTCCTATCTATGCACTACTGTAACTGGTTGTATTTGGCTTTGGCTGCTCAGTATTTAGAAACAATGGGATTGCAGTACTGAGTCAGAGCCGTGCTCTACCCAGTCCCAGATCCCGGGGCCAGGAGTTCCTTTGTACCTGACAAGCAGCTGTCGGGTTACGCACAGATTGATTCAAACCGTGGTCTGTGAAAGTTAGTATCCATAGGATATAGGACTGGAGCAGACCTCCTACACCATCCGCTTCATTCCCTGCCATCACAGGCAAGCATATCATTACAAATCTCCTTCAGAAACTTATCAAATGCCAATCTAAAACTTTAGGCTTTTTTGCCCTTATACTACTCCTTGTGGGAGGCTGTTCCCAAGCATCACTGCTCTGATGGCTAGAAACTTTATTTTCATCTTTAAATGTATTCATGGCCAGCTTTTACTCATTTATTCTTATGGCAGCCTTACCCTTTAAATCCCATCAGTCTTCTCCATTCCAGGTTTTTAACCCCTTAATGTAGAAAGCAATCCTATGCCATGTTAGCTAGGCTAAACAAGTACGGCACTTTTAGTTTCCCCTTGTAAGTGAGGGTCTCTCGCCACTGGCGGATTAAGATTTATTGGGACCCTGGGCAAACAGAAAACTGGACACCCCCCTATACCCCGTTATAAACATGAATGTATGGACTCCAGTAGGGAAGGGGCCCCTTCCCCTTCTGGTGCTGCTGCTGCCAAGGGCAAGGTGGGCCTCTGCCCCATGGGGGAGCCTGGGTGGACCTGATGAGGCCAAGGGTGGGGTGGCACATGCCTGCTTCCCCCCGCCCCTCCCCAGCATGGCCAGAGAAGAACCGAGCGGGACAAGGACGGATGTGGGCTGCCTGCTGTGGTCTTGGGGCTCTCCACTCTGCTGCCTTTGCCACTTGGCAGTGGGGGGCACAACTCGCCACCCCCATTGCTGCTGGGCAGGCAGGAGGTGCATGGCCAGCATGGGGCTCCCAGGCAAAAGCAAAAGAGCGGAGAGCCCCGAGCAAGCAGTCCACATCCGCCCTGTGCACAAATCTGGGGGGCACATGCCCCCCATGCCTCCCTTGGGGGGTGCACACAGTGGCAGCGAGCCGCCCTCCTCCCCGCCTACCCCCGTGCCTCCTGGATGAGCCATCCTTAGCTCCATCCTGCTTCCTGCTCTGACCCCAGATCCCATGCCCTGGCCTGGCTGGGCAGAGCCCCCAGCCCCTGCCACCCTCCCTCCCTCCCTTACCATGGGGGCCTCGATCTGCCCTCCCAACATGCCCCTTCCTCTCTTACTTGCAGGGAGCTGTTCTCCATACTGCCCGGCTGTTTTCCTGGCCAAGTGCAGTCGCGACCATAAATGCGGCACCCCCTACATCTTGCTCCCGGCAGCCTCGAGCAGGACCCCTTGCAGGCTAGAATGATGCTCGCCTATAGCGGGAAACCTGCCATTTCCCAAGGGAACCCAGGCACCCAGGGGCCCCGATGCATTAATCCACCTATGTCTCTCACTTCCCTGCACCTGCTTCGGATTCATCTTGGACTTCGGTGAGCAGACTGTACACAGTATTACAAAAGAGGTATTGGCGGCACCACATAACATGACATTTCACTTGGTAGATCTTAGGATCACTTGACCTTTTCACGGCAGCATCACTCTGCTGGTTCATGCTCATATTTTTGACTAAAAGCACCCAGGTTCTGATGGGATAGGGATGGATAAAGATTAAATACCTTGGTTAGGGTGTCTTCAGAGAAACTGGGGTTTTACCCAAATTACTGCTGCACATTATGGGGTTTTTTTGGCTTTTTTTTTTGGCTTTTTTTTACCTCTGTTCATTGTTACTCACTTGCTGGTATGACTCTTAAATGTTGCTGCTGCATTCTCACAATTATAACATTGAAAAGGAAATACGCAAATGAAAAAGCATTGTTCCCTAGAAGAGACCTGGGCCCATGTAATTTCTGTCAGAACTAGAATGCACAAAATCTCATTTAAAATAAGGGTCTCATCTGTGGGGCTTTTTCCCCTCCCTCCCTCCCTCTTCTTTTCTTTCTCTCTGTTCCCATGTGGATAGTGACGCATCCCTGCTATGACACAGAAAGGCTAAAATTTCCAAATGCTGGTGGGAGTGTGGCTCAGAGATCTCGGTAACAGAGAGCAGAAACTGTGAGCTGGCGTCCCACACATCGCTTTGAAAACAGCCATGGCCAGCACCCTCACTCGTGTCGTGGTGCAAATGAAATATCAGTGTACTGCAGGCCAGTACTAATGGGTCATATGGAAACCTTCAAAGTTAAGGTTTTTCTCAGAGAAGTTGGTACTGTAGCATTAGCTGGTTTAATTTGAGCTAGCTAACCAATCCCCTATGGCAACTCCTTACCCTGAAACTGTACTGAAGAGACACACTGCTCAGCCCAGTCAAAATATATGGTTTATTGAACTTTAATTGAGACCTGGCTTTCTTATTCCAGAAACACTGAGCTAAGCTAACTTTTGGCTTGATTGTCCAAGGTGCCCAGCAAACTACAGCATGGGCTTAACTTTGTGTCCATCACTGGTCCTCCTAATGTCAAGAGGATTACTCACATGCTTGAAAATTTCTATCCCCAGAGTACTCACTATCTCATAAAAGCCAGCCTTTTATCACCTGTGTGTTAACTCATCCATGTCCACCATATCACAAGGGTTACAGTGGTATCAATGTACCTGGCCATAATACCTGGCTAAAGCCTGATATCCAAACTCCTTGATGATGTTAATGGGAGCTTTGTCCGAGTTAAGGATTGCATAGACTTCAGGATTTAAGTACACTGTGGGCGAGTCTATATGTCACCCTAGGACGACGTAGCAATGAGCTACGTTGCTATACGGTGCGCTACAGCGACGCAGCAATCACATGGGTCTACATGCGATTGCCAGCTATGTCGCCATAGTGGCACGCTCCCCCGGTATAGCGCCCCACTACAGCAACATAGCGGCCAAATCTAACCGTTCACCATACGCACAGTGCAGTAACCACCTGTACTGCACCGTGCTTTAGTACTTCCAAAAGGAAGTACTAAAGCACAGTATAGTAGCCACGTCACCGTACGGTGACATGCAGATGCGCCCTGTATTGTCTAGTAAGAGGCTAATAGTACTCTACCTTTTTATTCTCTTTTTTTGTAATTCCTGGCTATTAAGTGGAAGCACCTGCAAATTTCTCTCTGTGAAATATATGCAAAAGCAGGCAGCAAATCTTGCTCATTTCAACTGCTGAGTGAATTGTTTCAGACTTTTGGTAATTATTATATTTCATGCTTTGTTAGAAGCAGTGTAGTCCTTTTAAGAGGCTCTATTACTTTTAAAGGTGCTTACTCAGACTCCAGGAATTGCACTGATGCAGTGCCTTGTTTATTTGTTTGCTATGTTATGGTAGGTTTTGTGCAATTCATTTCATTCTAGGGGATGAAATGTCTGTACGTGAGTGTTTGACAATGACATTTAAGAGAGATTCTCCAGGAGACGGTCTGGAAAATGAAAAAGCAAGCAAGTCCTCTGCAGACCGTCAAATGCTGAATAAAATAGCATGAATGGTACTGTGTCATTGCTAAAATGAGCTATTTGTAATGATTCTACTTATAACCTGCCAACCTCTGACGTAACAATCAGGAACGGCACTCAGAAAACATGAATAATAATTTAAAAAAACCAAAAAACAGTTTTAACGTAGGTTCTTCTATTACCATACATTCTGCCATGGATTTTTGTTTTCATCTCTAACCAAGAATGAGAGATGTAGTAAGAACTATCAAGGAAAAATCATGGATACCCTCTGAAAAATACTGATTTTAATTTAATGATGGAGCAAAAGCAGAAATGTTCATTAAGTATGTCTGTTCTATATGTAGAAAGAAGCAGGATGATATACTCGTATCATTTTAGGAGGATGAAGTACTTTGCTGAGTTACTAAGGGCCTGAAACATATGACAATATTTGAGAATATTATGACAATATTTATTAATGATATACGTCTTATATTGAATAATATTTATGAATAATATACATCTTATATCATCAGACCGGGGTAACTTAAGTCTAAGAGTTATAAAAGAGTTGGCTGAGGAGATCTCACTGATGTCTCACTGTTTTTCATGAATCTTGAAATATCTGGGAAATTCCAGAAGAGTCCCAGGGTTTTGTTCTTGTAAAATCTTCATTGTGTAGTACCGTAGACGTAAAAAATGGAATGAAAATAATGCTTAAATTAAGACCTTAATTGAAGAAGAGGATGGCAGGGTGGCTAGGATCTGGAACCAACTTCCAAGGGAAGTGGTGCTGGCTCCTACCCTGGGGGTCTTTAAGAGGAGGCTTGATGTCTACCTGGCTGGGGTCATTTGAGCCCGGTTTTCTCTCCTGCCCAGGCAGGGGGTCGGACTTGATGACCCACAAGGTCCCTTCCGACCCTACTTCTATGAATCTATGTGTTTGGGTCATCATGACTCAGCTTCCAATTGGGAGGGTTAGAAAGAAATTTCCCCTGTGGACATGTTGTTTCTCAAACTCTCTACTTTAGGGTTTCCTGCATCATCTTCGGCAGCTCAAGTTTTCAGCTACTGCTGTTGGGACTATGTATTCCAGGCGAAGGGAGTCCATTTTTGCAAAAAGCAATCACACAATGCCCTCTGTCTTTAAAAATGCTGCAGTTGCTGCTATAAATACACTGCACCATTTTTTAAATAGAATAACTGTCTAATATATGCAAGGTCCTTCAGAAACGAGGCTTACATTATGTGGCCAGGCCAATCTTTCTGTGATATTCAGCTCCAAACAGGCAACTTTCTTGAAGAGGTACCATGGTGGAGCCCTTCTACCTGTCCTCATTTGTGGTGAGACAGGATGGCAGAGAGGCCTGGAGCTCCACATAAGGAAAGCAAAGGTTAACCTGGGCCAGGAAGCAGCTGGAGCGTCTGAAATTTTCTTAAGGAAGAGGAAGTGTGCTGCTAAGGTCAGATAAACGGGCAAGCTCCCTCCGAGAAGGAAGTAGTCGAGTTTTTGTTCTGTTTAAAAATGATCCGTCTCTCTTTGGAAGCACAAGGTGGGGGCTGATGACAGCTTTCCTCCTGTAGCAAGGAGCAATTATCCAGTCAACCTGTCTGCAAGCTTGATTCTCCCTCGTTAAAATGGAAGATACAGGGACACAGAAGCTGCAGCAAAAGGGAAGCAGGCCAAGGAAACCAGGGTGGGCTATCGCCTTGGTACCTGCCTGGGTGGCGTTCCCGTTTTTCTATGGTATTGAGCGACCGTGGAAGACCAGAACCATAACAGATACAACGTGCCTGTCTGCACTGTTCCGCTTTTACCGCAATTCCTATTTCTTTCCTTTTATTTTATCTACTACCTCCGCTTAGCCTGCTCAAGTAAGAGACTGCATGTGGAGCTGCAAATACATAAACTGGCCAACTCAGCACTTGATCCTCCAGCCTAATTTACCTTCCCTGTTAACTGTGGTTATTACAGTTCCTTATGGAGAAGTAGTGTCTTTTGCCAGTAGCTGATCGTGAACTAATGACTTCTGATTTACACACAGGCTTGTATTTTTCCAAAGCTCTGACCAAGACCTTGTCTGCATCCAGTGAAATTAGGGTGGATAATTTCCAAACCAGACATCCATGAATATAATCTTAATTTATGTGAGAACCTCCACAAGCCTAAACTCTTTACTGCCAGTGCACTTGTAACACCTTTAATGGCTGTAGCTACATAACAGATAGACCTTCAGAAGGACAGCCTCATCAATCAAACTCAGCAGTCCTTTTCCACACAGATGTTGAAGGATTTACCAAGACTTCATGATACATACACCTTGAAATCTCCAAATTTGATTTAAAGGTGCCTACTCAGTAGTAATTAACTCAGAACCTGCAAGCAAAAACAGTTCAAGGAAATAATATTTCAAATGTTCAGCACTTAAATGGAAAAATGAATTAATCATTGGCAATTACTGAGTTAAAGTACCTATCTTAAGACTTGAAATACTCCCACATAATCACACTTCCAAAGCTTTCATTAACTGAGCTAATAATTGCTATCACAATTAGGGATGTGAAGGCATTAAAAGATTCGGAGATAATAAAGCATATGTAGTTATATCAAAAATTGCCAGTCACAACTTTGCATTGTACAAGCAATTCATGCTATCCATTGTTAAGTGTCCAATATCTCCTTTGCTGTCACACTAATATTTAATTTCTGTCACATATTTAATGTATGGAGTCCTGATTATTATTCTTTGGTCCAATTTCTTTGCTTTGTCCAGTGGAGAACGAAGATTTGTTTCCTTTGGGTATATGGAAAGAAGCTAATGGTTTTCAGCATGCTCTCTAATGAGCCTAGATCAGAATTATTTTTTTTTGTTTTTTTTTTTTTAGACATCCTGTTTTCAGGACATCTTATTTAAAAGTCTTTCAGCCTCAGTGAAAGAATGAACTAGATCAAATGATGCATGGTTGTTCAGCCTTACAGCAAACCCTCTACCAGCTAAAGAATTTGGTTCCCAATCGACATGAAATGATGGAAGAGAAAAAAGGGTAGAGGTAGCATAAACACATACGCCTGTTCAAAACCACAAAGGGCAGCAAACAGTGTCTGGTATGCCTAGAACGTGCATCAGAACTGGGCAAAATATTTTTGGTAACTAATGTATTCTTCAAACATCTTTCGTCCCCCCTCAATTTTGGGACAGCTGAAAAAATATTAATTTGAGGCAAATTCGAGTAATAGTTTCAGCTGGAAAGCTTTTGGAAAAAACCTTAACATTCTCATTTTTAGTTCACAGTATTGTCATTGTGGCCAAATGGCCACATTTCATAAAATAAAAGAAGTGTTGGGGGAAGGGTTAAAAAAGACAGAAGCAAATTACACTTCATGCAGCTGGGGATATTTCAATAGATCCAAACTGATCCAAAACACAATTTTGATCTGACTTGCCCAGAACAACACCATCAAATTATTTGGAGTCGACCTGAAGGGTTTGTGGTTTTTTTCCAATATGACTACCAAACAGGAAAATCAGGGATTGGCACAGCTTGGATGTATTTACAGAGTGCTCTGCAACCAGCCAGTGCGAGGATATGCCAGCTAAGCAGCTCCACAGCCAAGGCCCATCAAATGAAAGCTCTAGCCACTGACATGAGTGACCTGTCAACAGAGAATGCAAGACTGAACCCTATCAAGTGGCTGAGCAGGCATATGGGGAGCAGAGAACATGAGAAGTATCTATACACACCTCTCCCACTTAATTTTCTTCCTGCCACACAAGCACTTATATTTAAAGCTTTTTTTCCAGCTTCAAATTCCTACCTTTTGCTCTGCGATAAAAAAAGAACACTTTAAAGCCTGTTAGTACCCTGTCTACTAAAATCTGCTTTTAATAACTGCTGCTGTCCTGTTGATGTTTCAAAGACAGGATAAGGCCACAGGACATTTTACTGTTGCTGTTAATGAGCTATACCCTATGGTATAGTGACTACTTGCATCTCCCACTGAAGTCTGTGAGGGCTGCAGGTGCTTGCTACTTTTCACACAGCAAGATCCTCAGCTGACGTAGATTGGCATAGCTCCACTGACAGACATAAGAATTTGGCACATAATTTAGCATAGATTCGTATAGCAGCACAGATGTTTGTGGTACGTCTCCGGCAAATAACACAAGAGCCTTGCCACAATCGTTTTACAATCTAAATTAGGAAGATAGCTGATTTTGATGCAGCAGAGAGTGATAGTTTAGGCCAGGAGTGCTCAGCTTTTAGTCCATGGGCCAGATCCAGCCCATGCTGCCATGTTATCCAGCCTATGGGGCTCCCCGGGGGTCTGCAAATGTGGTGGCAGGAGAGCCAATCCCCTGCCATCAAATTCCAGACCCCTGGGGAGCCCCAGGCCGTGCATGCTGGATTGGGTGACTGATCCCACTGTGCAGGGCTGGGGCGGGGGGGAGGGGGAGGGAAAGGGGGGTGGCGCTGGACCCCAGTACCCAATCCTGATGCGCAGAGCTCTATCTAGCCCATAGACTGGCCCCATGTGACTCATCTGGTCCATGGGGCCAACAGGTTGAGCACCACTGGCTTAGGTGTTATCCTTCTCCAGTGCTCCTAGGTAGCAAAGAGAGGGAGACTGCGGGGGTGGAGAGGCAAGAGGAAAAGAGCAAGCTAGAGAGATACAAGTTCAACACACCTGCCCTGTGTAACACCAGAAGCTGGGTGTCCTGCTCCCTGCATGAATGTCCTAATCAATCAGCCACTGGAGCTAATCCATGAGAGAGTCCTCCTACTTCTCTGGACTTCTCAAGGATTTAGCCCAGTATACACACACAAGTAGCTATGTACCTGCCTGGCCAGTGCATAGTCAACTGCACATGTGCAGTTGGTATGTGAATACTTATACGTCTACACTGCAAGGGAATAGAATTGCAAACCGCATAAATGCTAAGAATGCCACTCACGTGGTTGGGCAAGAGGCATTTAGATGCAAAAAGGCAACAGAATTCTCCCCAAAGTGCTCTTATTGCTGTTTTCTTTCCACCTCTGCGCTCTGGTGAGTGTGTGGTGAGGTACTGTTAGTACCACTTAAAATATGGTGCTGAGCTTGACACAGCGAATCTCCTCCAACTTGTGTTCTTAACAGAAATGCTTGTACACATGATGATTTTCCAATGTACACGTGATGAAAATTGCCGTTTGTGTAGCTTAATGGAGTCACCATATACACATGCTCAAGGTTTGGGTGTCTCAAATTGTCTCAAAGTGGGTGATGGGAGATGTGGAAAAAACTGGGAGTGGGATTTGGCTGTTGGGTTCTGGCGCCTAGCTATGGCTGTGATAAGGGGACCTACTGTTAAGTTTGGGGCAGAGTCATGAGACCCACAGTACCTGCCTGAGCCCAAATTCAGGGTTTTGGGGTGAAAGCAGTCTGCTGAGCACCCACATAGTTTTACCACTGAGGATGTTGCATGTAAAAAGGGAGTGCTGGAGGACATGGAAAAACTGGGAGTGGGATTTTGGTCTTGGTGACCAGCTCTGGCTGTGATAATGGGACTTGACGTGATACCAGCAGTAGCCACCCAAGCCTGAATTTGGGGTTTGGTGGTTAAAGTGTTCCACTGAGTGCCCACAGTCTTGTACCACTGCTGTCCTGAGTGCATGGCTATCTGCCACACAGGGGCTGCATCAACACCGATCCCCTCCAAGGCAAGCCCCCCCCAAACTCGCTGACGTCCCGAGCACCGCTCGGGGCTGCTGTGTAGCTGTCTGCTGTGCACAGGGGTGGCATCGGTAATGAACCCCCGAAAGCAAACCCACCCCAAACTTGCTGCTGTCCCAAGTGCATCCCAGGGCTGCTGTGTGGCCATCCACTGAGCATAGGGATGCATTGGCTTGGACCGCACCATCGCAGACTTCTCTCCCAAAACTCACTCCCAGCAGTTGTCTGGCTGACTGTCAGAGCTGTGTCCAAGGGGGGAAAAAGAAATACAAGTGAATTTTAACAGTAAGCTTTACTTGAATAAAAAGAATAACTATAAAATAACAATGAAAAACAAACAAAAAAAATAATGCCTAATTGCAAATAAGAGGAAAGAAAAAAAATGTGTAATGATATGTGTAAAAATTATTAAATTTAATGAAAGTACTGAACTTGCACTAAATTCAGATATGTAAATTAAGGAAACAGCACAACTGATGCTAATATGCACATATCAGTGTTGTGTGAGCTATAGGCTCCCCCTTCTGTGATTTAGCAGTAAGAGGTAAGTGGGGCAGATTGTTATGTGGCGCCCCACTAAAGTATTTAACTTTGAATAGCACATGCAGCAATTTTTGAGATTTTTGAGCGGTCAGGTGTACACAGTGATGGAAAAAAATGAAAACTCACTGTATCAATTTTGGGGGCATAGAACGAGACACTGTGGAATAACCCCCCGTCACGTGTACAAGTGCCCTACACAGTCTGATTCAGTACCCAGTTGGACTAAAGCTTCACAATGATTAAGCTCGTCTAAAGATTCACAATGATTCGATTCTGGGTTCGAGAAAAGAACGATGGACAGGTGTCCAGAAAAATACTGTATTTTCATGAGGCCTTTAGCTTGTGACAAAATAAACTATGAAAACTGGAAATGGCCCATAACAGAACGTGGGATGTATTAAGGGTCTATGGCCTCTCGTCTCTGACAGATTCTTGCTTTCATGGTAACCAGCACTCTTCAAAGTATTTACAGTGGGTAGTCTGGATGATTCATTTTGTCCTTTTTTTACTCTGGCTAATTATATTGAAACAACTTTTTTGATGTTCTGATATTTTAGTTTGATACACATCAGTACAAAAAGGTTATACCAACATATTTCACCCCTTTGGGGTTATGGATAAACTACTCACTTTGACTTTTTGGTATTAATCATTTCTGATTCCTTGTGTGACTGGGCAACTATATAATATTGTGTGCTTTCTATTTCCTAATTGGCTCTTTGGAATTTCTACATTTCATGATAGTCATAAATCTTAACTTTGAAAGAATATCTGGAAGATGTCTATCAACTGTTTCTTACAAATATAGGTATATGGCCAAGTGTATTGGAGGTAAGCCAGTAAAGAGGCCTGCAAATTGAACACCTTAATGGATTTTATTTGAATCGACATTCCTGGATACATTTTAGCAAGATTTCCCAACCCGTGTCTCTGGCTTTTCAGGTACCCGATTCATCTGATTTACTCCTAATATGTAAAACATTATTTTTCATCCTAACTGTAAGCAGCTGAGTGAGCCATGTCAGAATTAAAATATGATTATCTGCTGCAAAGAGCACAGATTCATTTCAAAGTTTCATCATTTACAAAAAAAATCTCTTTTTTTGGTGACATTTCACTTCTTAGGTACAATTTAGAGCATAATTTTCTAACGTGATCACCACCCACACACAACACACATTATGCTGATGAGCGAGGAAGGGTGAATGATGCCACTTTAATTTTGTTCCATACTGAACTTTTGGGATGGAGGGCAGGTATTCGGCTAGGATATACAACAGAAGCTACTAGCAAGGCTTTTCGTTCCAGTGATCTGTAATGTCATATTCCTGCCATCTGGGTGACATTCAAGCCCTGCAATGGCAAACTGCAAAGGCTTTGTGTAGGGGAAATGAGCAGAGGTCTGTGGAGACAGGGCTGAGATGAACTCTGGGGTAGTCGCTTTGGCTTCTTTTTTATTGATGAGACCATTGCTTTGCTAGTGACCTTACTAGATTGGTGGCTACTGGACTGATATCATCCAAGACAGTGAGAGTTGTGTTTGAGTAATGGAGAAGGGGTGTGTGGGATTATTGTGCCAAGCACCAGAGAATGTGTGTGTGTGTGTGTGTGTGTGTGTGTGTGTGTTGGTGGAGAGAAGGTCTGAGTGCTAGAGGGTCTTACCTGGCTCTGGCTGCTGTTGGTGGGGCCAATAGCTTCTTGAACCCTTGCTGGCTGCTATTAATTAATCCAGGGGTGGGCAAAATGTGGTCCGTGAGCCAGATGTGGCCCATTAGGCCATTCTTTCTGGCCCAGGGGCCCCTAAATAGAAAATTAATATTTATCTGCCCCTGGCTGCCTGTCATGCAGCCCTCAGTGGCTTGCCAAAATTCAGTAAGTGGCCCTCCGCCCGAAATAATTGCCCGCCTCTGAGTTAATCTCAAAATACTTGCCCCCCTGATGACCAAGAGAGTAGCCACCACCAAGCGTGTAGCCACTCAGGAAATCAGCCAGTTTTCCAGGTGTTCTTCTGATGTGAAACCTACTTGTGTAACATTTCCCTGACATTATTAAGCCCTCTTTAATAACATTAGCCTTGTTAGGACACTTTAGATCTCAGAAATGAGAGCAAGCAATAACATTTAATCTGATTTACATTATTAACTCATTTCTACAATGCAATTCCTGCAAGATGGGTTGGATAGATAGTCTCACAGTGGGCAACAGGCCCCCTGATTCTGATGGCAGGACAGAGAGAAGTCCCTCCCCGGTGCTACAGTTCTGGTGCACAGAGGCAGCACTGCAATTAATGGTGGGGAGTGGGGCGCCCGCCCTAGGTGTCTATTTTAGAGAGCACCAGAATGGGATGCTGGGCAGTGAGCACTGCAGGCATGCAAGGTGCGGGTACCTGTACCCAGCAGCAGGAGAATGCCTGGAAAACAATAGGCCATTTTCTGAATGGCTGTGCTCTTGGCAGGGGGTACGTGACTAGCAATATTGCCCTTCTGCCCCATCAGGACAGGGGTGAAGCAAGTATTTGGTGATTAGATAACAGCAGCATGGAGAGAAATGCAGAGGGCTTAAGTCATTGGGGATCCACACGGCAACCTGTCCTGCCCCTTCTGCTCCTCCTTACTTCAGGATGCCTACACCATGGCAGCAGCATGTCCTAGTGGAGATGTTCCTGAGTGTGCCCTAGCCCCCTTTCCTGTTCTCACACGCCAAACCTGGAAATAATTCAGGGCAGCCCCCAGCAGCCAGTCTCAAGTAAGGAGGATGTAAGTGGAAGCGGCTGCACAGGGCGAGCTTGGGAACATCCTGACTAGCACTCCTGGCCCCTGGTATTTCTCCATACATTTGTCTTCAGGGATAGTATCATTTCTGCTCATTACATCCTTTAGCATGTTTCCCTCCATAGGGAGCACTTCAACAAAGGAAAGACCATCAGCTTTTTTAGAAATGGAATTGATAGAACATATTTCTCTGGAAAAAAATCAAAGATGATTTGGGGCCAAAGCCTGATCTACGTTACCATGGTGTAAATCCAAAGAAATTCCACTAGTTTGAAACGAGAGCAGTTAATCTGGCTTTATGTGTTGGTAATGGAGATCAGAATCTGTCCCATTATCTATTGAACAACGCACAGTCTAAGGTAATTTCATTTTCTCATTCTGATACCTAATTGGCTCTTTTGCCCACAGCAGATCTGGAATTCTCCATCCTATTAAAGACATGACCGTAATCATAAAAGATTTAAGGGTATTCCTTTCTCATTTCATTACCACAGCAGCATAGACTAAAAACTACTTATTTCTATAGACTAACAAAAGCAGCTACTGAAACCAATATCTAATGCACTATTCAGTGCTGAAAGTCCTTATAGGAGTTGACGATTCTGGAATTACATTATTACCATGTAACAGCTTCAGGCTTTCTAGCATGCATGAGAAACTCTGGAAAAACATACATATTTCACTGGCCTTTGCAACAGGAGAGTGTTCATGTTGCATATATTAGTAGACAGACTCTTAGCGAACCTCTAATCTTGCAGCTACAAAATTTGTCAGCTCATCTGTCTGGGCTAGTGATTAGATACTGTAATGATATGTGCATTAGAAAATCCTAAAATAGGGCTGCAGTCATATTCCCACTTCCCAAAATAGCAGATGCAAAATGCATTTAGAATTGCATAATTTTGTGCAAGCAAATAGATTGCACCCACATGTTTTGTAGGTATGGTTGAGAGGAGCTTCTCATGAGGTATCTGTGGAGTTAAGTACATGGTGCTACATATGCATGCATACAAGGGGAGTAGTAGATTCACTGGGGGGTAGGGCTAGGGTTCAGAGTGACCTAGACAAATTGGAGGATTGGGCCAAAAGAAATCTCATGAGGTTTGGCAAAGACAAGTGCAAAGTCCTGTACTTAGAATGGAACAATCCCATGCTCCACTACAGGTTTGGGACCAACTAGCTAAGCAGAAGCTCTGCAGAAAAGAATCTGAGTGTTACAGTGCAGAATGAGCTGGAAATGAGTCAACTGTGTACCCTAGTTGCCAAGAAGGCTAACGGCATACTGGGCTGCATTAGTAGGAGTGTTGCCAGCAGATGGAGCAAAGTAATTATTCTGATGTATTCTGCTCTGGTAAGGCCACACCTGGACTACTGTGTCCAGTTTTGGGTACCGTGTCCACTGTGGCCACTACAGAAAGGACGTGGATAAATTGAAGAGAGTCCAGCAGAAGGCAACAATAATGGTGAGGGGGATGGGGGACATGACTTCTGAGGAGAGGCTGAGGGAACTGGACTTATTTAGTCTGCAAAAGAGAAGACTGAGGGGGAATTTTATAGCAGCCTTTAGTTACCTGAAGGGTGGTTCCTAAGAGGGTTGAGCTATTCTGTTTTCATTGGTTACAGATGACAGAACAAGGAGCAATGGTCTCAAGTTGCAGCAAAGGAAGTTTAGGTTGGATATTAGGAAAAACGTTCTCACTAGGAGTGTGGTAAAGCACTGGAATGGGTTACCTAGCAAGGTGGTGGAGCTTCCATCCTTGGCGGTTTTTAAGGCCCAGCTTGACAAAGCCTTGGCTGGGATGATCTAGTTTTTAAGGCCTGGCTCAGCAAAGACCTGGCTGGATGCTTTGAGTAGGGGGTTGGACTAGTTGACCTGGTGAGGTCCCTTCCAACCCTAACTTTCCATGATTCTATAATTCTGTATTCTCCCAGATGGGCTTGAAGCAAGTGAAACTTTCTGTTCTCTGTGTAGTAAACGGAAGACCACATGAGTCCTAAATGTGGGGGCTTGTGTAATTGGGTCCTATTTAGTGAATGGCTTTTGTTCTTTATTCTACTTATTCTTATTAATTATAAGATAAATGGGTGAGTGTAAATGGCCTGTGGTAGGCAGGAAGTCTATCGGGGTGGGCAAAATCCAGTCTGCAGGCTGGATGTGGCCTGCCAGGCTATTCTATCTGGCCCGCAGGGCCCCTAAAAATTTTAGAAAATTAATATTTATCTGCCCCTGGCGGCCTGTCATGCAACCTTTGATGGCTTGCCAAAACTCAGTAAGCGGCCCTCCGCCTGAAATAATTGTCTGCCCCTCACTAAATGAATGAATGGGCCTTCCTGGTCCTAAACTGTATGAATCTAATATGTGATGAAGCCATGTCTTACAGGGCCATGATTTCCCTTGAGACAATTCTTTCAGCAGGGGTGAGAACGCTTTTAATGAAGAACATGGATCCATTCAACAAGACTAGAAAACAAATCCACAGCAAAATGAATATTACCTGCCTCCTCTTTCCTCGGAGTCTCAGAACAGCAGAGACTCCCTGTGCCTGAAGAAGGGCGATTGTGCCCAAAAGCTTGCTAAGAACTTTTTTCCATCTATTCAGTTGGTCTAATAAAAGATATCACATCTGCTCAAAGAACCTTGCCTGCCTGTGTCCTTAGACCAACACGTCTACAACCAAAAACCCAGCATCCTAACTCTGTTTGGCACCTATAGCTGGAGGAAGGATGTAGGTGGGGCAGTTATAGCAATCCAGAATGTATAGTGTCTAGCAGCTCCTGTTCATCTGCAGTAATCAAGCCAGTAGCCACAAAAGAGCAATGAGAAGCACTTTCAAATATCCATCGTTTCTGATACACCTCACATGCATTTATTGAAAAGTGAATATTGGTGCTTCACTTTATGCTGTAGGCTGATGTATCCATTGGATGTCTTGTGAATTTTTTAGCTACTCCTAGTTCCACTGAGGAAGTAATAATGGAGACATTTGATTCACTGCAGTCATAAAGGGAGCATCTACATGGCATGCTAAATGCGCAGTAGACTAGGTCTATTGCATGTTAATTTGTCATGGCAAAAGCTATGCTAATGTGCCAGTGTACGGTAGAATTAGTCTACTGTGCATTAGCATTACTAAAAGACTATGCGCCGGTACTACTGCACAGTAATGCTGATTACTGCACATTGAGTTAGTACCTGTTATTGCAGGTACTAAATGCACATGTAGATGTGCCCAAAGAGACTTAAGTTTGCTGCCAGATCTTGAGTCAAACTTTCAGTGTATTTAACTCCCATGTTCAGAGTATGTTCTTGAGGGCTTGCCTTTGGAGTGAATTTCCATAAATAAGTATTCCATAAATAAGTATTTACAGCAGCTCTCTCAGGCCCAACCAAGTTCAAGGCTTGCCTTAATAGGCAAGATTTGTCTCAAACAGTACATAGGAATAGAGACTGATGAAATAACTTACAGTCATAAAGAAATGCAAAACTCTAGAACTCTTGGTTCAGAGAAGATACCTTTTATTAGACCAACTAAGAAATCACAGACAATTATCTTTCATTGAAAGCTTTCAGGCAGGCACACCCACCCTTCTTCAGGCTGAGGACAAATCCAAGAGGGTAAAAATCCACTTAGGTAGAAAATAAACTTAATTTTGCACAGGGGAACTTTGAGGCTGGAAGTCTTATATTTCCAAAATTGGCTAAAGTACAGCATCTCCTATGTTTCAGGGATATATTTGGTAGCCGTGTTGGTCTGAGACAAAAACAAATGCAAAACTCTAGAAGTCTTGGTTCAGAGATGATACCCGTACACAGTCATATGCACAAATTTATAAGTTTACATGTTCAAAGGGCCAGTAATTGAAACCAGATCTCCAGAGTTCAACTCCATTTTCTTAGCCACAAGAGAACCTTTCCTTTCTGTCAAATGTTGGGTCATCCTGACCTAGGTTTTGGCTCAGGCCTGTCTCTGGTTCAGTAGTTGTAAACAGCCTTTGCACTCAATGACCTATCCCAGGGGAAAAAAGAGAGAGCTGTATGCTTCATTGCAAAGTTGCTGTTCTTGTAAGAAGGTGGAGAAGAAAGTAATGGCATTTGGCTAAATTACTGTAAGATTTGAATAGTTGGACAGGTGCCAGGTTGTTGTTTTTTTTAATCAACTTGAATCTTTAAAATGTAAATACATATTCTGCATATTTTACTTTTATTCCCATCTAACTTCATACTGTTTAAAAACACTTTGTAACTTGCTTTACCCCCTATAATCTGCTGGCCTACTCTGGGGAGTTTTTAACTAAAGCATCATGGAATGAGTGAAGAAAAAGGACTGCAATTCCTTTTGCATTTGCTTTAGACATGTAATTTCTTTCTCATCGAGGCCCCTCTACCTGAAAGGTAATTCACTTCAGTAAAATGGAAGTAATTTTCACCTTTCCAGTAAATTTATTTCCTCCTAGCAATACCAAATTGAACCCAAGTGGAGCACATGTATTATATATAATAATCATAATAGTGCTTTGCATAAATAAGATCACAGTTACTATGTCAGTTTTTTGTTGAGCACAGATTCAGTTTCATGAAGGCATTCATTAGTATCTATATCCATCTGTTTAAAATTAGCTCTATTAACTCTCCAGGCTCTTGTTTAAATCTGTTAGGTCTAGGACACCAATCGCCCAACAGATCGTGCTGGGCTATTGAAGTTCAAACCACTTCAGAAAAGAGTACCTTGATAGGACATGACATTCAGTGGAGGAGACACAGAGCACTAGGCAAACGTGGCTTTTGTGGTTCACTGAGGATGTCACAGAGGTATTTGGCAAGAGGGAAGGATATTGATGGTAGCATGGAAGCTAGGTGTAAATAAGCTGTTTCTTGGCACCAAATGGGAAGGAAAGGTATTCCAGATGGCAGCTGGGGGGAGGACCAGCTGGAGAGATGGGGATGAAACATGGAAAACAAATCTCTGTGAAGAGAGACTCCTTCTGGCCCGAATTGAAGCGTCACCACAGCTGCAGAGACAACAGAACGGAGTAAGGAAGCTGCTCCTGCACCAGTAGTTTCACAGTCAGGACACCAGACAGGATACTGGGCTGGCACAGAAGTGACTGTGCAAACAGAAGGAGCATTCAGACTTTGGGAAGTGAAAGGCTTTTCTCCTTAAGACAAGGTCTCAGTGAGGTTGTCATGTATACTTCCCAAAGCCGGAGAACGTTACACTAATCTTTATTTTCCTGCCGTGGTTACGCCAGTAATGCCAACTCTCATGAAAAAACCATGAGACTCCTGATTTCCAAGCCAAATTAATTCTGCTTCATGATCTCCGGATAGAGAGATCAAATCTCAGGATTTTTTCTTCTGGCACATGTAGAGAGCACCAAGCTGGAAAGTTTGTGGAGGTGAAGGTATGTGGGGGGAAGAGGGAAGGGGTGGGGGAGGCAGATCGAGGCCCCTGTGTCAAGGGAGGGAGTGGGGCAGGGGCTGGGGTGAGTGGGGCCCTGGGGCCGAGGGAGGCATGGGGGGTTCATGCCCCATGGATCTGTGTGGGCTGCTCACTGTGGACTTGGGGCTCTGCGCCCTAGGCAATGAGTGCCACTCCGAGGCTGGGGGGGCATGGCGGCCACCCGCAGGCAGCAGCTGCAGCGGTGTTGGTGGTAGAGGCATGGCCGCGGTGAGTGGGGACTGCACACAGGCAGCTGTGCTGATGTCGATGGTGTGGGCGGGCTGAGCAGGGACTGTCCACAGGCAGCCACAGCAGTGTCAAAGGCAGAGGGGGAGATCCTGCCGTGGCCAATCACCAACCCAGGGAGGGGGGGTCCCCCTGTGGCCGGACACTGAGCCTGGAAGTGCCAGTGCCTGGCACTTCTCAGGGGGGAGGGAGCACCAGCGCTATGCCTGCCCCCCTGCCTGCCACCTAAGCCGAGAGTGCTTGCTCTCAGGAGGTGTACATGCACCCTGTGCACCCCCTACATGTCGCCTATGCTCTGTGCCCTGCTGCCTTTGCCCTTGGAACTGTGTACACACACTTCAAAAATAGCATCTCATGATTTACTCTCCAGATCTCTTGATTTTTAAGAATTTCTCATGATTTCTGACACGGTGGGGTTGGCAATACTGCTGCACAACAGTGCATCCGACAAAGTAGCTTGTTACCTACAAAAGCTCATGCCTCTCTGAAGCCGTCTGTACAGTTGCCACCCTGACCTACCTTCTGCTTAACATAGGTCAGTGTGACAAAAGACTACCCCTCCGGCTACCATAATATTCCACGCAGCCTTAAGCCCTTGTTTTAATTCATTAACAAAAGTTTGTGGCGTTCAGGGCCAGCGCTAGCAGGACCGAGCATTTCTCCATGAAACACGCATTACTGTGCTCATTCCAACAGTGTGTACACCAAAGTCTACATTTACTTTATCATTCGATATTTTTTTAGATTAAGCAATACTGTAAACATCACCTGATAATATACCCCTCAGCATGTGAGCTTTCCACCAGCGTGAAATCCAAACCCTACAAGCAGCCTTCCAAAGTCCACATGCTTATCAGCCCCCTTCACATAACACAACGTCAGTACTCTCCAGGCCGCAGGCCTGTCAAGTTCCTCAACCTTGACCTTCACCCCAAGGGTGGTGAGACCAAACCACTTCCAGCCAGTCCCCTGCTTGCAATTAAATTGAAAACAAAAATCAAGCCTCCATCCAGACACTTTATTTTTTCTTCATTTCTCTCATCCTCCAGTTTGAGCTGTTTCAACATAACAGCAGAATTTAAAGTCACAACCTGCAGTCAAAGGCAAGGCTTTTTAGCGAAAAAGAGCAGTTCAAATCATAAATTATGCTGGCAATATGCACAGTAAGTAATAGCCTTTTAAAAGTCAGTCCTGTTCAACACGCTGTTCTATGAATAGAAGAACAGAAGTAAAACAAAGGCAAACTGGAAAATAAGGCAGCAGCTCTCTCCAGCCTGGAGCCCTCTGAAATAACTCTCTGAACTTTTTTTTAATCCTTATTTAATATCAGTGCAAATCCATCAGGGCATGGGGACAAGGAAAGAGGGAGAAAACATGCCACATTGCCGCTGGATCCCATCAATCCTTGCTGCTGGTAGGTAGCAGAATAGTGGTACTTGGATATGACAGCGAACATAAACTCCATAGGCAAACAGATCAAACGTTTTGGGATCAAATACCCGAGATTTCATTTCAGGTCTGTTTCTGGGCAGCAACCAGTTCATCCCCATGAAGGTTTCAGCTCTGATGGCACGGCAGACTTAGACAGTTTTGTTCCCTTAAATATGCTCCTTCCAGCTCCGGGGATGGATTGTAATCTGGAAGCAGAATTCTTAAGCACAGATTTATTGCTGACCCTGGTATTTCCAAACACCAAGCGCTCCGCTTTTACTAGGCTCTCCCCTAACTCAGTTTACCAAGAATACAATGCTTGTTTTCATGTTGTTTTGGGCTGAGCCAAACTTCAATGCAGTTGGTGGGCGTACTCAAAATGACTGCAATTCAAAGTGATTTAAATAGGCCCTGCATAGCAAAAACAGGTGTAAGAAGCAGTTCAGTTCCTTTACAAAGCAACAGCAACTCCCATCTTAGAGCAGACAGACGGAAATCTCTGCCCAAAACAAAGGGACATGTGGGTAGAGGGTTTTTGCAGTTACTGTTTTGCATAGTCAGAGGTGTTGAGACACCAAGGCAGACTAACACGCCACAGAAACAGATACAGGGAAGGGGCGGAAAAAGCACCAGCCAGGCAGAACAAACATGGAGAAATATAGCTTTGAGAAAAGACTGGAGAGAGACTTTTTGGTCTGAGTCCTGTCTAAAAATGCTTGGACCTGTGAGCAAACCATTTATTTTTCTGTTTGATTCCTCCTGCATTAAAGGAAACAGGATTTTGTGCATTTTTTTGTGAATAAGCAGGACGTTAGCCCCAGAAAAGAATAAACGTGATGCCTGACTCCATTATCAATTTCTCTTTCTAACAGAACTAACCGGCCGGATCCCAAACTTTGGGTAACAGCTTGAGTCAAAAGGTATAACAATATTTGTAGGTTAACATTATTCATCTTCTAGAATCTGTGCAGTTTGCTGACAGAAAACAGAATGTACTGGTGACTCCACAACTTCAGAAAACATGGTTCCAAAATGTCTTATTCAGTCTAAAACCGCGTGCTTGTTTCATTATACATTTTCTCTCCTTTCGCTTTTTTGAAATGTTGACAGGAAGATAGTTGTTGGGTTTCATTTCTGAGCTTTGGGTTTGGGCCTATTACTAGTTTTTGCAGAAAAAATCAGATGATGAAGAAAGTTTCTTGGCACGCAGCAGGTTTGCACAGAGTTGGGGTTCCAGCGTTGTCTCTTGTTTACCAAGGACCACATCCTGTCGAGAACTTTATGCAGCATGCAAGTATGTTTCAAAGGTTGAACGATATATTTGAATTAAGCATGTATCATATTTTCTCACATATAACACCCCCAGAATATAATGCACACCTTGCTTTTCAAAGACAGAATGAAGAGAAAAGGATTTTTTCAGAGTTATGGCTTCATATTGCAGAGACAAAGCCTAATCTTCAGCTGACTCACTGTCCTTTTCCTACTTAGGCTGAATAAGGAGAGAGACCAGCTAGCAAACAGAAAAATTGACCTAAAACAAGTTAGCTTGATTTGTGGAACATTAAGACTATTAAAAAGCAGAACTGGTCATTAACGCCCCTGGAGTGAAGAACAATGAGCCATTAAGTCAATTGACTCCTTCAACTGCCTGAATAGTAGGCCTGTGCAAAGCAGTTACTATTCACTTCAGATTCGGCCAATTCGGGGGACAGTGATTCAATTCAGTGATTTGAATCACTGCCCCTAATGGATTTGGCCAAATCTGATTCAGAGATGCAGCCACCGTCGAATCAGCCAAAATTTCTGAATCGGCCCCATCTCCTACCCACTCTCCCAGCCCCATCAATGGCTACCCCACCTGCCTCAGATCCTGGCTCTTTGGAAAAAGAAGCCTGGCACTCACTGCCTGCTGGTGAGGGGGGGATCCCTGATGCCCCCCACTGCCCCATGCTGCATGGGGGGCTCTGCCACAAGCCACAAGAAGCCCAGATGATCCCTGCAGCAGCCAGTGAGTGCAGACTTTTTTTTTTTTTTTAAAGAGCCAGGAGCTAGGCTGGGCGGTAGTCATGGGGTGGGGGGCTAGGAGAGTGGGCAAGGGCCAGGGGGCTCATGGCAGAGCCCCCAACACAATGTGGGGCAGTGGGAATCACTCCCTTGCCTGGCAGCAGCTGGTGAGTAGGGGCTTTTTTAAAAAGAGCTGAGAGCTGGGGCCGAGCAGGGCAGCCATGCGGGGGGGGGTGGAGAGGGGGCAAGGTTTGGGGGCACTCAGGGGAGCTGGGGGAGCAGGAAGGGGATGGGGCCTGGCGGGGGTCTCCCCATGGTCCCCTCTGCCCTCCTCCAGCCCCCACTCTCTCTCCTCCACCCCCTAGTTACCAGCATGGAGTCCAGGTCCAGCTCCCTGCAGCAGCCAGCGGGGACTGCCCAAATCTCTGAAGCTCTCTGAATCTTATTCAAATTGATTCAGAGAGCTTCAAATCAATGTGGACCTTTTAATAGGTCTTCTGATTTGATTTGGATTCAAAGATTTGACCACCAAATCAAGCCAAATCTCCTCTGAATCAAATCGGCACCCAAAACTTCGCTCAGCCCTACTGTATAGTAGTATCATAGCTGCTGCACTGTGGAGCAGGAATTGAATCAGCTTCTCCACTTAATGCATGTACCCCAATTTTTATTTTAGGGAGGGAAAGTATGTGTTGTATGTGAGAAAAGAAGATACTTACAATGGAGGAATCCTCTCAACTTTTCTCCCCCAAGGATGAAGTTTGAAGGAAAACAAAGGAGCAGTTAATAAAATTAACTTAATCCAATGAAAAGGTGTATATGAATCTTTTTACTCTTGACTTCCCCTTGAGAACTGGAAGTGTAGGCTTTCAAAGAGGAAGGTACAGCCTTAGAGATAGGAATAACAGGCGCAATAGGTCCTGGGGAACAGTATGTTGGATCCCAGCCCTGAAGGACCAGGCAGGTCTGAAACATCCTCCCTGAAAAATGTACGGTGGCTCAAGTGTTCTGGAGCTTGAGTCATTGCTTCTTGGTAGGAGACTCTGAGGTGAACAAAATTTAGGGTTTTTTTCCTGTCTTGGCAGGAAAGTGCTTTCCTGATACACAGAGCATTTTGCCTTCTCGCTGGGCATGTGTAGATGAAATAGCTGCCCTAAATTGAAGCAATAGGTTTTTCAAAACACCGCTTCAATTTAGAGCTGATTAAACCCCTGTGTCATGCACACACCCGACTTACCTGTTTCTCCAGCAGTGGGGATGGGAAGTCGAGCTACCAGTGGGCAGAGTGATCCCTGGGTTTGGAGGGGGGGGGGGCTGGTGTTTTCCTCAATGGCAGCAGCAGCCCCCCCCAGGCGGCACCTGCCTGCAGGCACCTGGCTTGGGCGGTCCTGGGGGGCACTGCAGCCGCAGAGGGAAGCACTGGGCCCCCGCACAGCTCAGGCAGGCAAGCAGGCTCTGGGGGCAGGGGAGGGGGTGGAGATCAGGTTTGCTGCTTTTTTGGGGCGGAGCCTGCCTTCCCAGGCTGCTGCCAGGCTGCCTGCATGGGCTTTCTGCAGAGCTGCACAGGGCCTGGTGCTTCACTTCATGGCTGTAGGGGCAGCAAATTAAAACTTTTCCTTGGAGTTTTAGTTTGCTGCATCCCAAGTCATTTAGGAAATTCAGCATTACGCTGCTGAATTTCCTACAGGAGCTGGAATTAATGCACAATACACCACCGAATTGCATAAACACCGACACCATTAAAGCAGTGCAAAATCATTTAACTCACTTTAAAGTATCGCGCGCGCACGCAAGCCCCTTGTTTTGTCTACACACGGCCACTGTTGTTTCTTGTTTTCTGCCACATCTTTTCTAGTGGCTGCTGATGGCTCAGATATGCGAAACCACATTAGCAAACAAGATTTCTCAAATCTTAAACTGAGGTGTTTCTGTTGGAACCATCTATTAACACATATATAAGTGAATTTTGCGCATTAATTGAGCATGTAACTGTTTCCAGATCTTGATTTTTTTAACTGGCAAGACGTCTGTGCCTGTGCATACAAGCACACATACAATTCCTGAGTGGGAAGCTGTGACATTCTTTGGATACTTTCAGTCTGCCCCTTATTTTGTCTTTGTCTGCTCGAGGATAAAGGGCTGTGGTTTTAAAGGGCTGTGGTTTTATGCCTGCAAATGCTTATTATCTGCAGTTAGGCATCAGAGACATCTAAATATCACCATTTCCAACTAAAATAATTTGTGGACATAAAATGGCATCCCGTTTTACCATTTACCAAAATCAGGTCACCGTAATCTGCAAGGGAAGGCAGCCTTAATGAGGATTATGGGCAGCTTTGCTTCAGGTAGGTCATGTATAAATTCAGAAGAGAAACTCTAATGAGGACAAACCTAAAATGACTTGAAAGCAGCTGTTCCTGAATCAGCAGGTAGATGGATAACAGTGAGGAAGGTAAGAGCAGCTGTGCTTAAAGCATCGCGTATCATTCTAAAATGATAATTTCTATCTCACCCCCTGTGGCCTGGCTCCACCACTTCCTTGTGACTTCCTAGGCCCATCCCTGGACTGCTTTACTTCTACTTCTGAGTGGTCCAGAAGCAAATGATGTTGCCCAATATTCTTTCTTTTGAATTTCTTGTCCAAAGGAGCACTCCTAATAATGATGAGCAAACTTCAGTCTTGGGGTTCAGTATCTAATCTACAATATTTACAGAGACCTCTTTAGCTGAAAGCTGAGCTAGAAATCTGGTGTCTAATACTCTGGCACTGATGAAGCAAATGAAGACTTCTGCTCAACTGTTCTGTTGGTTGTTACCTCATTCCCACATCCCCCCCCCCATACCTTTCTTCTTTTCCTACTTTATTTACTTTTTGTTGCATCCTCTTCACTGTTTGTAATGTAAGCTGTCCAAAGGGAAGACTGTTTTCTCTGCAGTGCTTAACATGATGGCACCCTGACCCTCAAAGGGATTACATAAAATCCGTAACAAAACCACTCTATCCCAGCCATACTCATCTCAGGTCCCTCTTCTGCTTCCAGGACTGGTCACATTCATGGTATGAAAAATAGCTAACCTGCTGAATCTCAAAAGAGATTTGATTCAAACCAGGGTTGGGAAGTAGAGCAAAGTTTGGGCCTTATGTACCAAAGTATTACGTTGAGCCCTGCATATTACTGAGTTAGGTGATAAACTCCCTCCTGTCCCAGGATGGATCCAGCCCAGGGCACAGTCTGGCCCTGGCAGCAATGGTGTCTGCAGCTCCAGCTTGTGCCCCAAGCTGCTGCTGCCAGCCCTTGTCTTGTGCTCTGGTTCCAGCGTGGAGCACATAGCAACAACAGTTCTGGCTCCAGGTTCAGCCAGGGAGCTGGAGCATGACAGTGGAAATGGGCAAAGCAACTGGAGGGGCTGTGTCAGCCCTTGCTTGCCCTCCTGCTGCTGCTGGTCATATGCATGGGGGCCCTTGGGCAGGACACTCCCCGCACAGCCATGCCCTCCAACTTCCAGTAGCCCATTGGTAGCCAGGCAAGCAAGATACAGCAGCTTCACAGGCCAGATTTGGCTCATGAAGTCTTATGTTTGACCCCCCTGAATTACACTATTTAGAGGGATAGTTTCTGCCTACTGTGTGTAGCATAAATATGCATTCAGCTTGAGGCTATTTGCATGTCAGCTGGAGGTTAAACCTTTAGGCCAGGTACAGACATTACGCTTTTAGCAGTATAAGCAATCGGCAACCAGTCTATACCTTTCACAGAACAGAAGTTTGGCGCACACAGACTAGTTTAAAAATGGTGAAACCCGGTCTAAGATTTCCACCTCCCACCCCCGGGTGAATGTGTGCTATGTTCACTACCGATCTAAACTATGCTGCTTACAGAAAACCATTTAACTTAGATGAATTCCATCTTGGGTTTTTTGAATGTCTATACCTAACCCTAATGTCATTTCTGGCATAGGAAAATATTTCCTCCAGTGTGTTAAAGCACAATACTTTTTTGTGATCATTAACTGTGAGGGTGCAGGCAGCAGAATAAATGAGCTAAAGTCCCATAGTTCATGAAAATACAGTTTTGAACATATCTTTTCTGTTTCCAGATATCCTATTCCCAACCTTGCATTGATCAGCACCACATTGCACCCCATATTAATGCAGATTTGACCATGGGTGTTCATAACAAGCAGTTCAAGGCAGGCTACCACCAAGGTCTCTACACAGACAAAGTCTGGTTCTTGACACTTTTTGCCCCAAGTCCTTTTTTTGCCATCCATGGGATGATCTGTCTTTTTTTGAATGAATGTCTTTTTTTCCTGTTGGTCTTATGTCGCTTTTTTCAAAACCTCAGTTTCCTTGAATTGTATCATCTAGTTCACAACCAGTAGGGCTGCCTTTGGGGGGTTTTTTGTTTGTTTGGTTTTTTAATACAACACAGTGGAATAGCAAACCAGCCTCATTTTAATTTAAGAAAGCTTTTTTCTCTCTCTCGAGCCTAACAATGATAGCTTTGAATCTATCAATATTCATTGGATACTTCATAGATGGTTTTAATAAACCGTTTCCAGAGCTCCCAAACTGTATTCCCACTTCTCTAGCAATCAGCTGAGGCAACTGGGTTAAACTTGAAGCACACAGGGAAGTAGAAAATACTGTGCAGGAGCCTAATTAGCAATCTTTTCCTTTTACACCATATTGAAGTTTTCTAGGCATCGAGCCATATTTTGGTACAGCCCTTTTCTCTCTCTCTCCCATTCTAATTTTTTTTTATGAAAGGATAACAGTATTATTGACAGTATGAGATACTTTCTTGCATACCAGCAAGCAGTAATAAAAGAGAGTTGGATATACAAGATAAGAGAAGAGCGGAGTTGAAGCAGGAGCTATAAGTTACAGTAACTATACATACTGCCATAATAAAAGTTATGTCGATATTTTTTTTTAGTCAATTCATCTCACTTGGTCCATCTTTCCTCAAGGCATTCAGTTTTTCTGCCTAGCATACACAATAAATCTACTGTTCGGTTTTTAATTGTGTAAGCCACACTGCTGTCGCTGGTGTCTTTGTTTGGTACTACTATCACAAAGATTTTTTTTAGGTCTAGTAAGGACCATTATGATAATTTGGGGTGTATTTTTAAAGGTACAAAGGATGCCCACCTCCCAGTTACACTCAATGAAAATTCCCCTCATTTATGCCTGTGAAAATTTCCCTTCTAAACCACCACAATTTATGGGGTTTTGGGGTTGGTTTTTTTCAGTATAGCCCTCCCTCCATAACCCACCTCCCTTTTCTTCCACTGTTCAAACACAGAAATTCAGAGCTGGGTCCATCTCACCCCAAATTCCTATACAATTAATTTAGGTTTTAAGAATTCATTGGCTATACTTTAGTACCTGGCTGGAAGAACAAGCCCCAGGAAACAGTCAATAGAGGTGGCCACATGTTGAACAAGACAATGTGTGAATTATGTAATGGCCAATTGCTTCATTAGCTTTTCCCATCACTTATTTGACAATCATTATTCCCCTGTCTGTGAAGAGGCTGTGGAACAATGAACCATTTGTGAACAACCTATTCATCTGCTAACAGGAAAAGTTTGGTAACAATGATGTTCATTAATATATCCAAACAGGCCCGGCTGTGGGAGAGATCAAAAAGGAGTAGAAAACCAAGCGCCCTATGCATTGCTTCCAACCCACAGTGAGACTACTAATTTTGGAGATTGTTTCAGGAACTCCTCGTCGTCTTCTGCACGTGGGCAAAAGCCATCCAGACTGGATTATCTAACGAGAAACCCATTTTACCAAGCTTGTTTGAAAATCCTAATTGTTTACAGAAATAACTGATTTGGAAATATTTGGGGGGGGGGGTTGTTTTTTCCTTTTTCCTCCTCACTTTCCTCTTCATGTTTTATGTTTTGTCACTAAAATAGTTAAGGAATAGAAAGTCAAAAACGGAGTGTTATTTTCACAGTTCCTTTGGGAAAACAAAACAGATTTTTAAAAACATGAAAAATGTTCATGACTTCTGCATTTTGTAAAAGTTATTTTTTTTAATTAAAAAATTGTTCTCTCTGCCCCCCCATCCCCATCTCTAATACCCTTTCTCAGAAATGGCTACTGGTCCAGTTCTCATACAAGTGAGGGATGACATCCTTGACTGGGGCATTACCTTCTGCTTCCTCTGTCACTCTTTTTATTTCGTTCCAAACATTGAAGGGTGTTTTTCTTTTTAATACAAGAAGAAGAAGAAGAGAGAGAGAGAGAAAATGACATATGACCTAGCTGGAAGAAGTATATATGAGTATATATGAGCAGGTGAGAGAGTCTCTTTCTGAAATCTAAGTGGCCTTTTCCACTTGTCTCCACTATTTACTCCAGTTTAGTTTTCTCTCTCCTAATGATTGTAAACTCATGAGATTTAGTGAAAGCAGATATTCCATTTCCTTGAGAATAAACTGTCTTTATGGGAAAAAACCACTGTGCCATTTGGATTTTCACAAATTGAGAGACTTATTCCATTCAATGTAAGCGTAAGCTTTGCAGCCTTATTGGGACCAAACATCAAACAGGAAAAATGATGGTAACAAAAACTCTTATGCTATTTATTTTTGGCTAAAAGCTGCTAAGAACCTGCTTCTAATCTCTCATGTACCGGTGTCAATTAGAAATTCCTTGATTGGAGGAAATGGAGTTAAAGCGGTGTCGAATCTGTGTCCCATGGGTAACCCTTTTAGAGAATTTTTCTATGCATCCTTTTTTGTTAGAAAATATTGAAACTGAAACTTTAGAGCGAAAAGGCTTGGTTTCAAAACTCAGTTTCATTAAACTTTCCCAGGTCTGGGAGGAATTTCAGGTCAAAAGGAGGCAGAAGCAAGAATAGTCAAGAGCCCAGTGATTAAGGCCTAAGATGTGGGAGAGCCATGTTCACATCTCTCCTGTGCTCGCTTTCAGACATGAACCTGGTTCTCCTGCTTCTTAAGTAAGTGCCCTAGTGAACTATGAAGTTAGCCTCTTTGGCTGCCTATACACATGCTCGGAGGTCAGCAGCGGGGGTGGGGGGTCATGTTTAATTAGAGCAGTTACTCGACAGCCACACTGATTAAAATGGCTCAGCATCATGTCTATTAAGCACCCCCACATTTAAAAATGGCTGCAGGGGCACTTTAAAACTATAGCTCATTCAATGAGATTTAGTTAAAACGTCTCAGGGGCCATTTGGAAACATGGGGGGCTTAATATACATGACGTTGAGGCAACGCTAGAACATTTTCATTATAGGCAGCCTATATCCCTGGACCACTGGAAATTCAAAATGAGACCGATTCACCCAGGAAAGAGTCACTCTGGAGTAACCAGTACCATAGACGTTTGAGCTTGACAAGCTTTCAGCTGGCGGAGGAAAGGGGTGCTCTAAAAACGGTTTCTGTTCAGTTCTGTAAATGAGTTCAGATGAGAGGTAAAATTTGTCCCCACAAATTCAATCTCCCACTCAGTTCTACTGGAGCAGGCCACACCATGGCAGAAGCCATGTATTGTTATATGACAATGATTATTATGAATTATGATGATATTATTACTATTATTTTATGACAATGATGTCAAAACTAGCTTTGCTTGGTGAAACAGTGGTAAGTACAGAATTAGAAAAGAGAGATTCCTTTAAAAGGGAAAAAGATGTTATTAATTAAGACACGGATATATTTATTCCAAATAGATTATTCTTAGAAACACAGTTGGCATTATTTACATGAAGCTTTTAAAAATTGCAGTGCCACAGAACTAAGATCCATCACTGAGGTAAAACATTTCATTATGCTTTATTATCTCTCAAATCAATTCCCCGAGCAGAGCATGAATTAAAGGATTTCATCCAGCATTTTCAAGAAGCCTCTTTTTAAAATTTACACAGCTTATAACAAATTGCCAGAAATATTGCAAGCAGCCATTAATTTACTCCTAACCAATTAAAGTCCATGGTAACACATGCACTAATATGCATACACTTGTCCTTAATTTTTCTTTCATAGAGTTAAGCGTAAACCAAAAAAAGGCATCTTTTACATCTAAAAAAGGTTTCAAGAATTGTCCTTTCTTTTCCAGATTCAAGAGCAATTGTACCTTTGACAAATATTTCACTTTCTCATTCAAAAGGATAGCTTCTTTAGAAGTCCTTACATTTTATCTTATTGATTGCTCAGTATTGGGTCCTGATTTGCAATTCAGAACAATTTCACACTGGTGTAACTCTGTTGCATTTAATGCTTTCCTCCTAATTGATACTGGAGTAAGTGAGGGGAGAATTAGCCTCTTGCGGCCTGAAGTACACAGAATGAAGGCAGACTTTGAGATCAAAAGAAAGCTTATGAAGAGAAGCTAGATAGATTTACAAACTGTCAGACATTATCAGGAACAATCCTCTCATTTAGCCTATAGGTGCAAATGTATCAGAAGGCACAGATCTGCGGCAATGTGATGTAGGCTTTGGCCAAGACAGTGAATTCTAGTATGTTACTGAGATCCAAGGACAAAATGGGACTAACAAAAATGCTAAGGCTCTGCAAGATTCATATGAGATCCTAGATAGAAGTACCCTTTATTTATTTCCTCTGTTAGCATGGTATGTCTACACTGTTTCTGTCCCATTCCTGAGAATGCCAATGAGAAGTCCAACCACTCCTTTTTGGCTGTCCCAGATCCAGAAATAAGGAAGTGAAGCGGTCTTAAGGGTATCCCTTGCCACTCCCCTTGAGCTGTCTGCCTTGGATGTGTTTAGAGTGGTGAAGCATTCCTGTTGCATTTCTAAATTTTGACACATGGCAATTGGGAACAAGTGGGAACAACAGGCTTCTCTAGCAGTGCTCTCAAGAGCATGCGAAAGCGGCATAGGCATACCCATTGCTGCAGTTGTACAAAGTACTTTCAGCCTTTCAGTGACATTTAACTGTAACCCATTCCTATCTCCCCTTAGATGAATAAGACCAAGATAAAGTGAATTGGGATGTGAAGGAGAGTCTCTTGTTCATCTGGAAGGGTGGCAGTAACTGGCCCTTTATGGCAAAGAGGATCCTCATTGCTTTATACCTATTTGGCAGACCCATTCATAGTGGAAAGGTATCTTTCTGGTGATTAACTAACATGTTTATTCTCTTTATTTATCCCACCCTGTCCTGTGCCATGGACTGAGGTGGAATAGAGAAGCCACAATGCAGCCTTTACTGTGCTAATTTCTAGGAGGGAGATACAGTGGTATTTACCAATAATCTCTCACACAAACATTTATGAGTCAGGAGCTAAGAAGTTCAATAGGTTGGAGTATTAGACCTTTATCTGCTGAAACCAGAGGCAGCCCCTTGATTTTTACAGCACTTTGCAAATGGAAAATTACTAAGACTCTGAGAGACATTTGTTGTTTCCATTGCATATCCAGCGTGGGAGGATGGGCTGTCATCTGGATGTGTCAAGAGATTGGCAACTGCTGGAAAGCAGGACAGTGAATCACAGAAAAGTAGGACTGGAAGGGATCTTCGTAGGTCACCTAGTCCACCCCCCTGATTGAAGCTGGATCATCTCTATCCAAAGTATACCATACAAGTCCTTGTGTGAGAAGATCTAGAGATGTAGAAGATAGAGGAAGGAAATTGGATTTCATTAGCAAAAAATATGGAGGGGGGATGTATGCATGATCTTTGGCAGTGGATACCTCGGAAGGTGTTGTGTTCTCACTGGGCACATCCACACGTGCATTAATGCACCTATGCTACTGTACATTAAATTTAGTACTTCTAATAAGAGGTACTACATAAATGCACAGTAGTGGGTGCTATTGTGCAGTAGCAAAGGTGAACAGTCTTTTTGTGATGCTTAATGCACAGTAGCCATTCTACTGCACATTAGCATGGCTTTTGCTGTGTAGAATTAGCTTACTGCGGATTAAGCATCTTATAGATGCATGGATTTGTAGATGTTAGGGTCGGAAGAGACCTCAATAGATCATTGAGTCCGACCGCCTGCATAGGCAGGAAAGAGTGCTGCGTTCAGATGACCCCAGCTAGATGCCTATCTAACCTCCTCTTGAAGACCCCCAGGGTAGGGGAGAGCACCACCTCCCTTGGGAGCCCGTTCCAGATTTTGGCCTCTAACTGTGAAGAAGTTCTTCTTAATGTCCAGTCTAAATCTGCTCTCTGCTAGCTTATGGCCATTATTTCTTGTAACTCCTAAGGAAGCCTTGGTGAGTAAAGCCTCACCAATTCCCTTCTGCACCCCCATGATGAACTTATAGGCAGCCACAAGGTCTCCTCTCAACCTTCTCTTGTGGAGGCTGACGAGGTCCAGGTACCTTAGTCTCTCCTCATAGGGCTTGGCCTGCGAGCCCTTAACCATATGAGTGGCCCTTCTCTGGACCCTCTCCAGGTTATCTACATCTCTCTTAAAGTGTGGCGCCTAAAACTGGATGCAGTACTCCAACTGCGGTCTGACCAGTGCCCGATAGAGGGGAAGTATCACCTCCTCGGTTCTGTTTGTCATGCATTTGCTGATGCATGATAAAGTGCGGTTAGCTTTTCTGATGACTTCGTCACACTGCCGACTCATGTTCATCTTGCAGTCCAAGATCTTGTGCAGATGTGCCCACTGGGAATAGCGGCAGGCAGCTAGATGGCGCCTGTGCTCAGAGCAATGATGACAAAGCGGGTCTCCTAGCATGGCAGTGTGTTCCCAAGGCACTCGTGAAGGTAGAGTTTTGTCCTCCCTAGCAAGATGGAGTTTTATAGTTTCATCCTAGCTTATAACAGCCCTGTAATTTGAGACAGTTCAGCCTAGCGGGTAAGTATCAGTAAGAGAGATGTTTGAGATTGGAATACATGCAGAGCTGCAGGTTAGGGCACAGGTGCCTTGGTAAGGGCTAAGAACAGCCACTGCAATGAATCCCTCTCTTTGAATCCGTGCAGCTTACACCAAAGTACTGTGTATTAAAAAGAAGTGTGCGGGAGCTGGCATAATGATATAGGGGGTCATTCTTCAGACTGGTGCTGTATGCCAAATAAAAATCAGTAGAAAAGCCATTCTGAAGAGCTGTGGTCACCCTTGAGAGCTATCTGTTAGACCAATCTACCTGAATTCTACTAGGTAAGAAAAAAAATCATAAGCAACGAACGTTTTTTTCCAAAACCCAAACAGACGAGGTTTCAAACTATTCTGTTCTGTGCTATCACCTTAGAACCAAGTTCCTATTCAAACTAAAATCTTATGATCAAGGCAAAAAGCTGTGAAATATTGATTCATAATGGAAGTGCTGACACACTCTAAGCTCCTGCGTGCAGAGTCGGTGCGTACGCACATTTAATATATCACATACAGGTCTTAGGAAATGCACCGTAATTATTTTTTGCTTTGACCACTGTAGGGCTTTACTGCCTCCTGTGTGTGTGCTTGCATGCTACAAATTTCAATAGGAAAAAGAAAAGATCAATTTCCCTTTAATATCATTTTTTAATGGTTGTTCTAACTCTTCTAATGGACCCAAACAAAAGACTTCAGTTTAATGTGTGTGTATTTTGAGCGGTGCCCCTTGCAGACCCTCCAGTTTAATTTCCGTCCTTCAAATGAGATGAATGGAGCGTGAAGCAGGTCATATCTCAAGCAGTGACACATGGGTTACAGACAGAACTCGCAGGCAGGAGAGGCAGCCAGCTTGTAGATTAAATCAAAGAAGTTCTGAATAGATGGGAGGTCAGCAAGGGCCAGCTTTGACATTTGATAGGACCTTGTGATCAATCAGCTCTTTCTTGGGTCTCCAGGTTTCTTGATGACAATGCTTCTTGAAAAACAAACCAAAAAACCGCCCCCTCCCCCAAAAAACCCAACGGATAGGGCTTGTTGAAAAGCGCCGAAGCAAAACTAGATTGTGTAACAAGATAGGTATTAAATATTATCAAAGGTGCAAGAGCTGTTCAAAGCAGTCAGTAAATCAAGACGTGCAGCTTCCTTCAGACTGGTATTTGCAGAGCTTAACTTTACCACTGTGGAAGGGAGTGGCTCATTAAAAGCATGCTCTGTATTGATGTGGCCTGTGTGCGTTCAATCCTGAAAGTTTAGCAAGTGCATGAGAGCAAATCCTGATTGTTTATGGTGCTAGAGAGTGATCCTGGGAGTGTATGACTAAAACTTGACTGTTCAGTATCCTCCACCTTCTTTTCTGTTTCTCTCTGTTGAATGGTACCTTGCCAGGTATTGCCTTCCAGGGGTAACTTATTCCTGGGGTTCATAAAAACACTTCTGAAAAATGCATGCTTTGCTTTTTGCATGGACCGGCTTTAATCAAATGGAAGGATTTTGCTACAAATTTGCTTACAAGTCCTCAACTGCCTTCACCGCTAAGGGCATATCCCAGGTGAACGTGTGAGCTATATTAGCAATAGTGGGTAGTATGGTCAAAAGCCTTGATCTGATTCTGCTCTCCCATGTGTCAATTAGGAATTTTCCTGTTGACTCTAATAAGAGCAAAGTTATGCCAACACTACGCATTTTGGAAAATTGCATCCTGTTTTTGGATATGTACTTTGGGAGAAAATGGTTACTCTTTCCTAGAAAGCAGGCATCCCATGGGCACTGTTTGTGCCAAGCAGGGCTTCCTCTCATTAGAAATACATATAAAAGAATTGCGCTTTTTGTCAAATGAAGGGATTCTTCCAGCTCCTCATCCTCTTGTATACAGGCATGGGCAACCTGGCCCATCTAAAATACTGCAGATTTTTATTTTTGGGGGGGTCAGGGCGGGCGGTAGTGAAAATCCTTGTAGAAATATTGGCAGGGCTAACTGGTTTATGAAAAGCTGTATGAAAACTGATTCTATTTGGAGTTCAAAAAGAGAAACAGATGCTAAGAAACACTTTGATGGTAGAAGCCAAGGACACAAAGTTTCTCAAGAAGTAAGTACAGAGTCAGAAGGTTTTCTACTGTGTAGTGCACTGGACTAAGACTTGAGACATAAGTTTACTTCCCAGTTGAGCCACAAACTTTTCTATGTGGACTTGGGCTCAATTATTTTGTATCTCCCAGAATGGGGCTAGCAACCCCTTCCTTGTGGTGCTGTTATGGGTCTTAACATCCATTTATGATTGTAAGATAAGCAGCTACAGTGATGACAGGTTGTGTAAATACCAAGATGGAGTAACGGACCCCATTTGTCAACACAGTCAAGCACAGAATTAAAGTTAAGCATGTGTCTAAGTGCTTTACAGAAACAGATCAAATATCAGGAAATTCCTGCTACATATCCAAGGGTTAAATAAAAATTCATGGCAGGATTCAATGCTACTGTGACCCAAGGACGTGGTGCATTTCTAAGGTTAAGAAGCAAATGGCTGCCCCTGGGTTAAGTGTTTTAGAAAGCTCTGCTGATGTCTAACACCTTATTCCTCGGTGTGGAAAAGCACTGCTGTATTTTGCATGTGCAGACTCACAGGGAGGTGTAGTCTTTGCCTCCATGACAAATGGTAGCTATCAAGAAACACTAACTTTCAAGAGGAATTTTGATAATGAGCAGATTGGGAGGGTGTGAACTACTGGTTAAGGTAGGTGATGGGGCTTGGTTTCCATGATTCTCTTCCTAACTGTGTCAATCAGCCACTGTTTGACCTTGTTCAGTCACTTAGGCCCAACATCCAAAAAGCACTCAGTGTCTGAAATTTTGGATGCCCAGCTTGAGACATTTGTGACCGGATTGTCAGATGCACTCAGCATACAGCAGTTGGCTGAAGTCACTGGGAGGTGGTGGCACCTTCTGAAAAAGGGGGCCTTTGTACAATCGGCATGTCCATATACCCATCTGCAGGATGGATGCAGTACTGCCTATGGCCAAAGAGTGTTGGAAGAGTTACTCCATTCATATTATTGTAAAGGCTAGAATTTCCCAGGTAGCCTATAAGTCTTAGGCACTCAGATCTAAATAATGTTCAAAGGCAGTTGAGACGTGGTTAGTCTCTAAAGTACCATGCTGCATGGCCTTTGGCCTAAAAGGCAGTCAAGTGACTCACTTCATAAGGCTAAGCTGAAAATCTCAGCTGATGTGCTTACAGACTGTTGACTTAAAGGCTCTACAAAAAAGAAAACAATTGCCATCAGTATTATGATTATTACTAGGTGCCATCTGCCTCCAGGGTCTTTACTTTGTGCCGAAGTAATTTAAATGAAGCTTCCACATTTCTGAATCCCTTCTGATCTCAGAATATAATTTCCATTTTAGCTCATTAGTTGACTCTCTACATGTCACAATGCTCTTCTGCTGAGCTTTCCCAAGGACAGCTCTCCTTTCTTCTGTATGATGGTATGTTCCCTTTCTTCTACTAAACTGATTTTGATGTACTGTGCTCAGTTTTCCTCCAGATCTGTAATTAGCATTGTTCTCTTTGCTGGTGTGTCCTGTCATAGACGCTTTACCTAATGGATTACTTTCAGACCAGTCTTGACATCTGATGCCCAACATGTGTTTAGCACATTGCTTGCCAAATGCATTCAGTTTCTCAAGTATGTCTTTGCTTTTCAAGGAGGCTAGATATGTGACATTTATAGCATGTGCCACCAGTTACCTGCAGGCTCCTTGTATGACTCTTATTCCATAAAATATTTAGCCCATTTTCATCATCAAAACCTACCATTCAGGCTTTTCCTATTCTTAGGGATCTGTAAATGGTAAAGTATTTTAAAAACATTTCTTTTTTTTTTTCTATGCCAAGGACTGGCGTGGCCAAGAAAAGGATAACAACAAGGAAGTGGTTTGAATTGCTTCCTGTGGCACTAGTTGTTTGCTTCTCCCACTGATCTATGCTTTAACACACTGTAGGAGTGTCAAGAGAAAACAGCTCCTTTAGAAATGGGCTAGCATTGGCAAATACCAAAAAAAATACAAGGTAGAAGAAAAAGGAACTGCTTGCTGGAGCTGATCTTTATTGCTACAGCTTAGCAAATATGTCTGAAGGAAGCAAGAAAGAGGTCCTTTGAATCATTTCTTGCATTTATTATGCAGCCTGTGGGAGAGAAAAATGCTTTTAGGCAAGCTAGTTGTTGCTGAATTTTCCTGAACAGGCTGTGGCTCTGTTTGCTGGAGCACACGTGAGCCTATCCTTCTAGGAGAACCCAAAGTGATTAGAGCCATTTCTCTACTATTTGAGATTTGTGCTTTTTGAAATACCTTTACTAGAATATCTGATCTGAGATGACCCGATTTGTCATTGCTGTGTCTCATTATTGGCTGCAGGGTGTTAGGGGCAACAGCAAACACTTTGAGAATCAGTTTATATAACCTAAAAAGTATTTGCTAACACATGGCATAACACTTAAAATACTAGTTTAAGTCAACTGAATACTTAAAATATGTATCTCGGAAGTGGTTTTTCCAAAGGGTCCAACACAAGCTTTTCTCATTGTTTTCAGTAAGAACTGCTGGGTACTTAGTGCTCTTGTGAATCTGGTCATTATTTTAAGATTTAACATGGGAAGTGAATTCCTTTAAAAATGTACATCTATACATTTGCTTTTCACTGATTTAAAATAAAAAAATATAGTAGAAATAAAAAAATAAGGGCAGGAAGTAACAGAGGCTAACGTGGGTTGCCATGTTCCTAATTCTCTATTATTTCTACAAAATGTACTACTGAACATATATCATATACTTGGACTTGTTGATGTCATATACTTGGACTTCAAAAAGACCTTTGACTTAGTCTCCCATGATGTCATAGATTCATAGATGTTAGGGTCAGAAGGGACCTCAATAGATCATCGAGTCCGACCCCCTGCATAGGCCTCATGGTAAAATTGGGAAAATGCAGCCTCTACTACTTTATGGTCTGGTGGCTAGGCAACTGGCTCGGAGGTAATACCTAGAGAGTATTAATAGATGAAATTGAGTCAACATGGTAGAAGGTGACCAGTGGCATCCCTCAGGGTTCAGTACTCGGACCAGCACTTTTCAACATTATTTGGATTCGGGTATTAAAATAAACTGGCAAAGTTTATGGATGACACCAAATTACGGGGAGTGTGGTCATGCTACAGGACAGGCTGGCGATACAGGCTGACCTGGACAGACTTGTGAGGTGGGCAGATCTTAAGCTGATGGCATTTAACATGGAGACATTTAAAGTGCTCCATCTCAGGAGAAATAATCCACAACACACTTGCAGGCTCGGCAGTGCTACATTTCCCAGCACCACAACTGAGAGTCCTGGTTGTCATGATAGATGACAGAATGAACATGAGCCACCAATGTAATGCCATAGCTGGCAGAGCAAGTCAAACACTGGCATGTATCTACCAATGCATTTTGAGCAAGACTAAGGATGTCATCCTCCCACTCTACTTGGCCTTGATGAGACCACAGCTGGAGTACTACATCCAGTTCTGGGTGCCACACTTCAGGAAGGATATGGAGAAGCTTGAGAGAGTCCAAAGGAGGGCCATGTGGATGATTTGAGGCCTAGAGACCAGGTCATATGAGGAGAAACTGAAAGACTTGGGACTGTTTAGCCTGGAGAAGAGAAGACTCAGAGGGGACTTAGTGGCAGCCTATAAGTATATTAGAAGTGTGCATCAGGTCCTGGGGGACTATATGTTCACCAAGGCACCCCAGGGGAAGACAAGAAACAATGGGCACAAAATGATTGAAGATCGCTTCAGATTGGACATAAGGAAAATCTTTTTTACAAATCGAGTGCCGAGGGCCTGGAACAGACTCCTCCCACAGGTGGTAGAGTCACCCACCCTGGTGATCAAAAAGTGTCTTGATGCCCATCTCATCCGGCCTCAGCAGTATTTCCTGCTCAAGTGTAGTGGGGCTGGACCTGAAGATCTTGTAAGGTCCCTTCCAGCCCCTAATATCTATGAATCTGTGACAACAACTTATAAAGTTTCCCCACAAATAATTAAACTGAATTATAATAACCTGCATATGGGTAATAGTGTGGATATTTGATACAGAAAAACCACAGTTAATACATGTCAGAGTTAATACATTGGTTAATACAAACCAATGGGAAGGAAACAATAACGCCGAGAAAGAAGTATGGTAGATAGTACATAGAGGAGACATGAATTTGCAATGTAACCCGTCTGTAGAAAGCCAATGTCAGGTTTTGACTACAAATGCAGAGGCGTTGGCCCATGGGAGAAAGAGATAATAGTTTTGTCTCAGTATGGTTGAGTAGTGACTGCACTAAGAATATGGTCTTCAGTTGTACATACCACCCAGCTAGAAAAACATGGATAAACTGAAGCAAAGTCCAAGAAGACAACAAAATTGAGTCTGGAGGGACTGTCTTATCACCATGCCTTTGAAAGAGCAGTTCACCAAGAAGGGAGAGCAGTTATTAAGAGTGGTGCATGTAGATACAATTACAAGTAATGGGGGGACAATATGACAGATGCATTTAAATCCACAGATTAGAAAACAGTCCTAATAATCAAAATAGTGCCCTGGATAGGAGGGGAGCCTTGAGCCCTGCTTCCTAGAGTGTGGGGGAGTATCCCTACAGAAGGACATCTGGAGCCTTGAAACCTTCAGTCAGATGAAAAAAGGGGAGACCATCCATCATTACTTAGGATTTTTAAAATTGGACTGGAAAAAATCCTAGAAAATGACCAACAGGAAAAAAAAAAGATTCACCAAACATTAACCTGGAGAAAACATTCTAATACATGTTTCCTAGCTCTACCTGCCAAATCATGGACATTAATGTTTAATATGCATGGCTTGGCATTATGTTGAAGGTGTTTCTGTCAAAGCTGAGTACAATTTCATTACGTATGTTGATAATAATGTAATCTATATTATGTGTCATCAAAGGAAACAAGGGCAGTTAACTTGGGAAAAGTGAATATTTATTTCACATTTGCTCGTGGGTAGAAACTAATGGCAAATGTTCTAGAAGCAGCACACTAGATATGATGTTTTTTTATATAAGTGTACTGATTCAGCTCCTTAGGGAGGTGGTGGAATCCCTCCCAGCAATTGAGTTATTTAAAACTAGACTGAACAAAGCACTTGTGAACACACTCTTGGGAAAAATAATCCATTGCTAGGGGGCTGGACAAGATTAAATAACAGATCTTATCCAGCCATAATTCTGCATATGTACAATTTTAATCTCTCGGGTTGGAGCGGTGACACTGAAATTGAGAGACATTGGCTTTCTCTCTGGTTGACTGAGACACTTTGGGCAAATGAATTAAAGCATTAAACCAGAATGATCCATCCCGAGTGCCCAGAGTTTATCAACTCTGAAAGCCAGGTCACTTATTTAAGTGTGTAAATGCAGCAGCCATCTCTAGGCACCAACATTTTTCATTCTTTAATCTTAATTTCTGTCTCAGATTTTCCCCTCCTTCCAGGCAGGGACAAGGCATTATATGTTGCATAGTATTTTAAATGCAAATCTTTGTTAATATTTGAAACACACAAAATAAGTATGCATTGTTTTATAGTATTTTAAATTACCCAATAAAATCAGTGGGCCAGAATATGTGGTTTCTGTCTTTTCTTTTGCTTAAAATCAAGGACCATAACATTTCTTCAGTGCAAAATGCTTTCCAATAATAAATGTCATTGGCTGTCAATGCGACAAGGTAATTATTTTGTAAGTAGTTTTTCAAAGGAAATATGGGCCAAATCCGATTTGCTCTATTTACCCGTGTAACCTCACTGATTTTAAAGTCACTATTCTTCCAAGACAAAGACATTTGGCCCTAAATTGTATTTCATCAGTTGCTGGTACATTGCGATGTAAATCTTTTCCACAACAAGGAAATAAATCTTTTAAAAATGTATATTAAAATCACTATTGATTATTCTAAGCAAAAGTGCTGCATTCAGAGCATTAAATCTTTTTTTTTTTTATTAAGATCCCAAGATAAAATATTGCAGCAAAACTACTGTATAAAAAATCACTACAGTTTAATCATGTGGTAAATTACTAGAATTTTTGTGTGTGGAATTTATGGGATACCATTTCTGTTAGACTGAAATAGCACATTCCTGTTTTAGATGTGCTTATTGTAGGGATGGGGTTACCATAATGCATCATTGTGGAAATGTATCTTGTTAAATAATTATGTCCGTATGTTCTCTATGGAACCATTGTTTAGATGATTTTAAATGCATCTCAGCTGGTACTTAGGGGCACTGGCAAATTGTCTGTTGTGTAAACAGGTAATTCAATCCAACTTGGTGTTAATCTTGCCACAAAATACCAACCGGCATTAAACCCACTTAAATGTAATTTTTTTTAAAAAAGTGTTCCACCAGATGTAATCTCTTTAATTAGAAACATGTTTTCATTCAGTTATGAGTAAGCTCTACTGTAACAACACTAAGGCCAGATCCTCAGCTGATTTAAATCAGCATAGTTCATAGTTTCATAGTTGGCAGGGTCGGAAGGAACCTGAGCAGATCAAGTCTGATCCCCTGCTATGGCAGGAAAAAGTAATGGGGTCAAACGACCCCAGCAAGGTGTTCGTCTAACCTCCTCTTAAAGACCCCCAGGGTAGGAGCCAACACCACTTCCCTTGGAAGTTGGTTCCAGGTCCTAGCTGCCCTGACAGTGAAGTAGTGCCTCCTAATGTCTAGTCTGAATCTACCCTCTGCCAGCTTGGGACCGTTAATTCTAGTCACTCCTGGTAGTGCTCGGGGGAACAGGGACTCTCCCCATGCCTGCTGGTCCCCCTTGACTAGTTTGTAGACTGCCACTAGATCCCCTCTCAGCCTTTTCTTGTGGAGGCTGAACAGGTTCAGGTCCCATAGCCTCTCCTCTGTCCCCATATCATGCGAGGGGCCCTCCTCTGGACCCTCTCCATGCTGTCCACATCCCTCCTGAAGTGCAGCGCCCAGAACTGGACACAGTATTCCAACTGCGGCCTGACCAGTGCCACATAGAGGGGGAGGGTCACCTCCTTGGACCTGCTTGAGATGTATCTGTGGATGCATGACAAGGTGCAGTTGGCCTTCCTGACCGCGTCCCCACACTGTTGGCCCATGTTCATTTTGGCATCAATAATGACTCCAAGATCCTTTTCTGCCTCTGCACTGACAAGAAAGGAGTTCCCCAGCCTGTAGGTATGCTGCTGGTTCTTCCTCCCCAGGTGCAGCACCTTGCACTTGTCAGTGTTGAAACCCATCCTGTTCTCATCTGCCCACCCCTGTAACCAGTCTAGGTCCAATTGCAGCCTATTCCTCCCTTCTAGCGTGCTCACATCCCCCCCACATTTTAGTGTCGTCAGCAAATTTGAATAGGGTGCTTTTTACCCCCTTGTCCAGGTCACTGATGAAGGTGTTGAACAGAGTGGGTCCAAGGACTGAGCCCTGGGGGACCCCACTGCCCACATCCCTCCAGGTCAGAAATGACCCATCCACCACCGCTGTCTGGGTGCAGCCCTCCAGCCGGTTAGTGACCCATTTGATTGTGTAGGTGTCGACGCCACAGTTCCCTAGTTTTTTAATGAGAATGGGGTGAAAGACAGTGTCGAAGGCCTTCCTAAAGTCCAGAAAGACTATGTCCACTGCTACCCCTGTGTCTAAGGATTATGTGACCTGGTTGTAGAAGGCCACCAGGTTGGTCTGACCGTACCTTCCTTTAATGAACCCATGTTGGTTGCCCCTAAGCATAACATCCCCTGCTGGCCCCTCATGGACATGCACCAGGATAATTCTCTCAAAAAGCTTACCCAGGATTGAGGTAAGACTAACTGGCCTATAGTTTCCTGGGTCCTCCTTCCTCCCTTTTTTGAAAATGGGGACCACATCGGCCCTTTTCCAGTTCTCTGGCACCACACCAGAGCACCATGAGTGCTTGTAAAGCCGTGCCAGGGGTCCCGCAATGACCTCTGCTAATTCCCTCAGCACTCTGGGGTGGAGATCGTCAGGACCAGCTGATTTAAATACGTCCAGTTCCTCCAGAAGTTCCCTGACTAGATCCTCACTGACCCTAGGCCTGGGTGCACCTCCCCCAGGGCCTGAGGGGGTCCCAGGGGATGGGCTGATCTGGTCTCTGCTCAGGAAAATGGAGGCAAAGAAATTGTTAAATAGGTTAGCCTTGTCATCTAGTGTGACAACCAGATTTCCTAGTGTGTCTTGCAGTGGCCCCATGTTACTCGGTACCTTCTTTTGCCCCCTATGTATTTAAAAAAGGACTTCTTGTTGTCCTTGATCCGGGTAGCTAGTCCCAGTTCCATCTCCGCCTTGGCCTTCCTGACCACCCCCCTGCAACCCCGAGCAACCGAGGTATAGTCCTCCCTGGTGATGGTCCCTCCCTTCCATTGGTTGTACACCTCCCTTTTAGCTAGGAGACGTTCCCGGATGCTTTTGGTGAGCCATGGGGGCTTTTGCACCCTCTTGCCCCCTTTGATCCTTATTGGGATTACCTCCCTTTGGACATGGTGGATCGTCTCCTTAAGGAATGACCAATCTTCTTGGACACCCGACTCCCCTCCCCTCCAGGACCTCAGTACTTCCCCAACAATTCTTCTTACCTCATTGAAATCCGCCCTTCTGAAGTCCAGGGCTGCTGCCTTGCTGCAGGCTTTTGCCACCCTGCGCTGGATGGTGAATTCCAGTAGGTGATGATCGCTGTCGCCCAGGTGGTCGAGCACCCAAAGCCCCCTCACGAGGTCGTCACCTGGGGCCAGCATCAGATCCAACAAGGTGTCTCCCCTGGTGGGGCTGTGCACCTTCTGAGTTAGATGGAGGTCCTGTATCTCAGCTAGGAACTTATGTGAGCAGTCAGACCTGGCTGACTGCTCTTCCCAGCAGATGTCTGGAAAGTTCAGGTCACCCATGATGACCACGTCTTTTGACCTAACTACCTCCATGAGCTGACTTAAGAATTCCCCGTCTAGCTCTTCCCCTTGGTTGGGTGGCCTGTAGTAGACCCCCGCCGTTAAGTCCCTTTCCCCTCGACTCCCTTGTATTCTAACTCAGAGCACTTCAGTGTGCCCCTCATCTGACCTTGTGCTACTAGATGAGGATGTGTATTCCTTCTTGATGTAGAGCACCACACCCCCATCTTTCCTCCCTGTCCTGTCCCTCCTGTACAGCCTATAGCCCTTGATATTCACCGCCCAGTTGTGCGTTGGGTCCCACCATGTTTCTGTGAGCTCCACTATGTCTGGCTTGGTGTCAGCTAGCAGGAGGGTAAGTTCCTCCTGCTTGTTCCCCATACTACGAGCATTTGTGTAGAGGCTTTTGAGGCCTTCTGAAGATGTGTGCACTGGCACCCTAATCTCAATACTGCCCAGGCCCCAGTTGCTTACCTGGGTATTCATTCTGCTTGTCGTTGGTCCAGGCTGGGCTGTTCATGTGGGTGTCTCTTGGTTTTTTGGTTCAAGGCTTCCTCTGCCCTCATCTTCCCCGTCCCCCAATGAGCCTAGTTTAAAGCCCACCGGAGGAGATCTGCCAACCTAGAAGAGAAAACACGCTTACCTTTGGGGGAAAGGTGAAACCCATCCCACCTGAGCATGTCTCTCATCATGATGTGTGGGTCATTGTCTGGGAAGCCGAAGCCTGCCTCGAGATACCATTCCTGAAGCCACCATTTGGTCTCTCTGATGCAGGTTTCATGTTGTCTTCCACATCTGCTCATTGGTAGGACAGAGGAGAATACCACCTGTGCTCCTATCTCCCTCAGCACGCCTCCCAGAGCATGGTAGTCCATCATCAGGTGATCAGGGCTTCTCCTGGCCGTGTCATTAATACCCACATGGATTAAGACCATGGGGTAGTAATCAGTGGGCTGGATCACGGCCTGGATCATCCCCGTCACGTCCCGAATCTTTGCTCCGGGGAGGCAGTACACTTTGCATGTTGAGGGGTCCTGGCGGTAGATGGGGCCCTCCGTACCTCTCAGGATGGAGTCGCCTATGACGATCACTCGATGCTTCCTCCTCTGGGTCTGCTTGGCTCCTTCGGCCTGTTCGGAGCATGAAGAGAGTGGAGTTGCCTCCTCACTGGAGGTTTCCTCCTCTCCTTCATTCTCCTGCAGTGTTGCCAGGGCCTAGTACCTGTTCTCCAGCCAGACTGGAGGAACTGCTACTGCTTTGCTGTGAGTAGCCCTGGTTCTGGTTGTGGCCATCTGCCACTCAGCAGTGGAGGGCACCTCCTGGGGTGCTTCTTCCTTGTGTGCGTGGTCCTGCAGGGAAAGGAAATTACCATCAATTTCATCCTCCGCCTCCCTGATTCCCCTCAGTCTGCTAACCTCCTCCTGGAGCTCCCTCACCTGCGCCTCGACGGCTCTAAGATGGGCGCCTGCAGGACACTTGTGGGGGCCCCCATTCCCTGCCCCCCCAGCCCTGCCGGGCATCCCCTGCAGGCCGGGGGGCAGGTGGATGCCAGCCCCCCCATGGGCTCTGTCTGGGTGGAGGCCTCAGACAAGCCCCGGGCAGGCAGTGCCCCCTGAGCAGGGGCCCTAGCAGCACTCCGCATCCACACCATTGTATAAGTTACTGTTTACTTAGTTTTGTGTGGTGCCTTCACCCTACCCTTGCAGGAATCTCCCTCCTGGCCCTTGCTACCCGCCCTCCGGCACAAACGCCGGCGCGCTCTGTGCACGCAGAGTGGCTTGGGAGTGCAGCTCCCTGCCAGCTCAGCTAAAAGGGATCCGGGGAGCTTCCCTTCCAGATCCGGCTCAGCTGTGCCGGGTCCCTCTGCCCCACTTACCTTTGGGGGATCAGCTGTTGCTGCCCCCGCTGCTGGTTCTGCTGCTGCTGCGTCTGCCTCCGTCTCGGGTCCGGTAGAACGGCAAGTGTGTGCGGGATGTACATGTGCCTAGATCCCTCCTCACCTGCCTGCTCCTGGCTCCCAAGTGCCAGAAGCTGCATAAAACTATGGCTTTTAAAGGCCACGGTTTGAAATTCCCGCTGCTGCCTCAACAGCCAATCAGGCGCTCTGGCATAAATGAAGTCAATGGAGTTATGCCATTTTACACCAGTTTAGGATTTGGCCCTCTGTCTTAAGATCTGCTTTCAGTTTGAAGAGTGCAGTCTCTGTTGCCTGGGCCCAGTTCTGCCCCCAGTTACAGAGACAGTTCATTTCAGTTTGTTAGGGAATAAAATGCTCTACTGATTTCTAAAATGTTCTGTGAAACATCTCCGATTTCTCTGGAACTGCAAATATTTCTCTGCTTAGTCCCATTTCCAGGAAATCAGTGCCTTTATTCAGGTGAGGCCCCTCTTTACCCAATTTATGATGTTTCATCTTACCCTTAACTGTATCCAGCTTGTTAACTTTTAGGGGCAGAAAAAGAAATGTAGTGTTTGTGATGGATATTGATTAAACACCCTTCCACACTGAATTCGGTGTGATATGGAAGACAGAGAAGCAATATAAACTTCCCCACCCAGTGTCATCTCATTGTTATGCTAAGGGACCCCTTTTCTTAAAGGGTGAGAGACTATCATTAAGGCTGAGGCCAGTTCAGAGCCTGGAGCCTCCTCTTCAGCTTCCAAGAAGTGTTGAAATTAATGTTGGTCTCAGTGATTGATCTTTGGGACTCTGTGGTTACCTGTCCAACAGGAAAAGAACAGATATCGGATCATTTCATGTAAGCTTCAAAATTCCTCCCCAAAACTGCTGCTTCAGAGTAGAGCAAATCCTTGAAAGGCAGGCTTTTCTTCAATGTCTTGTTTTGTTTGTTTGCTTACATTTTGCAATTCTCAGGCTTATTAGTGACACACAAATATTTTCCAGCCAATTATCAGTAGTATCCTACCAATAAAATAATTATCTTTCCTCTGTATGAATAACTACACAAGACACTGACTGCACAGTAACTCAATACTACTGCGCATTAGTGTTGCATACAAAAACTGATGCGACGCTGCTGCTCAGTAGCGTCATGAAAAAGGTGCTCATTGGCACTACTATGCAGTAACTCAGGCTACTGCACAGTCATTTAGTCCTTAAATGACTTTAGTACTTAAATGACTGTGCAGTAATAACTGTGCAGTCAGTGTCTTGTGTAGACGCAGCCACTGTGTTGAGAAATTTGCACCGTTTTGGTTAGTTACTTAAAATTACCATATTGTATTTCTGCTTCCTTACTAAATGTTTTGTATTACCTGACATTATAGAAGGACTTGTGTGTTTTACATATTCTTATTATAAGTAGAATTAAAAAATTTACATTCAGTAAATGTTTACACTCACACACTTCGTTATTCCTAATTATTCATTTAATGAAACTCATGCACTCAGATATTCTAGGAAAGTGAATGTGCATTGTTTGCACACACAGGCAAATTAAAATTTACCTGAGAATTTGAAGGAACATTCATAGAAATGTTCCGTGTTGTGGCTTCAGGTCTAGTATCAGCTGCTTGCTTGGCATGCCAAACCACTTAAAACAAACTCGAAACCCTATAGTCCATTATCAACATCCTTGAGTGATTCTGCATATCTCCATTATTTTTATTAGGAGCTGAATGTGATTTTGCTACTCAGAGGCCACATCTACATGAGACACAAATATGCAGTGGTTACTGCATATGTATTTTGTACTGGTATAAGCAAGTGTAACCTGGGTGGCTAAGCTACCTGCCAGCTGCAGCCAATTATGGATCCCTGGGGTCTCTGCCTTGGAGCCCGCCTTCCTAGAGTGTGGGGAATCTCCCTACAGAAGGGCAGCTGGAGCCTTGAAACCTTTCATCAGACAACACTAAATAATTAACTATATGCAATTTATTTACATAGAAAGAAAAAGGGGAGGTAGAAAAAACCATAAGGATCAATATATACACCAACTAAGATACAAATAACTATGATATACTAATAAATATTATACATATGCTACAGCAGTATGAAACCCCAAACAGCCTCTTCTTTTGGAAATTTGGAAGCAGTCTCTGGGGGAGGGGGGGTCAGTGAGAACCCCTTACTTTGGACCCTCGGGTCGGTTCCTAGGTGAGTTTCGCCTTATGTTGCTTGTAGTGACATTGTACAACTCCCAGAGACGAATGTCACACTGGTTCTGGATGCAAGTAGCACCCCAGTCTTACCCACACTCTCCACCCGCATGGGAGAGGCAGCAAAACTCTAACTCACTCACGTGTGTAAGGCCCTTCAGGGTGTTATACTGAATGGTGTAGCAGTCGTAGATCCTTCCTGGATAGGTCTTGTACCAGTCACCCCGTCCTGCCGGTTGGGTGGAACCAACCGCCTTTGTCCAAAAGCAGACTCCTCCCACTCAGCAGGAGCGCTGGCAAGCACCGTGCGGCTTACTACCAGGCTCCTGCACCCTGGGGAGGGGTTTATGTCCTGTTTCACAGCTTGGTGAAAACCCGCAATTTTGTGATCCCCACCTGCAATATCTTTCTCCAGTGCCCTCAGAACAGCGCCGTGGTCTCTGCTGTCCGGCTCTCTCTCCAGCCTCGTCCCACTGATTTCTGGTTCTTCTGGGGCTCATTTGACCACCCTGCTGGGTCAGCTCACCCCTGCTCTTCAATGCCCATGTGCTTCTCTTCCCCCTGTCTGCAGCACATGCCTTCTTTTATCCCCTCAGTGGGAAAGCAGCTCATCCAATCAGGTGTTCAGAGTGAATTCTCCAATCACCTTGAGCCATACCCGTGAATCATGGCTAGTTCAATCAGAAGTTTGGGCTGCAGGGGCCAACCACACCAGACTTCCCTTGTTGCACCAGTTCAAAGCATGAGCACAACTGGACAGAGACCAGGCTGTAAGAGAGCCTAATCGGACCGTGTTACAAAAGTACTAAATAAATGTGCGGTAACTTGAACTGTGCAGTAGGGGTGTACGAAATGGGCCGTATTCAATGCAGATTCGGATTTGGCCCAAATCAGGGTAAGTGATTCGATTCACTGATTCTGATCACTGTCCCTGATTTGATTCGACTGAATCTGAATCTGAAGATTCAATGCTGATTCGGACATAGACAGATCTTTAAATGTTTTTTCTACGTACCTCAAGGTAACAGCTCATAAAAGCTGCAATGCTGAGGTGGATGGAGCATCCCACAGGAGCATGGGCGGGGGGGGAGGTCCGCTGCATGCTCGGTGGCAAAACTGGTAGTGGACCAGAAGTACTTCCAGTCCACTTCCAGGTCCACCGGGGAGTGCACTGGGGGCCCTCCTGCATTCCTCTGGCTCAGCAATTGGCCACAGGGGGACCCCAGGTGTCACCCCAGACCCAGGAGGCACCAGTCACTGAGCCGGGGGGTGCTGGGGCCCCCCCACATGCTCCCCAGAGGACCCAGAAGTGGAACGGAAGTGTTTCTGGTCCACTTCTGGGTCTGCTGCCGAGCATGCTGGGGACCCCCCTTATGCTTCTGTGGGATGCTCCATCTGCCCCACCATCTCACCATTCATGAGCCATCTGGTACCTTGAGGTATGTAAAAAAACCGAAAAAACACTTAAAGCTGTGTCTATGTCTGAATTGCTGAATCCTTCCAAATCTCTCCACATCAGTTCAGAGGGTTCTGATTCGATTCAGAGAGATTAAATGGTCTCCTTTCAATTCAGATTCAGAGATTTGGCCACCAAATTGAGTCGAATCTCTGCTGAATCAAATTGGGGACTGAAGCTTTGCACAGCCCTACTGCGCAGTAGAGCTGGTGAACATCTTTTAAGTGACACTACAGCGCAGCAGCTTAATAATACTGTGCAGTAGCAAAGTAGCATTGTTGGTGCTGTGACATCTTATGAAGCAGTATTATTCAGGTACTGTGCAGTCAGTGTCTGGTGTAGAAGTGTCCAGAATCATCTATACTAAAAATAAATCTTTGTGCTGAAACTTCTTGTGGCCACTGCTGTAAGGAGGAAAAGGAATCATGCCTGACATCCTCTTGTCTAGCAAGCCTTCCAGCTTGGGTGGGAGAAGAGAAGAAAAATTACTTAAGCACTTTATCTTAGCCCCTGGGCATAGAGGTCTAAACCGCTTCACCCCACCCGCTAGGAGGCAGACTGCCAAAGAAACAGCTATTATGAACAAGCACAAAGAAAAGAAATGGTTTCCCTAGCAATGAAAACTACATAAACTCGGAGAGAGCAATTCCATTTCCAATAGAAGTTTCTTTTCACATCAGTGATTTTATTTACACACCACTGGCATGTATGGAGAATGCAATACTTGGTTTCTGGTGGTGAGAATAAACGGGTTTATGTAAGTGCCTAAACCAGACCTTCCCAGCTCTGAAATGCAGACACGGCGCCAGATCCTGCCTTCCCCTCTCACTGGAGTTGCACCAGTATTACAGAGAGCCAAGTCTGTTATGTGGAGCAGCCGTTGCTTCCAGAACTGCACTATCGCTTTTGTCCATATTTGTTTTCTTCCACTAAGTTTTACATTTTTCTGCAAACTTGTGAAGTGTTTCAAAAAGTCTTTGTCACAGTCTGAGCATGCAAACTATTTGTAATATTGGGCTCGATTCTGTAGTGTGTCTCCAAAGAGGTGTAGCACAGAGAAGGGCAGGCCAGGGGAATGGAGGGCGGGGGAGAGTTTATGCTAACCCTGTGGATTCGGGACTGTTGTGAAGTCCAGAATGGTATTTGGGATATGTTAGAGCTTTCCAATCCACCTCCTCATGGTGGATTTGGTATATGTTAGAGCTTTCCAATCCACCACCTCCAATCCACCTCCAAATGGTATTTGGTATATGTTAGAGCTTTCCGATCCACCACCTCCAATCCACCTCCAAATGGTATTTGGTATATGTTAGAGCTTTCCGATCCACCACCTCCAATCCACCTCCAAATGGTATTTGGTATATGTTAGAGCTTTCCAATCCACCGTCTCATGGCCCCAGTCCCGGCTTATAAACCTTGTAGGCTGGAGCTTGCAGGTGTATAGTGTAGGTTCATGTGCATTGAACTCATGCTGTTCCTGCACATAAGGAAGTCTCTCCTCATCTGTGTATCTGCTAAAGCCCTGTACCCATCTTCCTAGTAGTATGTATGTAAGGACGTGATTCTCAAATGAGGTCACAGTGTCATTCGGAAGTGAGGCAAGTCTGAGTGGAAGTGTGCAACCCATAGGTGTTCAATTGTCAGGGACAGGCTTGGACCAAAAGGGGGTTACAAGTGGTTGCAAACTGCCAGGGAGTTTGGTTGCGGGCTTGGAAGTGGAATGCTCCCCCCAGAATTGGCAACTACTCAGGGAGTAGGAGGTGAAGCAGGGACAGAAATTGGCTCTGCTGTCTCTTTCTAGAAGGAAGCCTTTATCACAAATACAGAGCAGAACAACAGATCAGGTTTCGGCCAAGATGAAAAACTAATTTGCCTTCCTGGCAGAGTCTCAAATTTCTTCTGATGCCACTAACGCCTTGAACAATGATGACCTTTATTCATCTTTTTAGCCAGCAGAGAGTTGAGAGTTCATGTTTTAATCCCTTCGATGTACTGAAGCCACATTAAAGCCCGTTCTCGACTGCCCAAACACAATCCTCCAACTGGAGTTATTTAAAAAGCGACTGCTTTCTCTGCTCCACTCCTCTGTGAAAAATCTTTCCAACCCCTTGTGTGACATCAGCAGGCTCCTAATCTTAGACGTATCACAATGTCCATATCAGTAAAAGGAAAACTAATTAACCAGTCCCTCAGTGGGTCTGCTTCCAAAAGAGTATTGATGATTTCAAAGCTTAAATGTCATATTTTCTCTCTGACTTTCCAGGTCACTGAAGATTTGTGTCACTGTCATGTGTTTAAAAAAAATCTGTCTAGAGAGCACTACAGAATGCTGCAATTTTTCTTCACATGCTTCATTTACTGGGCTATTTTTATCAGCCAAGTTGTCTTTATTTGCAAGCAAGTCCTGGAGCTGTGGAAGGTTTCCAGGGCTTGCAGTGCTGGTAAAATGTGGTTTGTGCAGCCTTTGCCCCAATACTTCTGCTTGCACAAAAAACCCAAAACACAATTATTTATTTTTATGTGCAAGAAGGGCATTTTTGCTTTGGAAACCTCTTCTGGTCATGAAAGTGGTGATGTGACAGGCTATACATCTTTTCAACTGAAGCAAATGTGGAAAGAAGGATACTTTTAAGAACTGTCATTTCTTGGTTCAGGCCATCAGTCTTTCTAGCTATTATTCTGTCTCTCACAGTGGCAGAGAGTGAATGCTGGGGGGTCAGTGAATAGGGCATGTCCAGAATTATCCACGTCCTGTTCCTCTCCCATTGCAGCATTGTGCGACATTGTGATTTATAAAATATCTATTCCCTTCTGGATCTGCCATGGCATTCTTGCATGACTTTAGATAAGCCATCTAACCTTCTCTCACCTTACTTCTCTCTGCTATTTAATTCTGATAAAGATACCTCACTGGGAGGGGTTGTAAGACTAAGCCAAGAGTGATTTTGTTTGTTGGACTTGATCTTCAAGAGGTAGATGCACAGCACTGTCTAAAAATCGGGGCCTCTGAAGGTGTTGGAAGTGAGAAGAGGCATGCAAAAATTCAGGCCCCCAAATCAATAGTTGCTTTTGACTTGGTCCAAGTCCATCAGTGCTTGTAAAATATGTTGTGTTAGAGGAGAGAGAATGATTTTAGATCTTTTAGTTACTCACGGGGTTGCAACTCGGCAGAGTTGTGCCAGAATTAAGAAAGAAAGAGATGGTGGTTCTTGCAGTAGCTGGTAAAATGTCGCTGTTGGTTGAATTAATATATAATCACCAATTCAGAAAAAACATACTTTTCCCCATGCAAAATGCACACTTATGGCTGAATATCTCTCAAGATGGTCCTTTATCCCACAATTTAACATAAATCTTTTCAGCAAAGAAACTGTCCCTGGAGTCCAGCAGGTATCTATTGAATTATTACATTTAACTGTTTCTCAACAGACTCTGTTAGCTGCAGCAAATACATGCAATACTGTAGGCATCAGCTCACAGAGCTAGCTCCTTAGCTAATGTGCCCCCAGTACAGCAATATTAATTTATACCAGCTCAAGGTGGGTCTGGTCTATGTGCCAGCTGTAAGTGTTATATGGCCTCAGACCCCCACCAAGAGAACGCCGACCTACAGGTGGTGGCAGGGTGGACCGTAGAGTAAAACCGCCCAGTCTGACTAGAGGGTGATCTTTTTCTTCTTGCCCACCATGATGTGATGTAATAACTTCTTAGGAGGCAGTGTCCCATGGGTGATCTTCCTGGTGCCAATCCCTGTCTTCGTGGGGCTCCAAACTTTCCCATTACCCCACCCTAACCACCTCAATCTTCGATGGAGCTGAATTCAATTGAGGCCTGATGATGAGTGCCCCAGTGGCTCAAAATATAATGCTGTCAGTAGCTAGCAACCTGCAACCAGGCTGACTATAATCCTGGCTTGGATTGTGCCTACGCTAAAGTATACAGTCTGTGGTCCTTGGCCAAACTCCTAAAAACAAAAGTGATAGAATAAACCACTGTCTCTTTAGTCCTTATCTTCGAGGCCTGGCTGATCACCCAGAAACCTCACAGTGCCCTGATCTCTTCCTCAAGACACCGTCTCTAGTCCATTAATTTATCTACTTCAGCAGCTGCAGAAGAGTTCTCCAACGCTCATAGGAAAGCAAGCATACCGAGCCATGTTGTTGCTGTATGAATGTCTCAGAAACAATAAGGACATCAGCAAGGACACACACACAGACAGTTAAATACATACCAAAGCCTCACTCTCAGGGAATCAAGCACACTGTACTGTTGCTAATTCAGGTCAGGTTCACTTCTTACCATAACTTACAGTAGACGGAGTTGCCTGAGACTGTTATTGCCAAGTATTGGGTGGCAGTTAAATAACCTGGCATCCTTTAGGCTGCTGATGGATTTGTGTAGAAAAGCATCTTGAAGGGGGGAAGGGGGCGGGGGGAGTCGTTTTACCCCTAGAGCAGAGGATATGCCGTCAAAAAGTTGGGGAACTGAAGGCCAGTGCATGATAGGGTAGACTGGGCTCTTTAACCCTGGTCAGCAGCCAGTCCAGGGGTGGAGCCCCCAGTGGACAGACAAATGGATGATCTCCTTTGCTCTGGCAGCTCCTGCGCCCAAGCTGATTCCAAGCATACTGGTACCTGCCTTCCTTTGGGATTAAACTGGCAAGGCTGAGAGAGGGACCCTGGTGTGTGGGCAGCTCAGTGTCTCCATATACACTACCCAGGGCAGCTTTTGCACCCTAGTGAGGTCATTCTGGCTTCACTTTATCTTTCAAGCAAGGATTACATTCAGCAAGCTACTGTCTCGCTCAGCATAATGCTGTTGTCTCCTGAGACAGGCAGATGCCTACTACTCGATGGATTCCCCAGTAGACGGTCACTACACTCAGCGAGTACTAGGAGCTGTCTTGTACCAATGTGCCTCCGTGAGGGTGGCAGCCTATCTGCAGGGACATTTAAACTTCCAGGAGACCTCGGGTTAAGGGTCAAAAAAGGGAGTCAAGTAAATCCTGGTCCTGACCAACAGTGATGCAGCCATTTGGGAGGGAGGGAGAATGCTTTGCAGGTGGGATCTATTCCGAGGAATTTCATCCTTGAAAGGTGAGACGAGTCTCCTGAAAAAAAAGGTTATTATCCCTGGCAGACAAATCCTTCAGCGAGTTTTTTCTACCTCAAACAAAGGACGTGTATGATCAAAGGCATGTAAGATCTCTTTTTGCTGCTTCTGTGCTGTTCCCTTTCATTTTTGCTGGCCACAGAAACTGGCACAGCTCCTCTGTATCCTCTGTTGAATTTATAAGGCAACCTTCACATGGGGGGAGGGTGAAGCAAATAAAGGGGCTTTGTTGGTGTGCTAGACCCCTCCATAAATTTCCTGCCAGACACAACTGTCAGTCACAAATGTGGGTGACTGGGATAGCCCTGAGAATGGAGCATCCTGTTGGCTGTGAGCTGTGTAATGATATGGACTTGGTTCTCAGTGGGAGAGCTACTCCATCTCTTGGTTAAATATATGCTTGGGCAAGGTTTTGCCCCTGTGATACAGGTACACTGATCTGTTGCCTTCAGATCCCCAGAGTGATTCAGGGCTGCCCAAGGGCTCAGACCAGCCTGGAAGGGAAGGGAGGGTGCTTTGCTGTGTTTAAACAAGTTGCAATGAGCTCCTTGCTACATATCTCATGCCAGGGTAGGAGACGCTGATTTAGGAGAATGCATATGCCTTCTACTCCTTGCTGGTGCCCATTACAATTTAACATCTTTCACGGCATTTTGGCTCATTGGTCACATGAGGCCTGCCAAGGCAATCCTAATGGCCCTGGCATAATGCTTTATTAAAGTACTTTATGAAATGAAAATGCATTTGACAGCAAAACTCAAGTCCTGTGTTCTTGTGGCATGGTGATTCTTTAATAAGCCTGCGTGTGCAGTCCGGTTTCCTATATGCAAATGCACTGAGGGCCTACATCCATCCAGCCATCCTGGGACCCAGACATGGAAGGCCTCCACTGGGAAAGTGCTTTGCCCAGGGGCTGTCAATAAAGTCTGAGTAGCACACCCCTGTGCTAGAAGGCAGTGTATGGGATGTACAGATGGTATGGCCAAGTGCTGAAGAAAAAGAGACTAATGACATGGGCAGCCTAGGTTCTGACTAAGGTTGAGCCATTAACTAAATCTGTGACTTTGGGCCATTTCTTCTTCTGCCTCTATCCATCCTGATGGGACAGGGTCTCTAGAAACTTGATGTAGCCTCTCATCTGAGCTGCCCTGGATACTACTCTTCCTCTTGTCATCCTCTTCCCAGAATACCTATTCCTTTATCTGTTTTCCTTTGGCATCATTTGTAAAGTGTAGTTTCTTGTTCAGGCAATGACAGCTTCTTCTCCTTACCCTATGCACATACATTTGTACTAGATACAGTAATGCCAATGACCATTTACCTTAGTCTCCTGAGGAGAATTGGTATCAACCTGACATACTGTTCAATTTATTCAGCATGAATTAATACTGGAAATGTTATTTCAGACTCCAATACTGCTTTTGCAATGTGCATTTTCTCCTTTTTGCATGAAGGGGCTATTTCAAGTGTTTGGTGATTATTTTATTTTATTTTTTTTAGCCTGCCAGCAAGTAGAACCCACTCACAACCTCGAAGTAGATAGCATATTTATTTCTGAAGAAAAATCAACTGTGCAGACAGGTACAATGGCTGTCAAATGCAAGATGACAGAATTAGACTTGCTTTGTTTGCTGAGCAGGCTAGGACAACAAAATTGCTAGTTCTGTGATGTTTTGGAGTATCGTGGCAACAGAGCCAAGTGTTTTACAAAAAGCAACAGCCCAGCAGAGGTTTTGTGCTGTGGCTTGCTGCACTATTAAATAGGCTTGTGCATACACATTGTTGTAACCAAGGTTTATACCAGTGGTAGGTCTGGCTGATTTTGCCCCAGGTTTTGCTACGTTAGAAAATCCAAGAGCGCATTTTGATCCTATAAGCTATAAGGCATCTTTATTCCTGTGCTGATAAATGAAACTTGCCGTTCCTCCCCGACACCGTTTGTCTTATTAGTAGTTTGAATCCTACCTCTGTACCAAGAGGTTCTCAAAGAGTTTTGTCTTGTTCAGGTTTTGCAGCACGGCTCTTGGCGGAACGAACGCAAACCCAATGGAGATGCCCTTTCTGTTTCCATGTCCCGTCGTGGAGGAATGCTCCTAAGCATTGCCACCTTCTGCTTGCATTCACTAAACCTGGTAATGTGGCGGTGAATGCACATACATTTGTAAAGCCACTCTGAGGATTTCCCCATCTTACGGCCTCTCTGGAGACCTCTGTCTCAGGTGTATTTTAAATCAGCCACAGGGGATGTCCTCAGAGAGATTTCACTGCTGTATGTTCAAGTTTGGCACCAGTGAGCAGGAATGCATGGGAGTGGTATGTCTGCTTGCATACTTCTCTGAGAGCCTTGCAGATATAACCTAGGTAATTGAACTCAGCTGATTTCAGGCTTTTTATTCAGCCCGGTGTCAAAAGGCTATGTCTACACAGTGCTGGGAGTGTTGCTGAATGTGTAGTCAGACCCAAGCTAGGTTAATTTAGCTAGTATGAGCATCTGGGGCAGTGAAGCTGTGAGGGGATGGATCACCTGAGCAAGTAACCAAGGTCTGAATGGGCTTGCACAGCTCACATCGAGGCTGATGCCACCACTCCAATACTATTGGCACCCAAGCTAACTGGATTAAAACTTCTTTGCACAGGCCTGCTGCCAGTTGCTGTATTGACAACCTCAGGCCAGGCTCAACATTTTGCGTAGTATTTGTACCCATTTTTGGTTTGATGTCAAAACCAAGTAAAGCCTCAAGGGGGGTTGCTCAAGCTTTGCTTAAATGTTTTTGTGTTCATCCAAACTTGAGACTCAGAAGAAATGTGGGTTTCATGGGAACCAATCCCATATCCCTCAGGAGCAAATGGAAAAGTTAGGGTGATCCTTTTCTGAAGTGAAATGGCTGAGTTTCACTCAGCTGAGCTCTTGCTGTAGGAGCCTGAAAGTGGAATTTATTTTGTTTTTCTTAGATTTGTGTCTCTCTCTGGCTTAACATAATGAGTTTGATCTTGCTTACTCCCATGCTGATTAATGGTTGTAAATTCATAGAAATGTATCAGTCACAAAGTAGTGTCCTAGAAACCATTACCATAATTCATGATGAGTTGACAAATCCATTATACTTGATAGTGCTGACGGAGACAGGAACATGCTGCTAAGTCCCTGGGTTGAAACGCATAATGGTTCAATGTTGTAACAGCACAGCTCATGCACAGATTTTTAGGCTGTAAACTACAAATCATAAATGGCATGGCTTTATCATAAGTCTCTTCTCTGGAAAAGCAAGCAGATGGCTCATAAGATGATAATGGGTCAGTGAAAATATTTAGAAATGCTTATGTTTCTTGACTGCACCAGACAGGTCATCTGCAGACACAGAGACATGATACATCTCTTTGAAACATCCAGCAACAACTTGATTTAAATCAAACAAATGATAAGGACTGGTATGAAAGAGTAACGTTCCCCTTGTCTGCAAAAGATAGCCTCTGATTATACTGATAGCACCTTTTACCAAAAATAATCTCTGTAACAGGGGGCCTGCTCTGGGCCAATCTCACTGTGGGCCGCCCACCTGTTTCTAGGCTAACCGCCCGCCTTTGTGCCTGCCATGCCTTGTTGTTAATTAGTTCATTGATGTAATTAAGTAGGAGGCTGCCCATTTCCTGCCCTGATGCCAGGGGGCACTATCTGCGGCTCCATTCTTTCCCTACACCGCAGCCCAGACCTCGCAGATGGCATCTAGATGTTATCATCATCACCGGCCCCCACACTGGGCCCCAGAATCCTCCTAATTGAACCCCGCCTGGATCCCTTTCTGCCGGCAGTCTCATCCACCTTTATACTGGGTAGCATAGTTCCCTGAACCGCTTCCCCTTTGGGTGTGGTCCCCCCGGGACCTTCGGCTCACTAGCCATGGCCCACCTCCAGGCCAGTTGGGACCCCGGGCATGCAGCTCTTGGGCATTCCTCGAAGTGGGCCCCTGGCCCTTCGACCCTTCCAGTCCTGGCCCCAGCATGGACCAGTCAGGGGAAGTCCAGACAGGCATGAGTCTATGGCCTTTTTTCTCTCTCCACGGGTCCACACTCCAGACCCTACAAAGGCGGACCCACCCGGTTATGGGGGCTAGGGGTTAAGGCACGCCGACCCACCTATCACCAGGGTGGTAACTGGCCTGGCATTTCCTGGGGGCTCCCACAACACTGAGAGCCCCACCAGGCCACCCACTCCCAGCAGGGTGCAGTTTTAGGTCATATCCAGGACCAGGAGCTTCCTGACCATCCCCTACAGCTCCTCCTTTACCTCTAGATGATACCAACAGCCCTCCGGCCAGGCAATGTTGTTGCCTGGCCTCCAGAAGCAGAACTGCCCTGTTTATATGGGCAGCCCTAGGTACAAAATGGCTGCCCGCATCTGGCAGCTGCCAGCTCCAGGCCTTTAAAGTGGCAGGCACAAACAGTGCCCTGCCACAACCTCTGTTATTAGGGGCTTACAGTTGTCAAGGTAGTGCACCAAAGATATTTGTTTCCCTTTACTATTCAGGTAGAATACTTCTGCAAGGCAGGAACTCTGGGATGATATTTCCATGCATTGCTGATGGACACAAATATAAAGATGAGAGATTCTGTCATATTTTTAAACACGGGTCAGGCTGGACATGTAGTCCCATAGGGCCTGTCCTTTCATTCTCTGAACTTCTTTCCTACTTTAAAGATCTATCTAAATTTACTTCAAATCCTGTGAGGCATGGCCACTGTGCACATATGGAACAAATCTGTGCATTATTCACTGGGATTTCACGTGTCAAGACTCTCTATGTCTCTTCCTAGCTCAAAGGTGTGCCCATCATTTAAGCTGAGTGCTACCATCACACATGATTGCCATTATGGCTAAGTACAGAGATAAAAATCAACGGTGAATTGATTCAGTCTTTGCAGGGTAGTTTAAGCTGCAGAGATTAAACTGAGAAACAACTGGGCAGACATTCACTTTTGATTCAGGAAATGCAGCCACATATCTGCAGTGGCTCAGGCCAGAACCTAGGGGGCACTAGACTGTGGCTCCTTGACATGTAGCTAACATGGGCTGTGTGTTTGCTTCCTCTTCCTGATGCCTCCAAGGTCGCTGGGATTTGCAGTCCAGAATCACAGCAGCAGGACTCCACAGGGTTGCTCATCACTTCCTCTTCCTGCTTCCAGGTTCCTCTGGGATTTTTAGGCCACAGTTGCAGCCAGCAATACGTTTTTAGCTGGGCAGGGTAGCTCTGTACTTGGGAAAAGGGAAGTTTAACCCTCCCTCCCTGGCCCCAGACTCCAGCTTGGGAGAGGGGGTGCCCTTGCCTCCCCCCTCACCCCACAACCCTTCTCTGCTGGAGCAGACAGAACAGTCCAGCCTGGGGCTAGAAAGCATGCTGCGAATTGTTATTTAACTTGAACCAGGAAGGGGTCTAGGACAGAAGTTTCATAAACTGGTTTGATCCAAATCAGTTGAGTCTGATCAGTTATCTTAAACCAAATCAGTTATCTTAAAACAGTTTCAGCCATTTTGAAACTGGTTTATGTTCTGTTACAGGTTTAAACTAGTTTCTGATTACTTAAACCAGTGTATGTGTAACTTCTGTCCCTAGCCTATTTGATAGCTCTGAAATCAGAGGGGAAATCGCAGCCATTAACTTTTGTTCTCTTGGCCAAAAAGAAAAAACTTTTTTTGATCTGTCTGAACATTTCAATATCTTGGTGTAGTTGATGAAAAGATGTTAGGAAATTCTGTTCAGAAGGAGAATATTTATAATTAAAGGAGATACAGCTTAGCTTCAGCTATCCCTCCATTATCTTGTTAGCTGTTTTTCTTTGGAACAATCATTATGCTTCCACATCTGAGCCTCTAGTTTCACACCAATGTATATCCCTCTTGGAAAATGATTCTTATTTTGGGCACGGGGATGGCATGAGATTTCTCAGAGCAGCATGGAAGAAAGACACAAAGGACACATAAGAGCAAACGAGAGAGAAGAAGGCAATAGATGAGCTGTATATTATGACAGGCCTTGTTTTGTTAGCAATAAGTGATATGGAAAGCAGAGCATGCATAGAGGCCCATTTTAAATGATGAGGCCTGTGTTTGTATATTAGGACCCTGGTGTAGCACAAAACCTCCTCACTTCTGATCCTCCTCCTCCAGTTCCTCTCATTATACCACAGGCCTTAAGGCAAAGAAACCTTCTCAGGCACATATCAACTGGCTAGGACTATTGAAAATCCTACCACCCCCAAAAGTTTTATGAAGAACCAAAAAGAAGGTTAACGTAGGTGACCCCATTATGTAGCTATTCAGGACTGTGTAATTGTACAAATTACATTGTAGCTTTTATTTCCTTGGTGCTGTGAAGCAAAAGGATATATTGGAAATAGATAACTGAGCAGGAGAATAATATTGTGCATTTAAATATAAATTGCTGGGGAACTGACAGTGGCTTTGTTTGAATTGTAATGATGCAGAATATGTGTATTTTTATTTGAATGTATTTTAACTAGTATTTACATCCTTTTATGTTCTTTCCAAACTCCAATCTTCAGGTGCTCTTATGCTTTGAATTGTAAATCCTTGAACTGTTACATTTCCATTAGGAAACCAATTTCTTTGACCTCTCCAGGCAACGTGGACTGGCTTTCTTTTTCTTTTTTTTTTCTGTCTTCATTTTTGGAAGATTACCAGTTATAATTGGGGAAAGGAAAATCTCCTCACGTCCAAAGTAAAGCCTGAGTTTTCTCTCTTTCTATAATGAATGTGTGACGTGTAGCTATTCTGCCTTATACCTTTTCCCCTCTCTGTCTACAAATCAAATCATCCACTCAGCAGCCAGGAAAAGGTCCTGCAGCCTGCAGAGGCTGCTAAGTAAGCACGGCAGAGTTGAGTTTCTGGTACCGCTAACATGAATGGCCTTCTTTGGGGCAGGAGTGCCTGGAAAATTAATTCTGTATTCCTCCAAAGGAACTCTGCTTTCTGTACTGCAGAGTATGTTAGGCCATCAGATTATAGTTTCATAGTTGGTAGGGTCCAAAGGGACCTAAGCAGATCATCTAGTCCAATGCCCTGCCATGGGCAGGAAAGGATGCTGGGGTCAAATGACCAGTGTCGCACAGAGGGGGAGGATCACCTCCTTGGACCTGCTCATGATGCATCTATGGATGCATGACAAGGTGGTTAGCATGGCATGTGGTTAGCCTTTCTGACCACATCCCCACATTGGCGGCCCATGTTTATCTTGGAATCAATAGTGATTCCAAGATCCTTCTCTGCCTCTGTGCTGATGAGAATGGAGTTCCCCAGTCTGTAGGTCTGCTGCTGGTTCTTCCTCCCCAGGTGCAACACCTTGCCCTTGTCCGTATTGAAACCCATCCTATTCTCATCCATCCCTCTCTGTAACCTGCTGAGATCTAGTTGTAGCCTGTCTCTCTCTTCTAGCATGCTCACTTCTCCCCGCATCTTAGTGTCATCTGCAAACTTGAACAAGGTGCTTTTCACCTCCTTGTGCAAATCGCCAATGAAGATATTGAACAGTGCGGGCCCAAGGACCGAGCCCTGGGGAACCGCACTGCCTACATCTCTCCAGGTTGAAAATGACACATCCACCACCACGCTCTGGGTGTGGCCCTCCAGCCAATTTGTGACCCATCTGACTGTGTAGGTGTTGACACCACAGACACCAATTTTTTTTTATGAGGATGAGGTGCGAGACGGTGTTGAAGGCCTTCCTAAAGTCCAGGAAGACTACGTCCACCGCGATACCTGCGTCCAAGATTTTTGTGACCTGGTCATAGAAAGCCACCACGTTGGTCTGACAGGACCTGCCTCTAATGAACCCGTGTTGATTGCCCCTAAGCATTAACTCCCCTGCTGGCCCCTCACAGATGTGCTCCTGGATAATTTTCTCAAAGAGCTTCCCCAAGACCGAGGTAAGACTAACTGGCCTATAGTTTCCTGGGCCCTCTTTCCTCCTTTTTTTTGAAAATGGGAACCACATTGGCCCTTTTCCAGTTGTCAGGCACCTCACCAGAGCACCACGAGTGCTCGTAAAGCTGTGCCAGGGGTCCTGCAATGACCTCTGCTAGTTCCCTAAGCACTCTGGGGTGGAGGTCGTCAGGACCTGCTGATTTGAACACAAATTAACCCTCCAGCCTCACCCTAATCTTGAGGGACTGTGACTTAGAACTTGGTTTTGACCAGTGGGGTTTAGACCTTTGCTCCTGATGCTGAGTGGCTTGTGTGTATATGATCCCATTGCCTTCCTTCTTCAGTGCTCAGGACAGCGAGACTATGCAGCTAGTTGCATCAGGGTGGGTGGGAATAACTCATGTCTATGAAAGGTCCCATTCACCAAAGGCTGTTCTTAGATACTGGGCTACTTTTCATGAGACACTGAGTGTAATATCAGTGGGACTTGAGGAGCCTGGTCACCTCTGTTCCCCAAAGAATTAGACTCAAAGGGCAGGTACAGACATACTTTTACTGGAATAAGTGAGCAGAAATGGGGCTATACCCATAACAGAACAGATGTTCAGCACTGGTTTAAAAATGGCAGAAGCTGGTCTAAGTTTCTGCCCCACTCCAGGGGTGAATGTGTGTTGTGTTGCTACTGATCTAAACTATGCCACTTTCAGAAAACTATGTAACTTGAATAGATTCTGCCTCAGACTTTCAAATGTTTGCATCTAGCCATTGTCTCTTTAAAGGAAACTGTTAACATCTGACTGGTTAGCAAAATGAGAGAAGCCAAGAGTTAATCTATACCCTTGCTATCCAGTGTAACAGCTACGGTGGGAAATGCTTGGATTTCAGCTATATTTTACAGGGTAGAGGGTAGTAAATAACATTATTCTAAGAGTCTTTCTGAGGTGCGGCCAACTTTCAGGAATGCTGCATCTGGGTCCAAACAAAACCTGCATATTTCTCATTGGCCCAGCCTTGTATTTTGAGACGCTGTCAAGGATTGATATAGGAGATAAAGAGAAATTGAAATAACACATGCCTGGAAATGTAAATACAGCTCTGACATGAGAGAGACAGTTGCAAAATCAGCAAGCAGAATGTGGGTCTCCACAGCTATGCAAACTCTGAAGTGAAACTTTTTTTTCCACCCACCCCAGATGGAAGCCAACTTAGATAAGCTTGTGACCTTAATTGTCCTTGCTTGTATGTAAACAACAGGCCTGAGTTCTCTTATCATACACACTGGTATAAACCCACAGGCCTCGGTGGTACATTATGAGTTTGCAAGCAGAATTTGACCTCAGCCCTTTCCTGTTTGAGTATGCGGGCAGTCAGAAAGTGAAATCGGTCATTACCTCCCTTCAAAGGAGACCAGCCCAATAGATTCAACCAATCCGCATGAAATCTCTGTTCATCTCCCAAGTTCTTACCCAACGTTGAGTGTAGATGTTGGGAGCAGCAGTGGTTCATCTCATGATCTGGTTGTACGAGTACATGTCAGTCACGCATTCCTGATGATGATGAGTTTTATGTTGCTAGCGCGTACAGTCTTCATTGACAGGAATGACTGTAGGGGACTTTTAGTGAGATTGGGGCTATCTTGCTTAGCCACAAAAGCATAATTATGCTGGGCATGGTTCAATTTTGTACAATTCATCTTATTAGAAGACTAAGCCTTAGTGATACTGTTCACTATTAGATCAAAAGCCATTTTTGCAAGAGAAGGCCACTGGGGAGGAAAGTTTGTGGTCCAGGTGTAGCAGGCCTCGGGGGTCTGCCACTCTGGTACCCGGTGCCCTCCCCGCCCCCACCCCCATGGTCCAATCTGCTTGCCAGCTCTTTCCTGGTCCCACCTCATCTCCAGTCTCTTGCTTTCCAAGACTTTGATCTAACTTGGCTTGTTGGGGAGGTGGTCCCGGAGGCTGGGGTAGTCTTGCTGGTCCCCTCAACAGGCAGCCCTGCCTTCGTGGCTAGGTTGGCCCCTCCTGGGCCCTGTGCTCTTCCCCTTGAAAGGAGTGCTCCCTCAGGCTTTCGAGCACATGTTACAACCTTCATCTCCTTTTTCTCTGGGCTCACCCTTAGCCTTGGTCCACTGTTTAAGACCTCAGCTCCCAGGTATCAGCCGTGACTTGGCAGCACTCCTCCTCCCCCTGGGGATCCAGTTTCACTCCACCAGTCTCAGCCCCTGTCGCTTGGGGCTAGCTTCCGTCACGGATAGTGGGGAGTACCACTCAGGTTCCTCCCCGCAACGTTTCCTCATCCCCTGTAGCCACAATCTGGTTCTCTGGTAGAGAAACTCCAACACAAAGTAGCACCTTAACTGAGCCTAACTTAAATATAAACCCCTCTGGGGCTTGAGCCCTGCTTCTGGCTCGCTGCCTTGCTTCCATCTCTTCTGCCTCAAGTACCTCTCTTAAGCTGGCTTCGCTCTTTGCTGCAGCCAGCTCTCTCCTAGGAGCTCCCTGTCCTCCCACAGCCAGGACCAGACTGCTCCTTACATGGTCAGAGACTCGGTTTATATGCCCAGTCCCAGCCTTCTTCCAGCTTTGTAACCATCTCACCTGCACCCGGGGACCAGGTGCAGCTCATTGCATCTTAAACCATCTGGCCTTTTTTGGTCCTTAGCTCAGCCCACCTGCATAGCTACTGCTTGCTGCTGCCCTTCCTAGCCCTGAGTTTCCTGCCCTCACTGACCTTCCTACTAACAGGGCAGGGGTTCAGGAGAACTGGGTGTGATCCTCAGCACAAGTACGGCATCCTACAAATCACTGAGCACACTAACAAGTTACTGTGGTACAAAGGAGGCTGGGCCTTTACTGCATGCTAGCTGCTTTGGGGTAAGTGGCCATGTGCATGCTCTTATCTACAGTAAATACATGCTAAACTGTCCTCCAGGAAAGAGAGGGCTAACTTTCATTTAACACAAAGTAAGAGCCTGTGATAAAGCCCCTCCTTCCTTTCCCTCATGGTAATGGGTTTGTATGCCTATGCCGTAATGTCTATGTGCTACTGTACTCCACTTGAGAACTGGACATGGTATTTTTTTCTTCCACCTTTTCTCTATCTTTTCTATTTATTATGTCAACTCTGAAGGGGCATTCCTCACTCTCTATATACAGTGGGTAGCACAATGAGGCTCTAATTCCAGGCCCTGTGGTAATACAGGGAATGGCGAGCATTACTGGTAGGGTGTGTTTACACCTGCATTTAGGTGAGCCTAAATTTAATGCACATTAGCTTAATGCACATTAAGGTGATTTAGGCTTGCGTCTACATGTGCACATGTTAATGCACATTAATGCTATGTATGCAGACTGATGTGAGACTAAAGTTAGTCCCAAGTCAGTCCCTACACAGTGTTAATGTGCTTTAACGTGTCTACACGTGCATTAATGCACTCTAGCTAGTTGTGCCTAAATTTGATATCTACTTTTTCAGGTATCAAGTTTAGGCACAAAAAGCCTAAAATCACTATTTTTTAAGGTGCATTAAGGGTGTGGACATGTAGACACATGCCCTTAAGTCATCTTAAATCAGGCTAAAGCACCTTAAATTGGCATGTGTAAATGCGCCCGTAGTAGTTTCCATTTATGCTCAGGGAGAAGGAGGAATAGAGAAGTGAAGTGACTGTGTCAACTGGGGCTTTACATGGAACAGCTTATGCTATTGCGGTTTACTTGGCCCATAGTCTGGTGCTGACTGTCTTTGCAGTAGTTTACGCGAACACCAAAACAGATTTCAGAGTCTGGTCACATATCAGAAGCCATCTCCCTTCAGGGTTACTTCCTGCAGTGGATAGGTGGGAAATGTCTCTAAGATGCATTGTTATGCGGTTTAAAAATAGCAAATCTTTCAATTCCACCCCCCCCCCCCACCTTTTTTAAAAGCTTCAAGCAAAAATGTGATAGCTATCCTGCCAATCACTGGTCTAAGGGAAAAAAAATGGCCCATTTAATTACTCCTGAAAGGCGAATTTAAAAATGAGGAGCACTTATTAGTGCAATATATTTTTTTTCCCGTAGCTTTGAACAGATCTCTAATAGCTTTCAGTGACGTCCTGGCTTAACCTTGGAATGTGTTTCATTATCGCTCAGACGGAAACAGCTATCTTATGGATGCAGTTTTAAACTACAGAACATTTGTGTAATTTATAAGTAGGCAATCATCTGGATGTAACACGTGCAATTTTGTCGCATGCCTGTGCCAGATTCTGCCCGTATTTGTGTGCATGCAACTCCCTGGATTATAAAGCGGTTCCATGTACATAGCTAAGGGCTGAATTTCACCCTCCGTGTGAATCTGTCATCTCTGCCTTCTTACAAATAACTCGCAGATAAACACTTTTCATGTCCAAAGCCCCTGATACACATTGGGCCAGATTCTGTACCCTCCTTCCTTGGCATAAAGCTGCAGAAAAGCAGTTAAAGTAGCTACCTGTGAATTCCCCTTCTCTGTGGGGAATTCACTGGCAATAGGGAACTGGTAAATTATTACCTTCCTGAACTTATTCCGTGGGTGGTGGTAGCAGGAAATTGAGTCACAATGTGCCCTTCTACCTAAAAAGGCAGCTAGATGAGGGTGTGTGGGTAGGATTATTTTTTTTATAGCTGGTCTCATGTCATACTCTCTGTACAGTGCGTAGAAAGCAGGTGGCATTCTTCTGCAGCAAATATTATTAGACTGACATGACAAAGTGTGGGTGGATGAGATTTCGCTGACCAAGGTCCAGTCCATCTTTTCTTGCTAGTCCGAGACACCCAGGACTTTAAGCACACAGCAGCTCCTTTGCAGACACAGTAAAGCCCATAGTAAGGCACAGCTGCATAAAGCAGGCATTTTGAAAGGCCCAGCAAGCTTTTCAGCTCACAAGCCAGCATTTTTTTAGAGCAAAATCTCCTTTCTGTTTTTGCTTTTTTGCTGCTTTTTTTTTTTTTTCAAACTAGTTCCCCCTGGTACAAATGTGTAGGCCAAAGGTATTCAACTACCCAAAGGCAGACAGTGAGTCATTCTGTAGCTGAGATCATTCTGTGTGAGGTCCAAAGGTTTCAACCTTGCTCAGTCCTTCTGTGTATGTTTGCAATGAGTGAGCCATTCCTTATTTGAAGAAAAAGATATGTGCATTAGTTCGTAGAAGAGCAGTGCTGCTGAGAGCTCTTGACTTTCACCGTGTGTTATGACTCAATCTACAGTGCTCGAGTCTTACACAAACCTTTGGGTTTACTTTACTTGCACAGGGTGACTCTTCTAATCGGCCATCCATTCTCTTAGCTAATTAGCAAATGACAAAGACAAAGCTAATCAGTCATTTCCTGACATGACTTTTTGCACCATGTCACTGCGATGTTAAAAATTCAACCAGACATCTTGCAGAGTGGCAGGCTGCTCTCTGTGCTAGTCTTGCATTCTCCCACAACTCTGCTGGCTTGTCAAACCCTTCTGCATATCCAAGAATGGTACATTGAGTCCTGTGCTCCTTAGATTGATAGATTTTCCAACCAGAAGAGATAGCAATGAGCAGGTGCTTAGTCAGACCTGCGCCCCAGAGGCCAGCAATGCTAGCATCAAGACTGATATGTGAAAGTTGTTGAAAAATTAAAGAGCATTCAAAAGAAGATTCACACCACAGAATAAGCCCTTGATGTCGGCCTGCTGGTGAGTAGCTTCGAAGATGCCTCAATCCAAAAAATAATGGTGTGCCTTGATGATCCCTTCCACTGAAACGTGGACAAAAATATTCTCATTAGTAAACCGTTCCAGTTAGAGGTTAGGTGCCATAGGAAAGCGATGCCGTCTTCTATTCCCAGGTCTTTCTGGCAGTCAGTGAATACCAAAATAACACTGCACACCACAGTACTTATCAAATGGGCCCACATTTATTGCTGCGTTGAGTTTCCCAGGGTGTTTTGGAAATCTGAGAGCCTCCTACAGCTCCTTGATACTCAGCGCCTGTTGTAACCTTCACCAACTGGAAGAATCATCCAAGGTCCATTGAGTGGGTAGGGGCTCCTGGTGACAATGGGAACAACGGGGCAGTTCAGAGCTCTAACACCTTAAGAAAATTCATACTGACTCAACTTGTTTCCCAGCAGCTTATGGCATCTACATTGACAGGAGGAGTCGGGAATGTACCAGAACATGTGTTCATGTGTTCTGCTTATTTCCTTCCTGAATCACGTATGAATCTCAGATGACTCAGTCCTTAAATAAGGAATGATTAAAAAAAAAGAAAGGAGTGGTTTGTATTTCTGCCACTGCAACAGTAAGTCCCCTAAGAGTAAGTTCAGAAGAGCTACTGATGTGTTCTAATATTGTGGTCATGAGCACCATAGAAATACCCATTTATTGCAACTGAGGATGTGTGTATAACACTATTGCTTTCAAGTGCTTATTTAGTCCACACTATAATCATTTCTGAATTCCTCACAATTCATATGAACTGCCTGCCCAGAGGAGTTTTCCATCTACTGACTTCCCTGTGAAATCCTATGAAATATGAACTTTCATTTCTACCCAGGAGAACTTTTACAGTCTTTTCTCCAATGCCTGATGAAGGGTGTTTGTGGCTGAAAGCTTGCAATTAAAGAATTTGTTTTTTGCAAAAATCTTGTTGGTCTCGTACAAGATATCATCTGTACTATGAGTCCTGATTGCCTTTTTCTTTAGATCAATACAGCTACAGCCTGAATACCTGTCATAATTCATATTGTATTTATCTTCAAAACACAGCAATGAGGCAGGGCACCATTATCCGCCGTCCATTATATATAGCTGAGGCACAGAGAACTGATGGACCAGTACCATAAAGATGCCTAAAGATGCAATTAGGTGCTTAGTAGTGTCTAGGCCTTCTTGAAAAATCTCACTAGGGCCTAAGGGCATGTCTATACCGTGTCAGTGAGTGGTATGTCCTGACAGGGATGCCCCCAAACACCTCTTGCCCACCTACTCCTGCTTGCATGCTCCACACTTGGAAATGCAACCACAAAGCTGCTCCAGGGAACGTCCCCTATGATCGCTCTCCAGTATGGATGAGAGTGGCCACTGGCACAGCGTCAGTGTGGCCTTATCAGTAAAAACGACTGGGGTTGGATTGTATGAGAAAAGTAAATGGGCAAGGCATCCCCGAGCTCCCTCCTTGAGGACATGCTACCATTGCAGTGCAGACAGATGTTAGAGTCCTTTTAAAGCATACCTCAAGTGACAAGCTCAGGGCAGTCCAGGCAATCTGTTGTGGAGCAGGGAACTGAAACTCAGCCCTAAACTACCATTTGTCCACTAAATCATACTTCCTAACTGGCTTTCTATTTGGTAGCAGTTTTTTGTTTCATTGTAACCAAATCTCCGCAAGCCCAGCAGTTTCAGAAGCTTCTGCATGAATTTCATCTGCTTTGTTACAACAAAATCAATGCAAACAGCCTGGCAAAGCGGATTTCTTGGATCCTTTTTTACTAATTGAACAAAGAAATGCCCTTTAGCCATTTTCTTTATTTACCACCGAAGCTTTTGAAGTCACTGGATTCACCATTAGGCACAATACATCAAAAGCAAATGGGGGTTATTATTAACAACTCTATTATAAGAAAGCAAGGTAGGGGTGGAAATGTTAATTATCGGGTTGAATTTTCCAAATCAGCTGGGTATCTCTGTCTCCCTCTCTTTTTAATCTAGGGAAAATTTCCATGACTCAGTGTCAACCCTGCAGGTGCATTGGGTTACCGGATTCTAAAAAAGAGATTATTTGTGGAAGAGACTGCCTCTACTTGTTAGTTTTTCCTGGAAAAGTTTTCCCATTCAAATATGTGCCCCAAAAGGGAGATTTATTTTCAATATTTCCTTTGATGTCGAAGTGTTTGTGAAGGCGTTCAGCTTTGCAACATAACCCTCCTGGAGTTTCCTTGTGTGTTTCTCACCATCCCTTCCCTCTCTTTTCAAGAAAATCATCCTCTCAAAATCGTTTAAATATGACATGTTTTTTTGTTGTTGCTTTCCTTCAGATTTAATACTGGTTTTGACATTATAAATGTAGTGTTGGTAAAAGGTGCGAGAATGCCAGCAGCAGTTTTCTGTTGTGCTCATAGAATAGGTTCATGACCATCAGCTTGGTTGGGTTTGCTTGAAACACCCCACTCTGCTAGCAGATGGAGATCCTGTTTGGGTGGCTGGTGAGTGGATTGTTTTAGCTGATGGAGGCGAGCACTTTCTTGTGGCTGTGGGTTTGAAGAAGTGGGGTGGAGCTCTGAAAGAGTGGATGCAGGGTGTGGGCTGAACACCCCGAGGGGATGAATCTTCTGAAGATTGGAGCTGATCTGTGTTATCTTGTTACATGCAATATGCCTGAAGGTTGAAATGGTTCATAGCGTGTGGACTGTTGTTTTTTAGCTACTTGTGAATGGTGCCCGTTAGCAGAGATCATGTCACTTAATACATGACTTCACCCATCTATTTGTGCCCCCCTGTTTATAAAAAAAACAGTCAGATGTGGCAGTGACAAAAACTCATCCAGTAAGAACCAGACACATATCACTAAGTCATTTCACAGAGGCTACTGAATAACCATCCGATGGTAGCAATGCTTACTCATAACTGACCTTGTGTGACTTCATACCAGCAAGCTGAAGGACTCTGTATTCAATTACCACCTTCCCCATGGGATTAAAAGGGCCTATTGATTTGATTTGATTTTATTGCCTATTAGAGCAAAGGACACAGAAGAGGAGGGGGAACTTCTGCAAATATCAATTTGAAGGCAGTGAATTGTGATGGACTCTTGTTCAGCATCCCTCCTTGTTCACTTCCCCAATTTGGAGATCTCCAGTTTTTTTGTGATGCCAACAACCCTCTACTGCTCAGTCTGTACAGAGTACAGTGAGAGACAGACACTCCTTCCCTTGAAAAGTATATACTACTTAAAGCAAGCAAATTTTAGTTCAAATGATTGAATCTTTGCCAAAATCACATTTTCTCTTAGACAGTAAATTGTAACTTTAAAAGTTCCCATGGGGTAGGAATTCTGCACATGTATGGGAAAACTGTATGTCCTGGACCTCAACAAAAGCCACCTCTCTCAATCTACTGAATAAAAATGTGAGAAAAGGCTCTCGACATGAAAATGTTCTTGCCCAACTGGCTTACTTGGGGTGTTTCTCCCTTAAGTTTAAGGTATATAACACTCTCTAGCAACTTCGTGTTAGCAATAAAAGATCTATTATAAGTGGGATCTATATCAGTTTTCCAGTCTTTATGGGTCTCTTGACTTGAAAAATAAGTCATAATAATCCCCTGGGTTTCTTAGCATGTCCATATTAATAAGAACATCTTTGCTCCTGGTGAAGAAGAATAGTCCAATCAGAGACTGGTATTATCCCAGTGATCTGATACTGGTGAGTGCAGAAAACACTCTCATATAAACTGTTAAGATTTGCTCTTCTAATCCTAACAAACCTGGTCTGTTCAAGCAACTGTGTCTTTCTAACAGGGGTGTCTGATCACAGGTATCAGAGGTCAGAAACCCTTATGTACATGTCGCCTTCCTTGGGATCTGCTGCCTAACTTTTAATAATATTGAGCATATATTTTCCCTTTTGTTCAAGAATCTCAGAGTTCCTGTAGCATCGTTGTACAAGATCCTGATTTCATACCACTTTCTGGCAGCTTATTCCATTGACTTCAATGGACTGGCCTCTGTTTTACCTGGTTAGTGGAGGAAAAAAGATCTTTTCTTTTAACCATAATGTTAGAAGTATTTGCCATTAAAAAGTCATGTCAACTGCTACCATGCAGTTATATCTGGAATACCAAGTTTTTTTCCTTACATTTAGATTATAAAACAGTAGGGGTGTCTCGGTCCCTACTGGTAAGTCTAGATTTGTTCACTGGAGTTTGCTGAAACTAAGACAACATAAGCTTCCTCAGCATCTTCCATCCCAAAAGACCCCAAAGAGCACAAGGAATGAAAATATCAGAAGAAAAATTTTAAGCAAGCAAAATTTGTTACCCAAGTACTGTGCACAGAATCATAGGCTTCAAAGGGACCTCAGAAGTCATCTAATTTACGTCTACCTCTTTCCCCCTCACCCCACCCTGCAGATATGAAGGGTTTGTTCTTCCTAACGTACCAGATTGATTACCAACCTGTCTCTTGAAACCCAGCAGTGAAGATGATCCTACTACTTTCAGTCTGTTCCCTGTTCCTCCTGTTCTTATAGTTAGGATTTTTTTTTTTTAATCTAAACCTTCTTTGCTGTAGTTTAAACCCAATGCCTCTTGCCCTGCCATGTGTAGCAAGTGAACAATTTTTCTCCAGTTTCTTGATGGCAGCCTTTCAAGCATATGGTAAGTGCACACATTTTTTTCCAAACTAAACATACCTTGTCCCTTCTACTTTTTCTTCTATACCTTGTATTCCATTATCAGCTTTGTTGTTTACCTCTGAATCCTCCATCTTCTTTATCTCCTTCTTAAAATATGACCCATGTACTCCAGCTGAGGCCCAACCAGTGCCAAGAAGAATGAAATATTCATATCCTGTGTCTTGCATACACGGCTTCTATTAATGCAATCCCAAACATCACATTCCTGAACCATGCTGAGTTTGTGATTCACTGTAATCCCCACATCTCTCTTACACATACTGCTACCAACTCCGATATCTCCCATTCTGTATCTGCACCTTTTTCTCTTCCCTATTGCGCAGCACCTTATGTTTGTCTTTGCTGGATTTCATTTTGTGTTCTACAGCTGAGTTTTCCAATGTATTAGGATCCCTTTGCATTTTAATCCTGACCTCCACAATGCTTACAACTCCTTTCAGGTTTTTTGTAAATTGTGAAGCTGATCATTAAGTTTCTTATTCCTGCATCCAAGTCTTTAATAAAACTATTTATTTGATTATTAAAACTATCCTGCATCCAAGTTATTAATAAAACTATTACTATAAAACACCACGGGACCCAGAACAGACCCCTGTGGAACCCCACTTCAGACCTCCTGATAGTTTGACATTGATTCATTAGTAGCTGTGCTTTGCTTGCAGTTATTCAACGATTTTACATTCAACTAATGGTAATTTGTTTTATCCCACACTTCTCCAGTTTACTTATGAGAATGGCATGTGGGACTGTGCCAAAAGCCTTCCTAAACCCCAGGTACATTATATGACCACTGATATATTATGACCCTCTTTCCCCGAACCAATTACCCAGTCAAAGACGGAAGCCAAGTTTGTTTGGCTTGATTTGTTCTTAACAAATCCATGTTGTCTGCTACTGATCCCCACCCCCCGCTTCATTTTCCAGCTGTTTACAAATTGAATGTTTTATAATTTGCTCTAATAACTTCTAAGATATTGAAGTCAGACTGACGGGTCTATAATTCCCTGGGTTCATCTTATTAGTGTCTAATAGGAAAGGAGGTTAATGAGTTCCAAAGCCTAATAACTGAAAAAGATGCAAAGAGAAGGTGGATTGACAATATCTGTTAGTGAAAAACAGAATGTATAGCTAAGCCTGCCATGTAGTTGTCCTGAAGAAAATACGCATGTTTGAATCTTTTTGCTTTGTCCTCCCATCACTTGTTTTTCATTCTTGAATCTTCCCCTGTGTCTTGGCTTTAATGTAGCAAGAAGCATCTTGCTTCTATTTGGACTTTGTGTCTTTAGGACAAGCCTTAAAAACTCCTTTTTCTGTGAGTGAGAGCTTGACTTTTCTATTATTTTTATCAAACCATCTTATCAAACCAGGTCTGATGTTTCTTTGTGAAGAACCCTAGAGATTCTCTGCACATCTTGTGGATGCCTTTCTTGAGGCTTTCCCAGTAAATCAATAGTGTCAAGATCAAGCACTCAATATTGAACCTCTTCTTTAGTTGCTTCTTTTCTTTATGTCAAAGAGCTGATCAAAGCTCTAGTGACAGGGATATAGTGGTGGTCCTAGGTATGTACTATGAAGTAGTTGATCAGGTACCAGTATTTTGAGCAGGGAGCATAGCCAGGATGTCTGATCTTCATTACTGATATTCAGTATGCTGACGATTGTGGTATATATGAAAACTCAATTGAAGAGCTCCAGGTCACTTTTGATTGCTTCTGTGAAGTGTATGAAATGTTTGGATTCACTGTCAAGATCACAAAAATCAAGATACTTTACTAAACCACTCCAAACCAACCAGTTGCTCCTCTACATCCTACAATCCTTGGAGAATGTTGAGTATTTCCTCTACCTGGAGAGTTTTTCCCAAAAGTAAACATAGATGATGGTATTTAACACTGGATAAAATCTTCCAGTGCTGCCTTTGGATGTCTCTGAAATCACATATTTGATGTTCATGACATCAGGACCCAAACCAAACTTGTCATCTACTAGGCTGTTGTCATCACTACCCTGTTGTATGGGTAGATAACTTGGAAGATGGGAACACCTGAAAGCTTTGGGACATTGTCATCTGTGATGTCTCTGGAAAATCTACCATATCAACTGGAAAGACAGAAAAATGAATGCCAGTGTTCTGGCTCAAGAAAACGCCACCAGCATTGAAACCATGTTTATACGGCACCAACTCTGTTGGACAGGACGTGTCATAAGGATGTTTGACAATGTTCACTGCTCTAGAGGTGGGCAAAAGAAGAGATGTAGGGACACTTTGAAGAGCGATTTGAAGAAATGTACTATTGACACCAATACCTGGGAGACTCAAGTACTGAATCATCCCCAGTGGCACCATAATGCATGACAATAATTTTGAGCAAACTCACATCACTGTAGAGGTAGACAAGAGTGACAAAGGGAAAGGGCTGTGACCCGACATCCCCAGGACCCACTCCTTCCTTCTCATTTACTGGAAGACTGTCCTCCTCCTACTGAAGAGCTGCCTACTGTGAGTTGGTTTGATACTTGGGTGGACTTGGAATCAATTGGAATCAATGCAAAATGTATTCAGTTCTTTCCCCTGTCAAATACTGTAAATTAGAAACAGAATAAAAGCTTCTAAGGAACATATTCACTGACAGTTTAATAAGAGTAGCTATGGGAATGCTTTTTCTGCATAGGTTTAAATAGGGAAATAAATTAGAACTTAGTTCATAACTGGTTTTGTACCATTATTGTGTTGTTTCCTTTTGTTTTTTTCACAGCTCATTCATAATGAGTAACTTTCCCTGTGCCATATGTAAGTCTGGCTGGCATTCTTCAAAGCTTTTGACTCGCTGCTTTGATCAGTTGGGCCAACCTTTCTGGCCAGAGTGCTACAAATTAGCCCCACACCCTCCCCAAGTACCACTTTGATCCTCTTCTCCTACCCAACCTGCTGCTCTCCTTTCTGCTTCCAACCTTATCGGTCACTGTACTGGCTGTCCCCTCTCTGATCTGCCATGTGCCTAACACAGAGGCTGCCCGTGCCACTTGAGGCCCATGTGCTGCATACTGTTGGCCTAGATACTAGCTATCAGAAAGGTGACTTGCATAAAATTGCAGTTTGCCTCACCATTTGCTTTTGATATTTTTTCGGCCAGGTTTTCACCACAGAGGTATACTCAAGTCTACATCTTTATTCAAGGCAGCTCTTGAGGTAGACTAGCCTTGAGTTCAGAAGTCACACTGTGAAATAGTACTTAAACTGCACAGAGCCATTATAATAGGAGAGTAATCATGTTAGTAGCTGATGAGTTGTGTTGACTTGGGCTGTAGCCTATACTCTCAGAAGGGCCAGCCAACCCTAGTTAAAAACACCTTCTCTCTTAGGTTAATGGTTTGTTATATGAATGGCATACAAGTAGGAGTAACACTTGAATTATAGCTTGGCTGCAGCAAAGACTAGCCCTTTGAATGATTGCTTCACTCCCGTGCAAATGTAGCTAATCTTTGTTACCAGGCTAAACATCATGAAAAATTAGAAATCTGTCCATGGATTGCTATTCTCTCACCTCCCAATTTCCTCCCACTTTTTAAAAACATATTTAATTCTGCAGATAGGTAGGAAGGACTCTGTGGAACAGAACTGGAGAATCACCAGCAAAATATACAATTAGCATTAATGTCTGCAAGATTGATATCACAAAGGAGGTACGGGGCATAGTAGTTTCTATTATAATTTTCTAAGTTGCATGTAAAAAGTTGAATTATCAGCATGGGCTTAATTCAGTGCCTCCCTCCCCTGAAGTCAATAGGTACCCTTCCCTTGAGATCAGTGGAGTTTGTATCAGGCCCCATGTGCATGTGGAAAGAGTCATCAGCTGCACTGTGAATTGCATCCCAGACAGCTTGGTTTATGTACAAGGGAAAGTGAAGTTCAAAATCCTCTCTCGTTGCCACAAGTATAGTTTTTAAGAAAGCCCAATGTGTCATAAGCTAGATCTGGCTTATGGCAAGATGTCCTTAAAATGGTATTAGTTTTAAACTGATAACAGGTAAAAATCTGTTCTCATCAGTTTAGGACCTAATATCTGGTGGTGTCACATATGCAACTTAACACTAAGTGCAGTTAAAACATAAGCGGACACATGTTCAAGCAGATTAGCATATGTTAAATGTCCTTGTGGCATTATAAAATTATGTCAGGCAAGGGTATCTCCTAATACATCCTAAATTGAATAGGTCACTACATCCCAATGACTTGCAACTGTTGCAAGTGAACATGTGACCAGGCCCTTCAGTGGCTTCCCTTTTCTCTTATAGCCTGAAAAGATTGAAACATCGTTAGTGATAGCAGATGAAGGATATTGGTTTCAGCATTTACAAGAGAGTCATCAACATAAAGAGCATGTTGGGCTCAGCATGGCTAATCCTCTATGATATCTTCTGGCACGCTACTGCTCTCGAATGCAAAAACCTACAGGTTTCAAATAAATCGAGCGCAGTTAAACGGATGCTGTAGAAACTGGTCAGACCTATCTAATTCTTCTGAATCGAGCTGGGGCCAATAACTCCATCTGGTACTTGAACTTTCTGTTTTCAGCTCATTTGGACTGTTTCATTAACCTATCCTCTTCAGCTTGCTTTTCCTTGTAACTTCCCATTATGCTTTGACAATTCATGTCATTTTTTAAAACACCGGTTTGTTCAGTATTTTGGGGGGGTTTTTCCCCCGTTTTCTGATTGTGCTGTTAACGCTTTCCATTATCTTGCACACAGGCAGAAAACAAAATCTTGTTTGTGGCATATGTAGAATTAACTGTCGGTCTGTGCATTCAGCTTGGAACGCCTTTATTTCCACATGCCTATATTTCTATTTTTCATGAATTTTGAAGTGCAGACCACTCCTTCAAGACATCAGTGGCTTTGTTTTCACCTTAGATTATTAGGCTAGCATTATACAATAAAGACATTGGGAGCACAGTTTGAGTTCAGTTTGTGATTCCTTCTTTCTCTGTAAAGAAAAATCTCAAATATCTCTATTATCATGTCCCAGATGTAATTCTTTACTTTGGAAGCATTCATCAGAGCTCTTGCCTGAATGAACACAGATAAAAGCTTAGCGTGGGCTTGGTACAATAAACCAAGGTTTCCTTGAATATCTTGGATCTGCTACAAACCAGGCTTTTCAAACAATTTCTATATCTAGTCTCCAGAAATATTGCAAAATGTGACAAAAGACAGGTGCTAATTTCAAACCTAAAGCTTGCATGGCAGTTGATGGCATTAAATATCTAATTCCTGCTGTGCCTGAATCATCGGTAGACGAAAATCTCCTGAAGGAAAAGTCTCCAAGAAAGGTAAATACACTGTGAACCAATCGCTGAGGAGTCTGCCTCAGGACACTGAGGATAAGTGTCAGGGGGAAGCTGAACACACGATCTGTCTTTTTCCATTTGACCTCAGCATCTAATTCTGTTTGGCAACTTGGCCTTGCAGATAAATTGTACCATAATAGAAAATGGAATTGATTTATTATGAAATTGATCTCTGTCCAATCCTGCACTGTAGACATTAGCAATAATGACATCAGTTGCCTCGGCGCTTAAAAAATGGACATACCCAAGCCCTCTTCTGGGGTCGGTCTTTTGGAACACTGATATGGAAGATGTGCCAAAAAGCGGCACATACCATATTTAGTTGAATAGAAGACAAAGTTGTTTTTTTTTTCCCCCCAATGAGTCCTTCATCTTATATTTGCATACAAAGAAACCTCATTAAACACATTGTCTGTCATTAAACTGCTGCCAAAAGCAGCATGTGCTCAGTAATGGAAACCAACCATGAAGATGATTAAATGCAACCAGCACTAAGCATGACTGTAAAACACATGGGCCATATTGGGCAAACATAGTGATGGGACCCTTTCTGTGTGTGCGTGCATGTGCATGTGTGTGTGTGTGTGTGTGTGTGTGTGTGTGTGTGTGTGTGTGTGTGTGTGTGCGTCCCTTAAAAAAACAGGCAGGTGTCCCCTCTGCAGGGAACTGGCACTAGGCCTAGGGGTACTGCAATCCCAGACTGGCACTGGGAGGGCCAGAGCCAGCCCTGACACCCTCCCCTTGGTGCCAAAGTGTAATTTATTAGAAAATGTAAAAGTTCAAACAACAAAGTTCAAAGTACAAGGAAATACAGAAAGACCCAAGCAGGGGGCTACATGGTAGAGGCTGGGAGTAGGGGTGGGAACGCAACTAAGTTATGTATGAAACATGCAGCCAACTAAACCTGGGGGGGCAGGGGGTGGGAAAGGGGAAAGGGAAGGAGGGGGCAAGATGCTGACAAAGCAGAGAAAATACAGGAAACCCCACGCTGTAAGAGGGAGATGGTTCGGAAAACAAATACTGTTAAAAATTTCATGCGAGATACAATGCCGGGGTAGGAACGAGTCCTGCATGTTCCTGCAATGGGTGCCAATTCTGTGGGCAGGGGCATGTTGGGACCAGATCACAGCTCTACCTTGGCCCTTGGCCCTGCACTGGCCCCATGATCCTGGTCCCAGCCATGGCCCTCTCCCCATCTGCCCACCCATCCCGTTTTTGGATGCCGCTCCCCGCCTGCCTCCAGCCTCCATCCCACTTGCTGGGCCAAGCGTGGAGCAGAGCCATTTAGGGAGTTCTGGGCAGAGGGAAGGGGTGAATTCTGGTGAATAGGCCACAGCTTTCTACTTCCGCAATATGTTGATGAGTGGAGATTCTGAAATCAAATAGGATTAGCATAACACGCTTTCTTTACAGGAGTTATTCATAAAGTTCAGTATCAAAGTTCCCAGCTCAGAAGAGCTGTGTGGGGGATAGCTTTCCAGCTAATAATCGGAAATATCAAAACCACATATATAAATATATATTCGCCTTGGTCATGATTTTAATTAAAATGAAAAATAACTTTGTAAAATAATAATAACAGTAATTAAAACAAACAAAGCCCCTTCAGCCACAGACATTGCTTTTCGTCTTTCCTTTTCATTCCAGTTAAAAAATGTCTCTTCACCATGAAAATTCATGCCACTATGAAAACAGATGATTTTTTTTTGCCCATACCAGGCAAAACCAAGTGAAAACCCATTTTGGCCCAAGTAGTTTCATCATGTTTCCTAGGGAAAGCTATACTTATTAGTAACATAAAGGAAGAAACCTACAAGTACTGTCTCCCAACCTTTTAGCCACAATGCGAAAATGTCCTTTCTAGCCAGGCACAAACCATAGTTATTAAAAATAAAAAGGTTCATGGTCATTGGGATCCTGTGAGTTATTTTGGTATAAATATAATTTGATAAGCACTTATCCGCTATTTATGAAGTATTCACAATTGTAATTGGCAGAAATGAGTTGGAACATGCCCAGTTTGGGGAAGTATATGTCTTGTCTTCTGTATGTGCACATCTGTCTCTTTGGACTTTGGCTGAAGAGAAAAGCTACCATGGTTTATTTTTCCAGGCTAATTTCTTTAGAGTGTAGCAGGAATCTTTTAATGAAAGACTTTTTTCATTGGTGAATTTGTTGGATCCAAAACTTGTCACAAAAAGGGTCTGGCTTTAGTTTCTCTCTTGTTCTTTAAAAAATTGGGAGAAAAATATTTTGAAGGTGTTGAAGTGTTTTGTATAGACAACTGCAAAGAAAAGCATTCCAGTTTGACACACATTTTCATTCTGAAATGTAAGCTAACTATAATAAAAAGCAAAAAAAGCCCCAAATAAATGGTCATCTTTTGCATTGCAAAATCTTTGAAGCAGATTTGGATTATTCAAGGTAGTGTTTTTTTTTATGGAAAAAAATGCATCTTCCACTTAAGACTGTTGATAAGCTCTTTGTTCTTCCTCTCCGTTTGCCATATGGGATAGGCTCTAGAGCAGGGGTGTCCAACCTTTTTGAATATGGGGCCGGATCATGAATTTTTTATCACCCAGTGGGCCGGCGAGCCATATTCAAAGGCCTCACAGGAAGCGATATCACATCACCTCCCCTGAAATGAAAGTACAGTGTTTACTTTTGTTTCCTGTTGCAGCACCTTGGGTCTCAGAAAACAGCTTGGAGGGCTGCATGGCAGCCCGTGGGCCATATGTTGGACAAGCCTGCTCTAGAGAGAGGAACTACAGCAAAGCTGAGAGCATACTGGTAGTAGTAATCAGCTCATTCCCCGTGTAGAGGTGATTCCTTGGATCCATGCATAGGCGATTGGTAGGGGAGGAACAGAGGGGCATGTGCCCCCCCTGAGATTGGCTTCTGCTGATGCCAGCTTCTGCGAGCGGTCACCACCACCCCCCACCACCGATGCCACCACCAGCTTCTGCGGGCAGTCAACACTTCATCACCAGCTCCTGCGGGTGGTTACCACTAGACACCGTGCCGCTGATACCGCTGCCCACAAATTGTGCCCCCCCCCCCCCCCAGTTTCAGGAGGCACCAGTCGCCCATGGATCCATGTAATAATCTCAGGCCAACTGACCACAGCCTGGTCCTGCCCTGAGCAAACACCACGTGCTGGAAGCGGTGAGCCATTATGAAGCCTCTGGAACACACAAAGCTTACAGACTACTGACCCTGTGGCAGCCATGTCCTGGAGCGTTGGCCGGCCTAGCACAGCCGCTCATCACAGCCTGCCGTCTTTCCAGCTGCCCATCCAAGCTGAGCATGCTAACCAGAAAACTCCATCCAAGTCTAGCCATCCACCTGGCCAGAGTCAGCTGACCCATGACTCCCTCCTTTATAAACCCTTGACCCAGAAGAGGATGCATGTGAGCAACAGGGCTTAATCTCTAACCAGATTGCCTCATTGCTCCTTAAAATGTATGCCTCTTCCTGCTCTCTGCTGTTCCTGGCTACTTGACCCAGCTTAGTAGCAGCCTTAGGGGAGGGCAAACTGGGTGACCACCTAGGGCCCCACACTTTAGGGGGACCCAAAATTACAGTTACATTACATTAGGTTACTAGAGAATTATCAGTCTCTCTATCAACATGTCATTGATTCATCAATACACTGGCTATCAGCTCATGTCCTATGAAAATGTGTGTTGTAGATGGGCCAACATAGAAGATGGGGCCCCCAATGACTCTCTTGCCCAACAACCCTAAGACCACCACTGCCCAGCTTGCCCTCTGACTCTGTGCTCTGTCTGATCCTTCAGCTTCCTAACTCAGCTTTGCCCTAGACCCAGCTCTGTGCTTAATCTGACTAGTTGGCCCAGCTTGCCATCTGACTCCCCAGCTTCCTCACTGAGCTTCTCAGACAGGTCATCTGGCTTCCTGGCACCTGGGTACTGCATATTCCTCAACCTCCGTTGGCCCCTTGAAACCTGAGGGACCCCCAGACCTGACTGCCCATGACCCGCTATGATGGCATAGTCACAAAACCTTGCTCCTCTCATATCCCTGTGCAGTTGAGTGGTGTCAGCCGCACTGCACTTAGGCCATTCCACACTCGTGAAGCTACAGGGCAAGATTTGCCCCATGTGAGCACACCTATTTTTCTCGTTCCACTGCCTGAAGAACTATGTAGTGGTAGAGTGATAGCAGTAGGCTGCTGGGGGTCTATACACGTTGGTGGATTAAGTTGCACTGGGTAGCATGTTGGTTTGAGAAGTGTTTCTGAAGACTGAATAATTGTCTAATTTCAAACTACCCCTTTCATCATTAACACCTCCTAATAGCCCAAGCCCAGAGTCTGAGACATCCCTTTGATTGAAAACATTATAAAATTTGGATGTGATGGCAGAGAGCGAATTTTACAGCCCAACTAAGCTGCAGACTAATTAAAGACTCCCCCAGTATTTGTCTCACCCAACAGGTTGGAGGTAGGTGACAGGCTTCTGGAAATCTCATGAATTCTGCCATATGCACATGTGCAATCTCTTGATCTCCCTGTGCGTACATGAGCTCTGCATGTGTGTGTTTGCCCAAGCCCCCATCCATTTCTAAGGGATGATTTCTTTGTAAATATTCACTGGCATGTGTGTTTATTTCCTATTGATTCTTACTAATTTATATAGGAAAAACTGAAACCATTTGCCTTTTGCTTGCTGCTGTTTGTGGAATGGTTTTATTGCAGCGCTGTTCATTTTCAGTCATTTTCCTTCCTCATCCCCATAATTTTTAAGGCTTAAAAGCTTTCAAAAGTTTCCAACACCTAAGCTGAGGCATACACATCCAGGAGGAAATATCCATCTACATTTTTCATATTACCGAACTACAGAATAGATACAACGCTACCTATCACTAAATACCCATTTAAGTCCTGATTCACTGAAATGAGCCTTTTAATTAGCTTCCACAGGATCTGAATCAGGGTCCTATTTATGTGACATTGAATTTGGCCAGTGGATTACAACTGAACTGTGAAACGATGGACCTTGCAATGGCAGAGAAAGCAGCTAAGAAAAGGGTATTACTAGGCATAAACTGAAGCAGGCTATTGATCATGGAGTACTGTTGTTTCTTTACTGGTTTTTGTTTTTTTTTGTGTTTTGGGTTTTTTTTAAGAAGACCACTTTAGATTGAGAAGTAGGTAATTCAGAAAAGTTTCAGCAAAGCATCCCAATTTTAACCTACCTAGCTGTCCATTAGAGCTGTGTGCTCATGTTTGGCCAAATTTTGCCCAAAGACAGCTGAGGCAATAATACTGGGCCAGTCATTTTGTTAAGACAGCTCTTCCATTTGTCTGAAACCTTTAGCCACTTACCTCGGCGTGTGGCCATGCCAATCTCCAGCGCTGCTGAAGCCAGGGAGTATTTTAAAGAACCAATTTTCTACTTGAAAATGAGCTTGCAGGCACCGTCCCAAGCCCCATCCCTGCATAGTCCTAAAGTGTCAAAGATATGAGGGTTCCTATTGATTCCTACTAATTTATAGTGAAAACTGAAACCATTTGCCTTTTGCTTGCTGCTGTTCTGGACTGGTTCTGCAGAGAGGGCTGAACGCTTTCATCCGGAGAGTCAGTGTTTTGTCATTAGAGCGTGTCTGCTCTTCTTTCCTCTTCCATCCAGAATAATAATGCAAGGCATCACGAAGCAAAGACAGCTTCCCGGCAAAGCGCGAAGTGTCAGTATATATGCTGCAACTGTTCCTAATGATATGTTTGCGCTGGACAGACTTCTTTTTCCTCCGAGCAGAGGAAACGCATGAAAAGCAAGAGGTCAGCTTGTGTTTGGGAAACAAATTCTTCTAGAGCTGTGAAGGCTACAAGGAGATGAGACATGGGATTAACAAGCGTAGGTTACTAAGACTCCAAGATGAAAGCTCTGACATTTTCACGGGCTCAATAGCCTGCTTCAGTTTGTCTGACGTTTAAAAAAAAATGCATATTACATTGCCCTTTATGGAAGTCCATGAGCTTTTCTGTTTCATATAAATAAATCCTGGATGGGAAGGTTCCTTATTGTCTCACATCACACTGGTTTGCTGATTGGCTAACATTTTAAACTAAGACGCCACTTTTTGGTTATCTAGATTTCGACAGTGGTCAAAAACTAAAACAGAACAAACCAAAAACCTCAAAAGCAAGCAAATGTAAAAAACCCCTTAAGAATACCAGGGCATGCAAAAGGATGGGGATGGGGTGGAGCTATGTGATTTTCACATTATTTCACAGAATAATTGTATAGCAGAAAGGTGAATTTTGCTCCAGCTGTACTATCTTCCCTTCCCTCTTCCCTCCTTTGTGTCCCACGGTGTTCATTTCCAATAAGCTGACTTGCTGATACCAAAACATTTTGCAGGAGATGGTTGGTTTCAATAGATGTTCGAAGTTTTTTAACTCAAAAACATTGAGGAAAATGATAGTGGCTTGTCACAAACACGTTTGTGGGGTACTCCGCAGAGCTCTGAGTTTCCCCCTGATGTCCCGCTGCTCGTCCCAAAGAACAGCCTTGTTACACAGTGATTTTGGGCAGCTTCTGGAGCTCTTAACACTTGAATTGTATGTACGTGAATACCTGAAGTGAGTTAGGCAGCTCAAAGTTACACCACTCAAGGATAGGATTATCTCTGATCCGTGTTGCGCAGATCTTGATTCACTAAGATGTAGCCACTCTAGGCTACACCTTAGTATAAATGCACCCCCTGTCCGTGCCACCTGCCCCCCTACTTACTTGTGGCTGCTCATGCTGTCTGTCCCAGGAGAGCAGGCAGGGAAGGGTTAACTCACTGCTGCTGTCTGGGCAGGCTTAGCCCCCAAAAGAGCAGGGACTGGGCTGGCAGGTTAACTCTTCCCTGCCTGCTGCCCTTGGGACAGATGGCTGGGCAGCTACAAGTAGGCAGGGGTGGGAGGCAGGAGGGAAAATCAAGGAGCATGCAGGAAGCCTGGAGCGGGGTGGCGGGGAAGAAGTGAAGGAGGGAGGTCCAAGGGACAGAGGGGAAGTCCAGAATGAGAGGTGCGAGGATTCATACCCCTCAGTCCTCCAGGCCCCTGCCAGACTGAACATGTGATTGCTCCAAACTTGAGTTAACACTAACACCCATTAACACTTGTGCGGCTCATACTGTAATGTGTAACAAGGCCCTGAGGTTGCCCTGGGATAATCCTTATCCCCGAAAGCCTCAGCTCCACTGCCCTTATACTGGACCCCACAGCTGCAGCAAGGGAATCACAACCAGGTCTATGTGGGGTATAAAAGAAATTGTAGGTCCCCCCTTTCTATAGAATGGGCTATATGACTGTCACTTGTATTCAAGTATGACTATACTATATGTCTGTCACTCGTATGCAGGAATGGGCTAGTCTGTAATATCACTCACCCAGAAATCACTCTTCCCACAGGTGACCAGTAAGGAGACAAAAATCAGAATGATTTATTATGTAGGAGGAAAGAGTTATACAAGCAAAACTGATGACAAGTTTGAAGACAATACACAGATGAGTAAAGTTTCTTACCCTCTCATCTGTGTCCTAGACCGAGTCCTCCTGGGAGACCTGTCAGCATCACCAGGAATCGGCCTTCCTGCTCGTTCTGCCAGCCCTGGCTGCTGGGCCCTTCTCCAGCCTGGGGGAAAAGATCCAAAGACCACAATCCTATTTTAGCTTGACTCTAAACAGCCTCCAAGCCAGCTCCCCTTGTAGCAGTAATCTAATTGCTCATGAGTCACCAAAATCCTCCAGAAATTTTGCTGCCTGGGACAGCTGGCCTTCCTCTAGATCAGGGGCAGGCAATTATTTTGAGTGGAGGGCCACTTATTGAGTTTTGGCAAGCCATTGAGGGTTGCATGACAGGCAGCTGGGGCAGATAAATATTAATTTCCTAAATTTTTAGGGGCCCCGCAGGCCGGATAGGATGGCCTGGCAGGCCACATCCAGCCCACAGGTCACATTTTGGCCACCCCTTGTCTAGATGATGGGCCATGTCCCTCAGGTGTCTTTGCTACGCAGGAATTGATTTCCCAGTTATAGCAGACAGTGTCTTGGGTGCCCATCCCAATAATGTTTCCTTCTGCTCGTGTCTGGGAGTGGCAATTCTTCTTGCCCTAGTGTCCCAATAGCAAAGGAGATTTAGCAGATCCATCCATTCCCTTTCCTTGACTAAACCATATTCAAAACCATAAAGTTATGTACAAACAGGATAACAATCTATACAGAGATAATAACAGTCACGTAATGGATGGCACGGGAGTTCCTATCAGACCGCACTTGTCATATCGGTACAACAAAAGAAAAGAAAATGTTCATGGCACTCCATGAACATCCAGACCATTGTGGGGCTCGTGACATGGCTTTACAGGTCATCAGCCTCTGAGAAATCTGGAGATGTTGCATGAAATCTAGTTTTAGTTCTCCCTCTGCCCAGCCAGTTTCTGCTGGACAAAGACCGCCCAAGTGAGTTGACATTATCAAAGTGAGATCACCAACTAGATGGACAATAAGAAGTACTGTTAATAATGAATGAACTATGTGCTATTGTCCCCAACTTTCAGTGGGGGAAGCAGACACAGGGAAATGAAGGGACTTGCTCACGAAGTCTATGACAAGGGTGGTATTGAACCGGGAGTCCTGGCTCCCAGTCTTCCATGGTTATCACCAAATAACTCTTATTCTCTTGGTGCCGCATCCAAAGCCTGTGGAAGTCCATGGAAATCTGTCCATTGAATTCAATGGATTTTAGATTAAGCCCATAGCTTCTTATATGGCCACATATAGATATATAGATTAAGCCCACAAGGCTTCTCATAGAATAAGTGATCCAAGCAGGGTATATGAGCTAGATTTAGATGAAAGGGGATTTCAGATTGTTAGTTTTTATGCATAAGGGGTTGCACTATGTTAGGATTTGGGGGTCTGTCCATTAAATAAAGGGGAGGTATGTAAGCCATGTCAGAAAAAGGTAAGTAGCCCTTCGTTTTGATGAAAAATGGGAAGCATACATTTAGCTTCCCTATTAGTTGTAATTATCTAGCTGCATTGATCACATTGTTAAGGTTATCTGATGCATCCAGTGCGAGCAAGGATCAGGTTTAGTCCAGGAATTAAAGCTGCAAAGTGTCAGCTTTAATTTACACACATCCAAAATGAAAATTGTTCTCATGCAAGTGAGGAGTTCCCTGACATTGGCATATGGAGTCTGTGCAGCCTGTCTGGAGAAGCACACTGCGCTTGGCATTTCTGCTAGGTATTATGCAAATATCTGGGTTATGGAAGGAATAAACAAGGGCAGAATAAATTCCAAGGTCTGATCTTTTCTGCAGGCACATGCTCAACCCCTGTTGTCATGAATGAAGACCCCACGCACATGCTGAATGGAGAATAAACTCCATAATTCCATAAAGGTTTGGGACCATATGGGTGAGAGAGGTTTATTGTCATTTGTGTCTTGTGTCATTTTACATAGTGTGTACACTATGATGATCCAACATGATATACGGTGCCACATCAGCTACCACACTGCTGGGGGTAGCACAAGAACATATATGGTCACTTAGCAGTATCCTAGCGTAGGAGCCTTATCATGCGAGGCAGTGAGCCCCTGCACTGCCACTACAACTTACTGGTTTGAAGGTGCCCAGCCGTGCACAGGACAGTGTGAGTTGAGTAAGTACACTGCAGTATAACGAAATGTAATAAGGAAAAAACAGAGGGCCCGATCATTAGGGCTCTTTTTTGGTCAAAACTCTGCCTGGTGCAGAATACCTCTTGTTCAGATGCTCATCAGGCTTTTTTATTCAGTATTTGGAAGGAGAGTGAAGGGTTTGAAGTACAGTCCAACTGGAAGGCTTATTCCAAGTGAGTGTCTGGTACAGACTAAGTTTTCCAGAGTGTTCAGCATGCAGTGACTTACTGTTTTCTTTGGGAGCTCCTGGGCTCTGAGCACTTTGGAAATCCTGGTCACTTCACCTAGCTGATCTAAATGGGAGCTGAGCTCTTTAGAGATCTAGTCCTGCTAGAGCATACAGAAGTGTTGAAAATCAGGCCCAGAATGGCTCTTTCAATGTTTACTGGGTAACACCAGAGCCCACATGGCAAGGGAGGTGGCTGAGTAAATAACCACGTTCCAGTACAGCTATTCACACTTTACCGATATAAATTTCCCCTGACTCTTTGGAGGACGACAGTAATTCTTCCTTGTTCCTTCTCCAAAATGCATGTGCAGGATTCCTGTGTCCTGTTTGACAGATGCTGCGTTCCATCCAGGAGGTGGCTGTATGTTAATAGAGACTGAAGAGGAGGCTACTTGGTTATGTGCTGCTATACAAGGTGGAACTGGTTTAATTGACCAGCTTGCTTTGAAAACCTCCACAAAGGTGCTGAGCTGGGCATTGACTTTGCGGAGAGCTAAGATCAACCAATGTTCAGTGCCTTAATTCCACCCAAACATATCATTGTTATCTGAAACTTGTGGTAACTGCAGGTATTATATATTCATAAGTTAACCACTATTTATTGTGGGTTCATCTGAGTAGTTTTACATTAGTGATACTGGTCATACCACTTGCCAAATCACTACCACTGATTAGTTTTTGCAGCTCATGGCATGAAAGCATATGGTGCAATACCATTTATTACTTTATCAGTGCTGTCAGCTCAGGCAGTGCTGTATAAGACAGAAGATGTGCTCTGTCCTAGTGCCCTACAGTCTATTGAGAGGAACAAGACAATGTATAGGCAGACCCAAAGAAACTTTCAGAGAGTTCAGTTCCTGCCATTCCTCCATCTCAGCTATGATAACACATGATTTTTCTTCCATCTCTTTCCAAGTGGGGCTTAATAGCAGCCTTCAACTTCCTGAAGGGGGTCCAAGGAGGATGGAGCTGGACTGTTCTCAGTGGTGACAAATGACAGAACAAGGAGCAATGGGCTCAAGCTGTAGTGGGGGATGCTTAGGTTAGATATTAGGAAAAACTTTCTCACTAGGAGGGTAGTAAAGCACTGGAACAGGTACCCAGTGAGGTGGTGGACTCTCCATCCTTGGAGGATTTTACGTTCTGGCTATATAAAGCGTTGGCTGGATAATCTAGTTGAAAATGGCCCTGCTTTGAGCAGGGGGTTGAACTAGATAACTTCCTGAGGTCCCTTCCACCCCCAATTTTCTGTAATTTCTATGATTAAACCAACATTCCCAAAGGTAAACTCTGTTTACTGGGACCTCGATATGCAACAGATTTAGATTGGAAACGATCTTGATAACATTTTAGGAGTCGCGATTTCAATTCATAGCCCCAAGGGTAGCTGCCGAATGTCCTTTACTCGTTCAGATATTTGTCATGCTGGCTAATCTCTCAAAATAAGAAGTCTCTATTGTTGTTTTTTTTCTATCTGCAACTATAAAAGGCTTGTAGAAAGGCTCTGCAAACTGTTTGTAAGATTTCCAACACCCTTCTGCTAAGAGCTCTTTAAAATACAAAAATATTTTCTACCGACATTAGTATTTCTTGACCTATTTCCCTGTGTCTTTAATGTACAGGGACTAAATTCTGCCTTGTGTCATGGTAGTGTAATTGCATTGACTCACCAAGGTAACTTGAGAGAAGCATTTGGCCCTTGCTACTCAGTTTGAAGCCATTATAACATTTACTAGATCTTTTTCAGGTGTTTCCTATTGTCATGGCAACTCTAATCAAATATCTTTCCATGAATAGCCTTGTCGATTTCAATACAAGTTCCTGACTGAATACAGCCGACAGCTCCGCTCTAGCTGGGATTTCATGAGCTCTTCTTGTTTGACCTTTGATCGCCAATGATTCCCCAGGTCTCCTATTGCTCAAGCAAGGGATATATATTTGTTTTGTGAGAAAAGCTTTATAAATCTATACCCGCAGATCCTGTGGCTGACTTCAATGAGAATATTGTCTTAGGACCTATTATGGGTCACAGTAAGCTTCTTTCTTTTGCAAAAATGCGGGAAGGATGATAAATTCATGAAAATGCTGGCTTTGCCAGAACCTGCAGGTCTAAGTTTCTTCCACCTCTACTTACGATGTGTTCCTTGGGAGAGAGAGGAAATTTAAGAGAAGGGACAGTCCCAAAAAAGATGTCGAGGGTCAGGAATGTCAGAGCCCACGTGCCGTCGCTGAACAGAGGGCGCTCCTGCCATATTCCCTTCCACTATACCTCCCAACATTGCCAGTAGTTCTGGCTGCTATAACTCAGCAGAAGAGAAATACAGCATGTCACCTGAGACAACTTCATGGTGTCTCATGAACTACACACTTTTTTCCAACTTTCCCTGAAGGTCTGCTGTAAGTTGGGCAGTGGGAACATGCTGCTCAGCCCAGATCATTTCTCACACTCCTTTGCCTGCACCACATGCCTGTTTTCCTCATGACTCCTTGGCCACCCAAATGGTTTTGCTTCAGGGGGAAGGCAGAGATTAGCATCCCATCTAGGCATTGCCTGTGCTGCTGCAGATGAGTCAAGGATGCAAGATTTGGCTTGCTTTACCTGCATAGTCTAAGATCTTTGAATGAATGTGCTTGAAATCATAACGCCATTGAAATCAATGGGCATTTTACCATTGACTTCAATGGGTCCAAGAATTCATCCACAATCTTAAAAGCATCATGGCTCTAGCAATACACATCTTACTCTTTTTACCAGTAGGCCTCAAAGAAGGTTGTGTATCATTATTCCCATTATTTTCAGTCTCTTCTTTCCATTTTACAGATGGGAAAACTGAGGCACAGAGAGGTGACATGACTTGCCAAAAGATTATGTATCAGGCCAGCACCTGAACTGCAAATAGAGCCAGGTCTCTTGAGTTCCTGGTCCTGTCTGCTGTGTACTAGTCACACTGCAATAAATAATTAAAACAACCGTATGTGATACCAGAGAGGAAGGAGGAATATGATTAACGTGGGGAAAACATTTCTTTCTCTATATATCCATGTGTAGTTTCATGTCTTGAGTTTACCTTTAAATCAGGCATTGCTGAAAGTTAGGTTTTCATCAAACAAAATCATTATTCAGCCTCTGAAAGAACATCTTGCCAAGTGTTGCCGTTCAAAAATAAGGAAAACAGCTCTGCCAAAATGCAGCAAATGTGATTACACAAAGCCAAGAAGACCATAATTAGATCATTACCATGGAAACAACCTAATTACATGTGTAAAGCAGTAAGGTCTGAGCTGCGTATCTGAACGCACTTCACTGTTGTCTAACAGGGCTGTGGGAGTCTCTCAGTGCCTTTACCATGTGTTACTGAGCTACCTTGATCATTTTGAATCAGATGAACTCCAATTGATTACTGTTCCTTTATGAGTTAAGTAATTAGATAGCTCACTTCATGACTTAGGGCCAAGAAAACTGAGACCTTGGGGTTCCCCTTGACACAGGCTGCCCCAGGTAAACAGAAGCCCCTTTTGCACCAAACCAGGAGGCTCTGCAGAAAATAAAGGGAATGGCAGGCTGTAAGCAAAGTGTCCAGAGATGGATGTGTGCTAGGCAGCAACCACTTTATCTCGTGTGTGATCCTAAGAAGGGGACCTGAATTTCTTAGCAAATGACTAAAGGTATTTCCACTGCCCCACCAAAACAGTAACTCACCTGAACAGGCAACTGTATTAAATGAGCTCTGAACACATAGGCTGCCTATACATATGGGCCAGGAATGGGAGTGAAGGGGGCGGTTTAATCAGAATGACTTCTGGAGAGCCGCTGTAATTAAAACACCTTCCCGTCATGTGTATTAAGCGCCCACATGTTTAAAAATGGCTAAGCCTCATTCGACGAGATTAAGATAAAGCCCCCCACAGCCTTTTTTAAACATGCAGGGGTTTAATACGTGTGACGGTGAGGCCACACTGGAGCATTGTAATTAGAGCACAGAACAGACTCAATTAATCAAGTCTGCTCTGATGCGTTCTAACTAGAACGTGAACCAGCATGTGTATAGGCAGCCATGAACCAGTTACAGAAGCAGGGTGGAGGGGCAGCTTTTGTTTCCATACACCTTCTTTTGTTCTATAGCTTATTTGGCTGCTTCCGTGGCTTTAGCCATAGAAGGGGATGTTGATGATGCTGATACTTAGCTGTTGTCTTGCACTTTCATCAAGAGATCTCAAAGTGCCTTACAAGGGAAGCGTCAGTATCCTCATTTTCAGACTGGAAAATTGACTGAGAGCAGGGAATAGGAACCCAGTTTCCTGACTCCCAAACCGATTCAGAGAATCAGATCCAAATATCCAGATCTGTACACACATGGTTGTGTGGCTCGGTGCATAACTTCTTTGCATGAGCAATTCCCATGACTTTCATATGCTCATTGGGAAGCTACGGATACAAAGTTCCAGCTAGACATACTAAGCATGGGAAAATACCCGTTTTGGACATATTGACATGGGTATTGCTTGTGCCATTTGGGTGGGCTTACCATTCCCTGAGCATTTCATTTTACTTTCACAATTGTGTGCACATTCTAAATGTCTAATAAAAGTGTATTTGAAAACACATTAATTAGTTGCTGTTAAAAATACAAAAGCTAAAATATACATTCTTGTCTATGAAAAGAAGAGAAACTTGCAAACTTATACATATGATCAACCTTGTTGAGCCTAAATTGGAAGCTTTATACAATGTCAATTTAATCTATGCCACTGGAAAAGGGGATTTTAGGATAGCATGAGAGCCCTGGTAACAGCATTTGCGGGGTTAGTGATTCAGGTATTTAGGGAAGTGGAGTCCAAAGATGGTCTGCATTAATTGTGCATATATGCTCTTACAATTGGATTTTGAGTTTTGAACATGTTTCCCTTGCCAGCATAAATCAGATAAAACCTAGAGATGTTAGCAACGTCTGTGGTGGACAGAATTTGCCCGTAAGTAGATGTCAGTGTGTAAGAGAGTCCTGCAGTAATGGCAGAACACACCTGTCTGATGGAGAATATTTTTGCCTGTGAAGTGGGAGCTAACTGGAGGATGGGAAGGAGATCGTTCAGCTATTGATAGCTCCTCTTGTAGGAGGTGTCCAGTGCAGGTGTTCATCCCATAGCGGTTCTAGTTCTCTGATAAGCTGGAACTGGATGTACTCTTGAGAGAAAGCATCCTGTAAAGAAGCTGGGGGATGTGGTTGGAAGAACCAAGGAAACAAAAACCTTTCCCCAGCAAAAACCTCATTTTTCATATGAAATGAGGATTGTGAGGTCTCAGTGATGGGCTGGGGACCCATTCTGAAGGGGCAGAGGGCTGCGCTCTCCTAGGTGGAAATAACTAAGATGGAAGCTCGACATACACTGTACAAGTTTGGGCTGGGTAGTTCCCAGATGAGCTGAGTTAAAAACCACAGTGCTTGTCTCCCTTTGCTCATGTGAAGGGCAGTGTGCATCTGAGCTGACGCTGGGTTATCCTTTAAATATTAGCCGCCACATGCCTTTGAAACATTTTCAGATGCAAAGTCCTGTTTGGTGCTAACAGTGGCGTGCACAAGGAAAGTCCTATAGCCCACAAGCAGCAGATTGCAACACTTGCAACTTCTGGGATAACCACTCTCAGGCAGGCTGCACTGCAGACCGCAGTTTGGTTGAAAGTAACTGCTGTTTGTTCAGACAGTTCATAAGAGGTGCCCCGGGTTTGAAATATAGATATATTTTTAGTAGAGCTGGATCAGTGATAAAAGTAGGGCAGGCAGCGCTAAAAACTAGTACTGTGCAGACAGGTTTTGCATACAGAGCAAAACTGGAGAATTTGGGTTTTTCTGCTGACTCTCTGCAAAGGTTTAAAATTAGGTTTTACCCAAAGAAGTTGTGTGAGTATATGTGGTAAAAATAAAGCAGTTCTCATCAGTGGAATAGGACTCAACTGTAGTCAAAAAGAGGAGCTGATGCCAGTTCTATGCTGGCTGGATTTGGGTTTGTGCCCCCAAGAGCACTGTCATGGACAACTGGGTGAGAAGAAATAAAAGAGGTACATGAGCTGCAGAGCTACGGTGTCTACAGCCATGGTAGGAGTAACAGAAACGATAGTAGATGCATGGGAGGCATCGTGGCAGAAGCAGCACTGACACCAATTACAATAAAAGTTGCAGTAGACCCTACAGCCTTCTCTTCCTGTTTACTAGAGCTAACAGTGTTGCCATCAAAAGTCCTCCCAGCTTCTGAACAAATTTCTCCTTAAAGAATCCCCCTGCGAAAATGACTTCCCGTTCTGCCTGGGTCTGTGGCACTTCCGTGGCTTCGCTGCAGAACATGTCCCATTCCACTGTTGTAGAGACAAAGATATTGGCAGCGTTTCTTTTATTAGCATCAGGGTCATCATCTTTGACAGTTTATGAACAGCTTTATGGACCTTGCTTTGGAAAGAGAATCTCGAGGTTCGGAAACAACTGTGTTTAGCATTTGCATTTGCTTACCTGGGGTGGAATTCAAACAAGTTGTTTTGATCTGCTTTGGTTACGCACTCATATTTAAGTGAAACTAATTTCCCGTTCGGTACTCGCTGGGTGCATCTATACATGCCCCAGTGGCACCGTTGTTACTGCGCTGTCATTAAGTACTTCCTTTTGGAAATGCTAAATGACAGTGTAGTAACAGCTGGTACTACACTGTGCACTCAGTGCATGGTTATTTTTAGCAGCTATATCGCCATAGAGACATGCTATACTGTGGGAGCATGTCACTACAGTGATGCAGCTATAAAGTCACGGTGTTTGCGTTCGGTTACTAGGTCGCCCTAGTGCATTGCTACGACAGTGTAGCATCACAAGTAGATGCGCCAACTGGGTGCATTTATTAATGTGAAGCAATAACCTCTGGAGCTTATCACTTTGGTGTTTATTGCTCTCGGGTGCACATCTGTATGTGCATGCAGGAGTGCAGCATGTTGGGCCGGAGTGGAGTGGCCCCAGCTGACAGGGAGTCTAGAGGCTCAGGCAGTCCCCGCACTCACCACCAGGCAGCCCCTGCGCTAAGGCACCCTTGTCCCAGCCAGCCGGAGCAATGTCTACACATGCACTTTTGTGGAGTTTTTTACTCCAGTCTAATTAGGTTTTACTCTGGCCTAATAGGGGTGCATGTGTAGATGCTGAGACATTTACTGTGAAGCTAATTAGTCTACTGCGCAGTTGACATCTTATGTAGACGTGCCTACTGGCATTAAAGTAGTAGATTTCTACATCTTCAAGTGAAACCAGGCCTGCAGCAGGGGCATGTAAAAGCATGGGAAGGTTAGCTCTTGGATTTTGACTTTGTGGGCCACAGAAAGTTGGCAAAAATCACACCATCCCCATCCAGTTTATGATGTTAGCTTCTTTGCAAGCAAAAGAAAAGCATTTCCCATGTTTGAACTCTCCAGCATGGAAAACACATGTCTGCCAACTCTCCTGCAGCCATTTCCATCCCTTGAGCTAACCCAAAGCTCTGCCACCCTCATGCTTAAGAATGGGGCACAGGGATGATTTATGGACTTTTGCCATTCACAAAGTGCCCGGTGGTTGTAGAAAGTACCTATGATGCAAGTCTCTGGCAGGCTAAGTGATGGATATAGCACTTGTAAGAACAATAAAGATGTATGCATTTAATTAAGACTTTGGGAAACTATTGTATTTTTATTAAATATTAATTGCTTTTTAAAAGAGCACTTTTGAACTGTTTTGAGAATACAATTGACATACTCTACTGCCATTTAATTAGCTGAAAATTACATAAGAATGTATAATGGTAGTCTCCTATTAATACGACGGACAATTCATTAGCATTTTAATATAATGAGTCAGACCATAGCCTGTGTAACCCAAATGATTTCCTGAAGAAATAGCTGAGTAAAAGTTGAATTTGGGCACAGGGGCAACATCATCCCTATGCCCAAATTCATTAGAATGAGGTCAGTGATCTCAGTTGGGTTCATCTAGGGTTAGGGTCAGTCCATTATATTTGAAAATGTTCTGGGAGTAGAAGGATCGAAGGAATGTTCTAGTTGCAATGGTCTGAGAAATATATGAAAGGTAAGGACTTTTTTGGTGATGTGTTTTTTTGGACCAACTGCAAGAGATACTAGCCAAACTTTTGGGCGCACATTCATTGCCCTTCTTCAGGTCTGGGAGTAAAAGTAACAAAATAGAATCGTTATCCCTCATGGCTGTCTGTGGCTGACGTCCTAATTAATGTTGTCAGGCGTCTTATCTACTGTGTTGTCACTTCTTATCTATCCTATTGATTCATTCAGAATAAGTTTTATTTGAAATGATAAAGGCACCTTGATAAGGGATCATCTATAATTTTCAAAAGGGTGTGCATGGATAAAGTAAAGTGGGGTTCAATACAACAAAATAGCCATAGCAACCAGCCTCGGTCTTATTTACACTAATGCCCAACTCACAACTCTGGCAGTGTAAGGGATCCTAATCATAACTGTAAATAAGATGCAATTATGGTAATTAAAACACTTGTTAACAATTTAATTCCATTAACAGGTAATGGGACTAGATACAGGCCCAAATTCTTCACTGCCCCTCATTGAATGTGCAGAGATCTATACAAAGGCTCTGTCTAGACTGCAAATATATTATTCTCTTCCTAGGCTGGAAATGGCAGTCAAGTCAGAGGTAGGATGATTGGATCTACGGATTGGCACGGCACCATTTGGCCCTCCGTGGTGTCTCAGGGAATTGATTTAGCTGCTTTCAGGCCAGCAGATAAGGCTAAGGAAGCAGCACAATGTGTTTCAGGGCATTGCTGGGCACAGTAATACATGACCTACGTGTCTGCAAGATGGAGGTCTAAAAGGAGAACCCACATTGGGACTTACTCCTTGCTGAATTTTTCACTGACAACACGAGGAATGCCAATAAGCTGAGGGGTGTTAGGAAGGCATGCCTGAGAAGCAGGAAGTGGAGAGCTGGAAAGAGGTAGATAGCACTGAATGACAGATTGCTGGCAGAAACGGCCATCTTGCTTAAGTCATGGCTGTTCTGCTCCTAGATTTGCATTGCAAATACCCCAAACATTACCTTTTATCACTCTAGAAATTGTATACCAACAGGAACCAACAAGTATGGGAATGAGGAAAGGGCAAAGAATGGAAAATACAGAATTAGTTTTTTCTTGTAACAAATGATATATCAGCACAGTGTCCCTTCCTTTAAGAATTACCTCAGATGTTGCCATTTCCAGCATGACTTCCCAGCACTTATGCATTACTCTTATACTTTTCTAATATGTTTCACATTGATTTTTCCCCCTACTCTCTGCTGACTGTACAGTCTGAAAAAGCATTGACCTTAAAGTCAAGGTCAAGTTTGCATTTCTGAGTAAACAAGGCAGGTAGTGGGGGCGGGGTGGGGGAGGGGAGAGAGAGAGCACAAGTACTTATAGTGAGAGATATACTCAAGAAAATATGAAAAAATATTACTTATAAAAAAAAAAACAAAGGAGGAAAGATGAAAAAAAGATTAATCAATTTGGGCTTCAAATTCTTTGTTAAATTAAATCCTGCTGAGAATGTTAAGAAATGAAATATTAAGTAGAAGCCACTCTGCATGTAAGCTAAATGAAATCCTGCTCTAATATATTATTTGAGAACTAGTCAAGCATTAACATTCCCATTACTATCACTAACCCAATCAGTGGATTTTTTGTTTAGTAGAAACTAAAATAAATATTCAGGTACTGAATAATTTCACTTCTCATCATTATTTCTAAGCTTTGACCCTATCACAACATTTGCTAGATATAGTTTGGCACCATCGCATCATTTTAGAACAATTAACAGCTCTATTAACTGTGTCCTAATTAGCAATAGGCAAACAAAGATGAGGAGCAAAAGTTCAGGTGTTTCTCCAAACTTCATGTAATCTCTGGAGTCTGAGAAATTTGTCTTGAAATGTAATAAGAAATGGGTTCTGCCAGAGATATCTAAACCTTCTAAATTGTAGTTGAGCATGAAATACAAGGACAGATATTTTGGGACTCCTGCTTTGAGTTCCATTCAGAATGAAGAAATGTACAGTATGTGAAAATGAACACTAAAGAAGAAATATAGGAGTTGCTGTATAAGATGAGAGTTGAGGTCTATCTAATTTAGTATTCTGTGTCCAACAGTGGCCAGGTACAGAATGCCTCAGATAGTGTTAGAGCCCTGCAAGAGGTAGATGTGAGACAATCAGCTTCCAATTTTAGGTCTCATCCTATATTCTAATGGAGAGAGATAATTTAAAACCCTGAACCACACGTTTTTCTCTCTTTTCCAATATTGAATACCATCATTAATTATTATATTAGGATATTCTTGTTACCCATATAAACACTCAAACTCTTCTCAAATATTTTTGAATCATAAAGTTTCAGCTTAAATATGTGGCAAAATTTCAGGGCAGTTCTTATTTTATCTGAACTGGTTCACCCTTTTGTTATTCCAGTACTTAACTCTTAAATTATAGGACACTTATACACGTGATGATGTCATGATGTACACGTGTCAAAAATTTCCCTTTGTGTGGCTTAATGGCATCACACATTACACGTATGTGAGTTTTGGGGGTTTAAAATGAGTTTTTATAATTCCAAACTAACTACATCCCAATGTGGTTTAGTTTGCAATGTTGCAACTTGGAACATTGCAGCCATTCAGCTCACCCTGCCCCCCCCCCCCCCCGGGCCATGGGAGAGGAGGGCAGGCTCTGCCAAAGAAAAGGATTGTGTCCCTCGCTGTTTCTGTCTTCAGCAGTCTCCTGTGGATGGCAAAATGCCCAAGCCTGCCCAAGATTGGCCTGATTTGCCTCTGGAACTGTGCAGCAAGGTGGCAAGAGGGCATCTGGTTGTGCTGGTGGCTGGGGAAGGTGGTGGGGACAGTGCACAGGGCATGCAGCCACCAAGGTGGGCTGCAAGCTTCCCAGAGCCCGCTCAGGTTTCCAGTGCCCTATGCACCATCCCTGCCACCTTGTCTGGCTGCCAGTACACCCAGCCATCCTCCTTCCACCTCCCTACACTGCCCCAGGGACAAGCCAGTCTGTTCCCAAGTGGCCCCAGGCATTTTACCAGCTGCAGAAGCCTGCTGAAGGTCAAACCAATGAGGGACCCAATCCTTTATTTCTGCAGAGCCTGGCTGCCTCTTCTGCAGCCGGGGGGTGAGATGATAGATTAATGTCAAAGATGAATGGCCCCCTGACCATGGGAGAGGAGGGCAGGCTACACCAAAAAAAAAAAAGGATCAGGCCCCTTGCCACTTCGGCCTTCAGCAGGCACCTGCGACCACCAGGACAATAACATATATACAGTGACAGAAAAATAAAACCCACTGTTTCAATTAAAAACTCACCATTTCAATTTAGGGGACACAGAATGCAACCCGAAGGGCTAAAATCCTGTTACGGGTACAAGCTTCCATAGAGCTGACAGTCATTCAATCCCATTTTCTAGGCTGAGTTGGGTATGATCTTTCCATAATACAGAAGGGTTGGAGCCAAGCAACATACAAGAAAGTGGTGGGGGGCATTCTCCCATAGCTCAGTAGCAAAGTCCATTTTTTGATCACAACTTTACCAATATAAATTGAAGTCAACAGAATTACTTTGGATTCACATCACTGGAACTGAGAGCAGACTTTGGACCTTGCATATGTTTTCAAAATAGTCCTTCCATCTTTTAAAAAGCATCTCTAAATGCAGAGGATAAAAGTAGGTCATACATTTTCTCCAACATCCTGCTATCTCAGTAACATTAACTGAAAGGAACAGTGTGTGCACATTTTATCCGGCGTTGCCATCACTATATTCCATCAAATTATGACCCTTTACTCTCTTCATTGGAGCGGTTCCCAGAAAAAGACAGTATTGTAAATGTTGTACTGAAAAAAGCCTTCGAAGGTGGAAATGTATTGACAATAAGCCAGCTTAGCTTTCTCTGATACACAATGCAATATTGTTTATTTTTGCATGATGATTTTAAGGCAAATTATCCCATGACAATTCAGAACAGAGTATAGTCTATGCGGGCAAACAAAGAGGGAGTAGACCATGTAGGTAATAATAAATCTTGCAAGTTGAATGTGGAGCTTTGTAAGAAGGGAGTGAAGAGAGGGAAGAAAGGAAAATAGAGAATGATTAAATGGAGAAACTTCAATTTGTGAGAGAAACTGGTCTATAGAACTAGAAGATTTAGAGATTGAACTTGATGTGGGTTAAAAGAAGCATGAAGAAAGATCTACCAGTCAAGGAAGTAGAGCACAGAATGATGGGTGTCTGAAAAATCAAAGGAGATGATGCTAGGGAGGATGGACAGAGGCCTGCACATGATTTTGAGGACTAGGAAGTGCACTCAATACAAGGTCCAAAATAAAAAGGAAATTAGAAGTTTTCTGAAGGAAGTGGGCATGAACGGCGTGTGCCCCCGGCGGCTGGGGGGACACGGCGGCAGTGGGAGCATGGTGGTGGGAGCAGCGGGAGTGCGGTGGAGGTAAGTAGGGGACCTCTTGCAGACACCACCAGCACTGTTGGTGCCAGTGGGGGAGGGGTTGGTGAGCGCCAACCAAAGGTCGGTGACCATCCACAGCTACCACGAGCAGCATTGGCGGCGGCCAGTGGGGATCACGGACCACCCGCAGATGCCGCCAGTGGTGTTGGCAGTGGGGTGGAAAGTGGCAACTGCCCGCAGGTGCCGCCTTTTTGCAGGGGGTGCACCACCACGCTCAGGGGGTGCATGTGCACCCCTCCACATCGCTCCTGGAAGTGGGAGATGTTTGTTGTTTCTGAGCCTCAGGGCTCATTTAATTTTTTTCTGGGAGGTTTGACAGGGAGGAAAGCAAGAAGAATGGAGGCATGGGGGAGACAGGAAAAATCCAAATAAGTTTGTAGACTGAGGACTTGCATTGACTTCCATGCGCTATGCATCATTCCTGAAATTCTGGATAACCGTGACTACCTAGGTTGCACCAATTACTCATTAATATGGGATAAGAAATGAGATAGGGTCAGAGGTGAAAGCACTGAATAGAATATTCAGTCTGCTATAGGACAGGGTTGTCTAACTGGCTGCCCATGGGCCACACATGGCCCATGGGAGGTGTGTGTTGTGTGACTTCTGCAGTTGGAGGGGGGGTGCCCAGTGCAGCAGTGTGTTGTGCAGGGGTGGGGGGGAGCATCTGCAGAGTGTGCTTGGTGGACACCCTGTGATATGCCACCCCTGCTGGTGCAGACCCTGCCACACGTGGCCCCCAGAAGCTTAGAAGCAGGACAGCCTTGCTATAGAACTGCAGCTACAAAAGGCCTCATATTCCCAGCTAATGTGAATAGAAAGAGCTCAGTTGCACCCAGTTTACATCACCAGAGGATCTCTCTCTGGAGGCACAGACACAGTTAAATATTTTTATATATTCCTGCTGCAGGTATTGCATGCAATAAAAATGTATTCCAAAGCTTCTTTGCACGGAGGCTGTCATACAGGGAAGAACTGACCGAAGACTATTTGAAAAGTACAGGTCCAGGAACATTGAGGTGATTTCAGACTGGACTCGTCCTTACCATCCCAAATCTGTTCAACATTTTGTGGGTTTTTTTTCTTTTTCCATTTTCTTTAATTGCACAGGTTTACAAGCCTATACTTTTCAATCGCCAAACAAAATTGCAAGCCTAGGCTATTTGGAGGGAAGCAGGCTGCTGACATGCTCAAAAATACTCCAAAACTTTCTAAAGAAGCACTGCCAATGTTTATTCCTAAACATCAGAGAACCGGGGAAATATAGCAGCACTTTGAATGTTTCAATTTGGAACCGGTTCTGCAGATTCAACATTTGTCTGCAGCACCCTTCTGGGACGCCATAGGTACAGGAACTGCCAAAAGTGCAGACAGAGAATGTGGAGGAAAAATTCCTAGCATCAATATATTTTTGAAGTCGTTCCTTTACAAAAGAAGCCTTCAAAAAAAGAAGAGTTTTTATTTCAGAAAGCACAATCTATGCCATTAGTGAAAAGCTTGGGCACCTGTTTGTTTTCTTATCCAAAAAAAGTCCAGTAAAAGTGGCATGCTTATAATGCAATAATATTTCTTTAACAAACCAAACATACCTTTTCAGATCACCCCAGACAATCATGTTCCTTTATATGATTGGTCATTTACAGGTCATTTACAATTTTAATCTTGCAGTACACAGCAGGAGAGTTGGCGAAGTCCAGTGGCGTCCCAGTTCTGCAGCCCACTAGATGATTGAACTTAACCCGATTTAAACAACCCAAATGTTTCGAAGATAACACAAATGCTGTTATTTATGTCTTCATCACCTAGGATCTCAGGTAGAACAGCAATTGTTAATGCAGTTTTAACACAAAAGCATCAATGACTGTAGTATATCATCCTTTTCCTCCCTACTTTAGAAGCACCCATTAATATTTTTTTCCCTGAAGGACCCCTCGTCTTAAAATGCAGTTAAATTCCAAGTGAAGCAGTGCTGTTGTAATAAGCCCACTATGCTATCCCAAGCGCCACAGACAATTTGACTCATGTTTGTCCCTCTCATGCCTCTCTCTTTCTTTAGTGTCTGCTTTAACTGATCATATTTACCCAATTTTTCTTGTTCTTTCATCAAATGAAACAGAAAAGCTCACAGTGAAGCACTCCCCTCTCTTCTTTAAAACCACCATATGTGCTCTTCTAGGATGTACTTCATGAACGATAACATTTGATGAAACTCGTAATATTTTACAGTGTTATTGCCTACTGCTTTGCTTGGCCCGGGGTGATAGTGTGTTTCTCCTCCTTGTAGTCCTGACTTTTTGTAGAGCAGTGGTTCTCCGGCACTTTGGGCTCGAGACACCACTCCATAACTTTTCTGAATTTAGCAGCACCCCATTTCAAAAACTAATTTAACTCATTTTGGGATTAGAGAAAAATAATAAAGCAATTGTTCTGTTGCAAGGAACTCAAAAAAGACCATGACAAGTCCAAATATTTTTGATACTATGGATTCCTATTTGAAATAGGAATAGTGCTAATATTGTGGCACCGTGCAGCACTCTTAAAAGGATCTCACTAAGGGCGGTTGCTTCTCAGTTGAAAATCACTGTTTTAGAGCATGCACTGCACAATACTGGGTGCATCTACATGTGCTATTAGCATGGAGCAATACACTTGGGTGCATACGACACTGGAGCTTATTGCTCCTGGGTGCCGTGTTTACACATACGCTTGGGACCACATCATGTTGAGCCAGGCTGGAGCAGCCCTGGCTGGCAGGGGGCCTGGGCGTCAGTCTGCCAGCCTGGGGTTGCTCCAGCCTGGCTCAACGTGCTGCAGAGTGGCTGGCTGGGGCAGGAGAGTGCTTCAGTATGGGGGCTAATTGGGAGGCTTCCCCCACACTGAAACATCCTTGTGCCCCAGCCAGCCCCGTCAGCATCTACATGTGCGTTGCTGCATACTGAACACTGCTGCAGGACAGTACTTTATATACAAGTACTAACCTATGGTGGAGTTAATTTGTTTCCTGTGGCCTAATAGGGTCGCACATGTAGATGCTGAAGCTTTACTGAGGAGCTAATTAGGCGGCTCCTCAGTAAATGTCTTGTGTAGATATACCTACTGCCACCTGCCACCTTTCTTATGCCATACTTTATATTAATCTCTGGCCAACTTAGTACATATATATGACTGGGGCTTGGTAACACATCTCACCTTCAGGACTTAAATTTCTCCTGCTATCCATTAAACAAATCTCGTGCAAGTACTGCCTTTGCAGTAGTCATTGAATTAGCAGAACTAGTAGTATCAGTAATAATATTTCTACTAGTGGTTGAGCTAGACATTCTTCAAACACAGAACAGAAAGATGATTCCTGTCCTATACAATCCAAATAATATATATGCACTCATAATGCTTCAACTGATGTTGCATTGGGCGTGTCCCATCTCCCTACCTAGAGCTTTGTTCACAAAGGAGGAGGTATGTGTGGGAAATGAGGCTTACTCCTGTTCAGTCTGGAAGATTATACTTATTACTTGCGTCTCCACTCACACTTGCACTGGAGCGAAACAACCTTGTGCCCAACCCGTGCACATTCCACGTGTCCGCTGGCTGGAAGTCACCGTAAGGAACTATGTTATGACAACACGCACAGCCCCATTTTCCAAACTTGGAAAGCTGAGCTTAAAGCTGGGAGAAGTATTCATAGCAAAGCAGTCATCTGAGCAACTTTGCCCTTTCTAATGTTTCAGAATTACCCACAGACAGACTTGGTTTTCTTCTAAAAAGGCGAGAAACAAAAAACCCCCAAGAACGATTCCCATAAATGAAGCAGAATTTTCCATTCACATTGTTCTGCACAAAATGGATGTTAATGGAAAACAAATAACAGAGGCGGAGCGAGCCTTTACAGAAACTTTGCTAGGTCTTCTGGAATGCTCAGAATGCGCCGTTCACCCCGATCGCTCTGGAAACTCGTCCAAACCAAGCCAGTTCTCGGAACCGATTGACTTTCAGCGATCACCCAAATGAACATATCAGCATATACAGACGCTGTTACCCTCTGCCTTTTTTCAACTTGCCTGATGCATATTTTTCACTGTTCTGATCACAGTAGAAAGGCAAACCTCAATTCTTTCCCTAAATAGTGTTCACTGGAATATTATTTTACAGAGAATCACTGGGTATTTTTGTTTTGCAGGGGGAAAACAATTGCGATTTAATAACAGAGGCAGAGCTCCATGCGAGGAATCAAATCTCTGCCTTGACTCGGCTACATACACTTCAGTTTGTTAACTCTAAACAGGAAGGATAGCTCAGCATATTTAAAGGGAGTGACATGCAGTGCCGATTATACTTGAGACTGTAGTCCGATTGCCCTGGGCTGAGAATAATAATAGCACTGGAAATGATTTTCTGGATTGTGATGTCCTGGAGAAAGAATTTTTTAAAGCAGTTATGCATCACTGAGTCATCACAGCTGGCCACCAAAATCTGTGCTGCGTAGAAGTCTACAGATATGTCACTGCTCCTTCCCAACCACTAAGTGTCAATGTGAGCCTGGGGTATTAATGAGAGGAAGGGACCTGGGAGGAATAGGGAATAAACTCAAATAGCAGTAAATGGCACTAAGAATGCACTCTGAATGAACCCAGGAGCAGTTGCTAATGGAAAAGATGGTCAAGGCACTGAAATGCTTCCTGATCTCTGTTATAACTAATGCATCTTTTTTATAGTGCCTAGGAATAGATGTCTGTTTGCTGTTGTATTACAGGGCATGAGGACAACTGTCCTCTGTAACTTACGGGAAATTGCTATTTATCAAGAACTTTGTGCAATGCAGCAATGATTCTTGCAGTGTTCTCTATATGAGTGCACAGATAAAAATACTACTATCATTGTAATGCTTTTGTATTATAACAAATTCTATGTCCCCCAGCTATGATTAGGATCCCATTGTATTAGGTACCGCTCATGTACTCCTTGACCCTAGAGCTTACAATAGAAACAATGTACTACAATAGATTACAATTGAACTATACAAGACTGACTAACAGTGAAAAGGGAACCAAGAGCTGACAATAAACCTGAATAGGTCAATATTTTATTAATGAGATAGGGGCTGAACCCTTGATTCCACTGAAGAGACTGGGAGATTTGCTATTATTTCCGATAAGACTTCTATGGGATATTTATTTTACCCTTGAAACTTTTCTGTTCAAGGCTGCTGGTTCCCATCTGCCCCAGATTACTCTTGACTAAGAACTGCTGTCACCTTGAGGTCTATACTGTCCACACAGAGAGTAGTATGGATAATTCAGCAGACTCCCATGACTGAACAAGCTCGGTCATCACTGCAAAGGTGGCCCTTTTAGTTTAATGCTGAGGAATACAGCTGGGGATTTTCCCTTTTGAAAAGCAATTGGACATTCAATACAGGAATAACTCCAAACCGTGCAGGGTGATAAAGGAATGAGGAAAAGGCAAATTATATCAATGGAAAGTGGAAGCAGATTTTATGAGAAAATTACCTGGAAAGTGTTGGGAGAACAGTGCCTAAATAAAAAATCTCTTGGGGAATAATATGACAGCTCTTGTCAATATTGCAGTCTCTTGGTATGCTGAAGGATGTTGAAGAGACTCTACTCCCAGCTACCTATCTGATCCTGGACCACTGCGGGCTTGTCTACATTGCCCTTTTGCTCTCCCTGGAGCACTGCCATGAAATATGCCCTGCCTGCTCCCTCCTGCTTTGTGTATGTTAAATCCCAGAAACAAGGTGATGTGGTTGCCTCAGAACGGCCCTAAGCACATGCTACTAAGCATGGCTGATACAGAGCAGTGCCCTCTACGTGCTCAGGCAGTTTCATTGACTCATTTGCAGAAGCTGGTGCATGTAGAGTGAAAATGCGTGGGCAGCAGAGCCATCCCTTGGGAGGATGAATTGGGGTGACTGCCCCAGGCCCCATGCTTTGGGGGACCCCGCAGAGCTGGGTGGACCTTCCTGACCCCACTCCACACCACCACTGCATGCCACTTCCCTGCACTGCAGACTTCACGTCTGGCCACTTGCCACCCCTCCTCTGCACCCCCCCACCCCCCACTCCGTGCTGAAGTTCATGGTCCATCCAGGGCACGTGCGGCAGTGCTACGGCACTGGATTTGCTCTGGGTCCCGCACCCCACTAGGGTCGGCTCTAGTGGGCAGCAAGTATTTCATAGCAGCACTCCCGAGCAAAACACAAGGTATTGTTCTCATCACCTGAGTGTCTCAGTTCACTCCTCATACATTGGGGATAAATAGTCTTCTTCTGCAAAAAGGTTTTGCAAGGATAAATGCATTAAAGATTGTGAAGTACTCAGACAATGCTATAATGCAGGGATGGGCAACTATTTCAGCTGGGGGGCTGCTTAATGACTTTTGGTGAGCTATCAAGGGCCACAAGGGTAGCCCTGCCACCTGGTAACCATCTTGGGACTGGAAGACCCATTGCCTAACCCCTGACCTTTGCCACTCCCTTGCCCCAGAAGTACTCCTTTTGGGAGGGAGGGTGCTGCCATCTTGAAACCGGAAAAAAAAACAAATTACACTATGCAAAAACATATAAATCAGGACAAAAATATATTTTTAAAATAAAATATGTTATAGTAGTTTTGGTTTTTTTAGTATATATCTGTAAGTACTTGCATCATAACTCAAAATACAGTCTTACTCTTGCATATTGCTTATGAGGGGTAAGGGGATGTATGTGGGGGTGTGGTTGGGGAGTGTGCATGGGGGCTGCAGTGTGGGTATGGTGGGTGGGGTGGGTGTGAGGTATATTGTTGAGGTGGCAGCTGTGGGAGGGGATGGGTGTGTGTGGGTTATGGTTGGGGGTTGAGAGTGTGTATGGAAGGGTGTGGGTGTGTTTGGGGGTATGGTGGGGGTGGGAGTGTGTGGGGGAGCTGTGGGAGGGTGTGGGTGTGTTTGGGGGTATGGTGGGAGTGGGAGTGTGTGGGGGAGCTGTGGGAGGGTGTGGGTGTGTTTGGGGGGTATAGTGGAGGATGGGATATGTGGGAGGGTGTGTGTGTGTGAGTGGGAAGGTCATAGGATCATAGAATATTAGGGCTGGAGGAGATCTCAAGAGGGCATCTAGTCCAACCCCCTGCTCAAAGCAGGACTATCCCCAACTAGATTATCCCAGCTAAAGCTTTGTCTAGCTGGATCTTAAGGATGGAAACAGGAGTCCCTGGAGCATGCCAGCCCCTGGAGTTGCATGTGGTGTCAGTGAGTGGGGCCATCCCTGCCCAGCCCCATTGCGCACAGCTTCCATGCTCCCACCCCAGTCCCCAGCCACAGGAGGTGGCAGTGTGTGGGGCCAGCCCCACCTGGCCCCATAGCATGCAGCTCCTGCTCAAGTCCCTGGCTGCACATGGTGGCAGTGTGCAGGGGTAGCCCCACCCAGCCCCATAACATGCAGCTCCCACCTGAGTCCCTGGCCACAAGTGGTAGCAGCTTGCACAGCCAGCCCAGCCCAGCCCAGCCCCACAGCATTCCCACCCAATTCCCCAACTGCACATGGTGACAGGGTGTGGGACCAGCCCCATAGCCACAGCTGCTGCACTCCCGCCCAAGTCCACAGCCACACATGGTGGCAGTGTGCAGGGCCAGTCTGACACAGCCCGATAGTGCATGGCTCCCTGCGCTCCCATCCCCTTTCCCCCAGCAGAGTCCCTGGACCCGGCCCAGTTGGGCCCATTCCTGAATTCCCACTGCTGCAGGCTGAGAGGCTGGGAACAGCCATGGGGTTACCAGACAAAAGCTTCGGCCAGGCAGAAGCTTCTTATCTCTAGTGACCCTAACTCAGAGCTGGGGCAGGTCAGGCCAGGCTGGGGTAGGAGGGTGCTTAACAGATAGAGAGGCACCTTCTGTAGGGATGAGCTTGCTTGCAGAGGGGCAATCAAGGGCCAGGTCTTACAGAGGGGCCCCATGGACTGGATAGAATTGACTGGCAGGGCACGTGAGGGCTGTATTTTGCCTACCCCTGCCATAATGGGACCATACAAGAAAATGAGAATATCATGCAGCCATACATGAGATAAAGCTGAAGTATCCTAGCAATCTTAGTTCAAGCCTATTAAACACCACAATTCACCTGCCTCCTTGGGCAAACACTTATTGTGCTGGTGTGAGAATCACCCCATCTCGGTGACTCTCACTAGTATCTGAGGGAATAGTGAGTTGTAATGTGATCCACCACTGCTAGGTGCCTTCACGGTTCCCTTATCCTCACAACCATGGGGAATCTATTCTCACTGCTTGTGTTTGGCATTTGCCTGAATGAGAGAAAGGGCCCAATTGTTTTAAAGAAGTTTATGTTGTTGCTAGTGGATCTGTTCTGCTGTGAGCAGACGCTGAGTTTGGCTGCGTAGGGAAGAGAAATTAAATCCAGGTAAATCAGATATCTGCAGGCCTTCATGCTATAACAAAAACATTTTTGGTCCAGAAGCAGGACTCGCTCCATAACAACTATTTGATTAAAGCTATTTTAAGAACCAAAACTCACTTGGAGGGAGGGAAACTGAAAGCAGATAAATTAGTCGTAAGAAAGTCATGCTGCCACATTTCTGTTAGCTCTGTCTACCACTGTCAGAATTTGAGTAATACAGGGCATGACAAAACCCTTCTTTGTTTTTCTGACCTCTAGCTGAGCAGTATGAGGAGATAAGAGGTAAGTTAGGGTTCATTTCACTGGCAAAACATAAAGTTATTAATTAACTGGCCTTGCTTAATAAAGACCTGATAATAGCAGAGTGTCTGGCAGGAGTCAAGTCCAGGTGCAGCAGAGCCCTAATTGTTGCATGGCAGGGCTACATGTACAGTACATTATGTCAAGGGCCATTTTCTTATTCTTGGGGCCTGTGATTTTCCTGTGCTCTCACTAGGCTCTGGCAGCTGCCATTTGAGAAGGATGAAATTCAAGAAGCTCTTATTACAGTGTCTGGGTCCACTTTAGCCCCCTTTTCCAGATGATTATCATTAATTGAGCTCCAATATATTTTAGATTGCAAACTCTTTGAAGTGATGCTGCATATGCTTACCCATTGGTTTCACTTTGCTCATGTGAACAGCTCCCTTGCAGGTAATAGAAATGCTCTTCTAAGTAAAGTAATATATGTAAGATCAAGACTCTATGTGCACAGCCTCAACAGTACAAGTCTATTAATGAGGTTTCTGGGCATGATCAGAATATGAATATTGAATAATACTCATAGTATGTTATTTGGATGGAAAATTTTGCCTTTATTTTCAGTTGGAGGTCTCCTGTTGACCTATGACATTCATATGCTAATATGGGTAGATATTCTTACATAATAAAGGGCTTAGTCCATCTCTCGGTAATACTCTTGGAGCGCTTTGATTGGTTAGTGAAACAATCAGAATGTGGAGCAGCACCATGATGGTGGGGACAGAGAGGACAGGATGGGGGCGAGGTCCCGCCCCCTGCTCCATCCCGCCGTCATGGCGGCGCTCCACCACCTCCAAAGAGCAGGGCTGGGGGGGCGCAGGCTGAGGTCAGTGGTGCTGGAGGTGGCGGCAGCAGGGGGTGCTGGCAGAGGGGGACGGAGGGGATGGCGGGGCATCCTTCCCCCTCTGCTTCTGGGAGGTAGCGGTGGCGCGGGGTGGTGGGTGGCAGTGCTTCATTCCCCCTCCCCCCAATCATTCTTGACAGACAATTAGCTAGTGGGTAAATACTGTTCTTTTTAATTTGGGGGTCAAACAAAATGATCAGAGGAAAACATGTTTTGGGGGGCACGAAACATATAACATTCATGCCCTGCCCAGTGAAAGTCTGTCATTGAACCAGGACTGATGACTCTTACTCTGGTGCCTTCACCACAGAAATAACCTCCATATTTCTCTTTTTATGGTGTCCCGGTTGTCTATTAAGAGTAAGAAAATGGTTTGCCAATATCCAAAAGGTTCCCAGTCCATTGCATCTAGGATTTATATACATCCTTCTATACTTACTATGTTGCATTACAGTATATTTATTTATATGGCACCTGTCATCCAGAGCACTGGGGAAGGATAACAGAAGGGCACAGCAATAAAGCAAATAATAATCAGCTGTAATAAAACACAAACAAGTCAACAAATGCTGTCCTTAAGTGAGAACAAAAATACTGAGCTTGACGAAGAGAAGAGAGAAATGGGAAAGAGAAGGACTTTGACTCAAGGGGTTAAAATGGTGTTGAGGGTCAAACCTAGGAAGACAATTTTGTGTGCCTTCATGGAAAGGTTACTGCTCAGGAAATCAAGAGACTTGTTTTGCTCCTAGCCCCAGGAGTGACTTACTATGTAATTTCAGGCAAGTCACTTCTGTGTGTGTGTCTCTTTCCCCCATCCCTAATGTCCTGCTTGCCTATTTAGACAGGTTATTCAGGGGCAAGGACAGTTTACTAAGTGTTTGTATAATGTGGCTAATCAAGAACCATAATGCCATCTGGGCTTTTAGGCATTAATGAAGTACAAATAATAATTGAACCTAGCAAAAGGGGGTGGAAAGACTAAGATATTTAGAAATAGCAATACGAAATGTGGTTCATAGGTAGAAAAGAGGCAAAGGAGGTGAACCAGAAATATAGCTATAAGAAGGGAGGAAGGACAGATTTGGGCAGTGTTCCTGTATGTGATGGGCAGAATTATATAACAATAACACAGGTGACCTGGAAGTCATAGATTTCATAGATTTCATAGACATTAGGGCTGGAAGGGATCTTGGAAGATCATCAAATCCAGCCCCCTGCCTGAAGGGCAGGAAGTCAGCTGGGGTCAAAGGACCCCAGCAAGATAAATGCCCAAATGTCTCTTAAAGGAGTCCAGAGTAGGTACTTGAACCACCTCTGGCAGCAGTCTGCTCCAGGCCTTGGGGGCTCAAACTGTAAAGAAGTTCTTCCTTATGTCCAGCCTGAAATGGTCTTGGAGGAGTTTGTGACTGCTTGGCCTTGTCATTCCTTGGGGTGCCCTGGTGAACAGATGTCCTGAAGTACACCCCTTATATTTATAGGGAGCCACCAGGTTCCCCCTGAGCCTGCGCTCTTCCAGGCTGAAGAGTCCTATGGCTCTCAGCCTCTCATCGTATGGCCTGCCCACTGATCAGGCGTATGGCTCTCCTCTGGACTGTCTCAAGCTTCTCCACATCCTTTTTAAATTGTGGATCCCAGAATTGGATGCACTTCTCCAGCTGTGGCCTCACCAAGGCCGAGTGCAGTGGAAGGATGACATCCTGGGATTTGCTTGAGAAGCATCTATGGCTGCAAGCCAGGGTTTTGCTCACTTAACCAGCTGTGACATTACATTGATGGCTCATATTCATCTTGTGGTCAATCGTGACCCCCAAGTCCCTTTTGGCTGTGGTGCTAACAAGCATAACACTGCCAAGCCTATAAGTGTGCTGTGGGGTTTTTTTTCCCCAAGGTGCATTTTCCCCAAGGTGCACATTTTTCCCCAAGGTGCATCCCCAACCTTGCATTTTTCAGTGTTGAATGCATTAGGTTTTCGTCCACCTATTTTTTGAGCCTGACTAGGTCATCCTGGATCACCATCCTGTCCTCTGATATGGACGTTGTATCCCAAAGTTTGGTGTCGTCGGCAAACTTGGCCAGTCCGCTTCTGATATCAATGTCTACATCATTAATAAAGATGTTAAAAAGTATGGGCCCAAGGATGGAGCCTTAGGGGACCCCACTGATCACAGCACACCACAATGGTTTACTTCCATCTATTACCACTCTCTGGGTCCGACCTTGGAGACAATTCCCCAGCCATCAGACTGTGATGTAGCCAAGGCCACAGTTGGCCAATTTTTCCATGAGGAGATCATGGTACACCAGATTGAAGGCTTTTTTTAAATTAAGATATATGGCATCAATCTCTTCCCTCTTGTCCAGCTGATATGTCACCTGGTCATAGAAGGAGATGAGATTGGTCAGGGAAGACCTCCTGCAAGAAACCCATGCTGGCTATCCCTCAGGATGTTGCCATCAGCCAGCTTGTCAAGAATTGTCTCTTTGGTAATTTTTCCCAAGATCTTCCCCGGGATAGAGGTCAGGTTGATAGGCCTGTAGTTTGCCAGATCTACTTTCCTCCCTGTCTTGAAGATAGGCACCACATTGGCCTTCTTTCAATCTTCGGGCACTTCACCTGAGCTATGATGTCTGCTAGCTCCTTAAGTACCCTGGGTTGTAAACTGTCAAGGCCAGCTGACTTGAAGGTGACCAGCCTCTCAAGGTGTTCCTTTACATGGTCAACATTGATGTATGGTAACAATTCTCCTTCACCCTGGCCGTCCCATACTGTATTGAACAGGGTGGTCCCTTGGGGCTGGTGAAAAACCAACACAAAATACCCATTAAGCAGGTTGGCTTTTTCCTGTGTGTTAGTTGTCAGGTGTCCCATTTGGTTTAGCAGGGGTCCAATGTTATCCTTGCTTTTCCTCCGGCTCCCCACATATCTGAAAAAGGACCTTTTATTGCCTTTGATAAGTGTAGCCAGTTGGAGTTCAGTCGCAGCCTTGGTTTTCCTGGTTCACTCCTTACAGGTCCAGACCAGTGCAGAATACTCTTTCTTTGAGGTGGTTCCAGTCTTCCATCCTTTATAAGTCTTTCTTTATAGATGCAGGAGGTCCACAAGTTCTCTGCAGAGTAAGGGGGATGCTGTGCCCTTTTGCTGCCTTTTCTCCAAGATGCGATGGACATTGCTTGTGCTTTCAGGATCGCTCCCTTGAGGAGCAACCACTCATCCTGAGCTCCCCTCTCCTTCAGGTCGTGGTGCCATAGGGTCTTGCCAACAGGTCTCCTGACCTTGTTGAAGTCAGCTTTCCTGAAGTCGAGGACTTCTGCATTGCTGACTGACTTGACAGTTTTATGGTGGATAGTGAAAGTGATCAGCTCATGGTCACTGTCTCCCAGCTTCCCTTCAATCATTAGGTCACTGACTAGTTCATCCCCGGTTGCCAGTACCAGGTTGAGCAGCACTTGGCCTCTTGCTGGTCCATAGACTTCTTGAGGCAGATAGAGCTTATCCACACATGTGAAGAAGCTTTGTGACCATTCAGATTTGGCCAAATGCTCTTCCCATAAGATGTCTGGGTAGTTGAAGTCTCCCAAGACAACCATGCAGTGGGAGTGTGCAGCCTCAGCCAGTTCTTTGGTGAATTCCTGGTTGAGCTCTTGATCCTGATTAGGAGGTCTGTAGTAGACTCCTACCATTGCCTCCTGTGCCACGTTCACCATGGATTTTAACCCAGAGAGTCTTCAGTTGTCCACCCTGGATGTCAATGTTGGCTTGCAGGGACATATAGCTTTCCTTGACATAGAGAGCTACACCCCCGCTCCTTTTGTCTACATGATCTCTCCTGTACAAGGTATAGCTGTCTATACCTGTGGCCCAGTCATAGGTGGAGCCCCCCAGGTCTCCGTTAGGTCTCCCTATGAGATTGTAGTCATTCTTGTTTCGCAGGAGGACCAGTTCCTCCTGTTTATTACCCAAGCTCCTGGCATTGGTGTACAGGCACATAAGTGTCCCATTGAAGGCCCTACTCCTCCCTACACATCATTCTGGGGCTGGGGTAGGGGTGGGTTCCCTTGAGTACCTTAGCCTGCTGGATTTGCAAAAGTTACCCAGTGAGCTTGCTGTGGCAGTAATCCCCCCATCCCCCAGGGGGCTTAGTTTAAAGATCAGTCGAGCAGGTCAGCCATTCTAGCTGAGAAGAGCCTCCTCCCCACTGCAGTGAGGTGGAGGCCATCTTTTCCCAGCAAACCACTGCCTCTCTAACCAAAGATTGGACTGTGATCATGGAAGCCGAAGCCTTCACGATGACATCAGCATCACAGTCTTTGGTTAACTACCTCAATCCTCCTTTCCCTCCTCAGCCCATAACCCAAAACAGGGAGGATTGAGGAAAACACCACCTGTGCCCCCAACCCCCTAAGCTCTGCTCCCAGCCCTGTAGCCTCTCATGACCCAGCTGGGATTTCTCTGATCCATGTCATTCATGCCCACATGGATAAGGAACATAGGGTAGTGGTCAGTGGGCTGGATGAGCTTTGGGATCCTCTCGGCAATGTCCCAGATACGGGCTCCCAGGAGGCAGCAGACCTCCCAGGATAGGGGTTGGGGCAGGAGATTGCGCCCTCAGTCCCCCTCAGGAGGGAGTCTCCCACAATGACCACTCTATGTGTGGCCTTAGGGAGAGCAGGGATGGTAGCTGTGCAGGAGCTGGCAGCTCTGCAGGCTCAACTGGGGCTGCAACAGGTTCATACCTGTTGCAAAGCTCCAGAGGGGAGGGGACTCTGGTGCAGCAGACTTTGGGGCCATAGATTACCTTGGTCCAGCCCCCTGGATGGACAGTATGGGAGACCCTTGTGTCCTCCCTTGTCCTGGAAGGTAAGTTTGGTCTACCCTCAGCCTCCAGGGGGTGAAGGGCCTGGAAGTAGGAATCTATCTCCTGCTCACCATCCCTGATGGCATGCCGTCTCCGGACTGAGGCCTGGAGCTCCCCTATGCGGTACCCCAGAGACTCCAAAGTGGAGCAGACCTCACAAGGTCAGGGGGAGGTGGCCATGCTCCTGGTCCCATTTGCCTGGAAACATGCCAGGCAGCCCCTGCAAACGAGAGCCAAAGGCTCTGTTTGTGTGCAGCCCAGAACCATGGGCTCCATCTGGGTGGAGACCTCAGAAGTACAAGAGGAGGAGGCCACAGACTCTGAGGGGATCCTTGAGGTGCGGTTTGTGGCCATCCACATTGTGCCACTGGTAGTCTGGCTACTGATGGGACTACCTACCCTGCAGCTCGGTGGCAGGGCCTCGGGCCCTCCCACTCACCCTTCTACACGATCTCCCATGCTAACTCACACACTGGGCCCAGAAGCGTGCCTGTTTGCACATCCTGTTCATGAGGCTCCAGTCACATGGCTCCCTGGGGGGCTGGATGAAATAGGAGCTGGCGGGGGGTGTGACCCTCCTCAGCTCCACTCAGCTGCCCCACAGCTATGCTACATCCCTCCCACCATGGGCCTCTGTTTACCTCCAGGCAGGCTGGGGCTCATCGGTGGTCCTGGGGTCCACTTGGGGGGTCCTGGGAGTCCCTGGGCTCATGCGGGCACAACAGGCTTCTGCCTATGCGTCTCTTGCCAGAGCCGGGGACTGAATGTGGCTTCTGGCATTGCTGGGCCCTTTTTAAATTGCACGCATGCACAGAAGGGCCTATCAGCACTGTGCTACTCTTGGGGGCTAGGGGGTCCCTCCTCTCACCAAAGGAGGGGACAGGTAAGGCCCCCCCCACCCCATCTCATGTGCCAAGTGGCTCCGGTTGCATGGCTCCCTGGGGGGCTGGGCCAAGTAGGAGCCAGGGAGGGGGCACAACCCTCCTTGGCTTCACTCAGCTGTCCCGCAGCTTAGCTATGTCCTTCCCACCACAGGCCCCTGCTTACCGCTGGGTAGGCCAGGGCTCTTCAGGGGTCCTGGGGTTCACTTGGGGAGTCCTGGTGGTCCCTGGGCTCACAGGAGCACACTGGGCTTTAAAGTCATTAAAGTATGGGCAGGAAGTGGGTGATTTGAGTAGCGAGGCAAAGCAAGGATTAGATATACTACTTGACTTTTGGGCCAATCAAATTACCTGAAGGCTTTTGTAGCAATCTTGTTTTTGCTTGGTGAGGTGCAACTGTTCCTTTTACCATATTTTTCCTGACACCTCAGAACTTTTTGTCATAAAGCTCTGGGAGGTATATCTGAAGTATATGTCATAGCAAACATGAGTATATGAAGTGCACGTGAAAATAGTTAGATGGTTTATGGTTACAGAGCCCTCAGCATGGACCTTCATAATCACGTATTCTTCATCACTTGCAAGAAGTGGCTAGCTTACTGAATCATGATATGGATACGTTCTCCTGACATTGGATCAGCAACATCTTTAAGGGAAACAATACTTCATTCATTTTTACTAAAGAGAACTATTGAAGCAGAAAGCTAGATCTATTTTTCATAGACTCCAGGAAACATCAAAATCTTGAGGCTAATCCTGATCCATAGACCTGCCACATTTTTGGCTTAGAGGGGTATTAATACAGCCGCAACTCCCTGAGGAAAAATTCACACCATGGGGCAAGAGAAGGCTACATCTTACATAAATGACCTTCACTGACTTTCCTTGCAGATCCTATAACCTGCAGTGGGGGGAACAACAGCACTCCAAGCTATGAATGCAGTTTGATGTCTGGCCCAAAGGTTGTTCTAAATTTCATCAGTCATCATTCTTACCTCCCACAGTAGCCAAGTATCCAGATGGAGCAGAAATAGCTTAAGGCTGTCTTTCTCCCCCCTTCTTTACTACTCCTTCTGTACTGCTTCTTTCAGAGGCATGGAATCAGACACCCCCAGTCTTGCTTCTTTCCTGGAACAAAAACTAGAGGGCAGGAAGATGGATGCAGTAAAAGAAACAAAATTAGGAAATGCTAATTAACCAGTCATCGTATACTCATGGAACCAGGAGAAATTGGAGATAGAAAATTGGAGATGCAGATTGGAGATGGAAAAGACCAGCAGCATAAGCTTGTTGATCCCACATCTCAGTGAAGTAGCCAGGAAAGGTGTGTTCCAAAACAAGAGGTAGGCTTGGGTATTAAAGGTGCACAGTTGTTGCCTGCAATCCATTTGCCAGTATTTTTCTATATTCTGCTTTTAAATATCCTAAGCGATGGACTTCCATTGCATCCTTCACCTTCTGTGCTTCTCCAGCCAAACAAACCCTGAATCTCCACTTTCCACCCTCACCGATGCATGACACTATTTAGTCCACCTGTACCATGTTAGTAGTTTGCAGGCAGGAATGCTAATGGGACTCACAAAGAAACACATGTGCAGCTTGCGTTGTGTTGCCACAACTGAATAACAACAGCTTGCCACTCCCAAAGGCTGTAGCAGTCATCCAAGTGACACGTGCATGCCACAGCTGTCTATTGCTGCCTGCCTGCGGTGACTCCCGGGAAGGCTCCTGCAGCACAGCAGAAGTTGTGTGAATGAATAAGGCCCTGTTCTTCTGTCACGTGGAATTCATAAATGATGAAAAAAAAAAGAAGTGGGGCCCTTTTAGAGATTAGTAGATGGTAAATTATTCCATTCATTTGTTATTCATGATGAATAATAAATTACTCTCATAACATTTACTATTCTGTTCATTTATTATACAGTACAGGGGGATGTTTAGAAGCTAATTACTGCTAAGAAGCCTCTACAGTTGCAAAAATTGTGATTTCTTTGGATTTATTGCATTAGTTTCACTCCAATTTGATAATGTTTCCATACAGTCCCTTCCATCCTCAAATTCGCACTCGGACCTAGACTCCTATAGTTCATCCTCCACAAAATGATAGCCCTCTGCCCCTTTATCAACATCCAAGTATACTCTTCTTTCCCAGCGTATACTGCCAATCTAGCTCAATTGGCTCTTCAGGGAATAAGGTGTGCTCTGGGGAGGAGAGGGAAAGCAATGGGAGGGGAAAATATGGAAGATAGGAAGATATGGGGTACTTGTGAGGAGGCAAGTTTTGTGAAGGAACGTGCTAGGAGAAAAAGGGGTACATGCTTGTACGTTTTGAGGAGGTGGGGTGTCTAAAGGAAATTGTGGGGTAAAGTAGACATGAAAGGTGGGTTGTTGCTGGAGTAGCTGCACCGTGCAGGTTGTGAGACGGGGCAAGCACACATTGGCGTGCATCACAGGAGGAACCAGGTGTGGGGGGTTTTGTGCATACGGTGGAGTGTGGGGTGAAAAAAGGCCCCATGGACAAATGAACTAAAGGCAGGTGGCAGAGCCCAGAATGAAATTCAGATAGGAGAACCAGAGCTGTGTAAAAATAAGGCTTGTTATGCGATTCCCACATTACTGCCTGTGCTAAACCGTACCCGAACTGTTGTCATCCCCATCGGAGCCAGACTGCACCCCTGCCATTCATGTGCTCTTCAAAGGCCTTCTTAGGTTTATGATGCAGTGAAAATAAGTAAGTAACAAGAGAGGAATATATAGTCTGTTAAAAATAATTAACAGTTTCTCTTTATGCCCAAGCAAAATGCACAAGTTGAGGCAAAAATTTGCACTAGGTTTTAATGTGATCACTATATCTACTTAACAATGTTCAGTTGTTGAGGTAGCAATCCTTTTGCTTCACTTTCCATATCATCTTTGAGCTATGGGTTATGAAGATCTGTAACTGTGAAATACGCCAATACATCCATTTCAGGGGTCACTCCTCAGTTTGTTGAAGAGGTAAGCAGAAGGTTTTGGATTAGCAGGAAGCAGACCTCCAGGGCGTCCTATATGAAAGAAAGGAAACCCAAACAGATCTTTTTCCTTTGGATTTTAAAGCAGTATTTTAGGAAATGATGCCACCTCTCCATAAGTCAGGTGCTACGCCCCATAACTCTAGCGCAGTGGTTCCCAAGCTCTGACAGATGGCGCGCCACCAATTTAAAGCGATACAACCTTAAGTACCACCAGCAATTTGTTGTCATACAAAGTAATTATAATAAACCTGTTAATGTGTACCAATGACAGGTTGTCTGCATACCGCTGGTGGTACCTGAATGATAGACTGGGAACCGCTTCTCTAGTGTGTTACAAGGAGTGTGATTAAACTTTTGCTTCTCTTCTAAGACACACTTACCACAGCACATGTAATGAGCAGGAATCCATGGTCTATTAGCCCGACACCCCAGTTTAGCTAGCAAGAGGAGATGCATAGTGGTCAGGTAGACTCTATAATGGGCTTGGAGAAAAGTTTCAGTGGTCTTCAAAAAGCTAGTAGGCTAGCTAGCTCTTTCAACGAATATTGGAGTGGGGTAAATAAAAGAGACAGAACAATAGGAACTGGGAGATTGGGAGGCAGAGGGAATGCTTAGGAAAGACTCACAATTTATTCTTCCTGGGCTGGGGAAACAGGCCAGCTGTCATTCATGCAGGCAGGCAGCTGCTTACATTCAATGTTTTCTTTCTTGGCTGGGTGCTAATACCTTTGCTACAACTATTAGTCAGGGTTGTAGAGGGAGCCTAAATTCTTTGGGGGCAAAAATAAGTGATAAATTTTACTAATAATATTCAGTCTACAAAAGGTAGGGTAGTATTGTATCTACATAAGCGATCTACTCTAGCACCTTGTTGTCTTCCTGTAGTTACTTTCTAACCTTCATAACTTGTGCTCTTTTCAATTCTTTTCATTCGGATGAAAGCACTATGGAATCGAGTTTCAGATTTCCTTCCAAATGAACTGATTCAAACACACCAGTGCAGAAGGTGAAAACATGGCTGTAGAAATACGGGTATAAGGATAGAAAGCATACTGGCAAAGTTCACGGATGACACCAAGTAATGGGGGAGTGCCAGCACACTGGAAGACAGGCTGAGGATACAGGCTGACCTGGACAGGCTCGTAAAGTGGGCAGATCTAAACCTGATGACGTTTAGCACTGAGAAATGTAAAGTGCTCCATCATGGGAGAAATAATCCACAACATACTTACAGGCTCGGTGGTGCTACACTAGCCAGTATGACAACTGAAAGAGATCGGGGGGGTCATGATCGACCACAAAATGAACATGAGCCTCCGGTGTGATGCTGTAGCCAGCAAAGCAAACAACACTCTGGCATCCATCAACCGATGCATCACAAGCAAGACTAAGGAAGTCATCCTCCTGCTCTACTCAGCACTCATGAGGCCACAGCTGGAGTACTGCATCCAGTTCTGGGTACTGCACTTCAAGAGGGATGTGGAGAAGCTGGAAAGAGCCCAAAGGAGGGTCACATGAATGATGAGAGGTCTGGAAAATGGACCATATGAGGGGAGGCTGAAGGACATGGGACTGTTCAGCCTGGAAAAGAGAAGGCTTAGGGGGGATTTGGTGGCAGTCTTTAAGGAGTGAACATCAGGGGCTAGGAGAACATCTGTTCACCAAGGCACCCCAGGGGAAGACTAGGAATAATGGTCATAAACTGATAGACAATCACTTCAGATTGTACATAAGGAAAAACTTCTTTATGGTTCGTGTGTCCAGAGTCTGGAACAGACTTCCCCAGAAACAGCACAATCACCTTCCCTGGGATCTTCAAAAGACGACTGGATGCACACCTCGTGGGGGTCATCTGACCTCAGAAGTTTTTCCTGCCTTAGAGTGGGGGCTGGACCTGCTGATCTCGTGAGGTCCCCTCCAGCCCCTAACTTGTATGAATCTATGAAATAGCTGCTGTATAGATTCACTCCAGCCATTCTTGTTGTTATCCATTAAGATGCAAAAATTGCTTCTTGGTTAATCTTTCCTGAGGCCTTTTCTTCCATCCTTCATAATAAGGGCCAGATCTTTAGCTGGTGTAAATAAGCATAGGGTCACTGATGTCCTGGCACAAGCTAAGATCTAAGTCCTGCCTTTCTAATGTTCTTTCTTATTGCTGCTACATTCCTGGTATAAGCTTTCTTCTGTGACCTACAGCAGTATGGCGAACAAAGTTACAGACACTAATATAGCACTGGAGAAACTCTCATAGCTGGCCCAACGAGTGGTTTCTGAACCCACAGGGAGTGATACTTAGAACACCTTCATGCTCTTGAATAATTGATCATCACACAATTCTATATGAAACTGATCATCAGAGATATCCTTTCAGCTGGCCTGCAGTGTTTCCTTAGTTATATTCTGATTTCTCACAGAAGCCCTCTCTGTAACCCAGTAAGAGCATTCAGAATTGCCCGTAACTGATACTTTCCCCTCCCCACATTTTTGTAGTGATAAATTACTGTGTCAGCATAGAAACGATGCAGGTGACTAACCTTGTAAAAAGTAGTAAATGATTAATAAAATCTCAAATAACAATAGCTCAATGGGCACATGGTAACTCAATTCTCTAAACAGATGACATACCATTAGAGGACACCAGCAGTGTTCCCTCTAAGCTGCACGGCTGCACGGGCGCGCTCATGCCATGCTGCCAGGCTCGCCTGCACGGCTGTACAGGCGCGCTCATGCCATGCTGCCAGGCTCGCCTGCGTGGCTGCACATGCCGCGCAGCTTAGAGGGAATGCTGGACATCAGCTGATTGGTCTTTGGGGTATTTATTTTAGGTATGAGCTGACAGAGAAATACCTGACCCACCTTAGAACTTGCCTTGAGGACTGCCGAGGAGTACGGTAGACCTTGGTTTCCAGCTCTGACAAACACAACTCAGTGACTTCAGTTTGAGCTGTGCGCACTTCTGGAAAGCAAGCCCACTTGGAGCAGGGTTATTAATATAACCAGTGGTAGGGATCGTGTGAATTGATTATTGGCTATTTGAATAATGTAGTTCTCAAAGAGTTTGTGTTAAGACATGTGTAGACATACCTATATCATTAAAAGGCCCTGCTAGAGAGCATCACAAAGAAGCCTTCCCCAAAAGGATGTAGGTTCCTTAATGCAGGGCTGAGAGGTCAGCCACAAGTACACATGAGGAGAAGAGTTAGTGGTGCATGCCTAGTGTTACATTCACAGAGGTTATGTTGTCAGGAGCCAGTGTGCTGTGCTGTGGTTCACTGTGGTCCTCCAAGGGCATGGATATACCTTACCTGTCCAGGCATGGGACTATATGTGTGTACAGACTGCACAGGTGTGAGGACATTGTGCGAGTGACTCGGAGATGCTTGCTGAACACTAACAGTGACTCTGGCCACCTGGGATTGCTTCTTCCAAAAATACTACTTATTTAAAAGGTGATGGCAGGGGGATGGAGTTCTCTTTGGTAAAGTTTATGCAGCTGCTCTTATGAGGTGGAAACAGGATCCCACTGAAGACAAATATCACAAGAGTTCAGTGGGGCTAGGATTTAATACAGAGTGACAAAACCAGCCCCCTCCTCCTCAGACACATTGGCAGTGGTACAATTATTACTCAAGGGGACTCGTTGAAAGAGCTTTAGCAGGAGACTGGGATGTGTCTACCTCTCAGTTAAATCATCTAACACTCTCTGCTGAAACGTATGACAACTGGTCTGGAGCTCCAGAGGTACAAAATGATAAGAGCTAATGTAAGGGCTGTATAGAGGAAGGCAAGGCATGTGCAGGGTATGACAACCTGTGCTACATTTTCTTGAGTACTGTCTCTTGACTTTTTTACCTTGCTTTTTAAAATACTTAATATTTACAGATTACTTAAGAGTTACAGACAGACAAAATTCATGTAACACAGGAAGGCAAAACACCCATCCCAAACCATTGACCTCAAGATGCAGCTGAAGACACTTTGCAAGATAATAACCCCAAGAGACCACAAGCAAAGTATGACATGGTTGTATACATTATAATTATTAACATGCCAGAGTTGGCCAAGCACTTGGAGAGCTGTAATGAGAACAGCCTCTTATGTGCTTTTTTCCTGAATTTATGCACAACAAGCAATACATAAATATCAATTAATGAAGCAACTATAGAAAAATTAATTAAAGCAGGAGAGGATAGAGGCTCTATTCATCCATATAAAAAGGAAAGCCATATTCATAAACCCCTCCCCAGTGTTCAAGGGAGGGCTCTCAATACGAGGGAAGGCAATCATTACTTTTTTTAATTGCATACTACCTTTTAAATTAATATCTACAAGCACCCCAAACAGCAAGCAGGGGGAAAAGAATCAACAATTTTATAATTAAAATAGTACATGGGGACAGCATAGCAAATATTGGTTGTGATCCAAAGCCTAGGTGGCACAGGGGTAAAGCAAAGTCTATTCATAAGAATTGCATAAAGTCCATAACTCAGTTTCCTTAAGAGTAGTTTAAAACTATAAATCTACAGCTATACCCACAAGAATGTTGATTAGCTGTAAAATTCAGTGAAGTAGGCAACAAATGGTTAAATGTAAAAAATAGCGAGAGAGGTTGAATTTTCTTCTTTGACCTCCATACAAAGGTCATCAGTTTTTGCCTTCAAAATATGTTATTTCAAATCTGATTCAGCTCCACTGAAGACAATGATTCTTTTCTATTGATTTTAGTATGGGTTGGATTAAGCCCTGGAGAAGAAATTAGAAAATAAAGCAAGAAAACTTTAAGATGAGTAAGAGTTTGCTGCCATGAAGTCTCCTACTGACTGCATCAAGCATTATGCTTTGTAGTATGTGCTTGAAGGACAAAAAGACACTTGGGGCATGTCCCGATGAGTGGGAACATGCACTTCACAGCACCTCAAAGACTTCTTAGGCGCCGCACAATGCACGCCATGCACATGAAAAGGTTCTTTGTGCTGCATATTTGCAGCGCAAAGCCAAACTTAGATGCTGGGAAATCCTGGTATCTAAAAATGAGAATGACAAAAAAATGTGAGGCAGCACATGTGCCACCCGAAACTGGAGCCTAGCCAGCCAAAGCCACACTTTGGCTGCTGGCCAGGCTCCTCTCGGGAGGCCCAGAGCCCCAGGTAAGGCTGCTTGGGTCAGCCCAGGTGACTGGCCCAAGCCTCCCCTACCCCACTCGGGGCAATCTGCTGCACACAACAGCATGCATGCAGGGGCATTGCCCAGGGATAAGTAGCAGTGGCACAACTATGTGCCCCTGCTATTTCTCCCCAGGGAAATGCATGTGTGCGCTCATGGGGACACACCCCGTGCGTCTTCCCCAAAACTAACATCTCAAGAGTTATTTCCTTGTTTCTGTTAAGCATCTGTTCTAGCTCTCAGTACCCTATTAGACTGTGCTTGTCATCGAGGAACTGTCATCATCATCCCATTTCAGTTAATGAGAGATTCACAACTGGCTTCAGCAGAGCTAAGGGTCAGTATAATTTTTTAGGAAGGTGGCTTTGGTGTCTGATCCGGGAGCGCTGAGAGCGAGCTTGACATGCTTTGTGGCACACTGTGTTCTTTTCTGTGCGCTGAAATGTGGAAGCATGCCACACGTTGAATTCAGCATAATTACTTGAATGCACTTTAAAAAAGACAGAGGGGGAAGCAGCCATATTAATTAAAAACATTTGGGGTGGAGGTAGGGTTTTTTGGGGTTTTTTTAACAGTATAAACTTGTTTTTTTCTTTTACTCTAATTTCCTAGAATCTGATGTTGTCAGTTTTACAGTTCCAATTATTGTCACTGTTTTTCAGCGTGCTCTCTCTCTCTCTTTTTTTTTTTTTAAAGTGGCTGTACTTTTTAAATCATACTTAGCAGTGCTGTTTTAGTATCTTCCATTCGGGGAGGGGCTCAGCATGGTTGATCATCACTCATTTACTGAGCCTTACAATGCTCCTGTGACACAGGATATTGTAGGTGTTATCATCGTTCTCAGCAGCAGCATCTCTGTTTAACAGATGAGGAACACAAAGCACAAAAAATGTAAGGTTCTGTAGTAAGACAATGTCTCAGCTGGACTGCATCCAGGTCTTCCGACTTTGAGCCCCAAAAATACTTTAACTGCAAGACAGAGCTACCTGTTACCTTTAATTGTCCACTGGCTGCTTCCACCAAGACAAGAGTGTCTTATCCTCTTTTCAACAAGGGAAAAATGTCCAGAGCTTGCTGTCTGTTAAAGAAAAATAACTAAAAAATGTGACATTTTTTTCCTGGTCTCCTTCCTCAAAGGTAACGGAAAAGACCTACTTTTGTGAGTGAGGAAAGAGTATTAACATTAGAAATCCTGCCAGCTACAGTAGTAAAATCAGCCTTGAATATGCCCTCTGGATAGTTACATATATCTAAAGGAGTAAAACAGTGAATTCCAGAAGCTCAGAATAGCACAAATTACATTTTTATTGGGAAACCTTCTGTACAGGTCTTGTATCACCCAGGGTGATTGTTATAACAGTGTTTGCTCTACACGTTGATGCGCCATAAAGTTTCTAATTCGTGGACACGTATAATACTTATGTTTATCTTTTTAACTGTACAAATTGTCCACCGGCAATTTGGGGGTTGGACTCGATGATCTATTGAGGTCCCTTCCGACCCTAACATCTATGAATCTATGAATCTAAATATCTATGCCACTTTCATAGCTATTTTTATCTGAAGATCTCAAGGGTATGCATTTACTAATGAAAGTATAATCCTGCTGATGTTATATATGCTCTGTTGCAGTAAATCTGTGTGTTTCTTCTCTGTATACCCACATTAGCATGGGTTTGGATGGTTGGGGCCTACCTATGCCTGTTTTTACTGTTTGTAAGTAAAGTGTTAAAATGTAAAGGCAGCTAAGTCGCTAAGGCAGATGACCTGTGGGTCTAAGCCCCTAATTTCTAGAAGAGCTGACATCCCTGTGCTTGCTGCCAGGCAGCTCTAAGTCTAAAAAAGTGGGGTTTGCATAAATAACCTGGAAAGGTGTAGTGGTGATGCCAGACAGCAGTAAGGAACAGGAACATCAGCACCAATCCTTGGCAGCAGAAACCATTTTGACCCCCGAGACAATTTTGAGGATGGAGACATCTACCTGCAACCACTTTGTTATGGGCCCTGGCAAGCCAATCACTCCCCTGTCATTCTAGAAAGAGCTTGAAGTAAAGACCCTGCTGTCCTTTGTCAGTGCTGCCATGTGACTGTCACCAGCCACCACCTGTACTACCTTTTCCTGCAGCTCCACCAGCTCAGGTGTGATCTCTGTGCCCCACTGGGAGATATTATTCCCCAAAATACTTTCATCAGTGCACCTGAAAGTGTATATTTGACCTATCTAACATAACATAAACTATGTTACAGTAGTCATAATGTCAGGGGTATGACCGATATCTCGGCAGTCTGGGCTTGATCCTAGGGGGTCCCAACCCAGGGGATCAGGAGCAGACAAAGAGAGGGAAGCAAAGTCCCAGGTAGAGTTGGGGGATCGGGAGCAGGTGGGTCCTGGAAGAAGGTGGGGGTCACGGAGCTAGTGGGGAAGTCTGGAACAAAGAATCAGCAACCAGGACCCGGGACCAGAACGAAGGATGAAGCTGGGAAGCAGGACCCAGCAAACAGGAAACGAGGCAGGGACTGCAAAACTAGCAATGAACAGGCAAGAACCAGGAAACGAAGCACAAGGAGTCGGAAGCTCTAGGTTAAACAGGGAGGCATCTGCCCTGTTGAGTAGCCCTATAGGCACTGACACGGTTGCCTGCTGAGAAGATCCATGCAGACAACTGGGGTTAGCTGTGGGTAGTCAGGCCACTGGTAGGCAGGCCCACCCAGTGACCAGGGCCAGCTGGGGGCCGTCTAGTCTGCTGGCTGCCCTGACTTCTGACACATACCGGTAAAGTAGTAGTAATAACTCTTCCTTTCTTTAATACCAAATCCTGAGATTTCTGATCAGTGTTTCTTTTTTAATCAGCTCTCACCCAGACTGTGCTTCACTGAGTTTGTCTTTAAAAGTTTGCCTAGGTTCAGGCTGAGTGCATACTGCGTGAGCACTTCGGGAACAGATCATCAGTGCCTTTCATCCAAGGATTTCAAGGTGCTTTGTATACAATTAAATTCCATCAGATCCAAGGTCTGATATCCTCTTAGCAATAAGGTAAAATTGAGACAGAGTTGGTAAAGATCAGACTGCGGGAGTACTGGTGACAGGAACAAAACCCAAGAGGCCTGACCCCAGCCAGTAGATGAACACCCTTTCCCACTGCTGCAAAGAAACCGTTGTCTTTTTTTTAATGAAAAAAAAGCTGAAACATAAATTAAGCTCTCCCTGGCCCTCTACTTTGTATACAATGGGCTGCTGTCTGAGACTAGTTTAACTGGATAGCATCCTTTCTTTTATATGAATATCAAAATAGGTCCAGCAGTAACCTTGCTGGGTAAAAATGAACAATACTTTCCCTGTGTATGAGACTTTCTATGCAAACACATGATGAACATTAAGAAAACAATCCTCACAACAGACCACAAAAGACAGAAACCCCCTCGGTTTGCCCATTTCCACAGATGGATACATCAAGACTAAAGATTATGCTTCGACATCAATGGAATCACTCGTAGTTAACACCCGTGCAAATGAGAAAAGACTCAAGACCTGAAAAATTAAGCGGTGGAGCAAGGAATAGATCTGAAGTTTCTAGTTCCAGTCTCAGATGGAGCCTGCCCATCCTGTATAGTGTCAAGAACACATCCTAGGTAGGGATAAATTGGCATAGTGACACTGATGTTGGATGAGCTACATAGATTTATACCAGCTAAGAATCTGGTCTTCAATATTTACATTACTCTGCATTTACAGTGGCATGAGAACTACATAAAAGAAAGGAATGCAACCCTCAAATGAGGTGTCCCCTATCATTTTGCAGAAGCTTTTCTATATTCCCATGATTATATAACTCTGACCCTGCAGAAAAATTCAGGGGTGGGGAAGAAGTTCAAGGAATTTCTCAAAAGGCAAACAAGGGGCTTGTTCAGTTCTGTGCAGTTTGGATGCTTACTCACACAAAGCGCTTTGTCTTCCCTGGGCTGTTTATAGTAAGTGGTTAGGGCAGGTGGAGCCTGACATGCCATTGTGGCATAGTAACCTCAAGCTGTAACTTCATTACCTCCAGAAAGGTTTCCATTTAAAAAAAAAAAAGATACTCAGCTTAGTTAATAACAGCTGCCTTATAAATCCTTAGTGTGTTTGATCTGAACAGATATGCCTTGGTCTGTGGCTAAACATACTCCGTTGCCCAATTTACTGCTTTGAATAATGCTAATGTTCTGTCTCAGGCAGGGAGACGGTGATGATTTCAAAGCCTTGTGCTGCATTTGTCATTAGCTCACAAACCAGAACAAAACAGTGTGTCAAGCCTATTTTCTCACTGAGCAGAACTTGTTTAAATTTTCTCTTGTATAACCTGTAACATTATCAGCAGCAAATTTCTACTATTGATAACTCATTAGCCAATAAAATAAAAAGACGCTGCTATTGACATCTGTATGAAGCCATGTCTGAATGGCATTGGTTCCTGGTTATTGGACTTTTAGTATTCATTAAAGTCCTGTTACAGTATGTGTTTAAAATGTTGATATATGCAGTGTGTGTTGAAATCTTTATCTGCATTAGTTGAGACAGCAGCTAGCACTGATTTTGCAGCCCAGCTGATTTATCATAGTTTTCTAAGCTGTGTTTATGAGGCTGTTTTGGGTTGGGTTTTTTTTTCCTTAACAGCTTCATTTTTTTTTCCTGTGATAGAATTTATCAACATCAGTGCCTCCCGGTGTGTAGCAACTGGGTGTGTATAACCTTCACTGGTTGTGTATCTACTCTCCAGGACTGTTATGTGAATATTTCAGCGTAATCCGGGTTTACAGATGTATGATTTTGGTCTGCCAGGGAATATGTGAGTGCTGTTAAAGTAGTAGCTAATTTAAGAGGTGATGTTTCTTCTATTGCTTTGCATAAAACAAAAAAAACCCAAATAAATGCAGAAACATTTACACTCCTGTCCTTTCAGCATCTCAAAGAGGGAAGTCTATTAGCCTATGGATCTTCATTGCCACAGGATGCTGTTGCAGTTAAAAATGTAATAACATGCACAAAGGGATTGAACTTGTTGGACTCTTACCTCACTAGTAAGTGTATCAAGAATCTGAGCGTTACAGAGACTTCTGGAAAGGATAAGATCCTGGTGCTTCAGGGCTTTAACTAGTTTCTAACTTTTAGAGGTTAAGATGAGACCCTTGGAGTAGTAGATTATAGAATATGTGCCTACTCTAGTGATCTCACAGCTTCCCCCAAATTACCTGACTTTCACCATTTTTGAAGACAGGATTTCAAGCAAATTGGTTCCCAGGACCAAACGCTAGATGCTAGGGCCCTTTAATTTCTCTGAATCAAATCTGAATCGGGGCAGCGACCCGAATCAATGAATCGAATCACTGCCCCTGATTCGGGCTGAATCCCAATCCGAATTGAATAGGGCCCATTTTGCACACCCCTACTAGGTGTTCTCTAGTCTCCCTGTCTTCTGGGTAAACTTACTAACTATTTGGCTTTTTCTTTCTTGTTCCTGTTATTTTTGAGTAGGCAGCTCTATCTGCACAATGAGTAGGATATATTGAACTGTGACTCTCTTAATGAGCCACGTTGTTCAGTCGACTCCTTTGTCGCTGGTTTGTTGCTGCCAGACCCAAGCTGCAATAACTGGTCAATCCATGCTAGGGGGAAGCTGGTTGGGAGCCGTATTTGAACCATTGTATAGCACCACAGCTCTGAGTGGGACGGGGTGTAGAGTTGCACCATCTGAGGGAGAGCTCCAGAGAAATTCGTGCAGACTCTTTCCCAGACCTGCACATGATTGCATGCCTTTAAAGCAGCTTAATAATGTAATCATTGGCCTCATCACTTCATCTTACCTTACCCCAGCCCTGCCAAACCCCTTTGGATATTTGGTTTCCCTGAGAGTGCAGGGAGCCCAGGGGCCTGTGGATGCCATCTGCTATAACTGGTCACCGAGTGCTGAATGGGGCACAGTGAGCCAGCTGTGTGCTCCAGCTAGAGGAGGGAATGTGCCAAGGGGGTTTCTGTCCCTGCTTTAGGCATGGCTCACTGTTATGTCTTTTAGAGATGAGAAAGTCTCAGCAATGGCAAAGTATTTTTCCACTGTAATATATTGAATTACCAAAATAAAAAGGCTCTGATGGAACAAAGTTCTAATGGGAGCCAGGGAAAGCTCCAATACATCTCATCTTGCTGGAGAAGTTTCAAAACTAGTGTGTTTTTTCTCTAGGGCTGTCCAGTGAGCAAACTGTGTTGGAGCCTGAGCTCCCGTCCCTTTGCAAATATAGTTTTTCCCTTTCTTTTCCTTGTTCTGAATCAGAATGAAACAAAATCTTGGAATATCAACATTTTCCATGATATGAAGCTACCTTTCTCCACACTGATTTACCAAAAAATGCATGCATTTTTCCTACTGATCTGCCTCTGAGCATGGAAGACTCTAACGTCATTGTCTCCAGAGAGACTGGGATGGAAACAACAGATAATATAATTATAAAACAGTTTGGACTTGAAATAAATTTGCTATTTTGGATCTGGTATGTGGCACTGAGTGTTCATTCCAGTGGCAAATATGCTAGGTCCAAACCACTAACCCTTGAAAACTGCTGTGTTTCCAAAACCTGAAGGCTACTGTATCTTTTCAGACTAGAAGTCTCTCTGTTTCATATAACACAGGGGATGGAGCTTTGCTGATTTACCCCAGGTAATGACAAGGCTCCATTTATCTTATCTGCACCCTTATTCCTTTGAGTGAATATCAGTTTGCATGCACGAGCTGGATCTCATCAGTATTGTCTGAGCTCATGACTATTTTGCCATGTCTAGATGTCAATACATGAGAACCAGGGAATGCTCAAGATCAAGAGTTACTGGGAGAAAACACACATTTCATAGTGATTGGATTCTCTCAATTAAGAATTACATGCACACACATGCATGTGCACACACACTGCTTATATCACTAATGCCTTAAAAGAGCCAACATTCAATTCATAATACCAACATGCAGGATTTTCATGCACAATGCAAGGTCTTGAATGTTATATGCTGTTACTGTGGTCTTTGCTCTCATGTACCCTTGATTTCTACCATTGTAAGTGAGGTCAGGATCCACCCAGAGTAGGCATGAAGAATCCTGGATTTGCACTTCAGAAAAAAAGGAAGAAGGTGCATCCCTGACATCAGATGAATGCTTGGTAAATATGTTTAAGTGTGGCTGCTTATGCTTACAGGAGCATTTGTAGCATATTTATTGCCTGTCCAGGGTATGACCATAAACTACAACTGACTGAGGGGCTACTTGAGGTGGAGTAACTCCTATAAAATACCACAATGTCACAACCTCCAGAGTGAAGCAAGTATAGGGCACCTGAAAACCCTAGCCCCCACTACCTTGTGGGTACTTTCTGATAGGAGAAAGGCTAATGGACATCACCTTGAAAGAAACACACCCTCACTGACATGTTAAGTAGTCAGCAGCAATCCTTACCTGTTGCTCTCTGGAAGAAGCTACAACCACTGAGGCTCTAGACATCTAGACTTGGTCTGGCCTTTGGCCTCAATGGTCTATAAGCAGGGATGGTAGGTCTTGGGCAGCCTCCACTCCTTCATACTCTTGCCTAAGTGTATACATCAAAGGTATGGTGTGATGGTTGCAGGACTCAGTTCAAGAAGATTCATTAGGCACGTGACTAGACCTCTTACATGTATACCATGATCCAGAGGATTGACGGTTGTCTACTACTGTCTAAAGCTCTTTATATACAACAGACTCACAGACGTCATGTTGCTGTGCATGGGCTACCTCCTGAATTGTAAGCTGGGTAACCATGTTTATATGGGTTGATAGGCAGATTAATTAGCCTGTTCACAGTGCCACGTGAAAATGGCTGTGCTGTTTTCAATTCATAAGGTAGCCAATGCCAGGACCCTGCGAGTACCCTGTTTAACTATCTACCAGGAGCTGTTGAGTACGTATTGAACAAGGTGCATAGATACATGGTACAGGGTCCATGACTAAATTAACTTCCAGTTAGTGGGACTCCTCTCTGCTCAGACCACAGACGACGGTCATTGTCAGGAGCATTCTCTTAACTTGGAAAAGGTCTCTGTGGCTTCTCTGCATTTGCTCAGTTAGTTCACCTAACTGCATGACATTTTTTTAATGTTTATTTGGAGGTGGATATTGAGAAGGCAGATACCAGCATGATAAAAACACCATTAAACCATACCTAGTATCAAAAAGAGCTGGAATGATGAGAGACCAAGTTATTGCCAATTTGATTTCAGAATCTATTAATGCACTGTAAGTGTTCATGCCATATTGTATTGCATTCAGATTGCTGTTACAGTAATAATGACTGCATTCCTATTGGAAACTCACTTTCAAAGGTGTTTATAGTGCATTTGTTTCTGATATACTTATGCCTGGAATTTGACATGCAATTTTTCAGCTGTGGAGTCTGGGGCATTTTATTACAAGGGAAATAATAGGTACCTACAAGCTAGAGAGTGAAAATCAGGAACCCTGGATTCTATGTTTTGTTCCAAAGCTAATTTAGCATTATAAGAGTATTGCTAAGAGTATAAGAGCATTGCTTGGGCATTCAGGGATGAAGTCAGGAAGGCCAAAACAAAGTTGAAGTTGCAGCTAGCAAGGGATGTGAAGAGCAACAAAAAGTGTTTCTGCAAGTATGTTGGTAGCAAGAGGAAGATCACAAAAAGTGTGGGTCCTTCCTGAATGGGGGAGGCAACCTAATGACAGAGAATGTTGAAAAGGCTGAAGTGCTCAGTGCCTTTTTCATCTCAGTCTTCACAGTCGAAGTCAGCTCCCAGACTATTGCACCTGGCAGCACAGTTTGGGGAGGAGGTGAGCAGTCAACAGGGGCAAAAGACCAGGTTAGGGACTATTTAGAAAAGCTAGACATATACAGGTCCATGGGGCTGGATGGGATGCACCCAAGGGTGCTGAGGGTGTTGGCTGATGTGATTGCAGAGCCACTGGCCATTGTCTTTGAAAACTCACGGCAATCAGAAGAGGTCCTGAATGATTGGAAAAGGGCAAACATAGTGCCCATATGTAAGACAGGGAAAAAGGAGGATCATGGGAACTACAGGCCAGTTAGCCTCACCTCAGGCCCTGGAAAAATTATTGAGGAGATCCTCAAGGAATCCCTTTCTAACCACTTGGAGGAGAAGAAGGTGATTAGGAACAGTCAGCATGGATTCGCCAATGGCAAGTCATGCCTGACCAGCCTGATTGCCTTCTATGATGAGATGAATGGCTATGTGGACACAGGGTGACCAGTAGATGTGATATACTTAGATTTAAGCAAGGCATTTGATATGGTCTCCCACAACATTCTTGCAGGCAAGCTAAGGAAGTATGGGCTGGATGAATGGACTGTAATGTGGATATAAAACTGGCTGGAGCATCGGGCTCAGAGGGTAGTAATCAATGGCTTGATGTCTAGTTGGGAGCCAGTATCAAGTGGAGTGCCCCAGGGATCAGTCCTGAGGCTGGTTTTGTTCAATATCTTCATCAAGAACCTGGAAGATGGGATGGAGTGCACTCTCAGCAAATTTGCAGATGACACCAAGCCGGGGGAGTAGTAGATACACAGGAGGGTAGGGCTAGGATTCAGAGCGGCCTAGACAAATTGGAGGATTGGGCCAAAAGAAATCCCATGAGGTCCAACAAGGACAAGTGCAAAGTCCTGCACTTATGGCAGAACAATCCCATGCACCAGTACAGGCTGGGGCCGACTGGCTGGGCAGCAGCTCTTCAGAAAAGGACCTGGGGGGGTCACAGTGGACTATAAGCTGAATATGAGCCGGCAGTGTGTCCTTGTTGCCAAGAAGGCTAATGGCATCCTGGGCTGCATTGGTAGGAGTGCTGCCAGCAGGGCAACAGAAGTGATTATTATCCTCTATTCAGCACTGGTGTGGCCACATCTGGAGTCCTGTGTTTTGGGCCGTCCACTACAGAAGGGATGTGGAAAAATTGGAGCGAGTCCAATGGAGGGCAATGAAAATGGTTTGGGGGCTGAGGGACATGAGGAGAGTCTGAGGGAACTGGGCTTATTTAGTCTAGAGAAGAGAGGACTGAAGTGGGGGGCTTTATAGCAGACTTCAACTACCTAAAGGGAGGTTACAAAGAGGATGGAGCTGAACTGTTCTTAGTGGTGACAGATGACAGAACAAGGAGCAATGATGTCATGTTGCAGCAAGGGAAGTTTAGGTTAGATATTAGGAAGAATTTTCTCACTAGGAGGGTAGTAAGACACTGTAACAGGTTACCAAAGAGGTTGTAGACTATTATCCTTGGAGGTTTTTAAGACCTGGCTAGACAAAGCCTTGGTTGGGATGATCTAGGTGGGGATGGTCCAGCCCTGAGCAGGGGGCTGGACTAGACCTCCTGAGGACCCTGCCAACCATAATTTTCTATGATTTTATGATTCCATGATTCTTCAAATATTCACTTGTGTCCAACTATGCTTATGGATAGTCCCATTGATCTCAATGAGACTACAGTATGTTGTTGAGCTCACAGGATTAGGGCTCCAGTGCATGACTTGGAGTGAGCCATCTCTCTGTGTCTCATTGTACCGGTACATAAAATGGATACAGGAATGCCTATCTCACAAGGCAATGTTTAATTAACATTGATCAATGTGGTTGGAGAATTTTGGAGGGAAAAGTATAGATTAATTACCACAAGGGGGAGAGAGATTCTTAATCAGATGTGTTTTGGAGGTGTCTGTTAACAGTGTGATGCCAGTATCAAGCAGACTCCCTGAAAAGATATATATCTATATTATCTTACTGAACAACAATCAGGCACAAGCTTTTTTCTTCCAGCATATGATGTGTCCCCTCTTCTAGCTTGCAAAGAACATTGTTCTCTTTTTTTTTTGCCTTTTTTTTTCATTTCCTCCACAACAAATTCAGTGTCAGATCAAGAGCTAGAGGAATCTGCAGTTGTAACATGTAATCCACGCTGGTTTTCTCACCATTTCAAAGTGTTTTTGCTGGTGGCCTGAATAACAAGCATTCTTGTTATATAACAGCCCCCACAAGCACATCCAATTCTTTCTCTGAAAAGCTTCACTTTTCTTAACTGCTCAGTGGTATCTACTTTTTGATTTCACCTCTCTCTGTTTCTATTGCTTACCTGGAGTCAGTGGAAAAAGGATGCAAAGGTAAGTCAGAAAAGAAAACTCCACTGAAATCATTAGAGCTACACTCATTTATAGCAGTTGCTGGTCTAACCCCATATTGTTAATTATAGGATTCATACAATGCACATTGTCATGGAAATATGAGGAAATATGTAGCTGATGATTGAAAATGTTCTTCTTCATAGAGGATCTTTTCCTTTTTTTAATTGCCACTGAAATCTCTTTTAAATCAAGCAAATATTTAGTTGCATCAGAGAGGCTGAAACTTATTACAGTTTGTAATCGCTCTAATAAGATTGCGTGTTTAAGTATTGCATCCAAACAACTTATACTCATGGCATAAGACTTTTGGGTAGGGGATAGTTCAGGAGAGAGCTAGATGACATGCTGAGTGCTCAATAGTTTTCATCAGTCCAAGAACAGCTGGAACGATACTATAAGATTTGCTGAAAATGTAGACACAATCTCAGAGACCCTTCTGGTAGGGCTGTGTGAAGCTGCGGGTGCTGATTTGGTTCGGAGGAGATTTGGCTCAATTTGGTGGCCAAATCTCTGAATTCAGATCAAATCAGGAGACCAATTAAAAGGTCCTAATTGATTCAAAGCTCTCCGAATCGATTCGGAAAAGATTCAGAGAGCTTTGGTGATTTGGGCAGTCCCTGCTCGCTGCAGCAGGGAGCTGGACCCGGACTCTATGCTGGTAAGTAAGGGCAGGGGAGGGGGAGCTGAAGGAGGGGGGAGGGGACCATGGGGGGGCCCTGCCAGGCCCCAGCCCCCCCCTCCATGGTTTCCCTGCCCAGCCCAGCTCCCAGGTGCTGTCGGGTGGGGGGGTGATCCCTGCTATCCCCCACTTCCCCACGCCCTGTGGGGCTCTGCCATGAGCCCCCTGACCCCTGCCCACTCTCCCAGGTCCCCCATGGCTGCCCCGCTTGCCCTAGCTCCCAGCCCTTTAACAAAACCAAACCAAAAACCAAACCTGAACTCACCAGCTGCTGCAGCAGCCTTGGGGCTTCTGGGCACTCATGACAGAGCCCCCCACACAGTCCGTGGCAGTCGGGGGCAGTGGGAGGCAGCAGGGATTGGCCCCCTGCCTAGCAGCAGCCGGTGAGATGGGGCTCTTTTTTTTTCTTTTTTTTAAAGGTCCAGAGCTGGGTCACACAGGGCAGCCATGAGGGGGCTGGGAAAACAGGCGGGAGTTGGAGGGGCTCATGGCAGAGCCCCCCATGCTGTGTGGGGCAATGGAGGGCAGCAGGGATTGCCCCCCCCCCAACCTGGCAGCAGCTGGTGAGTGCGGGCTTTTTTTTCCAAAGAGCTGGGAGTTGGGAGAGCGGGCGGGGAATGGGGCCAATTCAGAGATTCCTCCGAATCAGCTGTGGCTGAATCTCTGAATCAGATTTGGCCGAATTGATTCGGGACAGTGATTCGAATCGCTGTCCCCTGAATCAGCCGAATCCTAATCCGAAGCAAATACTAGCCACTTCGCGCAGGCCTACCTTCTGGCAGGAATTAATTTATCCTGTCAGTGTCCAAACAGACTCTGAAATATTAGGGATCTCTGGTCTTTCTCTTCAAGCTATTCTCTGTCTAGCAGCAAATAAAGATAAAGACGGGCCAGAGCTGCATAATTTGGATATGAATTCTGAATTCCCCAATTATCACACTCGAGATTTTTGAGTCAACCATTAACTTTGCATACAACTATGGATTCTAGTACTTCCTTTCCCCCAGACCATAATAAATTCAGCTCCAGTGTCATCTCTATTGCTAACGCTCACTTGGTAAATAGGGTTGTAATTCCTTGATACTTCATTCAGACTTGGCCAGTGTGAAATATGAATGGAAAGAACCAAAAACAAAAACCCCTGCAAGCAAAGATCATTATAGAAGAGATTGATTCTGTAACCCAGCACTACCTTTGAGGAACACAGTTAGAGCCAGCCAAAAACACCATCTGTCAGTGGCAGAATGTGTAAATTTATATCTATTTATGAATTCTTGAGTTGTGAAACTATAAATTTCTTGACTGTAGTCTGCATATTGGTACATAAAATAGCACTGAGTTTTGCTACAGATTTGATCCCCAAGCACCTGGAGCTCACACTCATGATAAAATAAAACCAGGCAAGACTATAGCAGGCAACAGGAACCATTACAAAGCTTACGTGTCCCTGGGGGGGGCCTTGCTAAGCTATTTCAGAGAACTTACCATAGTCGGATATGGAAAAGAAACAACAATGTGATTAAATAGCTTTCCCCAACTATTTAACAGGAGCTTCCAGTGCCCTTCACCTAATAATTAGTCTGCTCCCTGGTAATAAATCACTCAAATTTTGCATCAGCTGGGAAGATCCGTGGGCACAGTGTCCTGGTTACATGTTCACAGCTTTTAGCTTTAATACGTGCAAGTTTAGACAATGAAGTTTGTAACTGGTTTGAGTCTGCCTCTTAGTCGCACTGAATTGTGGCACTCAGATGAGCATGAAAGGCACTGTTCCAGGTGAATAAAAAGAGCAGAATGGGTTTTTTAAAGAGGTGGGAAAAGTCCAGTTAAATGAATGTGGACACCAGTATATGTCCTGGAGCCTTTCTATATTGGGAAGGGCTGAAATGCTCTGGTCCTTGGGTGATCCGAGGCTTGGCAGTACATAGTTAAAGGATGTATGTCTACAGCCCACTCCTGTTTTGTTTCACTGGTTCATCTCCTCTCCTCTCCTTTCTTTCCCATTTGACTGATTTTCTCTACCCTTCAGCTGGGAAGGAGACATATTAACCACTACGACCATGCTTTGCTTGCTTTAGACTAGCCACCTGCGTTGCAATGCGGGTGGACCCCCGGAACATTTATTTTAAGCCCAGATGTCAGTATAGCATCAGGAATCATTCTGGGTAGCACATGTCCACCAGTACTTCTTGCTCAGATGAATCTCAATAGTCAGCCTAAGAACTTTTCAAACTCAGGTAGACAGGTAGGATTGCCCTGTGGGCAGGGCACTGGACTCAGTAAATTGTGACTCTCTTCCCACCACTGTTACTGAATTGTCAGGTAACCTTGAGCAAATTACATCAGGCCTCTGCTACCCTTTGTCTGTCATGTCTATTTAGACTCTAAGCATTTTGGGGCAGGAAGGGTCTGTGTGTGTGTCTAACACAATATGAATGTAATCTCAGTGGAAATCGTAGAGTGCTAGTTTGCTACAACTAATCATGATGATTAGAAAGGAAGCAAACAGTCACTGGAGAGTAGAGCTGTAACTATTCTAAACACCATTTAGATGGAACAACTCTGGAAATGAATCAAAATGTGCTAAAAAAAATCAATGTCTCCAGCCCTTCCTAGTCAAGGTGAACTTGCCTGCGCACCATCCTACATGTGTTTCCTCATTCCTTCTCTTTGCTACAATGATGCTCTTCAGTTGCTCACCTATTGCCTATAGGCAATAGGCATCTGTCTGTCTCATGAGAGAATAGATTCCCACCGAATGAAACACCAGCTCATTAAACATCTGCGAGTGTGGCAATAGAGCCCAATTCTTGAATGACAGTCCTTTCTGCATTTATCGCGTGTGAAGTTTGTACAACAGTCCTGAATGTGGTATGGGATTCTTCCTGAGGTTTCTTCTTGCTTCTGCATATTGGGTCCTTCTTTCTTTGGCAGCCTTCATTCCACACTTACTAAACTCTTTCCAAGCACTTTGATCCTCAACAGTCTTCTCCCAGTTGTTTGATTGAATGTTCATTGCTTTCATATGTCTCTTGCAAGCATCTTTGAAATGAAGGTAAGGACACCCCCCTGGTATTCTTCCTGTAAAGAGTTCTTCATGCAAGAAATCCTTGGGTATACAACCATTGTTCATTCTTCATATATGACCAAGCCATCAGAGTCAATGCCGTCTGAGAAGAAGGATGGACACTGGGAAAGTGGGCACACTCCAAGGCAACCTTGTTCCCCCAGGAAATTCCTAGACTGCAAGGAAGACAATGTAAGTGAAAGTTGTTGAGGCACTTTTCTTGTGTCAAGAGCATGATTCGGGATTCATTGCCATACAAAAGTGTTGATGATGCAAGCATGATGTGCTTTGACCTTTGTCTCAATAGTTTGTTGCTGTTCAGTAGCTCACCTACACTTAAAGGCTTATGATAATGATATATTAAAGCTGCACAGTGCCTTCACCTGTTTGGATAGCAGTATATGAATTAGGTTTGATACCTGAGCATTATGTCACATAGCTATACAATTGTTAGCCCCAAATTGGGGTGGTCCCTTCTGCATGGTAACAATGAGACATTTTCCTCTTACAAATCCCTTGGCTTGATCCATTTCCTGCCACCACCCAGGAATTTATTAGTTTGATCTTTTTGTATATTTTTCAAACTGTTGGGAGGCCATGATATTGGGTTTTTATATAGGCATAGAATTTAAAAAAAAAGGTAATATTGTTTAGGGGCATCAGCTGGACCCCAGGGAATGCACATTTTCCGCCTTCTTCCTCCATTTTTCTTGTTTGTGAGCTTAACAGTGTTTTGCCTCTTTGTCCACTTATTAAAATATCCCTTGAGTACTAGTTACTCTCTTCCGATGTGTTCACATCTGCTCAGATGATTTGATCTTAAACCTCTATATAAATGTTCCCTGCATTCAGAGTCCAGGTTGATCTTAATTACTGTTAGAGAGACTCTAACACTGTGGTAAGGGTTTGCCTTTCATTTGCTTGGTTGTGTTTGCACCTAGTTACAACAGAATTGTTTCAAATGGACTTTTGTCCCCTTCCCTGTAATGGGAAGAAATTATCTAGTCATGATTGTGCTATTGTTCCCACTTTCAGAGCAGGATTAACATCAATCAGCTGGACAGCATGATTGATTTTCTAATTAATATGGCATTTGTATCAACTTGCGTGACCACACAAAGCTTAATGGGTTCCCTACTGTATCCTGAAACGGATTTTGTGTGTGTAAATTTACTCTCATGCTTAGGGACTTTTAACTAGAGATAAAGCTAGCTAGCTCCGCACTTTACATGCAGTTCTCCAAATGGTAAACGGTGTTACAAATAAGGTTCTACCGACCAACACAAATACTATAAAAAGCTTATTTTAGATAATGACTTTCATACAAAGCATCTCAGACTGCTTTGTATTACTTAGTAACACAAAGCTACAATTAAAAGATGTTTCACAGGAAAATGAGGTGGGGGGGATGTAAAAGGTTTAGAAGAAAGCTCTTTAAGAGAGATGAAAACACAGTAGCTGGAGAAGGGGGAAGGAGAGGGAATGCAGGAAAGTTATTTTTGGAGGAAGGGACAGAAGAGGAGTGATTCTGAGTGACTTATGAGATCGGGGGTTAGACAGCTAAATCCTTGGATCTGCATGCAGCACAAAAGTGAAGAAAAGGCACATCTGTCAGGCTGGGTTGACCAGATGTCTACCCAATTCCTGGTATTAGTGCTGCTTTTGGCCCAAGAAAATGTTCCAGTACGTCAGGGCTTAGGGGGACCACAGCTCGGCCCTCTTTCTCCTAGACGCAATGGAACTTGGATTCTTTGTTGGGTTAGGTTTCTTAGCCCCCTGTGAAGATGAAGGTTTGCAAAGCACTTGGCGGTATATCTAACTTAGCAAATATTTATACAGAACCACTGAGATGCTCCAGGCGCATGAAGAAGCGGTGCCCGTTTGAAGTAAAAACCACAGCAAACCACTGAGCTGCTTGTCCTTAACTCGGCAACTCCCTGCAAATTATGAGGGTTGGGGAGCATCTTGACATGAAGAAAAAATGGTTCTGTTGTACCAAGGGCAAGAGAGGAGGAGAGATTACCAGCTGCTTTGGCAGAACTATGAGCCCTCTCTTCCTCCCACCCTCACCCCTGCAAATCTTGAGAGGCTGAATCTGCTCTCTCTGGACGCTTCACACACCCAGACAAGGGGCCAGGGTCTGACCCAGAACCCAAAAGCAGAACCAGAGCAGGTCCTCAATAAATGAATAAGTAAAAACTCTGGAGAAGAACTGTCCCAGTTTGAGCAGCTATTCTGGGCTAAAGCAGCTAACTACTGCAATTGCATAAAAGATTTACATGTGGTTGCTTTGGATCACCTATAGTTTGAGGAGCTAAGGATCCCCCAGCCTTTCCAGTCCTAAAGCTTCAGTCTGCAGGCTTTCAGAGTTTCATAGTAGCTAGGGTCAGGAGGGACCTGAACAGATCATCTAGCCTGACAGCAGGCATGGCAGGGTGCATTGGCGTGCTCCCATAATACAGCACATGCTTGATTCAGTTTCCTTAGAGATGGAGACGAAGCCCGGCACAGATCAGCCAGGGAGGGTGTCCTGTGGGGTCCAACTGCAAGAGAAAACTTAACTTAGACGTTCTGAATCTGGCTTCCCAGCTCCTTGTTGGATGTGCGTGTGTATGCATGTGACCTTCCCCGGCTACCAGAGTCTGGGGAGTAAAACTGAAATCAATGAGACAAACTAGCATCTTTTTCAGCTCAGATTTGGGCTGTCACCTGAGTGGAGAAAATTGTGTAATTCCTATTTCATCTCTTATTTTTCCTATGCAAGGCCAGAAGTTGCAGCCTTGTCTCCCGCTGCGAAGTTGCTATTGGCCTCAAGGCCCAAATATAAAACTAAAACTAAATATTGCGGGCAGAGCAAACAAAACGAGGTCAGACTACTTCTGCGGTTTTCATCTACCTTGTACCTTAAATACAAGGCAGGTAGGAGCCCAGTGCAACGGTCTCTTAGGTCTCTGCATTGACTTACAGCTGTGCAGCCCCACTGCATTCGATCATAAATCTGGCTGAAAATGGGATAAGTCACGGCTGATTTTGGCCCTTAGCCCCTAGGAACTGTCTTGAGCATGAGCATGTTTCAGTACCTTAAAATAAATAGGCTCATGCACGAAGCCAGGATGACTTAGATCCACTGTACTGTGTAGGAAAATAGCCACCTGCATCACATTTACCACATGCCGACCAATAGCCTGCCACTTTGTTTTTCAGTGTGTTTTGTAAAAAAGAAAAAAAATAGGGGGAATTTTTTCAGTTAGTCAAAGCTTAAGGGACAATGTCATTGGAGAGATTATTAGAAAACCAGGTTTTTTTCTCTCTTAACAACATGCCACTCACTCTATGTAAAACACCCAGCGCTGTGAGAGATGCCTCCTGCTGAGACATTACAGTAACAGCCAGAATGACACACTGAGCTCTTGACTCCTTTGCGAATCCTATTGAATCAGTAGGGCTATTTGTCGAATGAATAAGGCACCACTCCAGGTGATTAAGGGTTGTCCCAATTTGGCCTGACACAAACAGCATCGTTCTAGGTAACTGTCTCCTCTCAATTGTGTTGGCTTTGCTCTGTTTTCAGCTGGAGCATGAGAGAAATTTTGAAAGGCGTTACCCAGTCGATTCCAAATTTCCATGGAATATTCAAGGCACTGATAGGAAAAAATCTATCTTTTTTTGGAGAAAATCAAGAGTAAATTAAGGGAGAGAATACAGACACTGCCTTCAGATTAGCAGAACCACAGTGTCAAGTACCTCTCCAGCTGCCCAAAGAACAGGTTTGGGACCCCTTCCAGCCATGTCATACCCCTAACCCAAGTCTGCTTATCCTCCCTGGAGAATTCATCATGTTGACCCCCTGAATGATTTCCCTTCCAGAGAGAGACAGAGACAGAAAATACATAATAATAGGAGGAAGAGTGAGAATCAGGCCTAGAAAAAGGACACCCAGACTTTGGCATGGAGGCCACGGCAACAGGACACTGCAGAAAGTCTGTGAAAGAAGGTAGGGAAGGGACATACATGTGTCTTAAATATGCCCAATATTGGGGGGCACAATGCACAGCCAAAAAATGTAAGCTCCCCTGGTACTGCTACTATCTGGCTGTCAGAGGGAAAGTTCTGGGTGGAAGGGTCAGAGGAAAAGATAGTAATATAATTAGAAAGTCCTCTGACAGGCCTGATTTTTCAAAATGCATACCCTCCTCCCACCACCTGCTCTGCAGGAAGCAGCCACATTTTTCCTGTGCCAACCAGCACCTTAAAGCAGTCGTTCAGCTTTTTCATGTGTCAAGCTAAATGAGAGGAGATTGTCAAGCAAGTGACTTTTGCCTCTCCACTCTGGGTTTATCAGCTCTGCTGATGGGATGGTGTCTTCCTCCTCACCTATGAGAGCAATGAATGCATCGTATTTGACACATTCCTTTAATTTAGCCATCCATAATTTCACACGCGAGCAATGAAGGCTGGTTATTCCTTGCAAGGCACATCTGCCATTCCTTGAACGCTGTTCGTAGGAACTACTATGCCTGCCCCTTTGTCAGCGCTGACAGGAGGTACCAAGTAGCAGTCGTACCCTCCACAGGCTGGAGTGACTCTTTGAACAATTTTCGAGCCATTTGCAATGTTGCAGAAAGTTGGCCAGGTTGGCAGGGCACAGACAGTGTCTAACAGCTGCTCAGTGGAGCATTATGGAAAACCTGTACAGTGTGTTAGATCCTCAGACATATGGTGCTGGTGACTTATCCCTGATTTACTTTCTCAATCATTGCCATGCAAAAAGGCTCCGTTTTTTCAAGGGATTTTTTTTTAAGTAGAGCCGCAGAATTCACTCTGAGCCCTCTGCCCCTGCTGTTCTTTCCCTTTCTGGGAAAGCAGTTGCAGTATCATAAGACAGTCACAAACAGCTTATTTTGCAGGATGGGAAATGGGAGAACTAGGGAAAAGCAGGTGAGACTACCACCACTTTTGCTTTTGCCTTGCCCCCATGCAGTTTGCCTTATTAGAGACTGGCAGAAAACACAACACTTTGATCTGCATGCATGTGTCTTCACCTTCACCCATCCTGCCTCAAGGCCAGGGATGCTCCAATTGAGAGACCTGGCTCTGACCATCATGGGAAAAGGGTCTGGCAATGAAATATGGATCTCGAACCAGGGTCAAAGTTTAACTCTTCCTTCTCCCTAAAGTGCAAGTGCAGTAAGCAAATTCAAATACTTTTAAATTCCAAGATTTTTCTTTGCATCCATTCACTACATGATCCTTCCCCATGGCTGAGATCTTTAGCTCTGGCTCAGAGGTGTCAAAGATCTGGCTCATGGAGCCGTATCGTCTGGCCCTTGGGGCTGCCTGTCACATTCAGCACATGTTGCAGTGCACTAAGCCTGTCTGGCATGGGTTGCACATGGCATAGGGCCAAGCCAATGCAGTCACTACCTTAGTGAAAGACTAGTGAAGTGTTACATGCTACTACTGATATCACTTACTCTTGTGACCATAAGACAGTGGTGTATGCTGCAAAGCACCATAAGCACCAGCATGTGTCCACAATGTGCACCAAGTTCATACATGGCCCAGCATAAGCGAAGCTAAAGCAAAGTTAGGGGACACCAAAACCAATCTCCCTCCCCCCAGTCTAGAAAGTTATGGTGGAACAGGCCTGGAACATAATGAAATAAAAAGGGTCCTAATCCTCAGCTGGCACCATTCACCTTCCTTTTTCTGAATATGGGCTTTCAAGGAGGGCCATCATAGCTTTAACTGTTCTTGCCGGGCAGTTTGCTTTGCTGTTTCATACATAAGATGGCACTTTTAGGCCATATTTATACTGGCTCCTTGCCAAGCCTGGGCATCGCTAAGAGAAAAGACTCACCCACTCACCCTTGCTCCCACTCTGCTTGTGCAAAATCCCAGCAATTAGGCCATGTTTATGACTTAGAGCAGCCTTGACCGTGCCCCCTGTCACTGCTTTCAGGCTCTCTGACTCACTCGAAGCCATATAGATTGCCTAACTGCCGAAGGAGCGAATAGGTCTGGTTTTTTGGCAGGGAGGTAGTCCTCTAGCACAGCCCCATAGCACATGCCCTTAATCCCCTAGCCCTGCACTGACTTTGATGCTCCGGGAAAATGTCTACCTGTTGAACACCCTGGGCTTCCTCCGAGGATTTCCATTTAAGCACTGACCAGGCCTGGTGCTGTTTAGCTCATGAGATCAGATGAGACTTGCTTGAGGCAGATAGCTGCAGGCACATGTGATCTATATAATCAGTTCTGATTGAGTAAAGAGAAAAAACCTCTGCACTCAGGAAGTCTTCTGATTCCCGTGCTTCAGTCCATCCCAATAGGGCCTTCTCACAGACAGCCACTGACTATAAATCATGTTTTAAGCTAGGAAAAAAAAATATATATATATATTCCTAATTTTTATATATATATATATATATATATATATATATTCCTAATTTATATTCCTAATATATATATATATAGTAACTTGGAGAATTTCAGATCGTGACTTTGATTCTTGGTTTAAACCATGTGAGGTATTAGAGCATTAAGTAGCATACAGCTACTGTAACAAGTTAACTTGATTCTCATTTAGATTTTGTAATTGTTGTATGTTTTAGCCTCTTGGGGAATTTGTCATCCTTAATTAATCTTAGATCATGTAATATTTTGTGCAATCGCCTTATTGATTGTTGTAAACGCGCAATCATTTATTGTGGTATTTATTCTATTTGCTAAATGGCACCTCTTTCTTGAGGGGCTTTCTGTGTAAAGAGGTAGATACATTCTCTGCCTCACCAGTCTGAAATGTCCTGGTTCATCTCATGAATTTGTAAACCATTATAACTTATTAATAAAACCTTTAAAACCTCTTCCTTCTTTAGTGATTTCATTGCATTGCTTCCTAGGAAATGAAAAACAGACTGGAAAAGTGAACCAGTCTTTCTTGGAAAATACAGAAATGCACTGTATATTCCTGCTGTTCCAGATGACCCGGGCAGTGGTAGGAAGCAGATATATCTAAACTCTACCACGTCCCTAAGAAAGACAAAGTAACTCTACTTTACCTCACTTTGCCAGGTATTCAGTATCTGAACCTCAAATACATCATTCATAAGTACAAAATGCTGCTTGCTTCAGCTCGTAAATGTACTAGAACATTTTTGGTGGGATTCTAGCACTCTTTGTACAACTAAACTGCAGTTTCCCAGCCATGTGAGTGGCTTTTTTGGCACATACACACAGTTTGCAATTCTTCTATCACCCTTGCCTTTTGGAGAATGGACTGGATGATGTGGTGTGGTGGTTTGACTAGATTACTGAAAAGCTGGAAACGATGCGGGTTCATGCTTCCTCGGACTGAGGGTTTCCTGCTTCCTAGATAAATATTCTAACTACTCGGCTCTTGGGGATAAAATTTGGGAGGGTCCTTCTCCTTCTTTTAGGGACTTATGCTCAAGTATGCATCTGCATATACTCAGCCAGTGCATAGCCTACTACATGCATACACTTACATTGTCCACATTGCATGCTGAATTGCAAACTGTAAATGCCAAAAAACACAGCTTATGCAGGTGGCTAACTTTCAGCGAGGTACACAAAGAGCGGGGGAATTCCATCCACTGTCATTTATTCTTTCAGCTATATCCTCAGTCAAGGATGTGAGCTGATAATAGTTTCACTCATAGCAATAAAGCAGGGCTAATTTAGACTAGCTGAGAATACAGAGCCTTGAATATCTATGTAAGTTAAACTAGGTGCTAGCTGAGAAAACAGCAATAACTTTTCAATTAGCCTGACCAAAAGGGAATTCTTGTTTCATACCTCTGTGTGTGTGTGTATACATATATATATATGTGTGTGTGTGTAGATATATATATATATAGGTATATGTATATTAGGGCTGTGCGAAGCTTTGGGTGCTGATTCAATTTGGAGGAGATTCAGCCCGATTCGGTGGCCGAATCTCTGTATTGAATCGAATCAGGAGACCAATTAAAAAGTCTGAATTGATTCGAAGCTCTCCAAATTTATTTGGGAAAGGTTCGGAGAGCTTTGGCGATTTGGGCAGTCCCTGCTCACTGCAGTCCCCACCCACACATGGCATGGGGCAGTGGAGGGCAACAGGGATCGCCCCCCTGCCTGGCAGCAACCGGTGAGTGCCAGGCTTTTTTTTAAAGACCCAGGAGCTGGGGCGGGCAGGGCAGCCATTGATAAGGCTGAGAGAGCAGGCTGGGAATGGCACCGATTTAGAGATTTGCCTAATTCAGCAGTGGCCAGATCTCTGAATCAGATTTGACCAAATTGATTTGGGACAATCAAATCACTGTCCCCTGGATTGGCCAAATCCAAATCCAAAGGAAATACTAGCCGCTTTACACAGGCCTAATGTGTATGTGTATGTTTACGTATATCCAATTTCCATCTGTGCTCTCTAGTGTTTTATGGGATGTCAGTTAATACAGAATATTTAAATCTTTATTGGAAAAGATGTAGAAAACTTGGTGATTTTTATCATCTGTCCAGTAAAATAATGCTTCTGAGTTCAGTTTTTGTTGTTGTTCTCTCCATGTTAATACAGCAAGCAGGCTCCTTCCACCATTTATTTTATGACACTTCCATTGATCCCTGAACCCAATTATCTTCTGCTTCACCATTTCTTCCTTGTACACAGGGAAGCCGTCACCTCAGAATTCAAATCTGTCAGCGGTCACTAACAGCAAATGATTTGGGAAAGCCTTAGCACCTTCTAATTATGAAAGGATTTGTAAGCATCAAGGCTGCATGTAGTCCAGGGGTTCCCAACCTTTTTATGCTACGGCCTGGCAAACCGTGGACCAGAAGTGACCGTGGACCGGTATACTGCAGGCAGGCAGCCAGTCGTTTTCTATACTCAGTATAAAAGGCCCCAGGTTGGGAATCCCTGATCTAGTTGATGGTGACTCTTTCCATTGGCATCAAAGGCTTTGGATCAGGCTAGGATAAAGACTCATTGAGAAACGTAGTTAACAATGTTAATCTGAAATCAAGTAGAAGACAGTGTAGATTTGCACCGATGGGCTAACCGAAGTAAGTGTGTGTGTGTGTAGCAAGCGTTTGTGAGCTGAAGCTAACTTCATCCCATGCTGTGAAGGATACCTTGTCCATTGGCATTGAGGAACCCTTGTCTAATGAAAGTCCTGGTGAATAGCACTGATATATCGTTGTGTGTCAGATTCGACATGGCACAAGGGCTATCTGGTGCCAACTGGAGTGTCTCAGAGTAAGGTAAAAGGCTATTTTGGAAGCAATACCAGGCATGGAAGCTCACTCCTATTGCTCAATAAGAGGGTTATGATTTGAGCTGAGTGAATAATTGATTATTTGGTTCTCTGGCCAAATCAAACCATTGCAGAACAGCCTTTTTGTGTTGTCCCAAAAGGTTTCCCTGCTAAAATAGAAAAATCTACGCTTTCTTTCTGGTCAAACCAACTGCTTTGTTCAAAAAGAAACAAAAATGTTTCATTTCATTTGCATTTTTTTACTTAAATTTGGATAAATATGGCCTTATAACATTTGCTGTGAAATAAAACATTGAGTCACTTAAAAATAATGAAATAAAATATTGGAACTTATAAAACATTTTTTTCAAGCCAGAACTGTCTGCCAAAATAAAACAATTAACCAAAAAATTAAGCTCCAGTTGAGATGTTGTTTTTTCCCTTGAAGAGGTCCTGATCTCGCAGCCTCCAACCTACTTGTCGCTCCCCTGGGCTGTATAGGTTTCGGGTTTAATCTACCAAAGAGCTCAATGGAAGATCTAACTCCTCATCTAAACATATGTAATATGTCTACTTAGAATTAAGGTCCCTAGGATGGGCAGCAGCGGGGGGCCTCGGGCCATGGGTAGGAAGAAAGTTTTTGGGGTAACTTCAGACCACTTGACCACTCTGATCATCATTCTAATCCTCTCTGAAATAAGTATATTCATAATAAGAGTCTCTTTGCAAGGATATTCAGTGTGGTAAAGAGACAGTTTGTAAAGCTCTTTGAGGCCATATCTGCATGGTGAACATACTGTGCCCAGCAGTGACACACTATAATCACACCATGCTTACCTTAGGATTTTATTGGATTAAATCCCAAATGGACATTATTATTTTTGATACCACATCATTTTTAAGTCTTCTAGAAAGATAGTAGGGTTTTAAAAAGCCTGTTAAGGAGCCGATCTATTCACTTCTGCCCCTTCTTAATGTAAGCTAAGTACACATATATTAGATATGATCATGTTGTGTTTGGCTGGCATACCACTGGTGTGAAAGGGTTAAACTGCCATCAGGCATCCAAATTCTCCAACCAAGTAAAATAATACCTATTCAAGCCTCCATTCAGGGGGAAAGTCTGGGTATGCACTGGCATACAATGCCGTGAGATACAACCTCTGCAGCCATGTAGAAACATAGCTCAGCCATCTGTATTGGCATTGTACGCGCACACGTGCGCACACACTCGGGCCATTCACAAACAAAACCGAAGGGAAAGGCAAAGGGAGAGAAGGTGGAATAAACATTTCAAACCTTGCAGTTCCTTTCTACCCTGACTGCTTCACCCTCTCTCATCTACACTGTTTCCAAGGAGAGTTTATCTTTTCAGAATCACCAAAAGTTGTTTGGTGTTTTAAAATATTAAAATCTCTCCTGACTTTTCTATGGGTGTTCTGTTAATTAGTAGGTTTCTCCTCCCGACTAGGCTGTAAATGGAAAGAGTACATACTAAACCGATTGCCCTACTTACGTAGCTACTCATAGGAATGCTAAAATGGATTAACATGCATAACAGAAGGCTTATGACCCTGGGAGACAGAAGAACCTGAAATAACCTTAATATCCTGTCAGCTTGCATTACCAAACTTCAGTGAACAGAAGAGCCTATTTAGGAAGGAAAAAACCCATATCTTTTATCTGGATTTTTTTTCTCTATCTTTTTAAATCAAAGGGTTATTATTCTTTTTCCTGACTTTATGAGGGAAAATTGGAAGTGCCCCACAATAAATGCCTCCCTCCCCTTCACCTCCTGAGATACACACAGATGTGGTTGCTTTGCCTAAGGACATGTCTACATGGCACAATGCAGTGTCATGCAGATACTCTCGCTCGCTTTGAACAGGCTAACTGAGGTAGCAAGGGCAATACAGCCATGTTACCGTGAGCTAATTGGCCCTGCTGAGGAGATTTCCTCTAAATACTATACAGTTCCATCAAAAGCTTCCTTGATTGCAATGCACACAACTAGACTATGTTGTCTTTTGACTGCTTGCCACTCCTTTGTAGAGACACAAGATAAATTAGCCCACAGGGAGCTCTGTACTGCTCTAACCAGACCTCTCCTGGCCTCTGAGCTATCCCATGATATCTCGGCAAGGCACTACAATCTGCAGTATAGGTAACATCAGAAGACATTGCCGGGAAACAGGAATAGCAGCAATCTCTTGTGCCTGGTTTTACTAGGAACTGCTAATTAATGCACTAAGATTCAATATTAAAGTTACGAATCGGCAGCGTTAGTTTATATAACCAGTGGGGGTGGAGGGCTATGTGATGCAAACTCAACCTTCTCTAGTATTTAATCCAACATGCGCTGGGTCTTGTATGACAGGGGGTTTCGACCTTTTTAAACAAGTGTACCCCTTCTGTTTCAAGATTTCAGGACATGTAACCCTTTATATTTTTTCTTATTTTTAAGGGTGGGGGGGCAGATTCAGGCCCCATGGTGAGGGAGGAAGTGGGGCAGGGGCAGGTGCTGCTCAGCTGGGGCAAGACGTGGGATGGAGCCACGAGTGACTTGTCCGGGGAGCTACCACCCCCCTACCCCCCGGATGAGCCACTCACAGCTCTGTCCCACTCTCTGCCCTGACTGTCCCATGCTCTGCCCCAACCCCAGCCTCACTCCCTCCATCACCGGGGGGCCTATGGGAGCAAGGCTATGGAGTTGGGGGGGGGGGGTTGCAGCCACTCCAGAATTCACTGTAGCACCTCCAGCCCCCCTCCCAGTGCCACCACTGCCCATATCAAGAGCAGCCCAGCCCCACCAAGAAGAGCCCAGCACAGCCCCAGCCCCAGCCCCAGCCCCAGCCCCAGCCTGCCCCTCCCCGTGCACAGATCCGGAGGCACACGCCCCGCCATGCCCTCCTGGGGTGCGCATAGCGGCGGAAACCATCCCCCCACGTGGCTCAGTCCCACACCCCACCTGGCTGGGCAGCCCCTGCCCCAGTCCCACTCTCTCCCCCCACAACAAACTTACCAGCTGGACCCAGATACTCTCCACGTGGCCAGGCTGCACTCTTGGCCTCCAGCATGCTATGCTGTGGCTGTGCACATGCACATGGAGTTCTGCATACCCTCTACGACCCTTTTAAATCCCCCTAGAGGTACGTGTCCCCCCAGTTGACAGCCACTGTTGTATGTATGAGATGGCTTCTGCTGAGGTAGTATCTGTCTGTTCTTTTCCCTGCACAAAGTTCAAGTCTAGAGTATTGTAGCATTTCACAGTCCACTACAGTCTGCCTGCACATATTCTGGAACTTTTTTGAGATGTCCTACTAATATATTACAAGTGTACCCCTTTACTTCTCTGTTCCTGTGCTCACCATTCTCTGACACAGAGCATGCCATGCAATTTTATTCATGTGTCTGCTCACACCTTTGAAGTGTGGGATTTCAGAAAGAGCTTGATAATGGCCTGACTCTGCTTCCCTGAAACCCAGTGAGACAGTTGTTGTTGGGAGCTATTCAGCCCATGTGAAGCACTTCTGCAAATCCCACTCTTGTGGGTCCATGAGATCTTACTTCATAGATTTCATAGAAATTAGGGCTGGAAGGGACCTTGGAAGGTCACTGAGTCCAGCCCCCTGCCCCAGGGGGAGGAAGTCAGCTGGGGTCAAAGGATCCCAGCAAGATAAATGTCCAAATGTCTCTTAAAGGAGTCCAGAGTAGGTGCTTGAACCGCCCCCGGTGTCAGTCTGTTCCAGGCCTTGGGGGCTCAGACAGTAAAGAAGTTCTTCCTTATGTCCAGCCTGAAATGGTCTTGGAGGAGTTTGTGAACATTGGACCTTGTCATCCCTTGGGGTGCTCTGGTGACCAGGCATTCCCCCAGATCCTGATGTACACCCCTTATATACTTGTAGGTAGCCACCAGGTCCCCCCGAGCCTTAACTTTTCCAGGCTGAAGAGTCCCATGGCTCTCAGCCTCTCATCATAAGGCCTGTTCTCCTGCCCTCTGATCATGCGTGTGGCTCTCCTCTGCACCCTCTCAAGCTTCTCCACATCCTTTTTGAATTGTGGAGCCCAGAATTGGATGCGGTACTCCAGCTGCGACCTTACCAAGGCCGAGTACAGCGGGAGGATGACATCCTGGAATTTGCTACAGAAGCATGTATGGATGCAAGCCAGCGTTTTGCTTTCTTTGCCAGCTGCAACATCACATTGGTGGCTCATATTCATCTTGTGGTCAATCATGACCCCCAAGTCCCTTTTGCTCATGGTGCTAGCAAGCGCAGAACTGCCAAACCTATAAGCATGCTGCGGGTTTTTCTTCCCAAGGTGGAGTACCTTGCATTTTTTGATGTTGAACGCCATCAGGTTTTCATCTGTCCATTTTCTGAGTCTGTCAAGGTCGGCCTGGATCACCATTCTGTCCTCGGGTGAGGATGCTATACCCCAAAGTTTGGCGTCATCGGCAAACTTAGCCAGTCCGCTTCTGACACCAATATCCACATCATTAATGAAGATGTTAAAGAGTATAGGCCCAATGACAGAGCCTTAGGGGACCCCACTGGTCACGGTTCACCACGATGATTTACTTCCGTCAGCTACCACTACAATTATTCCAGATGCATAATGCAGCTAAATTGTCTCTGGCTGTTTCCTGGGAAATGAACACATATTTCTTGATGGCATTTTCTTGTGATATTATGAAAAAAAAATGAAAATTGGTGGGTGAAGTCCTATAGCCTGGAGCCGGGTATGGGGCTGAGAGGAGAGGGTTCGCACCTTCCTGATTCTGGGGACTACAGAAGCAAACTAGGTCCCATGTGTAACTTAGATCTGGGGGGGTGCTGCCTACAATAAAGCAGACTCCTTGGGCTGCCATATGCTTCTCCAGCTCTGCAGCACTATGTGCTATGGCCCTCTGTCCTGAGATTTCCTGCCACTGGCATAGCCCTTACACCAGGGGCTGAGGAAGGACAGCCTCCTAGGTATCTTTCACAATACCTGCATCAGAAGAGCTGGAAATGAGGCGTTTACGCTCTCTGTATACTGCCTGGGTCCTATTAATCAATGTAAAATATATTGGAGCAAATTTCTAGCCAAACTAGGCTTCCAAAAGAAATAGTTTTGCTTTCAATTCCCCCCTTACTTTTACTTCTTTTATTGTTACTTTATCCCTCCAACCACGTGCCTGCTTCTTCCACCTGCCTTCCATCTAGGCTGTTGTTTTGGATGCTAGTCTATGCCGTGCCCATCACAGCTGGGATGCTTGTCCTTGACTTGGGTCCTGTGCGCTGCTGTAACCCAAAAACAAAACAATAGTAATTAAAGATGGAAGCTCACACACTCATGGGCACACCGTTTTTTGCTTCAGATGTTTTGACAGAAGGAAACACATTCTCCCTCCTTTTCACCTTTGGGAGCCTCCCTCCATGGAGCAAAATTACTTTAGAAATTTCCACAGTCTCTAATACCCGAAATGCTGGAGATAATCCAGCCCTCAATCCACCCGGCTCCCAATTCTGATCCTAGCAAAGGCACCGCTTCAATCATAAGCAAAGAGAATGGAAATGCTGCCAGCTCAAAAGCCGCAACAGAAGCCAGGGCATCCGAAGAATGGATTGGGACTTAGACTTCAAAGAACTCCAAAGACAGAGGTTTAACCATGCACAGCTGCTTCAGACAAGCCCACAACCTGGCCCGTTCAGCTAGCCAGCATTCTTATTGCCATTCATTTTTCTACCCTGACTCACCTTTACATCGATGGTTTAGCATAGCCCTGTCAAAGAGAAAGGGGAAAGACGTCTTTAATGAGAAAGCATCGGAAATGCATTTCACAATGATAAAGAGTGCAGTCTAATTAGGAGTGAAAAACGTAAACGTAATTGCTTGATGTGTCGATACTCAATATTTCCTTTGACCGGTAAATACATAAGGAGCTGCATTTGTTCACTGATATGTAACATTTGTTATTATAGTTCACAAGGGGCAATATGCATGCTAAATACGCAGTGACATGGGATAAATAAATGACCCATACCATTTTAATCCATAAGCATTTCTGCTCACAGGAACAGCAAGCGAATTTATGGCTGTGTGGTGGCATTAGAAAGAAATAGGAACCGGAGAACAGCTTAAGGCTTTGGATGGATTTCAAGTGACTCCAGAAAAGGCAGGATTCTTTATACAACTGGCGTAGTGGCAATGAAATATGCCCACCTGCCTGCCCAAATCGGGGAACGGAGCCCCACAAACAAGACTCCTACTAAAATTATACGCCTCGTAAGATTTGGCGATGCCACTTCTTGATCATGCTAGTGAATAGTGAAGCCTGCACACGGTGCCTCAAAACAGAGATAGCATAGGCACCTTGGAGTGGTGCTGGGCACCTGCACATCTGTTGAGGGACATCGACAACTACACTACTTCCTCTTCAGGGTTTAGTGCACATACAGCAGGAGTCCAGGGCCTCACTGATGTGCTCCCTAGCATAGTCTGGGGGAAGGATAGGCATCCCCTGAGTCTCAAAGCATAGTATTAAGTATTTAAGAAAGGAGAGAAACAAATGCCAAGTATTTACCCCATCTAGGGCAGTGCAGAGGACCTTTTTATTTAATGCCATGTAAGTGCATGATTCCATCTAGGCCCGTCCCTGATCCCTGTTACCGTGAGGGATCTATTAACATACAGTGAGGGAAATTGTGATTTTAACAAGGAGAGGGGAGTAGGAAAGGTTCATGGGAAGGGTTGATTGGTTGTTTGATTCGGTTTGGTTTAGTAACTGTATTATGTTCAGGCACCAGTGAGTAATGGTATCACAATCTGGGCCCCTTACCTATTCAAATGCAAGCAGTGCTATTAGTCTGTGCCATTTTGGATGTGGCTTGCAGAATCAAGCCATATTAAAATTATCGATAATTTAAGGGTCTGGGACAGTGTATGTCTTTAAATTACATGTAAAATATTTTTAAATGATAGGTATTTGTACCTGCAGCTTCTGCAGTGTCAAGTGACTGATTATCCATCCCCTTTAAAGAACTTATAAGAGGAATGTTAACAAGGGGTCAAGAGGCTGAGAGGTTAGGGTGCAAGTGTGCTGCCATTTGCTTGCCAGAGGTAAAAGAGGTGAACTTGTGTAGAAGATCGGGAAAAAGGACTGGGACCCTAATTAAAAGGTCAGCAAGGCTCCCTCTTTGCCCTTCTCCCTCATTGACCTTGCTGATGAAGTGGCATCATTTACAACAGAACATGTCATACTCAGGCCAAACCACTGCTTTCAGATTTCTGACAAGTGTAGCTGCAGAGAGAAAACAGTCACTCAGATGCCTGCAGATTCAGAGAAGTGCCTAATTGCAGCTCTTGTGTCAGCCTTGCACATTTCAGCATGTGTATTTAATTCAAGCTCAGTCCCCGGTTTACTTTTTCCATGTCATCAGAAAGGAATTGTTGCAAAGCCAAGGGTATTCTTACAGTCTGGTATGAACAGATGGTCTCATTTCAGGGTGTAAAATGATTACAAGGCTTGCACACACTTAATATGTCAACTCTTTTTGTTCTGAGTTTGTACAGCATCTAACACAATCAAGTCTCAATCCTTGACTTGAACTCCAAGACACTACCACAATACAAATATATAACAGTGCTAACAGTAGTGAATGAGGAAGTTAAGGAGACACAAGGCATGTCTACACGTGCATTTACTGTGCAGTAAATTTACTGTAAATTACTGCGCAGTAAGCAGATTTAGGCCGGTGTCTATACGTGCAGGCATTAAAGCGCGGTCACTATATTTGGACTGACTTGGGAGTAAGGTTAGTCCCAAATCAGTCCACACACACAGCGTTACTGTGCAGTAATGAGTCTACAGGTGCGTTATGGCATAGTAACTAATCGGACGTCAATTTGCTACCTGCATGATGCAGGAGGCAAATTTACGTCCAAGTTGGTGTAAGTCGCAATAGTTACTGCACAGTACAGGCATGCATGCATAAATGTGCACCAATAATGCACAGTCATTTTCAGTTACTGTGCAGTAAATGTGCACATGTAGACACACCCACTGTCTCCAAAGTATGAAACGATAAACCACCCTTGCAGGTATATAAAAGGATGCCTTAGAGGGAAAAGGTGACATCTTTTGCGTTTGGTCTCTTGGAAAGGTCCAGGGAGATTTCAGCTATTCACTAATAAGTATTTCTCCAAAACCTTCCCATGGATTACATTTCATCTTCTCATGCCCACTGTTCCTTTAACAATTGACATAATTGTCAACAGTACTGCAGGAAAAAAGTTCTGTGAAAATTCACACCGACATTTCTGCTATGTAGTTCCCCATTCTTTTGTTCTCCGTGAAATGTCATCAATCCATAATTCTCTATAGGGAATACATGAAAACCACTTTCAGGCTTGTAAAACTTGTAGCAGAGCCAGGGCTCCAAAGCATGACTATATTTGAAATTTGTCCTTTTGGAGTTGGTAGGTAAGGGCAGTCAAGAGAATATCTGTGCACGCAGGCATGCACACATACATACAAGCACATGCACATGCACACACAGACACATTGAAAAAGAAAAGCAAGGACAAGACATTGATGAAGGAGGAAGATAAAGATGAAAAGTTCAGACTTTAGTCGGGGAAGCAGACATTTCCCATCTACTCCAACAAAATGTTTAGTGGTCGTCAAACCACACATAACTTAGTGTAACTCCACAGCAGCACTACAGTTTCCAAACCTTCAAATTGGTATCAGCAGGGTTTATTTTATTTTATTTTATTTTCGAGCGGGGTGGAGGGACAGTCAAGTCTTCAACTCTTTTCACATAGCAGAGGGCATGATAAGGGGGTGGCCATGCTATCTAGATTTAGGATGCATTTCAACTTGTTTTACTCCACAGATTTCTTGGCCACCTTGAATTTCATGAACAGGTCCACAGGTAGAGTGTGCAAGAGGGGAAAGAATAAAAATGGTGTAATAAAAGTAGCGGTTGGATTCACAAACTATTAAAAAATTAGATGCTTCTCATCAGCTCCCAGTACTGAAAGCTCATACATCAAAACACTGAGATCAGACACATCCTGGCATGCTAGTAGAGAACTAAGTAACCGAAACAGTATTTTCTGTCGTGTCCCCATGTTTCCTTAGTGGTCTTTATAGGAAATACAGCTCGTTTTGATGCTGTAAATCTTTATTATCTACATCTTCACAACCTTAAACCCCAGGTACTCTGAATAGGGTTCCTGAGTCTGGTTAATAATATTGAAAATTCCCTCTATTATCTAGTACCTTGACAAAACAAAACGTATAGCTCCATGCCAGTGGGATAAATGAAGCTGTGCTGTATTAAAAAAGCAGAGATGTAAGTTGTTAGTTTAATATTTATAATAGCACTTAGTATTAAATAGATATTGAGGCTTCATGGAAAATGTAGTTAAATCTGCTGATAAGGGACAATTCTACTGATCTATATTTTCAGGGCATATTAGTAGGGGGTATCTGTTACTAGAATCTTTAGCAAAAGAAGAGAAGAGCTGCTTCTTGCAAACCCATCTGTTCCTGCTGATTTCTCACCACCTGAAACTATCATCCCCTGTTGTCTCACCATCACTTCCAGGAGAACTAATTGTGAGGTGACAATACAGCGGATTGTGCATCAGACTATTTCTGCATTGGAAAAATGGGATTTGGGATTTGTTGTCACAAAAAGGCTAATTAATATAGTAATCCAAAATAATTACAAGGGCAAATGGGCCGGCTTCTGATGTTGCTTGGTTCCAGATTGAACAAATGCATTATGAGTGAGCTTATTGGAAATGGCTGCAATTTTTCAAATGTTGCCTTTCCTATAGATTTTTCCCTAACAAATTTGACTTGGGGAGAAAAGTTGTTAAAAAAAAGACAAATTTTCCCCACCCAATGTGTGAAGAATAGATTCTTCTGTTTATTTCCTCAAAATCATACATGGGATGTCTTCCAAGTCTCTGAAACAGGAAAAGAAACTTTATGTTTGGTTGGTGGGGTTATACTTTCAGCAGATATCTGAACACAACAGTGGCTGTGACTGATAACTGTCCAGTTTGGTTTCCTTCTTACTGGGCACATCTACAGATGACGCTTTAGCAGTGTGCTCCCCGGGTATAGTGCGCCGCTAAGGCAATGTAGCAGCCAAATTTAACTATGTGCCACATACGCAGCGCAGTAACCACTAATACTGTGCCATGCTTTAGTACTTCCAAAAGTATGTGTAGATGCACACACTCTAATTTACTATAATGTCCTGTCAAGGTCTACCAGAATTATGTTTCAGTGAGTTAATCCTAAGTAAAGCTAAAAGAAAATATTTTGTCTGAATTTTTTTGTATCATAAAAATATGGTTTAAAAAAGGAGTATTTGGGTGTTTACATTTTTTTAGCAAAATATTCATAAAAAATATTAAATACAGGTAGTCCTCAAACTTACAACGTAATTGGTTCCTGAAAACTGCGACTTAAGTCAAAATGTTGTAACTCGGAACCAATTTTCCCATAGGAACAATGTTATAAATGGGGGATTGGCTCCTTTACCACACTCGACATAGTTGCCTTCCCCTGGTAAGTCTGTTGGGGGCGGCGGGGGGAGATCAATGCTCCTGCAGCAAGGGAAGGATAGGGGCTGGGGCAAAGACTTCCCAGCTGGGGCAGTGGGGTGCGGGACCGGGTGGGTGGCTCCCACCACTGCAGGCCGCTGGTTTGGGAGCTGCTCATCTGGTGGCTCATCCAGCGGCTCTTGCCATTGCTCCCACCTTCGGTCTGGAAGGGCATGGTGGGGGGTGTATACCCCTGGATCTGTGCGGGCGGGCAGGGCTGGGGCTGCACTGGGCTGTGCTCAGGGTGGGTGGCAGAAGGTTCTGGGAGTGGGAGATATGCCTTCCCACCACTCACCCAGCTGGGACAAGGCAGAGCAGCTGCATTGCCTACGGACCAGTGGCATGGCATGCAGAGGCAGGAGCTGCCTTGGCCTCCCCTTGGCTCCTAGATGAGCTGCAGCTTCACCCTGCTCTGCCCCAGGTAGGTGAGCGGCGGCAGCGGCAGGGCATGGGAAGTGAGTGTGCCCCCAGATTGGGGTGGAGCAGGCAGCCCCGCTAAAATTTGCTGTAGCCCCCGCCGCCCACCTGGAGCGCAGCCTAGTGCAGCCCTGGCCCCGCCTGCCCCGCACAGATCTGGGGGCATACCTCCATGCCCTGCTGCTGCCCGCCCACCTGGGGCAGGCAGGGGCAGGAGGCTCGGGGAGGCTGGGGTGACTCCAGCTGCTGCGCACCACTTGTCCAGAGGCAGCACAGCAGCTCTGCCCCACTGTGACTGGGCAAGTAGCAGGAGGGCATAGCCCCCGCTCCCAGCGCCTTCTGCCACCTGCCCAGAGCACAGCCCAGTGCAGCCCTGGCCCCACCCTGCAGCAGGGGCACATGCCCCCCCTGCCCCCTCCAACCTCCCAAACCAGCAGTGTGCAGTGGTGGGAGCCGCCCTACCCCCTGTCCGTGCCCCCCCCCCGCCCCAGCTGCCCACTGAGCAGCCCCTGTCCCAGCCCCAACCCCTGCCTCACTGCAGGGGCATTGATCTGTTCCCCCACGCCGCACCACAGCAGAATTACCAGCTGGAGGCAGCTGTGTCCAGCATCAGAAAGTCAAAACCCTGTTGGACCCTCGAAACAGTGTTGTAAATTATAAAGCTCATAAGCGCTGTTTGTCATGACTCAAACAGTCGTAAGTCGAGGACTGCCTGTACTCAAAATTTTTGTTTTAAATAATCAGGGAACCCCACCTTCATTTTTTACCCTTTCCTTTTTCCATTGAATTTTATTTTATGAAGTGAAAAAGAGGTGAAAAGCTGTGGTAAAGAAACAAAGTGAAGCAAAAGGGACAAAAAGCCAAATGCTTGAAATAATTTTTTGGTTTTGTATCATTTGGGAGATTTCCACCAACAAACAAATACAGTAGTTTCTAGGGGGGAAAAAAATCATTTTATTTTTTATTTAAAAATATTCTGACCAGATCTATCATGCTACATGCTGCAAAAGTATTGCATTAATATGATCATCTCTTCACCCTTTCTAGATTTCTTATAAGCTGAAGCAATAGCATGATGGAACCAAACTCCATGCAACACAACTGACCTCCAAAGCTTGCACAGATGTAACTAAGGACAGCTGGAAAGAGGATACGTTTCAAGCTGAGCATGTCTAATGTTTTAGCACCTGTAGGTAATGTTTCAAGGTAACATCTTTTGCTCAGGTAATGAAATACTCTCTCTGTATGGTACAAATGGCTTAATGGAGACCTACCAAGGACAACTCAAATTTATTTCAATCCGCCTCCTCAGCTATTCGTTTCTATCCTGTTGTTGAAAAGGAAAATATAATTTAGAAAACAGTCTTTTCTTTTTCAACATTCTTCAGGGCTCTGGTGGTTTAAGTTTGCTTCAAGCTTATATCATATTTCCAGATTGCAACAAATCATAGGTTCAATGACAATGTATATAGCTGCAATGGAATGGGATCTATTTCTAAAAGTGTAGAGTGCATGTATCTACCTTAATGCTCTTGAAGCACTTAGACCATTCAGCTACATTATTGTTATTCCCAGGGTCCTAGAAGTTGGTAACATGTTTCAGTGAATGGGAGAAAATTATCACATACAATAAATTCAACTGGAAAAACGATTTTGGAACCCTCTGTGTATCTCCTATTTTCATCTTAATATGTGTATGCAGTATATAGAAACCAACCAGTTGAACCTACCAACAACACGCTGTGTTTTGAAGGTTCAAGATGAGGACTAAATAAACGGTGTTTCAAGAGAGCTTGATGGAAACTGTATCTTGAGCTACTTTATGCGTGCTTCATTTATTTTTCAATAAGAAGCAGAAAGAAATTATTTCCTATTTCCATAATTATGCCACTAACTAGACAAAATGAGCTAATCCATAATGAACTGGGAAGAGAGTTAAATAAATAACAGGAAGTTTTGATGACTTGCCAGTTTTCTGAAGATTCATTTACTCCATTTGTTGACTATGAATGAATTTTTCCACTTTACTTAAACTGACTGTCCATTAATGGGCTTGCCAAAGTTGAAGGGCAAATATTTCTGAGTATGTGTTGATGCCACATTTTCAGATCACTCAAATTTCCAAGTTCCTGATTACACTCACAAGTCAGGCACCTGGACAACTCATTTCAAATGAGAATAACTGGGAAAAAAATATTTAAAAACCCATCTTCTGCAAACTGAGCCTACAAAAGCGGAGCTGGTATCTGAAACTCTGGCCCTTGAATCCCAACTCAGGTTCCCCATTCCTTCCAAATCTTCTGGACAAATTACTGCTATTGATAAGAATTGAAAGCATACTCATGGGCCATAACCTCCTCCACATATCCTTTAATAAGGTGTGAGTTGGAGCTTCTCTTGAGACTCACAACAGAGGCTACCCCCATAGCCATCCTTGTAGATGGCTACCTGGTCATTCAGTCTGGGGAGTCAGAAGCAGCCTGCTGTGATTTGAGCCTCATCCCTCCCTTGTTGGCTATAGAAACCACTGCACCTTAACCACGCTACTTAATTGGCCACTGGGCTTGAGGGTGACCTTCGATTAATCTCCACAAAATCCCTGACTAGGACTTCCAAAATGTTGAGGCTGTGTCTAGAAAATCCATCCCGTGTTTTCCAAGGAGCATGCAAAGATACACATTTTAAAATTCAGCCATAGCATGCAGATCTGATTAATAAAACACCAAGTCACATCCTTCTACCGAATGCTTCGGTGTAAGGAACTCCATGTACTCTGGGACACAGCAGAACCCTCTTGACTTCTCTGTGGGAGGTTAGATGCAAGTGATGCAGAACTTGGCTCCCAAATGGCATGTTATAAGCAGATATTGATGTTAGTGTAAGTAACTATAAATTAAAGAGAAGCACTGACATTTGGACAGCAAGTTCTGTGTCATATTTTTCCAGTGCCAAATTTTCCCTCCCAGAATTGCTGTTCCTCCTGTTTTTACCCACAGTATAATTTGTGCAGGCTATGCATGTTCCCACTGAAACCGATACAGACTGTACCGGCAGCACTCGGAAAATTCAGCTGCCAGGAGGAGTGGGGGGAGGGCAGCAACTTTCATTTAGTCTGACCTCTCTTCTCCAACAGCAGGAGCTCTGGCCTAACAGGCATTGGCATTGTTCCCAGACTGTGTACCAGGTACTGGCGTTGTGTCCGACACACAGCAAAGAGTTCAGGAGAGAGGTCTCCTTTTCATTGATTGCTACACAGCTAAAGAAAAACTAAAGAGGCCAGGGGAAGAATAAGATCAACATGTGTGAGGGAAGGACAGCTGCTGTCGGTGACATCCTGAATGGGAAGAGGAAAGAGCAGAATGTATAAAAGCTGGGAGCACTGAATTGGTTGGACATCCTGACCTGCGAGTGTCTGAGGGTCTGAGCATGGTCAGACAGCTCTAGGGCTGGGAAGAGAAATAACATGAAATTTAAGCGACTTCTGTGATTTTAATTTCCACACCCAGCTCTTTTCCCATCCCGTAACACTTAACAATACATCTGTGAGCTGATCAAAAATGTGTCTTTTCATGGAATTTCCTGTTTCTGTCAACCCTGGGAGTAGGTTAAAAAAATATTGTGACATTAGGAACTGGGAGGTTGAGATAGGCTGACATAATCAAAAAGCCCCCAACTTGTGGATTTTACAACCTAAAACGAGAGACATGTGTGCACGACACTTAAATGCTTTTGCACTGCTTTAATGGAGTTGGTGTTTGCACGCCTCCGCGGCATATTGTGCATTAATTCCAGCTGCTGTAGGTAATTCAGCAGCATAATGCGCCTTCAATGACTTGGGGCGCAGCAAAGTCATTGCTCGGGGGGAGTCAGATTCGATGATCTATTGAGGTCCCTTCCAACCCTAACATCTATGAATCTATGAAACTAAAAATCCTCCAAGGAGTTTTAGTAGGTAAGGCAGTGGGGTGTGTGCATGATGTGGGGGTTTAATCAGCCCTCAATTGAAGTTTGCTGCCCCTACAGCCTCAGGGTGATGCACCGGGCTCTGTGCAGCTCTGCAGGCAGCCCTGCAGGCAGCCTGGCAGCAGCCTGGGAAGGCAGGCTCCACCCAAGAAAAGCAGCGAGCCTGATCTATTTTTTTTCCCCCAACCTGGAGCCTGCCTGAGCTGCTCAGGGGCTCAGTGCTTTCCTCCACAGTTGCAGTGCCCCCCAGGACCACCCAAGCCGGGTGCCTGGGGCGCGGGGCATTACTGCCCAGCCCACCCCGCAGCCCAGGGACTGCTCCATCCGCCGGCAGCTCGTCCTTCCCTCCCCACCAGAGAGGCAGGTAAGTCAGCAGGGTGTGTGCATGACACAGGGGTTTAATCACTCCTAAATTAAAGCAGTGTTTGTTAAAATCCACCGCTTCAATTTAGGGCCTCCGTTTCATCTACACACACCCTAAAATGCTTGCCTCTGCCTTCCTCAAAGTGTCTACTGACAGCAGACCCACCACGAGAAGACTTGGTTTCACTTCCCAGTGTCCCCAGCTTCTGTGTGTCTCTCAAACCTCACACACCTACCTCCCTGCCACCACGAGAGGGGAAATCCATCCCTACATGTTGCATGCAGTGTCGCCAACTCACGATTTTATCAGGGGCCTCAGGATCTTTTGGTGCCTCAACTGTGGGAATCAAGAGAGTCTCAGCTTTCATTTGAATACATGGTTGGTTTCTAGCTTTTGCGTTTCAGACAGAAGCTTGAAAATCAGGCATATCATAAAGGCTCGGAAACCTGAAGACTAGTAGAACTCCACATTTATTATTTTTAAAAATTCATGATTCTGGGGGCCCGCAATTCCTTGGCTGAGGATTGCAAATACAATGAATATAACAACAACAGTGAATCCAATCTTTAAATCCTTATCTGGTTATCACTCTCTCCTTTCTGAAAAAAAAAAAATCCTGTAAGACTGAATAGAGCAGACTAGTCTTCCTATGGAATGAAAAAATATGTTTTCAAAAATATTTAGGTGCCCATTGCCTCTCCTTTTTTTTATGGAGGCTCTCCAGTGATGTGGTGTTTTCTTCTCCTGCGTATTCCAGCTGGCTGAAACCATAAAGAGCTAGAAGAATGTAAGAAAACTTTCAAATTAGCCTGGTTTTATTCAGAGTTTGAAAGGGGGAGAGGGGGGGTAAGTTTTTGTTCCCTCTGTACTGAAGTCTTTCAGATGGCTGGGCTTCCCAGGTTGTGTTTGAGTTGACTGTTGCACTTGTGTCTATGCAGCAGACAGCAAATAGCTCAGCAGTAATTTTGTAGCTCTGTCTGTATTCACTCAGTGTGCGCTGGGGGTTTTCATTTCGTACAAAACAATGCAATACAAAGAGAAAACTCTGTATAGTGCCTTTCATGTAACAGTACCCCAAGGTGCTTTTCAAATAAAACACACCAAAATGGAATGCACAAGGAGTGCTCTTCACCTAATGAGCGAGACTATGCCTACAGAAAGAAAAAAAAAATCCTTATGATTAGACCTGTATACCTTTATTGACTCGCTGCTTCCACTCCAGCCAGGGCTGAGGCTCAAATTTAGGGAACACAGCTTCAGAATACCTTAAATAGCCATAAAGCTGTACCCTACATTTTTTTATTGCCAAAAATAAATAAATACTTGAAATAAAATATATGCTTCTGCTGGTTTCACACAAAGATTAAGCTCCAAGAGCAGAGACAGAATGACTCAGATAGACATATGGGTCCCGAGACTGTGTGCTGCTTTATAAAAGTCATCAAAACAATTTTAAAAGCAATTCAATATTTAAAGGGAAGCTGACATTACTCCCCGAGGACTGGCATAACAGACCACGTCTGCTTTGTGGTTGTTAAAATTCTCTCAATGGTATTATGTAGATGTAGAAAGACAGAGCTTTTTCATGGAGATCATAAAACAGCGATGCTGCAATGGCTTCATCTAAACAAAAACAAGCAATACATAGTGATAAATAGATCAACGGTTGTAGGATACCCCAACGAGGAGAGAACCAGGCTACTCCCACAAGTTTGATGAAGACGGGGTAATGTAGGTGCTCCTGCACTATGTTAGCGTGCGCTCTTGCAAATGTGCTGTCAGAAAATAAACCAAACTGATCAGCATGAAGGGGAATAAAATCAGAAGAATGCTGCTGATGATCCCCCAAATAACATGGGCTGGGTCCTTCAGTTTGTCTGGACCATGCTTGTTTTGGGATGAGAGGAAGGTGAGAAAGTAGGCTGGGGGTACTCGGGAGATGCAACCCAGCTGAAAATAGCTAAAAGTCCTCTGACACAGTCCCCATCGTGCCACTGTAGGGCTTCTTGGTGCTGCAGTATGTGGAGCAAATCTTCTATAGGAGTTTCTCCCATTAAAAATAGCTGGCCATGTCTACACAAGACACTGACTGCACAGTTGTTATTGCACAGTTATTTAGTGCTTGCATACACACGTACGAAAAGACTGCGCAGTAACCGACATTACTGCGCAGTAGCATCCCCGCTTCTTGGTGACGCTGACTGCGCAGTAGCTCACTACTACTGTGCACTAGTGTCACGTCATGGTTCATGCCACGTGACACTACTGTGCAGTAATAACAAGCTACTGTGCAGGCAGAGTCTTGTATAGATGCAGGCATTGCAAACTGGTAGGTTCTCTCAGTTGCTTTTGAGCAGGAACTGGGCTTAGTATAAGGAAATAGGATCAGCTCCCTGATGTACTCTTTCTTACCAACACACATGGCTGTACTGAGCTGAGAACTAGTCAGGAGAGGGTCTTTTGTATCACCACTGACAAATACCTACATATAAACATGGCTAATTGATCCAAAGTCAATAGAACAGGAGGAGACACTGGGGTTATTTCATCATTATGATATAGTTTTCTGAAATCCAGATGTTAATTCATCCTCTAAGTTCCAAGAATAGGACTGTACAGGGTTTATAATACAGGGTTTAGATCTGTAGTGAGTAGAGCTGGTCAGGAGTTTTCTTTTTAGACAGAGAATTCTGGTTCCACATTCTTCTTTCATACCCTACATCTTCCTAAGGTCGCTGTCTGTTGGGTTAACTGAAGATCTGAGCTGTTAGAGCAGCTTTCTTTCTGTGCCCTCTCAGGAATAGCATAGCAGCTTCCCACCAGCTGGCCAAACAGAGCACATATATTATGAGACTCTAGGAAAGGCTCGGAGGCCTTGGATCTTGCCTTTTCCTACTCAAACCAACCACAGAGATCACACAAGACATTAGCAGAAGACGGCTGTGGAAGTTGTGTCCTTTGTACGTTACTTTTCCTTCGACTGAAACCTCAGCATTGGTATGGGGTAAAATTGGGTTGTTTAGCATGTGGGACATGCAAGCTAATAATGTCCCATTCCAATGTGGAAGTCCTTTTTTAATGTTTTAAACATTTGTGGAACGGAAAAGCACATCCAGGCCAACTTGAATGCTGGGGAATAACAAATCAGAGACAGAGAAATCAATGGAAGGAGATGGTAGTAGTGGGTGATTTTAGGGAGACCATACCTGTCAGAGGACCTGATTCTGTGAGATTCTGATATCCGAGCAGTGCCAAGTACTTTGCAGAAGCAAGCGGCAATGTTTCCAATTAAATGTACTTAAAATACATGGAGCTAAAATCTATGGGCCGTCACTAAGAATCTATATACATAAGAGAGTCCAGATAACAAAAAGTTGATACTGAACAATTTCCTTCATGTCTAATCCTGGACAAGTTAGCAACATTAAAAACGAATGCATTCCTTTTAAGTGTCCTAGAATTACCTTCCCACTGCTGGATCATCCTTAAGAAAAAAAGGAGAAGGAGGAAAAAAACCTCAGGAAAAAAAAGTCTGATCTCTAAAACCTGCAGTATATTGAACAAAGTGACTGCAGTTCTGGCTGTGAAAAAAACAGGTATTTTGGCTACAGAGCCAGCAGAGATTCAGCACCACCATTCAGTACTCTGTTTATAAATTTAACGAGCCTAGTCCTCTTGCTTTGCCTTATTTATGATTTCAAATAATAAAACATTCAAGCAGAAATAATGGCTCTGTCAAAAATACCCACATGGAGCTTTCATCTCATAAATATACCTGAATGCTGGAAATTCACCAGAATGACCCAGAGATGAGTGAATAAAAGCCAAGCAAACTTTGAGACATGGACCGGCTCAGGCATATTTCTAATTTACACCAAACCCCTCCGCCTTGGCAGCTGGGGCACATGGGAACTTGAATCCAAACCACACTGGGTTTGGGTTCAAAGTATCTCCACAATGACCCAGCTTTGACCTGTAACTAGTAAAACCCTTTCATTTTTATAGTTCTGATAGCAGCACTATAACATGGTAAGTAGACCAAACTAAGAGTAATAACTCTGGAGAAGGAGTAGCTATATCTGGGATCTTTATTAAGGTATCATTAAACACCTGAACAACATCATTTATATCCTGAGAACAGGCCAGAACAGGTCAAGAACATCAATTTGAACTGCCATTTCATCTGGTTGGAGCCAGCATGCAGAGCGCTAGGAAAGGCTGTAACTCAAGGAAGACTGAAAAAGAGAAATGGATGGACGGGGTAAATGTAATCAAAGCAGCCATTTCAGTTTGTCACCGACTCTGGAACTGACAACAACCTGTCTGGAAAATACAGCCTCTTGAGAGCAGTATGAGAGAAGAAGACCTGGGGTGAAAGCAGATAGTAAATTATACAGGAGTTTTTTAATACAATACAGAGCAATCAGAAAACCCCGCAGCGTGGTCACGGCCTGCATATAAGGAAGCTTGTATGAGACCGCGGGTAGTCTGACGGGCTGTCTCTCTCTCTCGCTGCGTGCGTCCACACAAGGCGCTAACTGCGCAGTAGCCTAATAACACTGTGCAGTTACTGTACTTTGATTTAGTACTTGGTTATCCAAATATTAAACGTAATGTGCCAGCACATTCAGGGATAAGTAGGGGCACCCTCTGTGGCACTGGCAGGATTTAAAATGGACTTAGAGAGTGGGATCATTCCTGACTGCGCAAAAGCCTTCGGGAGACAGAGGTCGATTCCCTTACCTGGCACAACTCACATTTTCCCCTTGGGGCAGACAGCTGGAGATGACTTTAGCTACCTATTCTGCAAAGAGCGGGCAGAGTGGCAACATTTCAGGATCCCCTGAAATATTCTAGGGATGAGCTGGAGACCCAGCACTATCCATATGCCAACCTTGTTGCCGCTCTGTTTCTTGCCATGCTCTATACCTGCTACTGAGCTTCCTTCTTACTTGTGCTACCAAGGTTTGCCCTGCCAGCTAATGCTTCTGGAAATATGCTCTATTTGGGAGGTTTCATGTAAGAAAAACAGCTCTATTAACTAATAGGTAGATGTCCCATGGGTTGGTAGATAGATGTATTTATTTTATTTGGCTTCATCAGGCCCTTTCCACAATCCTTTTTAGACTAATCCATGGAAAGGAGAAAAAGTGCTTCTGTCTCACAGCGTAGAAAATAGCTGATCTGCACTCAGAAGGTCTTCACCATTTGAGCATCCCATCAGTACAGTGGGTTGGCAGTGGGCTGAATTCTCTACCATGATAAATTGTTGGAGCTTTGTCACCTGAGAATGTGACACAGTGTAAAAGGTGCTTAAATTGTGAGACTTATGCCCCATTGATTGTGAAGCAGGGGTACAGGCACACTTTGTAGCGCTACTGCTATATGAATGCACATAACCTAAGAGTTGGTGCTTTTATAGAAATAACTTAGTCAGCTTGGGGAACCCACTGGCACAGTACTGAGACAGATAATGTGACTATATTTTGATAAGGATTTTGAAAACTTTAAATCTTATTACAGACAACCTCCGCTTAGCGCTCTAATTGGTTCCTGAAAAACCGAGCGTTAAGCAAATTGAGCATGAAGCAAAACCGAAAGTATTTGACGACCCAAGATGGTGACTGCAATTGTTTTTATTGACCCGAGATGGTGACTGCAAGCGTTATAATGAAACTCGCTGAGTGCTAAGTGAAACCAGGTATCAATTTAAAATGAGCATTATAGAAAAATAGAGCTAAGCGAAACAGCATTAAGCAGGGGTTGCCTGTATTGATCACTATGCATGTTAATCAAAACTCATGCTTTAGATCATATGTGGATTCATTAGAGGCTACCAGAGATTCCTTATTCTTAAAATTAAGAAAACGGGGCATTATGGATGTTATCCACAACTGAATTACATATTGCTTATGCCTAGAAATAGATTCGAGCCTTCATGGACCGATGGGTGCGTGGAGAAGACAAACGGTTTAAGCACTGAACTGGGGCTTCAGGGTCAGCTCAGTTCTTGGCTCCGATGAGTTGTTTGGGCAACTGGAATATATTTGCCATGTTAACCAGCAAGAACTGTTCCTATGTGTCTATAGCACATTGGAGCCACACTTTCAGTTGAGTCGTCCAGGCATTGCACTAATAATAATAATAGTAATATTAATAATGACAACAGATCAACTATTGATATTAGAAGCTCCGGGGTATCATGCTAGCTGTCCAATAACTATCGCTGCTCTTTTGTCTGTTGCTCTAGACTACTTTCTGATTACCTTTAGTCCTCGCATTTCATACACACAAAAGACCAGACCTACTATTTCAGCCTGGAGCAGTGAACGTTGCACTGTGTCTAATCCAAGGTAGAGAATCCAAGAGTTTTGCAATCCAGAAGCCCTCAGCTGGTTGTGATTGGGTGACTTCCTAAACAGTTATGAATTCACCCTGAAAACAAGACATCCTTTCAGCCCCTCTGAAACTTAAAGCTGCAAGGAGAGCCTATGATTAAATGAAAAATTACAGGTGGCAACCTACCCCACAAGGGGCTGCATGCTCAGAGGTAGGCCGTGTTTCGCTAGGGAAGAGGCACGGATGACTGTGATGCTGCCTTCAGAGGAATAGAGTGAAAACGTTAATTTGCTCTGAGATCTCTACAGCTACCTCCATTGTGAAGCTGACTATTTTCTCTGAGATTTCACACGTACAAGCTGCAGTCAAGAGGCAACGCAGAGGCCTCATCTTTGGCAGACTGGCCTTTGCTCGTCCGCTCCTCCATTTCCTGGCTTTTTCACATCGATCGCATTTGTTCCATGTGTGCTGGCTCTGCACTGTGCAGTGCAGTGTGCAGAAGGCAATCTAAGGAGGATTAGATATTTACAGTTGCACAGCGGCTTCTTATCTGCCAGGCACGCAGCCAACCTGCCTCACCAGCCTGCCCCCCTCCCCCAGGTAGGTTTCATTATTCCCCAGAGTCTGTAAAAAGGACATGGTGTATGTTAAACTGCAAGCTTGAAAAGAATCTATCAGCTCCTAACAAAAATGCATTGTGCGTGGGAAAGCTATATACTTTGTGTGTGGATAATGATTCTTGACTTTCTTGAGTGCAAGCCCCTAAATGATGGATGTTCAGAAGGAAATGGGCTAGATTCTGCTCTCGGTCATGCTGGCATCAATCGAGAGTGACCCTGTTGACGCAGCTAGGCGTGGAATTTGGCCCGATTTTCTTTTCTCCCGTTGCTTCTTGTTTCATGTATATGCTCTATGCTTAGCCATACTAAATAGCAGGTTAAATCTGAAAGGATAGACCATTGGAAAAGAAACCTGCTTGAAAATCAGCACACTCTGAGGCTCTTTGCTTAGGAAACAGAAGGATCCCCAATTATTTTTTCCTCCAAGGCGCTGGCACACTCACTGGGCATGAGATACGGCGTGCCTCCCTTTGCAGGATTAAGCCTTTGACAAATACAGCAATTGGCTATGGCCTTCCAAATAAGGTGACCCAAATCGGGTTCCCCTGGGCTCCTCATGTGATGTTAAAGAGGACTGTGTCCTTCTGTGTTTCAGAATGTGCCACTCCTACAGTTGGGCACACAATGTATATGAAGCAGTCTGATCAACTAACATGATTTTAAACATACAATCCTAGTCAACAGTGAAGGCAGAACTGTGTTTAGCATTGGCTTAGCTAACATAGTGTTTCCTCTCCATACAGACAGTGCCCGAGTTGCTTAACCAGCCTGCCAGGCTGCTTTTTACTGCTTTAGAAGAGACTAGCATCTCCCTTAAACATGTTGTAGGCCAGGGACTGGGTGTCAACTGGGTGACATCAATAGAAGAGCAATGAAAGCAATGAAGGCACATCACCATGCAAACTGGTGGAGAGGAAGGAAGACCAGAGCCTTGGTTTTGTTATGTGTGCTTATAAATTTGGCATTTGCTATAACTAACCCTCATTACAGTGAATCCATTTGAACTCCCAGCATCACAGATGGGTCTTTGGGAGATCAAACTGGACTAGACTGGGAAGGATGCACTGGCAAGGCAGGTCTTTCACTCATTAAACAGTGTGCAGGAACCTTTTTGTGTCAATTCATAGTGGGCCATGCTACCCAAATACAGGCTAAACTGAACTGATTGCTGTCAAATCAGTGATTGACAAGGAGGGAACAGCCTCATACTGGTTTACATTCTGTGGGGTAGATATAAGAAGCAAAGACAATTACTGTGTCCACTGATTGCTTGCTCCAGTCAGTGCTTGCATTGTCCTATGCTGAAGGGTTCCCTTTAGCACGTATTCATGGCTTCGTTGTGAAAGTTGCTGAGAGCATCTTCAGTGCCTCCTGCTGGCATTGGGATTGCTTGATCTCAGCATCTCAGAAAATATACTTTATTTTAAAATATTCTCCTAAAACATCTCCCATCTGGGAGATCAGAGCTGCTGACCAATGCTGAGGACTAGACCTTGCTCTGTCTGGGATGGGTGCAAGAGAAGAGGAGGTGGGCACAAGGAGCCACATCCATCCCACAATGCCGCGGGGAGGGCGGGGCAGAGGCTTCACATTTTGCAGTACCACAGCTCCCTTTAAAGCACAGGTTCATATTTTACCCTGGTTACTTTTTCAGCCATGTGAGGCCTTGCAATTTACTGTATGTAAAGTCTTTTTTAGGAGACCTTGAAAACTAAGGTTTTTCTCTCCTCTGCCTGGGCATTAGAGACCTATTGCCCTTTCTGTAAAGGTAAGCACAGACTCATAAGGTTGGGGGGGACTTGATTATCTGCTCTGTATACGTGCATGTGGAATGAGCAGCATTTTGCCATCCTCAGAATAGCAACAAAGCACCTGCATCCAACACCAATATAAGCAGATCTCATGGATTTGTATTGAAGTAGCTTGGCCTAGTGTCCCTCAGCAAAATATCCTTTCTCTGCACTGTTGTGCACATACGTTGGTTAGTTGTCCCCGTTAACTGCAGCGGTCGCTTACAGTCGTTCTTACCTTTGGAATGAAAGTAAAATAAGTAATAGTTTAACTCTTTTACGAGGGCAAAATAGGATCTATTTTAATAGTTGTTATTCCCAGGCCTTGCTCTAACCAGTAGCTCCCTTCCTCTTACTATTGCCTTCACAGACAAGTCACACCCCTTACATGCATATTCCTGTTTCCAGAAGCCTCATCTTCTTAGAGGCAGTTTTTTTCTGGCAAAAGACATTTGCGTGTCATAGGTTAAAAGTGGGGTAGATGATGGCAACAGGCCTATTATTACCCACACAAACCCATCAACAGGGAGCTGAAGCCTAAATGTGCAAACATCACAGAGCTGTAAATATCCTAATGTATTTTAGAGTGGTCATTTCAAATTAGCACTTGAATCAAACACCCTACTTAGCTTAATTTGAGGCATGACAAAAGCATGATTGAGCACACATGCATATTGAATATGCAGGATCTCTGACATCACAAGCTGCCATGCTACCAACCCTACCAACAAAAGAAATGCATCTGCATCCAACCCCTGCTATAAACGGGTCTCATGGACTCTCCGTTGAAAATCTACCCTGTCAAGCTGCATTAAGATGCTTTAACTTTGAAGCTGTAAGGTTATGATGGGAAATGCGCTACGGAGACACTGGGGGGAAAGCAATGATACAGATACAATGGAAAAGATACTTTTTTCTCCCCAGAATTAATTCAGCCTCACAGGTATCTGTTTCAAAGCTGGTGACACTAGGGTTAAAAGCTGGTTTTGCAACGCTGCCCTGGAAGACGAGATATATAATTTTAAGGCTTATTTTTCAAGAAAACCAAGGTGCACACACACAGAGCGCAGAATAAACATCAAGAAACATGTTGCTTTGTTTTTACATGGTTCATTTTTATAGATCAATTTAGAAAAGCGCCTTGTGAATTTCATTGTGAATGAAATGAATCAGTGATATCGCTTCCATGGAAACCCGACTGGCTGTGATTGGCTGAGCAGTATCCAGGCTCTTGAACAATACCTCTGAAAGTACAAGTACTGTTAATATTTAACACAGTGCAGGGACGTGGTAAAACCTAGCAACCCCGCGGCAGTTGTTATGCAATTCTCCAATAATAGCTCAAAGGGATTCAGAACCATCTTAACATTTTCTCACCCTCCACATTTCTTTGTGAGTGTTTCTCCTTTCTTCTTAATAAAGCTTAAAAGTATGGGGGAAACAAAGAAAGTAGATATTGCATAAGATAAACTCAGAGTCCAATCATACTCCTGCTGTTTTGTAAATGTTATGGGGCTTGTTCAAAAGACTGAGAGAAGTGAAAAGATCATAGTGTTTTGTTCTCATTTCTGCCATGTTATAGCTTATGGACCGAATAGATTCATTCATGCCAAGATCTGGTAAGCTATTAATGAGCCTTTGAGATGAAACCTGTCTCGGACTGTACTCGTTAAATAATATGGGGCTAATAGTCCATTAAAAATTAGGAAGATGCAATGTCATGGTTACATAATTTCTCATAAGAAAATTGCATTTCCAATTTACGCTTCCAAATTCAGACTCCCCACTTGCAGCAAGTGCCTACACGCTGGACTATATTCTGCACTCAGTTATGTTGGTGTAACACTTATTAAAGTAGGGCATCTCATTGCCTTATCCACCTGAGATGCACTCAACTCAGATGTGGAGTAGGGGTGCAGAGCCCTCTCTACGCTTCACCCTCTGGTTACGGAAGGCAGGCCCAGGTATATATTAGGGCTACTGGCAGCCAAGAACAGCTGGAATACAAAGGTACTCTTGATCCACTTCCTCTCCTGCCCCTTCTCACACCCTACAGTACAAGAGGAGCCAGGCAACAGGCCAGTTTAGTGCCACGGTACTATCTTTGTGCTTACTGGGAGCCCCCACCCTCATATATGGAGTCTTCTTTAAAGCAGAAGTGCTGTCTCTAAAGGTGCAGACAGAAGTGACAATATTTTTCCACCAAATCTGGCCACAGAAAGTGGTCTATAGCTGTGACCAAACACAAGGGCATGGCTACAGACCACTTCAAAAATGGCCAATTAAGTGAAAATCTGACCCCTCATTGCAATGAGGGGTCAGATGAAGATGTTTCAAACCATAGCGTCTTCTGTAACTTCTGTCTGTGCTGCCTGCCAGCCTGTCACTCTTTTCAAAATGGGAGCGGGGAAAGGGAGTAGAGGGAGTTTGGTCTGGGGCATGAACTTCGTGTGCCTCCCGAGGCTGGGGGGCACAGTGACTGCCCACAGGTGGCAGCAGTGCTGGCGGTAGCGGTGGCAGTGGTGGGGGTATGGCAGCAGCGAGTGGGGAGCTCCTGCAGGCAGCCACAGCGGTATTGGCAGGAGGGGGTGGGGTGGCAAGCGAGCTCCCTTTCCTCCTCCCATTCTGAAATCAGACAGGCTGTGAAGGGAGGAGGGGCCATTGCTAGGGCAGACTGGCTGCAGACCAGCTGCAGGCCATAGCCAGCAGGTAGATTCCCCTCCCCCAGAACCAACAGTGCACTTCTGTGAGGTCCGAGGGATCATTTTAGCTCAGAACGCTTCCTGCAAAGTGCTCTCAGTTACAGTGGGGAGCTGCACTTCTGTCTGTGCCCTAAATCACCTTTATCCTGTGAAAAAGGCACAACATAAGCCCCTTAGCACAGCAGAGGGCCATGCTCAAGGAGTCACACCCATGTAAAGATAAGAGATTGGAATCCAACCAGGCTGCAGAAGAAGCATTGACTAGGAGCTCATATTGCAACTACTTATCCACAGCCTCCTTGGCAGACAGCTAGAAAAGTCCAGGGAAGGCCAAATCTCAGTATATCGGGAGTACCCCCCAACTCCTATTGAAATTGGCAGAAATTGAGGGCGTTGTGCACCCTCCAAGAGACAGATAGACCTTCAAAGGAAGGCCTTAAATCCTGAATTCAGATTCAGTACTAGCCATGGAGGAACCAGTATCCATACCTGACACACAAAGCACTGAACCCAGACCCAGGAAACTCTGGTTCTGCTTCTGCTTCTGCAGACTCTCTAGAAGACACTGGGCACTTAGGAGTTGAATCTGATTCCATGTTGGGCCAGGGCAAAAGTGCTCAGCACTATCGTTCTGAGCCTCAGTTTCCCATCTATGAAATGGAGCACATCCTTCCCTATCTCCCTGGGGTACTGTGAGTACAGATTAACTAATGCCAGTGAGTGTACAATACAGAGCTCCTCTAGGTATCTTGATATGGTAGGTTAGGAAAACCAAAACATGAGGAGAGCTTTGCTGCTCTCCTGGCTGCCTAATGCTCTTCTTAGAAGAAGAAGTGGTCTTTCCTTGGCCTGTGATCTGAAATTCCTGGAAAGGCCTTAAAAAATGGTTATTTATGTTGTCTTGGTCTTTTATTTTTTTAACTTAGCTAGTCATCCTGCACAAATAAATCATAAATCTGTTTAAAGTCTGATCTACAGTTGGCTAATTAGCGAAAAACACACAAAAACAATGGGAACTATTGCACTTTTGCATTGCACTTGTAAATTCAGCAGAGAGCTCCAGAGATACAAAGCATAGATAGAGGTACAAGGATAATGCATTGGCAGTCCCCTACCTACCTGGCCTCAGCATTGCTTTGAACCTGTTGTACTCCATCTGATACATGACAAATGCAGTGCAGGCCACTTTGTTTTCCAGATATGTTTAAATACAATAGGTTTGCAGAGCCCAGTCAGAAACAGGCAAGGAAAAGTTTTAACTCCCTCGCTCCCTGGTGTAAGGGCTCCTGTTGTTGATATAACTGTGGGGAATTAAGCCCACTTAGTCCTCTATACTAGAGTTGGGCTTTGGGAATTGAAGGGAAGGCTGGTGCTGAGGGTTGGGGAAGGTAATTTAGGAACCAGGTAGTAGAAAAAGGGAAGAGAGTGAGGGTATTTTGTTCTTAGTTTACCAGAACAACAAAAGCAGCAGAACCTCACCTAGGTTTCCATGTCCTATGACAGGCACACACACAGGGCGATTCCCTCAGTAGAATACTTGTGAGGAGGCAGTTTGTCCTCTTCCATGAAGCAAGAGATCTCCTGTCCACCTTCTCTGTTAATCCACAGGATCAAAAGTAATCCCTGGCAGTCTCATATTGAGAAGGAAGGGGCTGGCAAAGCAGTACTTGCTCCGTCAGGGCTATCTTCCTTACAAAGCCTCATAGTGGATGCTGACAGATGTGCAGCTCCCCACTGTAACTCATGGTGCATCACAGAAAGTGCCATGAGTTACCGCAACACCCACAACCCAACAGACATTCCCCATTGGGTCAGAGGGGTGGGGGATTGAGCTCCACTTTGGAGTTGATCAAGGACGAGCTGCCTGTCTGCAGCTTCTCTCCCCTAGCCTCCCCCCCCCCGATCCAGGGCTGTCTGCAAGATGGGAGGAGGAGAAGGGAGGGAAAGGAGCTCCAGTCTGGGGTTTTCTCAGCCTGCACATGAGAGGAGATGGATTGGAGCCCCCCACCTCAGGGGGGCTCCAATCCACCCATCCCTCCCTGCTCCACTGCAGGCTGGAAAACCCCCAAACCAGAGCTCCCTCCTCTCCCTTCTCCCCCTCCCATCCTGCAATCAGCAGGGACAAACAGAAGTTAATGAAGGCGCTCCACTTTGAAGCACCTTCATCTGAACCCTTGTTAAATGAGGGTTAATTTGTGGCAAGATCGGGCACTTTTAAAGCACTCTTCAGCCATGCACTTCTGTCAAGGTATGGCTGTAGAACACTTTCAAGGGTCTGATCACGTGACAAATATCACTTCTGTCAGCACCCACTGAGAAGTCCTTCTGGTGTATCAGGACACTACAGACAGTCTGAGCCAATCCAGTCAGTATCTGTCCTTGGTGGTCTGTAAAATATGTTGCTACACTGTTGCAGAGAGAACATTATCTGTCTTTTCCATCCTATCTATACTGTTCTCTAGAATTAGTTTATTCCATCGCTGATGATAATAAGGATGCTAAATGGGAAAAAGAAGACATTTAAAAGTGAGATCTCAGAGAGGATTTGAAAGATTCTGAAAGTTTCTTTAAAACCAACAGATAGAAAAAAGATCAAGGCAGTCTCTAAAAGAGCATGTTATTTCCTGAGTCTGTTGAGAGAGAGAATTCATGGAGTTGGGCTGAAGTTAGGAGGTGGGTGGGCATTGGGGAGGGGGGGGGGAAGGGGTTGAGGAGAGAGGGAAGAGGGAAGATGATCTCAGAGAATGATGATATTAATTATTCAGGAAAAAAATCCATCTTTAAGGGTCAAATTTTAAAAATCCAGGCTGAAGTTATGCAAGCACCAAGTACTTTGGAAAGGAAGGAGCAAACTGTACCTAATTTGCAAAGAAAGTTGCAGGCTTAGAGTGCATGCTATCAATTCTGTGTGTGTGTGCGTGTATGATTTACAAAACATTAGTGGAATGGCAATTACAAAAATAAAATAAAATAAAATAAAATAAAATAAAAAGCTTGACCTTAAAATCAAAAAAAGAAAAAGAATAAAGAAGATAAAGTTGCTCATTTGAAAGAAACCCAATCAAGTTGCAATATGGAACATGTTTAAGAGCTTTGACCATGAAGCAGCATGGAAAATCAGTGGGGGATTTGTTAATAGTTTATGATACCTAATGGGTAACTAAGAAAGAAAATTTGCCAGAAAGAAATGTTGGCATTGCTTCAAAACTTCTGATTTTTTAATCAGAGACCTCAGGCCCTTGTAAATCAAGAGCAGAACTTTGCAAGCTGTGGGATACCTGCTCTCAGATCAGATGAAGCAAGCCAACTGGAAAACCAGCCAACCCCGACAAGTTCACCAGACTTGTAAGATTCCCAGGACTGTTAGAAAGGAATGTCTGAGGAAAGCATTTTTAATTAATGTTCCAAGGTGCCCCCAAGGACCTCTTTCATTATTTAAAAATGAGAGAAGAACAAAAAAAAAAAAATCTAGTCTTAGGCTAACCCCAAAACAGCCAGAAAGCACCCTTTATTTTTAATGCCTTTTATTGCAGTTCATTGTTGAGGCCCTCCAGTGCGCTATATCATCAGAGTAATAACATTGATGACATAATAAATAGGACTCATTACAGGGCACTATAAGCAGAGGGAAAATTAAGCTATTTAATATACATTGAGGAGGTGTGTGTTTGGGTTGGGGCAAAGGTTTTTAATTAAAACCTGAGACAAGTACCTTTCTTATAATGAAATAAAAGCCAGGGCAACTTCATCTGGCTTTTAGGCTTCTGAGTGCAGGGGAAAGGAAGCCTGTCTCCTTCTCTTTGTTAATACTATGTGCCCTAATATGAGCAGAAGGAATAAGCAGTACAATAACCAGGGGGGCACAAGGGGGACACCTGCCCCAGTTGCCAAGTTAGGAGGGGCACCAGAATCGCCCCGAAACCCTGCAGAATCCAGCATTCCCATATCGGGGACTCCAAAACAGTCGCTGCTTGCTGCCACTTTAAGAGCAACAGCTGGGGCAAGCAGAGCAGCAGCCAGGACTTATTTAGCAATCCCGGCATGGGAAAGGCTGCTACCCCGCACTGCATCCCCACTCTCAGGACCTGTGCACCCCCCAGGCCCCTGCACTCTGGGAACTGCGTGTACACCTCCCATTCTCCCGCAGAGTTTGCCACTGGGGACAAGTGTAGAAGAAACAGGCAAAAATTAGATTTTTATATGAAGATTGTTCAACCATCTTCTTTTATATGAAGATTGTTCAACCAGCAAACCTGCCCTAGAGCTGCAAAGTCACTGGACACTGTATGAGGCCAGGCTGTTTCATGTCGTTCCAGCACTGCTATCCATCTGTCCATTAATATGCAAACTTACCTGTTCCTTTCTTTCCTTCCTTGCCTCTGCATCATGTTTTTTGATACTCCCTTCCTCTTGAGCCCCTCACAAAACCCCATCTCTTGAGTGGGTTCAAGTGGCGGATAAGCCTGCTTAGTGTTTTATTTTCTATATCATGGCTCATGGAAGTGGTTACACTGGAAATCATTTGACTTGTCAGGTAATATTTTCCTTCTTTTCTGATCATGGGTCATTGGCAAGTCAATCCTGGTGTCTACAGCAAAGCCTATTAGTTGCCAACAGTCACCTCATAAATGTATGCCAAAAAATTTCACCCTTTGGATGTTTAGCAAACTATCCCTTCCAGTTGCCTGGAGTGTTCCCTATTTCTGGCATAGGATTGATCATTTAAATCAGAAGTCTGCTCTGTTTTATTGTCAGATGACTGCAACGTTTAAAAAAACAGAGCTGGGACTAACAAATGGAGGTTAATGAATAACACACTTCTGATGAATCATCGCTCTCTAATTCGGTGGGACTCCCAGACAGTTTTACAAATAAGCCAGCAGCTGTACAAAAAACATGCAAACAAAAAATGAAGATGATCTTCACTTCGACCACAGAGTCAGCTCCCCACATCAAGTTGTGGAAAGACTTGCAAGTCCTTATTTATTCTATTCAGCTAGTTCTGGTAGATAATAACTCATTTGTTATTCTCTAATGGGACTAACAATGCCAATTTGAATTATTGGCACTAATAATTACGTGGGCCAGAATCTCATAGTAATCTCCATTTTCTTCACATTTTTGTCACTGGGCAATGTCATAGGAGCCCAGGTTTATTATTGTTTGGTTATATAATACGATACAGTGCAGGCCATTAACAAGCTGCTGGGTTATCTAACTCCTAAAAGACCCTTTGTAAGTCCAAGATCTGATGCTAGCCTACATGAATCAGTGGGTTCTCATTGCCAAAGTATGACAGCATCTGTAGCACGAAAGTTAGAATTGTGGATAATATCATGTCCAGTCAACGTGTCTTCCTTTTCCAGTGACCAAGTATCGCACATCTGGGTCAGCTGGGGCAGGGATTGGGAGGGGACACAAGTCCAGAAAGACGCTTGAACTCACACCCTAGATGCATTCCAATGGATCCAGTTCTAACTGCCCTGCTGCCATGTCTTTGGAAGCTGCTTTTTGCCAAGAAGACAATGGTGATTAGATGTGAATTTGAACCTCAGGAAAAAATTGAAGATTTTAGTGTAGGAACGCCATTTTCTGTTTCATGTCCTCACTCTTCTGCAGGTCTTGGGTCTTTTCACAGATATTTTTCTCTTTTGCCCCATCAGCATTTCAAACGTGGTCTAGGCCGAGGCCTGAACAACTTGGAGTCAGAGGGAAATATTTCATCTCACCAGCTTTCTTGAAGTTTATGATTACTGAAGTCCTTCCTAATTTTTCAGCAAGTTGATGCAATTTGGTCATTGGGCCCCAGTCCCAGTGCACCACCACTAGGTGGGTAATATGTCGGGCTACTGTTGCTGTTATTTCCACTCTCGGGCCCACAACTGACAGCCATGAATGATCAGTGACTGGGGGGGAATAATTTGTAGGCAGCAGCATCGGCAGTGAGTGAGGGTGGGGAGTAAGTGGGGACTGCTTGCAGATGCCAGTGGTGACATCGGCGGTGAGGGTGGGGCAGGTGGCAAGCAGTGACTGCCCACAGAAGCTGCGGCAGTGGCCAATCCCGGGGGAGGGGGTATATGCCCCCCCCCATAAGTCGCCTATGCTGACAGCCTTATTTTGTGTTGAGATAGGGTCTGGCATCCTAGTGGATGCAGGTCACATACATATACTCAACTATCACCAGCTAGTTGAGGACCACAAGTCGTGCATGGAGAAAAGTTGGTCCAAAGCCTGAATCTGCTAAGCCCAGGACCTGGGTATCTCCTAACTTAACTGGAACCACATTCCTCTCTGCCCTGGGGTCTCTGTATGGACCTCAGAGGTCCAAATCTGCACATACCTGAAGTCCATCAGTGGAGAGTCCTTGTGCCAGTGCCCCAGTTTCCCACAAGTAAAACAGACTAAGAGGTCCCCTTGTTCTCATAGTGGTGACACGTCCTGGAGGTGATCCTTTTTGGTCATCCCATGGTTGGCCCTATGTGGCTGTGCCAGCCCTTGCTTTCACAGTGATCAAGGCAGGATTCTAGGGCATGGGGTAGGACCACGCACCAAAGAGCCCCTAGTCATAGAAAGTCCTCCTCTGGTTTGGTTCAGGCCCTTTGGTCCAACAGAGTATTTTCTGCGTTCCAGTTTGGCCTCTAGGAAGTTCTCAGCTATGCCAACTGCCTCCCTGACTCTTCAGACCTAGTGCTTGCAAGCTCATTCCCTGGTAATATCTTCCAGAACAGCTCCAAGGTAATTAAGTCTACTGTCTCATTGGCTGGGTGTGACTCTGATTTAGGCTGGTGAGTACACCGATCCTCCAGGCTCAGAGCTAGGAGTCTGGGTTAGACATTCTTCCCTGAACTGGCATCTGTATGACTCCTTTAAACCCAGGTGGCCTCAAATGGCAGGCTTGAGGATTTCATAGTCCCATGCAGCCATGGCTCCCAAGGTCCAATATGGTGCCTGAGCTTCTCCTGTCAGATAAGGGGCCAGCTTCATGGCCCACTGATCTTGGGGCCATTGGTATATTCTGGACATCCATTCAAAAGTTTCCAAAAAAGCATTGGGATCATCCCTTAGCCCCATCTTTGCAAGGATTCCCCCTGCCCCCCCAACACCTCCTCTGCCTGGACTTGCATAGTGGCACCAACCTGCATGTTGGACTACCCTTGTTCCAGTAGCCAAAGCATGATCTGCTGACGCTCCTCGTGTAATCTGCTGAAACTGCTGCTGCAGGCCCTCCGCTCATGTTAGCAAGACTTTGGTATCCATCCTTCAGTGGCTGGGGCTGAAGCTGCCCACGCTCTCTACCACCTACGAGCAGGTCCTTTACTCTGCTGCCTTTAACTCTGCCATTAGTAAACTGCTTCAGGCAATTCTGTTTCCATAACACAAACGCCAGTCTCTAACAACACAAACAGAACAAACTTAAAGCCTGTCCTCTCTGGATGTGAGAAGAGCCACTTTCCACTCTGGTTTTTCCCCAGCACCACAGCCTGGTTTCTCCTCCTTGTCAGTGCTTCCCTTACAGCCTGCCTCCCTTCTGGTCTCTCCTCTGGGGTTTTAACACTCCTTTGCTAGCACAATTGTCCCCAACTGCAGGTCTTTAACATAGACCCTCTTCTTAATGGGACAGACCACCCCGTTACAACATTACATTAATTCTAGCAACCCCAAAGAGAACTGTCACACTGTACTAATTTGTAATGACAGCGTAAAAAGAAATGAGCTGTATTCATCTTGTAGTTTCAAGGACTGTCTTTGGACTAGAAATGTATCAGAGGAAGAACGTCAGAAGAAACATGTAAACCTGCAGAACAGATCAAAACTACAGCATTGGATCTGGGATATGATCTGTTAAAATAAATACACATGCAGAAAGGCTAGACGGCTCTGGAAAAGTGTCAGGGAGGAGAGGGAAGAGTTCAAGACAAGAGTTAATGGGAAATTCAGTTCTGTTTGGTCATGTCCGAGATCCCACTGCAGATTACAAAAGGAATGGTAATTTTCAAGGGAAATTGTCATGCTACAACCCTGAGAGACACGAATGTAATTAAGGAGGAGGAAGAGGTTTCCAAAAGCCTTTACCATAAAGTAACATGATATGACATCAAATTCCAATGTCCTTGAAAAGGCCTTGGCTAGTGTTGAACTGTAAACTCTGCTAAGAAGTTTCAGACTAGAAAATAACATTGCAAAAACAAGTTCGAATGACCTTGATAAAATGTTGAACCAATGAAAGCCACTTAGACAGCATTACCATTGCTCTGATTTGGGCTTGAGCAATGGCAAGAAATACAGCACAACTAGATTATCATTGCTGCTGTTTTTGACGATACACATGTGTTGCCAGCTCCCATCTGAGATCAGGCCCACAGGGTGGGTTGGCTCGCTACAAACACACACACAGAAAAATGCTGGCTGTGTTCGAGAAGACTTTAGGAATCCACAACTGGACGTAGATTCAAATGCTCTGAACTGTGTAAGGCACAGATTAATATAGTTCAAGGAGTTTTATGGCACAGATAAAGCAGGGAGACCTAGAACAGCTGGTATTTGCTGTTTCCTCCTTTTCTTCTCCCTTTAATTATCCATTTTCCCTTCTATCTTTCACTCCCCTGTAAATAAATAATAGGGTCGAGAAGGCAAATTGTTAACAGGGATGAATGTGGTGAGCCTTGAGAAGTAAACATTGAGAGAGAAGAGAAGGGTCTGTTAAACTGAGATTGAGAGGTCCCATTGCTCAGGGGCCGCATGGAAAGCGCACAACAAAGAAAAAGTGGCAGGGTGATATTAAAACCCCTCTGCAAAGTGAGGAACACAAGCAATGAAGTTCAATGTGGGCAGAAATGAACAGTGCCATAAACGAAATTGTCCTATGCTCCCTCACCTTCCTGGATAAGAAGGGAGCAAAATAAGAATTGAGATTCAGATATATACAGTGTGGGTAAGAGAGAGAGACCTTTTGAACAGAAATCCGTAAGTGGCCTTAAGAGCTGCATGATATTTTCCATTTCCTTCATTTAGTTAAACATGTATTTAAATGTACAGATGGCTCCCATGCAGGTTTGGCTCGGGTCTTTGCTTCTATGCTCACAGGTAGGGTATTTTCCTTGTGCTTAGCCAATTCATAATAAATCTGTGTGAAGCTGCCATCTTAGGACCAATCCTGGAATTACAATACAGTGCAGTATTGGGAAGGCCTGTCCCCTTGTTCTTTGCTCGGGGACATAGAGCTCAGCCAGACAACCGACGTGGGGAACAAGGTTATATCATTCCCAGAAACTCCAGTCTCCAAAAGTGTTGTTTCCGCAGCAACATCATAAGCCTGGGGCCAGAACCCAAGCTGGTGTAAACCAACACAGGCTCATTGTCTTTCAGTGGCTGATACTAATAAGGCTAAAATCGTTAAGTCACACGGTCCGCTATTAAATAAGGTAAAAACCGCAGAGGCTGATTCGGTATCTCTGCTAGTGGGTAACCCAAGCATCACGTCATCTTCCTGCTCTGCGGGCAAACGTTCCATTACACGAGAACATTTTTTCAGTGGATTTGTACCAGGAACAAGTTTGGTTTGATGTATTAATTCATATTTATTTCTTAGTGGTTGATGGTTTGCTCAGCTATGAACAACATGCATCTGAAGTCATGGTCCCTCTCCAAGAAGCTTGCAGTCTGAAAGGGGCAGCTTTGAACGTACAATAAACCTGCTTTTCTGAAACAACAGCTGTGCTAAACGAAGTGGCAGGACATCCGTGTGCCCCAGTTGGGTATGTACAAAATCAGTATCTTAATTCAGGGTGGATGAGAGGGGCACCTGCCCCAGGCACCAAGTTAGGAGGGGAACATAACGCCACTCCCGCAGAGTCTGCGCCCCAGCTCTATGTCCATGCCAAGAACTCCAAAACAATTCTTGGCTGTTGCTGGCTTTTTAAGACCAAGAACTGGGGTGGACAGAGTGCCTGGTGACAGTAGGTGAGCTGGGGTAACTGTTTAGTGGTTCCCACCTACTGGTTCCCAGCAAGGGTGGTGCTCCCCCCCTGCACCACCACTCCCAGTACCATGCTTCCCCTGCTCTTGGGCACTGTGTGACCCCCCCCCCCACCTCACAGGGTTTCCCCAGGTGCTTGTTTCTCCATTGTACAAAACTACACATGCAAGAACCTGGGTCATATGACCATGGTATGAAATGTATCTAGTTTTAGTTTTGCATGTGTTCACTTGCATGGATATAGCAACAACTATGGTGGCTTTGTCTGAGGAGACTATTTATAGAAATTAAATTATTTGAGCTTGCTTTTGATGGAAGATTTTGGGGTGAGCAAATGACACCAGATTCAGTTCTTATGATGGTCATCAGGATGGCTCATGTTAGGCCTCGTGCTCATGCCACTTTCCACATTCATTGCTCAGCAGATCCTTACTGCACAGCCAGTCCGTATTGCAAAGAATGGGACAATCCTGGATCTTTATCTGTACCACAAGGTAAACCAGAATTTAATTGACACAAAGTAGAGTTCCCACTTATAAAATTAAGCCTCACAGGACCGAGTCAGTAGGACATAATGGGTGTGTCTACATGTGCATTTAGGCATGCCTCAATTTAATGCGCATTAAGGCAATTTAGGCTTAAGTCTACACATGCACATGTTAAAGCGCATCTGTGTGCGTAGACTGATGTGGCAGCCCATACATAGTGGTAATGAGCCTTAATGTGTCTATGCATGTGTTAATGCACTTTAGGTATTCACACCTAAATTTGATACCTGCTTCTGCAGGTATCAAATTTAGGCATGAATAGCCTAAAATCACCATTTTTAAGGTATATTAAGGGTGCACATGTGTCGGTGTGTGCCTTTTAAGGTGCTTTCACCTGATTTAAGATGCATTAATTGGCACATGTAGATGCACCCAATGTGGAACTGCCATTGCCATATCTTGACATGCCACGATGCAATATCATGTAATCCTAAAATGTGTGTATAATGATAAGCATCACCTTGTTTAGCGCTCGGTCTGACAACACCACATCTTCCCTCAGCTTTTTCTTGTCCCTTATGGCTTAGTGTCGACTGGGAGCAAGAGTTTCAGCTCTAACCCTTCATTTATTATCGATATATAAAATGACCTCAAAAGCCATTGATTTTAACTACAGTTTGTCTTCTGGAGCAATGGCAAAGACCCAGTGGCTACAGGATATTTTAAAGGCCTCTCAGGGCCTTTAAAAAGCTGCACCTCTTGATGAAGTGGTAAATGGTGGATTTCTTCTGTCTCTCCCAGTAGCAGAGCTTGTCATTCTCGGCTGCATTCGCCCCTGCAGCAGTCTGTTTGGAAAGCCGGCCTGCCTCTTCCAGTTCTTTCTTCCCTTTGTCTGATGATTTCGATATCAGAGACCAGAGACTCTGAACTAGGTTTTCCACCTAGCACTAAAGATCACAGCAGAAGATGTGAGGAATATGGCAATTCCTAGCGGAGGTGAAAAACGCATTTGTTTCCTAGGTCCACATCTCTCTCCATCACTGCATAGTGAAACTTCTTGCCGGAGAGGCTGAAAATCCTTTATGAAATCATAATCTCCTGAGCCTTTGACACTTTGAATGGCTGCAATATATGTGTGTGGGGTCTTTTCACCCAGCTGGGGGATCTTGTCTACTTTTTACTCTGAGTTTACAGAACCACAGCCCCTTGTGCTCAGCGAAGTGCAGATGGGTGTGATACAATCCTTATCATTATATAAGATGTTTAATGATAACCTGGATAATCTATCTATCTATCTATCTATCTATCTATCTATCTATCTAGATATAGAACTAAAAATCTATCTATCTATCTATAGATCTATAGATAGATATAGATATAAAAATAGATATATAAAAATCTATCCATCTATCTATAGATAGATAGATATAGATATAAAATCTAAGATCTATCTATCTATAGATAAAAATCTATCTATCTATCAAATCTAAGATCTATCTATCGATCGATCGATCGATCAATCGATCGATAGATAGATATAGATATAAAAATAGATATATAAAACTATATCTCTCTATCGATAGATAGATATATTTTAAGTCCTAAAATGGCTAACCATACCAGAGGTTTTGTTTTGGTCTCGGCATCGGGCATTGAAATTGCAGCAGCTAGCGAGGCCCTGAGTATTGGCTACAGAGAGAGAGAGTCTAACAGATCAGAAGCATGGAGATTATCATTAATATTGCAGTCAGAGTCTTTTGTATTAGCCTGGTTTCTGAAAATATCTCTGACAGATGCTGGTAGGCCAATGAGCCTCCCACAGCTGCAGCACTAGACAAATCCAGGAAGCGTTGTTTATTCCCCTTTCACAGTCGTCTGAGTCCTTGTGACATCGCCCACGGTGCCGTTGCTAGGCAGCAGCCGATGTTCTGCAGTAAAGGCTGGGGATGGAGGGGAAAAGCCGAGTGGGGGCTGGGGGCTGGAAAGTGCTGAGCCAGAGTTTCCTCTCCTTGTCAGCCGCGCAGCCTTCATGTTCCAGTAACATAATGAGCCAACAAGCCAGCCCCTTAGAAGAGAAAAGGAAACGGTCGGATGCTGTTATTACGCCGAGTGCCTGGAAACGGCTTTATTTCATGGTGGGGTTGCTTCGGCTCTGATATGAACCCTGATGGTGCCTCTCCGAGCTGCTAAATCAAACAGCCCCGAATAGCCAAATCCTCCAAGCATCCGCAGACCACATGAGTTTTGCTCTCATCGAATCTGCTGTGCCTCTTCTGTCCCCATGCAGTTCAGTTCAAAGGGACATACCCACCGCCATCGCTGCAAAGAAACCTGCTCCATTGCTCACCCAGACACCAGTGCGACAGGGCATTGAGTACTGAATAGGTCTGTACCCTACACATGGACCAAACTAATATTTCTTAGACCAGCCATCCCTCCAAACTCCTTCCCATCCGACTGCATAGACGCGGGTGGAGAGCTAGGGGCAGAGATACCTCCCAAAAGGGTGCAAGGCAAAAGTCAGGCGTTCTGCATTTTGCTAGCCATCAAAGCCATTTTTAAATTGCAGGTCACATTTCCCAGTAGAAGCAGACACCTTACAGAAATGTTACTGTTCTTGGTGTGAGAGAAGGAAATGGAGTTGCTTAGTGTAATGGTTTTACTCACATCACACGACTAAGATGATGGTGGTGGTTTCCAAGTTGGTCACCTTTGTTAAATTCAGGTTGAACCTCTCGGTTTCAAGTGGCGCTGCCGAGGTACCTGTGGGCCTTGAAGAAGCAGGGCGGTGGGAAGACACTGGGGTTGATCCTGGGTTGGGTGGGGAAGACTGAGCACCGTGGGTAGTGTAAGTGACTCTCTGACATACTCTGGCTCCTCGGACGCTTTTACATAATCAGTCCACAAGTGCAGGCGAGAGCTGCTTTGCAATCTGCAGCCACACCTGCCGTTCATTTTCTTGTCTCTGCAGATCTGCAATCCCTGAACAGACTGCATCACCCACCTTGGGGAAGCATGGGAAGATGAGGTGGGTCTGTGTATGAACATGCAGGAGCAGTCCCTAAGGAGAAAGCTGAATAATCTGTTGGGAGAAAATGCATGCTCATGCCATAGTGAGGTGAAATGTTGCCAAAAGCTGTAGTCAGGCATTCACAAGCTCATGTTCGACTGAAAGATCCTTCCCCATGCCTGGCAGCCACAGCCTGGATGCTGCAGGGCATCCTCACATGGCCCAATATATGGAGTGCTTTGCCACTTCTCCAATATTTCCATTAGCACAAGCACATGTGTCTGAGAGGGTGATTTCCCCAGGGTACACAACTCACTTGGACATGGCTATTTTCAAGGGCTACATGGCAGGCAAGAATCTGATCCAGAAGGGCATGATAGGCATGTGAGCTATATCTGTCACTGGCAGACATCAGCAGATGGGCCATCCTGGACACTGACATTAGATGCCCTCACCAGTAAGGACTTCTCTATTCCAGCTTAGCACTTTGCACTTTAGCATGGTTCTCCTAGCGTACACCATCTGCTTGAACTAGCATTGACAAGGCAACTAAATAGAAGTATGCTCTAGACTTTTGCTAGCCCCACACCTTTTGAAATTCACACCCAACCTAACCAAGCCAGGCAATGTAATGATGGATTTTTCACCACCTTTCCTGAGGTCTGGATCATCTCAGAGGTATGGGATGGGTGAGATTCACCAAGCTGCAAACTGTGCTTTCCACTTTTCACTAGCACAGCTGCTTACCCCAACTGCGACGCAGTGGAGAACTGAGCCTGTTTAATTCTGCACAACCTTAAAGGTTGCACAGACCTAGGGAAATATTTTAGCTTAGACCACAGAATGCAATTGTACATGTTATGTCTTTTGAAATGTATTACAGATATTTTAAACAAATGAGTTCTTGAAACTCTCCTTCTCCCCTCACCAGCTAATAATGAGTCAAAAATCTTGAGCAGTGAATCAGGGACATCTATAGAAATTTTGTGATGAGCTGCTCTGAGATGTATCAGCAAGCAGATATATCTAACCATGACAAGCAATGGAATAGTTTTATTATGCATGGAAAATAGGGGTGTGCAAAATGGGCCCTATTCGATTTGAATTTGGATTCGGCCTGAATCAGGGACAGCGATTCGCTTTGTTGATTCGGATCACTGTCCCCAATTCAATTCGGCCAAATCCAAATCTGAAGATTCGATGCTGATTCAGAGAATCAGTGATTCAGCCATAGACACAGCTTTCAATGTTTTTTCTATATACCTCGAGGTACCAAGCACAGCTCGTGAATGCTGGGATGGATGGAGCATCCCGGAGGGGGAGGGGGGGGGAGGAGGGAGGACGCATGCTCGGGACGAACCCGGAAGTGGACTGGAAGTGCTTCTGGTCCACTTCCAGGACTGCTGCTGAGCATGCTGGGGAGCTCCCGCACTTCTGTGGGACACTCCATGTGACCCAGCATCGCAGCATTCATGAACCACCTGCTACCTAGAGGTATGTAGAAAAAACATTTAAAGCTGTGTCTATGTCTGAATCGCTGGATCTTTCCAACTCTCTCTGAATCAATTCAGAAGGTTCCAATTCAATTCGGAGAGATTAAAGGTTCCTTTGATTTGATTTGGAGATTCGGCCACCGAATCAGGCCGAATCTCTGCCGAATCAAATCAGCGACCAAAGCTTTGCACAGCCCTAATGGAAAACCATCACTATCAGTGACATCAAACTGCCCTGCTATTTTGCTTTCTCTAACATAACCTTAGCTCAACCGGGGATCTCATGGCATTGCTACATGGACCTCCCATGTGGAATCCGTGTTACAGTCTCCTCAAGGAGCCCAGGAATTGGAGGGACATCTCATGCCATTGTCAGCCAATTCCTCATGTTTGCAAAACTGAAACCTGCCTTAAAACAAAGGAACAGCCCTAAGTCCTTTTCTTTGGAAAGAGTAAAAGAACAAAACTTCCACTAATGACTATATGTGTAACATGCATTTACGTTAAGCCTTAATGATCTGTAGATCTGATCTCACTTCCTACGTTAATAGGTGGGGCAGACAGGTGTCTGGGACTAAGATCTTGTCTCTGATGCACATCCATGGCTCCTCCTAAGTGCTGGAATGGACTTCCAAGAATTTCTTGGTGGTAGGGGTTTTCTGCTTTAAGTGGAGTCTTATTTTCCATAAGGTATTCATAAGCCTTTCTGCTATTCCCATTGCTCTCTCATGAACAGCAGAGGTGTGTTGAAAGGCATATTTGTCATGCTCCAGCCAATTTCTTGGGGAAACAGGGAAACAGTCATAGGTCAGGTTTGTTATCTAATTTATATGTCAGGGCCTGGAGGAATGAGTCAACAGCATTATTGCATTTTCAGACAGAAGCTTGATATTCCCAGTATGTTGAGCCTTAGGAGTTCCTCGCTCTTGCAATTATTTTCAATCCTCCCTGCTTGGCTAGTGTGGGAGAGATTCACACTGAGACAATACGACCAGCATGGAGAGCCAGGGTCTCTTGTGAAGCTGAGTCTTTTTAAATTGGCTCTTTTACACAGAAGCTATTGATCTTAGGTGAAAATAACACAGCAAAGCATGCTCTCAAAGAGAGAAGGTCATAGCCAGGATTGCTCGGGACCGGATGGGCGGTGTCCAATGCCCTAACTGCCTGCACTGAGGGGCTTCCACTATTCGGTAAGGACCATGTGTTAAAAAAGGGGAGCCTGCGAGGATGTGTAGGTTTGACCTATATCATCCATAATACTTTACCTGACCTGTACTGCCCCAAACCTTCCTGGTCTCATTAAAGTCCATATGAATTGTGCTATTTTCTTCAATGACAATTTGGATCCCAAAGGACCCTAACGTAATTCCCAGAACAACAGTCAAATGTTTGCCGAGCGGTCCAGCCAGTTATTCTCATTGCGGAGGAAAACAATAGCCGATAGTGTTTCAGATAGCGCTGGAAAGTCTTACGCTGCAGTGCCTGGAAAGCATATGCGGCGCCGTACATGTGTTTATGCGCAGCAACACATGTGCAGCTGAAGATGGATAGAAAAATGTGCTTGATGAAAGCAGTATCTGTAACAAAAACAGTAAACTGTACAATCCCCTCAGCTCCATTGGATCCACTTAAAAACACATCCTGTGTAACACAGGTGCAATAGCTTGGGTGCCAAAGCAGTTCCCCCGGGAGGGAGCCCAGAAGGGTGAGTGGGGGGTAGGGGGTGGTGGTTGTGCAGATCAACAAAGCGTTTGGATGCTTTCATTTCACAAAAGAGGTTTGTCTGGGGATTTACAGAAGTCTGTTTCCAGGGTTTATGGAGGTGACTGAGGTTATAACATTCATCTTTGCAGCCTTGTGTCTGTGTGAGGCATGGTGCACACGATCCTTCTAAGCTTCTTTGCCCTTCCTCCACTGCAGATGCATTGTATTTTACTTTGTAATGAGTTTCACTGGAAGGCAATGCATTTGCAGAGTGTCAGCTGACTTGGAAAAACAAAACACAACACTTGGCTCGCAAACAGGAAGCGAAAAGCTGAACTGAAATGAAAGATGTTTAACAAGGCGCTGGTTTACTACAGTCTAGCAGAGTGGGGGGTGGGGTGGAAAAAAAGGGTGCATAAAGTGAAACAGCCCAAGCCCCAAAACCAGCTGGGGCAGAAAGAAAAGAAATCCTAAAAGACAACATTTGTTATTATGGGGAAACTCAGAGGAAAAAAATACTAGCTTGTGTTTTACTAGCTGAAATATTGACCACTGGTAGCCTCTGGAAAGTACTTCCCAATTCCTTCTTTGCTAAGGTCTTTCTCCAGAAGAGCTCCCATTGTACACCATGGTTTGTACTGGGCAGACAGGAGGAAAGGGGAACGCCCTACAGCTCAGAGATGAAGAGGTTTGACCTTGTGTTTAGATTTTGGTTTTCTCTTGCTGGATTTCCTGGACTCGATCCCAAACCTCAGAAACAATTTTTAGCCAAATATTTTTGAGACTAGTAATGAGATACTAGACCATTACTAAGGAAAAAAAAACCTATCCTAAATTCTTCTGCAGTGGGTAAGTCTAAGATTCACATGTCCCCACAGAATAGTGCTTTGTAGGCTACATCTACGTCTTTTTTCTACACTTTTTTTCTACCCAAATCAGCATATATTAGGCAATATTCTCTACGTTCTGATAAAGGGAATTTCTTTGTCAGAAGATAACATTTTAACTGTGTCTGCAGTCATTCTCAAGACAGCTAAATCATCTAAACCGTTTTTTTTTTCTCTCACACCTATAACACCAGGTTTGCTTTTTCAGACTTCTCTTCCCCAGACCCTCATTTCCCACTTGACCATTGAAGCTTCCCAGCTTCCAACATACAAGAATCAGGACTGACCTAAAAAGATCTCTCGGCCATCATCCCCTCGGAGAGAAACTCCAGACAACCTCAGAACGCTGAAAAGCTGCACATTTCCTGTGCCTTTGACTATAATCACATACACACTGAGCACAAATCTTTCATTCTTACGCTGGCGAGAATACAGAATAACTCCATTATAAATAAAAAGAATTAAAATAATACACAGATTTGGAAGGCATAGAAGATTGTAACCCATAGACTCTGATATGCTTATGCTATTGCTTTGGGTTCATTTATTAAGGACCAGGAGCCATGGGGGAGTTTGTACCAGTTGAAGCCTGTGGCCAGTTCCACAACAGCCTGAGCCTCCGCAGACATTAGAACAGGCTGTTCCAAAATACCTATGATCATCTGATGACTGCCCAAGAGGCCGATGAATGGCTGAGGCTTTCTGGATTGCCAAAACATCCCGCTCATATTTCTCCCATATTTACACACCCGTTAAATTGTGCCAGCGGGGTATCACTGGGGCCAGATACAGACAGTGCACTTTTACCAGTATAAGTGATCGGAAACTGGTCTATAACCAGAACAGAACAGAAGTTCGGCACACACAGACTGGTTTAAAAATGGAGGAACCCAGTCTAAGATTGGTTGCCCACCCAACCAAAGGGCAAATGTGTGTCCTGCTCGTTACCGATCTAAACTACTCTGCTCGCAGAAACCTGCATAACTGGAGCCCCTTCCTCCCCACACACACACATCAAGCCAGAGGCCGAGGAATTCCAGTTTGTTTGTACCTCCTTGTTTCACCCTCAGGGATAAGGATCTGGCCATATATCACTTGCTCTAAAGAGCAGGGGTGGGCAAAGTCCAGCCTGCGGGTTGGAACCGGCAGGTAGCGGACTCCATTTCCCAGCAGCCCCTGTCCATGTGGCCGGAGCCAGTTTCCATGGAGACCCCAGCTTCCCTGTGATAGTACAGGTCCAGGGTTTCCATGGAGACCAGCCCCAGCAGTGCTGGCAGGCACCAGGGGCACCAGCCTCTCCTTGGTGGGGGTACTGGGGGGTTGCGCTCCTGGTGGGAGCAGGGCAGGCTCAGCTGCCACTGCTTGTGCAGGGTGGGCAGTGACAGTGGTGGCACTGCTGGGAGGGGTGGTTATAGGGTGCTATGGGGAATTTGGGGGGGGGGCTATAGCAGGGGCTATATACACAGGCAGGGGCTGCTGGGAAATGGAGTCCGGCTGCCGGCCAGATCTGCCATCTTGCCCACCATGCTATAGAGTGACCTCTTGTCTAATGAGCTTTCTCATTTATTTACAGAGGTTTCATAGGTTTCATAGGCATTAGGGCTGGAAGGGACCTCGGAAGATCATCGAGTCCAGCCCCCCGCCCAAAGGGCAGGACATCAGCTGGGGTCATAGGATCCCAGCAAGATAAGCATCCAGTTTCATCTTGAAGGTGTTCAATGAAGGCGCTTGAACAACCTCCGGTGGCAGGCTGTTCCAGACCTTGGGGGCTTGGACAGTAAAGAAATTCTTCCTTATGTCCAGCCTGAAACGATCTTGTAGTAGTTTGTGACCATTCGTCCTCGTCATCCCTTGGGGCGCTCTGGTGAACAAACGTTCCCCTAGATACTGGTGATCACCCCTGATAAACTTGTAGGTGGCCATCAGATCACCCCTGAGCCTGCGCTTTTCCAGGCTAAAGAGCCCCAGGGCTCTCAGCCTGTCATCGTAGGGTCTGCTTCCCTGACCTCTGATCATGTGTGTGGCTCTTCTCTGGACTCTCTCAAGCTTCTCCACATCCTTTTTGAATTGTGGAACCCAAAACTGGACGCAGTACTCCAGCTGCGGCCTCACTAAGGCCGAGTACAGGGGGAGAATGACGTCCCGGGATTTGCTTGAGAAGCATCTATGGATGCAAGCCAGTGTTTTGGTCACTTTACTAGCCACAGCATCGCACTGCAGGCTCATGTTCATCTTGTGGTCAATGATGACCCCCAAGTCTCTTTCTTCCATAGTGCTAACCAACATAGCACTGCCGAGCCTATAAGGATGCTGCGGGTTTTTTTTCCCAAGGTGGAGAACCTTGCATTTATCGGTGTTGAACACCATCAGATTCTCATCCGCCCACTTGCTGAGCCTGTCCAGGTCAGCCTGGATCATCCGCCTGTCTTCTGGTGTGGATGCTTTGCCCCAAAGTTTGGTGTCATCTGCGAACTTGGCCAGTCCGCTTCTGACTCCAGTGTCCACATCGTTAATGAAGATGTTGAACAGTATGGGTCCAAGGACAGAGCCCTGGGGGACCCCACTGGTCACAGGACACCACAATGAGTGACTTCCATCAATTACTACCCTCTGGGTCCGACCCCGGAGCCAATTTTTCAGCCAGTGGATCGTGGGGGACCCAAGGCGACAATTGGCCAGTTTCTCCAAGAGACGATCATGGGACACCAGATCGAAGGCTTTTTTGAAGTCAAGATATATGACATCAATCTCATCTCCCTTGTCCAGGTGATAGGTCACCTGGTCGTAGAAGGAAATGAGATTGGTCAAGCAAGACCTACCCGCAACAAACCCGTGCTGGCTATCCCTTAAGATGTTGGCGTCGGCCAGTCCATTAAGGATGGCCTCCTTAATAAACTTTTCTAAGATCTTCCCCAGGATAGAAGTCAGGCTGATGGGCCTATAGTTAGCCGGATCCACTTTCCTCCCTTTCTTGAAGATAGGCACCACGTTGGCCTTCTTCCAGTCTTCGGGCACTACACCAGAGCGCCAAGAGTTTTCAAAGATCCGCGCTAGAGGCTGGGCTATGATGCTCGCCAGCTCCTTGAGTACCCTGGGGTGAAGATTGTCAGGGCCGGCTGACTTGAAGGTATCCAGCTTCTCAAGATGTTCCTTCACAAAGTCAGCATTAATGGAGGGCAGGGGATCACCCTCACCCGGACTTCCCGGCCCTGTAGCAGGCACAGGCGTCCCATGGGGCTGATGAAAGACCGACGCAAAGTACCTATTTAATAGGTTGGCTTTTTCCTGGGCGTCAGTTGTCAGTTGCCCCATCTGGTTCAGCAGGGGTCCAACGTTGCCCCTGCTTTTCCTCCGGCTCCCCACATATCTGAAAAAGGACTTTTTATTGTCCTTGATGCTCAAAGCTAGCTGGAGTTCAGTTGCAGCCTTGGCTTTCCTGGTCTGCTCCCTACAGGACCGGACCAGTGCAGAATAATCCTCCTTGGAGGTGACTCCCATCCTCCATCCTTTGTAGGCCTTTCTTTTTAGCCTCAGGAGGTCTGCTAGGTCCCTGGAGAGCCAGGGGGGCTGCTGTCCCTTCTTGCTGCCTTTCCTCCGAGATGGAATAGACTTAGTTTGTACATTGAGGATCGCTCCCTTGAGGAGCAACCACTCTTCTTGAACTCCCCTCTCCCTGCGGTCACAGTCCCTTAGGGCCTCACTGACAAGCCTCCTGAGCTTGTCAAAGTCGGCTTTCCTGAAGTCAAGGACTTGCGTGTTGCTGACTGACTTGCCAGCTTTTCGGCGGATGGTGAAGGTGATCAGCTCGTGGTCGCTGTCACCCAGCTTCCCATCGATCACTAGGTCGCCGACTAGGTCCTCCCCAGTAGCCAGCACCAGGTCGAGCAGCGCTTTACACTAGCTTATTTTTGCTCAGAGCAAAGCAATCCTAAATATACAGACAAATGCTTTGTATAATATTGCTTTCCACTTCCATAGTGGCTTGCATCCAAAAGCTATCAGACTCGCAGCAACCTAGGCAAACCACACAATGATATATATCAGGCCCACCTTAGCAAGAGAAAGGGTTAACTGCTTTGGTTTCCCAGTGGTGTTTATGGCTGGTGCCAATCAGGCCTTGGATGATAGAAGTAAAATGTGATTGAAACCTCTGGCTCTTCAAAAAAGCCTACATGTTAATTAAATTGAGAACTAGCTGGTTAATCAGCAAGAATACTAATGGTCTGATTAGCGGGAGATGCCTGCAGAAGAATAAAACATCTCTTCTGATGGTTTGTCTAGAGAGGAAGTAATCCAGGCTGGGGAAACTCCCCAAAATGAATACGGGCTGAGATGCTTTGCAGCAGAGATCTGGTTCTGAGCCATGGCTGCTCACTGGCCCATTGCCCTCTCTTTTCCAAATGCCCCCAAAACATCAAGGATCTTTCCCCTCTAGCCCTTTGGCCAGGGGCTGATGCATGGAGTACCATGTTTCACTCAGGGCTAGAACAGCAAAGGAAGTTCCAGACAAGAAGGACTGACATAACCACAGAAAAGAGAAGGGGGAGAGGACCCCAACCCTTTCAGCACAATTACCTCGGAGAGACAGGGCACAGATGGAGGCAGAGACTGCAAAATCAATTTTGGAATTTATTATGTCAAGGAAAAAGAAAATAAAAAAACACCCAGGAAATAAACTTTTAAAATTAAAAAATCAATGAAGAAATGTCCTTCTAAAATGCCCTACCCCCACCCTGCATAAAGAATAGACTTCCTTTTGATTAAAGCTCAGCCTGGAGTCTTTTCAGTGGCAGGATGCCAGAAGAACGCTTAAGGTGCTCTTTGCTATTTTAAGGTGGAGTTGCTGGTATGGTGTCTGTAAGCCCTATTAGAGCCCCTGACAATGAGCTGTAAGCAGGATTGTACTCTCTTTATCACCAGCTAAATCCCATTGATTTCACTGAGGGCCCTCCTGATTTTAAACCCATATTAGAGGAAAACCAGGCCATTTGCAAGATGCTGCTCACAGGCAGAGCAAGGCAGATCTTTGTTTTTTTAGCTTCTTCCAGGTGGCATCCACAACTGAAAATAGGAAACAGAAAAACGTTGCCTGGGAAAAGATCAGGGGTTCATAGTGCCTGGGATCGTTGCTTCATTTGCTCTAGAAGCTGTATTGTACATAGTGACTGAAACAGGAAGCAAGCAGGTCTCATAGGTATGATGGTTGAATACAACTGTAATGAACTGCCCCTGGCTAAAGAGATCCCATATGACCATGGGCAAGTCACTTAAACCAAATTTTTCAGAAGTCAAACTCATCACCAACTGAGAGTCTCTCTTTTCAGGTTGGGCCCTGAATTATAAAACTCCTGGTTTGCACAGCAGCAACCAAACTCAATAGGAACTTTGGATTTTCAGCATTTCAGGCAATATAGCACTATATTCTGGCTCAGTGGACACAGAACTGGAATGCAGGTGGTTCTTTTAGTCCTGATGCTGACTTGATTCATTATGTGGCTTCAGGCAAGTTCCTATCTCAGTTTCCCCGTCTCTAAATTAGATGTGCTCTAACATCTCAACATGCAGGTCAATTCATGAATATATGTGAAGCGCTCAGAAGTTGTGGTGATCAATTCTGTGAAGTCCAGGGAGTAATTAATAATTCTGTTTTTCAGAGAAGATTTTGAATTGTGTGCAGTTAGTAAGTCCTTGGGCCACACACTGGCTGACGAGGCTAAAGAAAAGTACTGAATGGCTGCTCATTCCCAGAACAGGTCCATCCTGCGTGCAATGAGGCATATGAGAGGAGAGGGCCTGATTGTATCAGAACGGATGAATAGAAGAGAGCTGAAGGAAGGATGCACAGCAAACCCAGATTCTGGTATTTCCTAATTTTCAAGTGCTTGACTTTGCAACCATCAAGTTGCTTTAGTGTCATTCTTCTGTATATGGAGGTAATAAGGTTCCAGGTTTAATAGCCAATGCAACACGCTTCATCCCAAAAAACCTAAGCGCTACCTCAATGGGGAGAGGAAGTGATGAGAAGACCTCACTCCAAAGCCAAATTCACTCCACTGTGGCCCCTGTCCCATTCCCCTCCCCTTTTTACACTTTACCTTCTCCGCAGTTAGCAGTGTTGCTTTATCTTGGCCTCATTATTCCAATCTTTCCTTTTATTTCCGATGCCTTTCCTTCATCCCTTTTTTTCTTTCTCCCTTTCCCTCCACTTCGTCTTGTTTTCTTTCTTTTGCTTTTCCCTTCACATCTAATTTTTTTTTCTTCTGCCATTCTACCAGATTTCTCATGTTTCCCTTCTCTCTCTCCCTACCTCTTTCACTGCCTCCAAAATCTCTCTGCTGCCTTCAACCCTCACCCCAAATCACCACGTCTGTTCTGTCATTTCCATCTTAACTCACACTGGCCACTTCCTCACCTCTGTGGTCATATGCCCCATGGTCTTGGTGACCATCTCTCTGGTCCTCTGCAGCAGAGAGAAAGCCCTTTTGATGTCATTGTTATGCTCTGGCAATGGAGTGGGAACTTTCTGCATATCTTATCTCGCCTCCATTTTGCCCCGCTTTCCATTCCTACCACCAACATGCTTAGCTTTGTTTCTCATTCATTCCCCTTTCTTTTCTCCGTAAAGAGCATCCACGGATAAAAGATACAACTAGTCTGAAGTCAGCTCAGTTTGTGATTGATGCATGCCTAGATTTGGACCTAAAACTAAGCCAAACTTCATACAAGGGTTTAAACCAGACTTTGTTAGGTTATGGGGTATTTAGATCTAGGGTATTAACTCAACCCTCTTTTTGTATGTAGGACCAAATTTAGGACAGTACCTCCATAGATATCCGTAGGGTATTCGAGAAGTTCCCTCTCACCCTTAAGACTGTAGGCAGGGACAGAATGGCCTGAATGTCATTAAGAAGCATAATCACAAAGAAAACAGCTTTTAGGTGCCAACTTTATGGAAGGGGCAGGAATGGAAAAGGGGAAGGGGGGCCCCACTCACCTCTACCATGGGCAGCAAAGCTAGAAAGAGGATTGCACTGCATTGTCATGGATAAAGTCCAAGTGGAGGTGCCCAGCATACGACTGTGCATTTCCATTGTAAACACTTAAACCAGGATATTACAATTTAGCAAACAGCTGCGGGGAGGGAGACTTTTCAAAAGTTCATAAGGGTGTGTTGCAGGGCACTTAGATGCCTGCTCCTAAAAGAGCAGAAACTGCCTGGGAAGAGCCCAAAGAGCCAGACAGGAGTCCAGGTGCAGGTTGCCAAGGCAACCAGCTAACGAGGAAATTAGCCTGCACCTGCACCTGGTCAGCTGGCCGGAAGGGGCAGGGCCCTGGGCCCATATAAACCCCAGGATGGGAACTAGGAGGCAGTTCTCTGCTGGAGGCCAAGGGAGAAGGAGCCCTCCTGAAGCATGTGAAGGGAAAAGGCCTGACTAAGTTTTGCTCTGGGTAACATAGAGGGGTCGAGCACACCTTATGTAGCTTGAGTTATGTTATAGCCCAGGGGCTTATGTTTTGTTTGCCATTTTATAAGACTGGTGGTTTGGGTGAGGCTATCTGGGGAAGGAGACAGCCTCATTAGGAGGCCCAAGGCAGCGTGGGGACCCCGGCACCAGAGAGGACACGGCATTTGGGGGCACAGACCCTGGCACCAGAGAGGCGCAGAGACGAGGGCTGCGGAGAGCCCGGCACCGAGGCCTAGGCAAGACAATGCTAGTACCATCTGCGAGGCTTAGGGCATGGTAAAGGGACGGTTGGAGCCAAGCATATAGCCCATAAAGCTAGGGTGCCCTGAAATACCCATTGTAAAACCCATGGGAAATGGGAACCCATGGGGTCAGAGAGTCCATCAAACAGTGTCCAAGAGGACTTAAAGGCAGCCTCCCTATTTCCGTATTTCCATCAAAGACGTGGTGGGCAAGAACTGAGAATGCCCAGCGGGCCAAACTGACATGGTCAAGGAGCATTAGGAGAACACGGCCACCCTTGAGGACCCCATCCCATGACAGGGTGCTTGCTTTTAAGAGTAATTTTCTAATTACTTATTATACAAATCACTTATTATACAAATTTTCCCCCAAACTTCCTCGACATTTGTATTTATAGTTCGCAAACATTTACTGGTTCCTACCACCTATTTGTGCTCCTGTAACTTGGAATTAGCTTTGTATCATAAAATTTCACAGCTTTTCAGCCTGTAAAGTGGAGAAGGCAGTTTGGGTATTTCTTTTAATAATAAACACATACACACACACACACAAAATGTAAAATGGCTCTGACATTAAGGTTAAATAGCTGCTTCTGTGCATGCTGAGTAATGACTTTTATTAGGACATTTACTGTGCGTTTGGTGTTATGGGACAATAAAATTGTTAATGCTCATTCACCTCTCACGTGCTGTTATGGCTTGAAGGGGATGTTGCACACATAGATTCAAAGACCACTGAAACCAGTGGGGGTCTTTCTATTGACTTCAGTTGGATCAGGCAGGTATACGGCCCACTGGAAACTCCACGGAGAGGAGCTGTGGTATGATATGTGTTGATTTTTGTGGTCTTATGGGCAGCAAAAGTAGAGAGAGGTCAAGAAATAACATACTGAACCAGTCAAGTACCAACTGTGTTTAAAAGGGAGACTGCCCCATAGTCCCAGGTGATTTTTTTTCAAAAAACAGAATATATTTTTTTAAAAGTTCAGTATAACCCTTCTATGAATTTCTGAGCAAATTTGGTACTTGGTTCCCATAGTCTTCTACATTCTCTGATCATACCTGTAATTGTTGTCTTCATACAATAGCCCGTCCAAATGCTGTTAGACTTCTAAGTCATTGTAAACTAGGGAGTCACTACCATCAGAAACAAATGTCTTGGCTAGCAGACTATCCATCTGACTCTGCAGGTCATAGAGAAACTACCACAGTCACTAATAACTTTAATTTTTGCTACCTTTTGTGAAAAGGAGCATCAGAAAGACTGTGGTTTTAAACCTTTTGAGTCTTGAGGCATCCCTCATTCATCTGAAACTACCCCGTGGAAAATGCCAGCTCTGAGCTTTCACTTGTTTTTTGACTACAGAAAAATAAAAGAGCACCTCTCTTGCAAAAAAGACTACAACGGGTTAGAATGTTTTTGACACTATGGATTCCTATTTGAAGTCCTTGTAAATTGTCCCTAACAATGCTAACTCCCGGCGGCACCCTTCAAAAGATCTCAAGGCACCCATGGGGTGCCATGGTACCCTGGTTGAGAAGCAGTACTCTAGGGATATGCACTCAGCTGAAGTTTTTACATGACTGCCTAAGAACTTAAGCATAGGTCAGTGATTATCAATTACTAACATCAATATTGACTTGAAAGGCAAGGTCTTTACAGCTTGAATGGGTTTCCAAAAAATTTAATGTACTAATATGAAAGTCACCATTTAAAATGTTGATGTTTTGCCTCTCCACCATGGGATTACCTGTTGTTCCCCAAATCACAAGAACCTACATTCAGGAAAAGTTCCCAATAGAGGGAGCACAGATTTTTAAAAATGTTTTCCACTAGAATGTTTCACATTTAAAAGACGTGTGTGCTGAAAGCCTTTCAACAGTGCTAGAAAGCCAAAAAAAAAAAAAAGATACAAGTATTGATCCATCCCTAGAGGCCCAGCATTCAGAAATCATGAGCAAGAGCTCCAAATAAATATATATACACACACACACGAATAAATAACTTTGTGTTGTTTCAATTTCCCTTTGGGTGTTTGAGCCTTTAGAGTGCTCACATTCCAGATTTTCTCCACAAAAAATAGGGTTAGAAACTTCCTTTAACTCTTGAATGGAAGCTGAGGTTCTCCCTCCATGACCTGAATCCAGAACTCAGGACTTTATGAAAATCCCAAATACTAGAAGACTATATAAAATTAGGAGAGTTGGCAACACCGATTCTCAGTTAACTGCAGAATATTCTTTCTAAGTATCCAGGAAGAGAATCTACCTCTATATTTGCTGTGAGGATAAGGAGTAAAATAACTGTCTATGAACTCGGGTTGAAAAACACTTATGGTAGATGCTAGTTGGTGAAGGTGTTTGTATTGTCACGGAAATTGCAATCCCTTTCAGTTATCCTATAACGGTGTCAGTGGCAATATACATGAGAATTTAATTGTAAAGGTGTCTGGAATTGACACAAGCTCTTCAGCATTTGCAGAATAATACACCTGGCAAGTGAAAATGGAGGAAAGGGAAAACTGCCAAGTAGAATTTATACTCAATAAGCCCCTCAGGAAAGAATACTGAGGCACTGGCAAAAGCATATAGAAATGGCAGCATTATTTGTTATCTGAGTTTTCATTCTGTTTAGATGGCGACTCCCACTTGTAGGAAACCGATTTGGTTGATATAGGATAATTTCCACTTCATTAAGTTTAGCATCACAATCTCTACTGAAAGCATGTTCTGACTATAGTAAGCAAAAATCCATCTCGAGGATCTAAAGACTCCTGCTGTGCCTTGGCATTTCTGCCTGGAATATCTGTATTCTCCCTTCAGACTGGTAGGATGTGCAGACTCGACTACAGGACTGTTTATCTTCCGGTTCCAAGAAGCCCTGTCACTTGACATACTGCTGCCCCCGTGGCTTACCTAATCCCTTCTTCCTAGCACTACATGCTCCATCATCGTCACCTTCCATGGGGTCCAGTGGAGAACTCTAATGGCAAGACATGAGTGTCCTTCATGAGCCAGGTCCTGGTTTCACAGTTCTGGGAACCAGGGACCAAGTTATTTCTATTTCTCACAGCCACATGTAAGCCTCTGACCTCCTGAGATGGGGAGGACTTCAAACTATTCTTATGGGAGTTACTAAAACAACAGGAAGCTTGGCCAAGTTACAGAAAGGTAGCCCTGGATCTAGACTTGACTACAGCTTCACAGTCCAGGGACCCTCCAGCAGGGTTTGTGGTCAATTTTCCTTGCTCCTTACAGTTGTCAGAAGCTGGGCATTTCTCGTGAATGGACAAGTCACTAATCCAGACAGCGTTACTGAGAAGAGCCTGAGGCCTCCATCCGGTGCAGAACTCAGCTGCAACAAATTGGGTTATGAGCAGGCAGCCTTAGGGAAAATGGCGCCCTGAGAGATCTTGGATGTTTGGGACGCCTCCTCGGCACTTCACCCCCCCAGGATCCTCCCCTCAAGTCACTGGATCTGTGTGTCTGGGGTATGTGTATGGGAGTGAGAAGTATGTGTTGGGGGGTGCATGTGTAAGGGCCACATGTGTTTCAGTGGCTGCAGGCAGCAGGGGACTCCATGGGCTATGGCAGGGCGGCACATTTCCATGATCTGCTGGCCTGGTGGCAGGTGGCCTGGTGGTAGGGGTTCAGTGCAGGGCAGCAGGAAGGATGGGGCGGGGGGTGGGGGGCAGCAGGTAGGGCTGCTCACATAGGAAGCCCAGCCCCAGCAGCAGGGTGCCACTGCCCAGCACTACCCAGCTGCCCGTGCCCTCAGCAATGGTGGTAGTGACCAGGGAGAGCTGCAGCTCGGCCTTCGGCCCCAGCAGGTTGGTGATGATGAAGCCTTTGGTGCACAAGCTGGGGCTTTCCAGCCATGCCACTTTCTCACTGGGCACCGCCACCTTGCCCTTGGCACCCTCCTCCTGGCCCATCATGCTGTCTGGCAGCACCCACTGTCACCACCAATGACTGGGGGTTTTTAATCCTGCTGCCCTGGCTGGATGGCTCCAATCAGCTCTGAATGCAATGCGGGAAAGCAGGTCCTGTTGCCAAGCTCTTGGGAGTAGTTGCCAACAAAGTCCCACGATGGCTCCTGCCCGACACGAGCAGCCGGGCAGGGCGGGATGTGTGTGTGTGTGTATGTGTGTGTCTGCATGTGCATGTGTGAATCTGTTTTGCACCAACCTGGGTGGTCACCCACGCCACTCACCCCTGAGACCAGCTTTGGTCACGAGTCCTGCTTTGGTGATCTGAGGTGGAAATAGTCACCAAATGAACAGGCAGCATCAATAGCTAGTTAGTTAATAAGGAAAAGAAGCTCCTAGAAATAACCTAACGTGTGCCAATAGCCACTTTGTGTGTTTAGTTGTTATGCTGTATATCTTTGCTTCTTCCCTCAGTCCTCTTCTGTTTTGTCTCCTATTGGATTTTAAGTGGGGGGGAGCATCATCTAATGGATATGGAAAGTACGATGCATCTAGCGGGTGCTGTCACTACATACAAAGTAATAATAAAGTACATGTACTGCTGTAATAGTCTGAGATCATTTGTCCAAAATGCTGCACCCTGTTAGCAGGGGCAGATGGTGCTGGGGAATGAATATGAAGGGTTTGCTGGCTCCTTGTCATAGAGGCAGTAAAAAGGAAATAGGAGTGTCTCCTTTGAAAGAAAAGATCTAGGGTGTACCCTGAACAGTTTAGATAGGGGAATCCCAAGAACAGCCAAGCGTAAGGAGAAGGTTTGAAGTGAAATATAGGTTACTTTATTGTTAGTTCCAGTCTAAAAGCCACACTCCAGGAAGGAGGTGAATATGGGTTCTGTGCAGTGTGTGCAGGCCAGGAAAGGCACCTGTTCACATCTTTTAAATCCTATTCTGGTCTTCCAAGACTATTTGCATAGTGCTAGACTTATTCAAATGTGGCATAATGGGCACCATGCAGGCCATCTTTGCCTTCTCGGGGAACATCTTTTGTCATTCATTGTGGAAATGATGAGATAATGGCCTGAAAGCTGGTTGTCTTTAATATAATTGAAAATGGAGCTAAACTGAAACTTAGAAAAGTAGGTCTAAATTAGGTTTCAGAAAAGAAAAGGATATCTGACAGCAGGAGCAGGCTGTGCAAATGCAGTCATTGTTTCTACTTATGGGTTTTGAAATGTAAATAATTTAACACCCAACTAGGCAGAGGCAACTCTGCTATTTTTGGTCTATTCTGAACAAAGACAGCTGTGTATTCCAAAACATATGGTTCAGCATTAAAAAAAATAATGCAGAAATGATGCATGTAAGAATGGATTTGTTTAGGCCATTTTTGAGTTCCAAAGCCATGTTCTGCAAATTATGCTAGTGAATAGCATTACCATTTTACCTCTTCAGCCATCTCCCTGATTTCATTGGCTAGTTATTGCAACAAATTCATTCATAAGTAAAGATGACTCAGAAGGGTGAGCACCAGGCATCCATGTGTGCTCTGAAAAAACAGGTTGAAAAAGCAACATTCAAGGAGTAGCAGCAAACTAGGGTTCAGGTTTCAGGTTAATCCAAGTTAGAATTCAGATTCAGAGCCAATAATGTGTACGTGCCATTTCTGCCTCACTTGGTCAAATTCTCCCAAGAGCTGTAGCCACGTGAGATCAGATACAACCCAAGCCAGTATGGAGAAGTGAACTCAAATCCAGGTCCTCACTGAGATCACTGGAGTTATTCCAGATTCGTGAGATTCTACCTGGAAGCAGAATCTGGAGCCTCCTCCTGCAGACAGACACCCTACCTGGCTTGCTGTGCTTTTCAGTTTGGTACAACTAGGGTCATTGGCGATGCGTAGCGGGTGCACGCAGGTGCAGGTGCACATGCACCCCCTGAGATCGGCCGTGCACCCCCTGGAAGTGCCAGCTGTAAAACCGGAAGTGTGTCGGTCGGCGATCAGCCACTGGGGGACCCCTGCAACCTCCCCCCGGTTGATGATGGGCTGCTGGGGAACCAGCAATCTGGTGCCCCCCCAGACTTGGGAGGCACCAGTCACCCGTGACTAGTTTTTAGTTTATAGGAACTCATTGTAATACCACTGAAGTTAATGGATTTACTGAACTGGTGTAAGGCAGGTAGGGCTGAATTCAGAATCAGGTCTTTACAGTTTGTTTTCCTAAGGATTTATGCAGCTGTCTGCTGGTCTATTCTCATTTTACTCCCTACCCAGACTGCCCCAAACCTGAGAGGAGAAACAGGAGAAGGGAGAATAGTTTGGGGGAGGGAAGGAGGGGGAAAGAGGAGATGTAGAGGAGAGGGACGATGTGAAGGAACAGGAACGCAAAAAGAGAAAGAAAGCTGAAAGAAAACACTTGGGTGAAACTGCAGTGTAGGGTTAAGAGTATTCAAGTATAAAATGGAGGTTCTGGTGAGTTATAAGAGGAGACAGCACTCCCTACTTCTGGGGAGGAAGAATTTGATACTGTGGAATACTCCCTGATTGCCTCTGGGGACGGATGTCTGCTCACATGGCTAGATTGAGTAATCTGTACTCAGTGTGTGAAATATGGCACCATTGATCTCAAGGACAAAATCCCCATTGTCTTCAGTGGAGTGAGGGTTTCACCCAGAGACTACAGCAAGATGACTCAAACTGAATGTTCAGCACAGGAGGAAGGAGTTCACAACCTGGCCTTTGGGTATTTAAAATCTTCAGCAAATATTTCACTTAGACAGGGCCTTATTACACCTTACATTGTGAGCTGCATCAGCAACTGGTGCCTCCTGAGGTGGGGGGGCACTTGCCCCCCGCTCCCCTCCCCAGCAGCCAGTCAACAACCAGAGGATGCAGCCAATCATGATGACTGGGGGGGGAGGGGGGGTGCCACTGGCACTTCTGGGCCCATGTGATCAGCCACGGGGGACCGCCCCCCCCGCCCCACTTGGTGTAATCAGCTGCAAGGATTGCTTCCTCTTGTGCCCCCACTCCCTGGCTGGCAGCCTCAGTGGGCACCAGCACTTTTGCCTGCCCCCCCACCCATCACTTAAGCAGGGAACGCTGGCTGTCAGGGGGTGCACCAGTGCTCTCAGGGGGTGCACATGCACCCTTTTGCATCCCCTATGCATTGCCACTGGTGAACTACACAAATGTTGACTGATGTTAGTGCCAGCTTGGAGTTTGGGGCAGTCACACCCTTAGTCTAGAAGCCTTCTCTGATGGTCCCCCACCTGGGTGGCTGTGACTTGCCACTAGAGGCCTGGTGAGCAGGAGCAGGACTAGGAGCTGTAGCTGTGAGTTGCCACTAAAAGGCTGGGAAGCTAGGACAGGCCGTACAGACAGGGTGTGAGAGATCCAGAGGACTTCAACTTGGGCGGCACATCTGTGGAAACTGGAACAGGATCTGGGTAGTGAGGTTTAGAGATAATCCTGCCCTGGAGTGGTGTAACTTTGAGTTGTATAACAAGTGCTTTAAACTACTTTAAGGTGTTAATATGTGGACAATCCAAGGGTTAAGAGCCCCAGGAGCCTCCCAAAATTACCGTGAAACAAGGCCTATAGAATCATCATCAAACAATACAATTAGTAACAATGAGATTTTTCTGGGTCTGTTTGTTAAAGTTTATTCTGAGATCTGAAACCAGACCAAAAAAAGATAAAACTGAGGACATCTAGACAATATCTAGATAAAGGAATTTCTGTTCCTCTTTTTTTTTTTTAAGCATTCAAGGACCTTTGCCTAACCTAGCAGGGATGTGGGATCAGATGGGATGTTTTGCTTGAGATAAAGGCTGATATCCCCCATGACTATGAGTGGCTGGAGGGGGTTGTATTTTTTTTTTTGTTTTGGTAGAAATGAGCTGACCTACATTCCTGCAGTCTAGGGCAGGACTTTCCTCAGCTGAAGCTTGCCAATGAATCATGCAAGTGGTGGTGCAATAATACTTTTCATTAACATAGCTATCCTGACAAGAAATCACAAGTCAGCTAGAGACACAAACCTGCTATTCTGCTCCTGCTTTGGCAATTTGTTTGCATGCCTCAACCAGCTAAGCGTGTTCCACCCGTGTGGTGTGATGTCTCTTCTGTTTCGAATGGCAACTTAGCCCATTTCTTTTAATGATGGATGTAACCAGTGTTTCCTACTCAGAAGTGAAGCTCACTGGTTTGGATATCTGTTAACACCAAGCCATCATTGACTCTGTAGTGTAGCCTGTACATTGGTACTGAGCATTGGTATAGGTTTTTTTTTAAAAAACCTGACCCCAGTTTTAGGCAATGAGTGCTTGAAAAGCTGCTGTTGAGAGCTCTTCTGATAACGTGGGTCTCACAGGCCTGAAGCAAAGCCCACTGAAATTCAGGGAGGGTCTTTCAATTGACTTGAGTAGGTTTCTGAGAAAGTTTCTTTCTCTTAAGTAAAATTAAAAGAAACTATGCTCACTCTGAGGAGAAACAGTAATTAAAAACAGAATCAGTGTTTTTGCATCCTACTTGGTTACTGGTTTCCCACTTACAATGCAGCCCGAGGAACCTTTTAAAGTCTTGTTTCCTACAAAGGGGAAATTTGAGAAGGGCTAGCCTCGAAAGCAAGGAAGGCTGAACTTTGTTTTTGCCTCACTCCAAACTCAGACATTATGGCTGCGTCCGGCCGAGCACAATACGGTATGTTCAGATGTTCTCTGTGCTGCAAGGGAGCAGCGTGGAGGGGTATTTTTTACCCCTGGATATCCAAGGGTCAAAAAGCCTGCGGAGAGAAAAAAAGCAAATCAGCGCATGCACAGGCAATGAGCACCACTCAAAACCAGAGCTGGGCCACCCAGAGCCACACTGCAGCTGCTGGCCAGGCTCCACGTGGCATAATCGCCGCTGCTGCTGCCCCAGGAGGCCCGCAGGACCCCAGGTAAGGCTGCTGGCGTCCCCTACCGCCCCCGGGGCAACTTGCTGCATGCCAGAGGGTGCACAGCATGGGCGCTCTCCAGAGACAATTAGTGGTGGTGCAAGGTGCGCTGCTGCTACTTGTCCCCAGGGAACCAAATGTCCACACCATGTGTGGACGCAGCCTATGGGTTCAAATGTCTGACACAGATTCAAGTACTGCTGTGCTTATGATCCATGTCTGAGGGAGTGAGATAGAGGGCAGAAAAAAGATATCCAATGACCAGACTAGAATATGAAATAAAGGCTTCCAGTTTGGGCCCATAAGGAAAGAAAAAAACCAAACATGTTTGTGTGCATGAGAGAGACACTGTTATTAAGTTTATTGATAAATAAAAATGTACAGATACACACAGCTTTTACATAGAATTATTCATCCATACATCTCAAGTACATTATACTGAAAGCGGTCATTTAGTCAAGAAAGAAAAAGGATTGAGAAGGGAGTGACTTGCCTCCCAATCAGTGACAGAACTGGGAAGTTTTTGGCTTCCAGTGGCAGTGAATAAACAACTATGAACTCAGCCATGTTTGTAAGCCCTGAGAAAAGTACAGGCAGCTCAGAAAACCTAAGCCTGCACTTAGTTCAAACAGCCTTCTTTACTAGGTACAGAGCCTCTAGATATGGTTCAAGAACCTGTATTTCTGTCTCAGCTGAGGTCAGACACCCTGATTCATAGATGCTTACTTGCAGATTCTCTGAATCAACTTAAGCTTATATACAGCTTTCTCTGGATCAAGCGGGAATGTCCATCTTTGGCCAGGAGCTCTAAGATAACGTGTTTGGATAGTACCATAGGGTCTATGTCAGGGGTGGGCAAAATGCGGCCCGGGGGCCAGATGTGCCCGCCAGGCCATTCTAGCTGTCCCAGGGGGCCCCTAAAAAATTTAGAAAATTAATATTTATCTGCCCTGGGCTGCCTGTCATGCAGCCCTCCATGGCTTGCTGATAGTAAGCAGCCCTCCGCCCAAAATAATTGCCCGCCCCTGGTCCATGTAGTAAAGAAACCTCCACTGCTTTTCCCAAGTTGGTTGCATTAGTATTAAATGTTCCACTTTAAAGCTTAATTTGCCAAGTAAAGCATTATAAGGATCATGGAGTCCTAAAGAGATGATAAACAGTGATATAATGTACCTGTCCTCTGTTGAAGGATATGGCCACAGGTGATGGGATAGTCAGAAGAGCTTGAAGAAGAGTGGAGAAAGCTGAAGGAGCTGCCAGTAGCCGGAGTAGAGCTTATCCGAGAGGGTATCGGGGAAAGGGCGCAGATGTTTTGGAGAGGTGCAGGAATATCAGAGAAAATCAGGACTGGAGATGTGAGGAAGTAGTTGCCAGGAGTCTCGGTTAGCAGTGGAAGAGGCAGAGGTGACACCTATCTAAAGCTGAGTCTACGTTCATGTTCTGCGGTCTAGTTGAACACAGCGATGCTATCTATAATTTAGCTAGCTCCCATACTGGTAGCGGCGGGGGCTGCACACCCCAGCCAAGAAGCTGCATAAGGACTCGGGCAGTCAGTCTGTGTTGAGTTCCAGGCTGCCATGGCCCAATTATGTCTATGCCACATTGACGTCTCAGCACCGAGTCCAGTGTAGATGTCAATGCCTGCGTATACAGATGGATGAGTGGAGGGAAGAGTAGTCTGTGACACAGAACTCAGTTCCCTGATAAATGGCCATGTTTAGCAACCAGTCCCATTAATTTCTGATGTAAAATACCAGTAAACAAGTTACTTTTCCCCCTGAGGCAGCTTTGTTAACCTTGCCAGTCTTACCCTGAGCCGTTGCTTAGACTAGGCGTGCACACTTGCAGCATTCACTACTTGTTTTCTTCCTGCTGAGTTTCTCTCCGTATCTCTCTCTATCTTCTTTTTCGTTATTGGAAATGATACCTCTTTCTGCCTTGCAAGCGCAATGGAGAATGAGTCAATTGACATAGCTTACAGAACATGGAGTTCTGTAAATACAAAACAGATGGGATTTAGAAGTGTGGTGCAATTTGTCTGTCTGTTTCTGTGTTTTGGTGTTTTTTTCAGTTTTCAAGGAAATTCTCTTAAAAACCCACATGGTTGCTCCACACATTCCCATTCAGCTGGGTCCTTATTGGTGAAAAATGAATGTGATCCTTTACAAGCTAATAGTTTGCATTTCCAATGAAGGCATGACTTCACCATAAAATATTCCTAAAGTGGATGAATACTGCAGATGATCTGCATAAATATTTGCTTGATTTTCAAATGAATCCATTTTGTCCAGGTTCACTTCCCCTTCTTTCTTTGCACTTCTATGCACTTTTATTATACTCAAATGACTGTTTATAGCAAATGACTTTTACAGTGGAAAAAGCATTAGAATTTCCAGCTCATGGAAAATTCCATATTTCATTTTCTTGTTCATGCTGCATTTGGACAAAGAGTCAAAAGAATAATATTTTAGCGGATGAGAAAATGAAAATGTCTTTTATAAACATCCAAATAGTTCATTTTGACAAGCTCTATCAAAGTAAAGCTTTTGGATATTCAACAGATTTCATCTTTCTTCACTCAACCATATCAAAATACATCATTTGAAGGTCTATTAAATGTTCAACAGATGCTGCAGGGACTTGACATTAGGCGGACCCAAATTCCCACATTCTTCTCTACAGGCAGGGCCCCCAATGGGCCTACATATTTCATAAGGTACACGCAGTTGTATGACTCCCATTATAGACCGCAGAGGGACCCTATGATACCAACATATAGTTGGTATAGAAAGTTTTAACATTTTGCAAAAATGTCATTTTCCATTGGACAACAATTTCAACTAAAAATTTCTGGCCAGATCTAGTGACTTTCAAAAGTGCAGAAGACAATATTCCTGCACAATCTTAAAATTGTACATGTGTTTATTCATGTCAGACATATGTCCTCACTCCAGTCAAGGGGCAAAGTCAAGGCTAAGCAATAATAGCTGATTTACCAGAGAAGAGATACTGAAAAAGTTCATAATCCCCCAAAGAGTTAAAAATAATATGTCCAATACTTCAAATGATGACTAAATCAAATAATGACTCCAACCTGCTTGTAGAGATTCTACAAGGAGAAAAAAGCTAAATTCACTGGATAAATTATTTGTTGTAAATTATTTCTTCAGCTCTAATTAGTAATCTTCATTTTACACAGTGGGCAACTAATGACTTGCTTGACAACCATGATGTCTGATAGACAATAGGGATTTGCATGAAAATGATTTTTTCTTCCAGTCCTATTCACAAAATGTGAATGAGTAGATATGTAGCCCTTCAGTGTAGTCCTTCTTCTCTGACCTGTCTACCAATGGTAAAGTAACGACTGTCCTAGAAAAGGTCACTTATTATGTTGCCTCTACTTCTGGAAATAGCAAAACTCCCGAGTAACTAATTCAGATGGGAGAGGCTAATACATGGTATTTTATCATGTCTGATCAGGGTAGGGCTCCATGGTGACTGATATGAGTAGTGTGCATTAGAGGAAAAATGTATTATAAATTGCAATCCCAGATGGAAACATGGTGACTTGCCTAATGTAATGAGTCTTACTTAATGAATCTTCAGTCCTATGAGTTTATTAACTATGCATTTTTATGACAAGTTTTGACCTGTCCTGAGCATGTTACCGTAATCTGGCAGTTTGTTGCTAACGGGTTCTAGATTGTTCTTCAGGGGTTTCTGAAGCACAGCAGGAGGGTGCCTTGCAGTTGTATACGTGGCAAAACACGCATCAGCACAAAAAAAAAATGGCGGCGGTGCACTTTTGAACTAAAACACCTTGGAGGTACTTTAGTCCAAAAGCACACTGCTGTTATTTTCTCTCAGCTGACATGCATTTTGCCACTTATACAACTGCAACGCACTGTGCACGTCAGCTCCCATGCGGAGAAGACTATAAACTGAGTCTACTCCAAAGCAGCGGCTCTCCAGTGCAAACAAGAACTAAAAAGTACTTGTAGAAATGCCCAATGCGTCGTTCCAGCTTTATACTGGTATAACTGACATCGAAATCGGACCCTCAAGGTCCGATTCAGTTATAGCTCATCAAACACATCCTTAATTATATCTGGCTTGAATTTGGCCCACTTTTTAAACGTTGCAAAGGAAGAGAATCTGTTAGTTGTTAATCAACCCATTGATTTGCATTGAGTTTTGCAATTTTGGAAATATCCTTCCTGTAGAAATCAGGGTTTCCAGCCAACACTTTCAACTGACCACTACTTAGTGGCACTTCTCTCATTGCTGCTATTGATCTTTTATTTTAATCTATTGTCATGAGTGCCTACACAGCTTTGAAGGAGGTAAAAATAACAAAGAAAGAAATAGAATAAAAAGGTCTTCCTTTGAAACACTTACAACCTAATAAGGGCAGGGTATATTACCCAGCCAAGAGAGTCACCTTGGCAGAATATTGACTTAATATTCTGTTTGCTGGCCCCTCTCTGATACCAAATTCCTACATTTGGGCCTTTGCAGATTGAGAGGTATGGTCAGCTGCAATCAGCATACACAAGTGATGAAAAAAACAGCCATGGAAAACCAATATTCCTGGGTTTTCACCCTTTTAGCTTCAACTATATATTAGCAGCTACTTCAGTGGGTAATACACAGGGACACAATTTAAGGTCCAGTCCAAAACCCTGTATAATATTAGAATAGAGGGTGTATTAAAATCAAAGACAGTCCTTTGAGTACAGTGATTTGTTTCCACAAGGAAAGGATGCCTGGCATTGGCTTCCAGGCTATTCATTATTAAGAGCCAGGGGACGTTCCTCAAAGAAGAGGCAAACACAGTGAAGAAACTAACGGTGTTTATAGCCACGCTCTCGGAGTTAGTTGAGGGGGAGGGAGCTTTAATTAGAGCAGCTCTCAGAGAGCCACTCTAATTAAAGCACCTGGTGAGTCACATCTATCAGTGTCCCCATGCTGAGAAGTGGTGGTGGGGGAGCTTTAACTAAAGCTTGTTGAATGAGCCTTAGTTAAAGCACCCCTGCCGCCATTTTTCAGCATGGGGACCTTGATACACGTGACTCTGGAGTCTGCTGGAGTGCAGCAATTACCACACTCCAGCAGACTCAATTAATCAAGTCTGCTCCGATTCACTGTAATTACAGCATGTTGGAGCTGCATGCATATAGGCACCCTAAGGCCCTGTCCTACAAAGGGCTAAATTCAGCAGGAGCTAATGGTGCTCAGCAGCTCTCAGCATAGGCAATGTGTGGCAGGGCCATGCGGGGGACACATACCTCCCCTGAGAGCAATGGTGCCCCACAACAGCAAGCACTCTGGCTGGTAGGGGGGCATGGAGTGCACTTGTGCCCCCCCTAAAATTGCCTCTGCCGGCAACACGCTGGCAGTGGAAGTGCCGGTACTTCTGCCGTCACCGTGCTGCATGTGAAAGTACCGGTACTTCTGCCTTCACCATGCCGCATGCGGAAGTGCCTGCACCAGTCACTGGCTGGCCGTTGCCCCGCCCCCCCCAATCATGCCCTGCTGGTGTCCCCCCAGATTCAAGAGGCACCAGTCGCCCATGGCTCTCATAGTCAGGTTCTTCATTAGAAGCTGTGGGAAAAGGGAGGTCAGGGCTATTCCACAACTCTGTCTCCCCTCATTATGCTCCTGAGCGCCTCTTAGCTTACCACCTGTAAGTCAAATTTCAGTCTTGCCAGAGTAGCAAAGGAAAGCATTGAGCAGATGGACAAAGGAGTCCTGTCTCCACCACCACAGTAGCTCTAGAGCTTCCCTACTGAAAGCCCTGTATGAGTTGAAGGATCTGGGTTGATTTCTGCAGCATACAGAAAATGCACCAATCCTGTATACCCACTTCCCTTCCCCCCCACCAATAACCTCACCACTTTTGCATGGGGAAAGGGAAGGCAAGATAGTGGGGGGTTGCGAAGGAAGAAGGGGGATGCTGTTACTGCATGTTAATGAGCTAATGAGCTTCTTTCATAAGAGGATGTTGCTTTTTGCCTCACAGGGTACGAGTGAGCTCTGTGACTAAAAGCATGCTGCGGGGTACATGCTGTGCTAAGTGATCGCACACGCGGTGAGGTGTCCCCAGGTATAACCACCAGAGATGTCAACCCGGGTTCTGCGAGGGGCTCCACTGAAAGCTAATGTGAAAGACATCTCTTGTGCGTATCAGAGAGTGGACATTTGCCATAAAGACAAAAAGTATCAAGTATATGGACATGAAGGCCACAGGTTTCCATTTCTGGTAACATAGCGGGGGCCATTTTAATCAATGTTTAATGTGCTAGCTGGTATGATGACATTTCCTGATGAAACACACCATCAATGTTATCTCCTTTACACTTAACTTTGATTAGGTTTTGAAGCTGTTTCTTTAGTTGCCTGGATTTTTTTTTTAAGTTACACTGAGTGCATGAAGAAGAGGATGTAGTTACCTACATGATAGAGATTATCTCTAGAAGAAGTCCATGGACACTGGATCAGCTTCCTGGTCCTGATCTTTGAAGCTAGGCCACTGGATTCTCCAGGGTCTTCTTTATCCCTGATTAAGACCCACAATAACAACAGCACAGACCAAACGTGGCTCCATGAAAAGCAATGGCAAACGCCTATTGACTTCAAAGGAGCCCACCTTCTCCCCTGATTCTTTCTGACTGAAGGTCCCTTGGGGTGCAGCTCCCATTCACAGAAATGCCGAACTGAGGCATAGCAGCTCAACTCCACACATGTGTGGCACTCAGAGCGTGCTGGCTCCTGCTCTGCTAATTGGGGTGGTGTGATCAAGCTACTGGGAACAACACCAAAAATCATGAGAGTTGGCAACACTGAGCTACAACTGCTGCTTTTGCATACCCCTGGCAAAAAGGTGGCCCCTGGGGCTGCTGTCCGAGTTGCCTCCACTCATTTGTGTTACTGATGAAGTATAGCCCTCTGATCTTACTCCTTTATGATCTAACAAAAAATCCCCAACTTGTTCACATCTGTGGAAGGGATGGGAGAGGGGAGAATTTAATTAATAGCCTCACTGAAGACCGATGGAAAGGAACAAAAAAGGAAGTCTTCCTTTTTCCTTCGGTAAAGTGCTCAGGTACAACGGTGAGGAGCAAAGCATGCTTACATTAGGTCTGTTTAGACAGTAATGTATGAACCTGGGCCCTGCGTGACTTCCACTGAACCCACGGAGGTGTTTAAAATACCCCCCACGTGCCGCTTTGAAAATGTAGGAGGTAAAATGTAACTAAATTGTCTGCTTGGATCACCTACAGTCGGTTGTCGTTTTTGAGAGAGCCAGTTAGCAGGTGAGCACACCCTTGCCTGTGTCTGCATGCAAAAATAAAAGCTGTTCTCGAAACACTGTAAGTTAAAAGAAAGCCTTTGTAGTATTGGTTCAAAGGGGCAACATTTACCCTAAGGCAGCCATAGTCTGCAATGTTTAGATGGTTGGCAATGGCAACCTATACCTTTAATGTATCCGATAATGCAGAAGGTGAAGGATTAGTCATGGCTCTTCTTGTAGATGAGGCACTTTAATGATTTATTGAATTCTTTTCCTTTTTGGGGGTCAGTAGTTGCCATTTTAAAATGCTCTGTGAAAACAGATGTGTAAATCTGTCAGTTTTTCAAGTGCATTTTTCTTAGGCTCCAAAATGTGCAGCCTTCACAAAATGCTGTGACTGAGGGACCAAGCCATGACGTTCTTGCTCCAGTTCAGACCAGGTTAAGCACCTGCCTGTTCAGGGATTTCCTTGCCTTAGGTGACCCCTCTCTCTATGTGAGCTACCTCCATGCAATTATGCAATCTTCCCATAGGCCTTCGCAGACTTTCATGAGTCCCAGGAGCACTAGAAATGTTGAGGGCCCAGCAGAGAAGCTGCCTCCTATGCCAGTTCTCATGACTTTTTGGGGGTTGTAGAAGACTTCCATGGCTGAGTCAGGGTAGGGGGAAAGGAGAGCTGTGTGTGCTGGTACTGCTAACATGAACACAAGAGAGGATGGCTCCAGGATTCTCCAAAGGATGCAAGGAGGGCCTTCTGTTTGCTGGCTGAAATAGCTGTGCATGCCCAGAAAGTTAATGCAAACACAGCTCTTTAGGGTTTGTATAAAGTGCATTGTGGTTTAAAAACAGAACATGACCTAGGGTCATATTTTCTCTTGGTACAAGTGGCCACAGTCCTGTTGAATTCCAAATTACACCAGCAAAGAATCTGGCCCCAAATGCAAGTTAAAAATGTCCTTTTAGAGAGACCCTGGATTTCTATCTAGGCTCCCTCCTCCTTCCATGTCAGTGTTTAGGGCCATCCTACAGGGCAACCCCAAATCCAGCCCTGGGCTTAGCTATCAGAAAGGAATAGAGCTGGTCTGGCTTTTTTCAGTGAAAACTTTCATCTGGAGGGAGCTGCAGATACATTCAAACCAAAACTTTCCATAGGAATGGACTAGTTTGGACATATCTTTCATCAATAACTTTTTTGCAACTGGTCAAAACCAGGAAAAAAAGCGAGAGAGGGAGCAACCCATACAAGCAAGTAACCTGGTTGGCCAGGACAGTTGAGAAGTTTTCAAATGCAAGTGTCTGTTCTACCTGATTCCAATCAGGGACCTGAATCCGAGTTTCCCATGTCTCAAGTGAGTTCCTGATGATGGACTTTTTGGATGAGGTCTCTCTTTTTTTTTTTTCTATCAGAGGCAGATACTCTACCAGTTGAGTCCTAGGGACTTTTCTTTAACCTTAATGGGCTGTGCATGTTTCAGTAGGAAGTTACTGTGTACATATTGTAAGTGCTGCAAACTTATTAGTAAGATATTTATAGTACCACTTTGATACTAAATATATGCATATTCTATTGGGAAATCCCATATACATTTGGAAACTAATGCCTCCTATCCACCCCCAACCACCACCTAGGGTTATAGACTGATTGCATACTTACTATAGGGCAAAGTTGGTCAGGCTGTCCATGGAGAACGCCTGTTTTCATATCACTGCAGTATGAACTACATGATTGGTATCAGTTTGGAGAGCCACATGCCAGGAGGCATTGTAGTCCCCAAACCAGCATGAAATCATGAAATTGGGGTCAGCTGTTCAACACACAGAGGTCTTTGCAAATGGCTCAGTGCATGTTGGGCTAGGAATCAAAATGTACAGTGGGAAACCTTTCCTGCGCCCTAATCAGAGGCATGCCTGCATAGCAGAGAGCAATGTTTTGAGTTTTGAGAATCCCAGAGACGGGATATCCTTGAGAGAGAGATTTCTGCTGGCTACTGTAAACCAGCGACATCATGATCAGGAGACCATGTCATCTGTGCCAGTAGGATCAAAGCTCTCTAAACACACACCAGCAAATAATGCACCATGTTGTCTTCCCACTGCTGTTGCTACTGCTGCTACCACTGAACCTCTTTCTTTCTCTAAGGGGCCAAGTCTAAACTAGCATCCTTCCAATAAGTTGGTCAGCAGTAGTTACTCAAGAATTCAGCTCCATCTTCATTTTGAGTGTAATGAAACTGAGGAACCCCACAGGCAGCACGAGCAATTTGTCAATCTTTTAAGATTTATTGTTTAGGCAAATTGTTTAGGATTTGTTTGGATTGTTTTAAGATAAAGCCCAGTTTTAGCATCAAATGTTTTAGCTGCTCCAAAAATAACTGCAGCCCATTCTTTTTGCTTTGCATTTATTTGCAATGACAATACATGGACCAAATGCTTCCAAATTAAATTAACATGAAATTTCTGGTTGACTTCCTCCACAAATCCAGCAGATACCATAGCTGGAAGGTCACTGTATATCCCCTCAAGGAGTTAAATATAGCTGGTGTTCTTCCTTTCTTTCCAAAATTTTCAAGAGCAAGTTGGACAGATACTTGGCTGGGATGCTTTAGTCAGGGATGATCTGCTCAGAGCAGGGGGCTGGACTAGATGACTTCAAGAGCTCCCTTCCAGCACTACTAGACTATGATACTAAACCTGCTTGTGTATCCTTTTGGCTCATGAATGGCTTGTATATGTTGCTTATGAGTGCTTGAGTGACCGTTCTTATTTCTTACAGTACGGCTACCCAGAAAGTCTATGCATGCTATTATTGTGGTGCGGTTTAGGGTGAGGGCTGGGTGGGACAGGCTGGCCTGTCATTGTCAAGCCATTTGTGGAGATGGGTTGTATATGCAAAATTGTTGTAGGGTTGTTTATGCTGTGTCTGGGGCTGGAGGGATTGATCTGGTGACATTATTTTTAGAAATAACAATTAAAGCGTTTGATCTGAAAAACCAAACATAAATAATATGAAGCATTTTGTAAACAGCCATTTAAAAAAAGAAAAGAAAAAGGAGTCCAGATTCTGGGGACTCACATTCCCAGCAGTGCCATTTTCATGTGACTTCCTTATGATGAACTCATGGCTTTAAGAAATGTTTGGCCCATGGTCCTGGTCTACTGTATGCTGAAACCTTGAAAAGAATGGACAAGTTGTTCAGCAGCACTCTTCAAACTGGGATCTGACACTAAACTAGGTTAGGCCATGTACCGTTTTTCCTACTTCCAGCAAGTCATACTGGTCCTGGACGGTAATATTCTGAAACAAGCTAAGGAGCCCAGTGGGTGACATGCTTGTTTCTCTGAAGCAACAGCCATTTTCATTTGTCTTTTTAGTTGGCAGACACTCAGGGAATGCCATGCTTGGGGAAAGTGCCCAGTTGGTTTTATGCTGCCATGACAGTCTGACAGCTGAGAAGAGGATTTGGCATGACAAATGCAGGTGGATACGCACATCTCCCATAAAACATGTCCTCTCTCTCTCTCTCTCTCTCTCTCTTTCTCTCTCTATGCTCTTTCATAAGGCTCTTTTCCTCTTTAAACGTAACTAGTATTAGAGCTATGAAAAATAAGGCTGTTTAAGTCTGGAATGGGATACGAATTGCATTCACTTTTCTAGAAATCCAGTGCCTTTTTTAGTTTATCCAGTGGAATAAACTTACTATATTATTTCTTATTAAAGGGCCAAAATATTGTGGTGATATTGCATTAATGGTCAACAGGGTAGTATCTGAGAGCCGGATTCTGAGTTCCTTACTCATGCTGAATAGTAGCTTCCTCCATAAGTGTGATTTTTTGATGCCACTCCATAGAAATAAGGAAATAAGGATCTGTCATCATGTTGCATAGAGTCATAGAGAAGTAGGACTGGAAGGGACCTCCAGAGGTCATCTAGTCCAACACCCTGCCTGAAGCAGGACCATCCCTATTCAAACCATCCCATACAACCATAATCTAAACTCTACATAAAATGACCCTCAACCCTGACAACATAGACTTAACACCCTAACCTGCCACAGGGAAAGCAGGGAAACCACAGCAGTCAATGCCTTGATTCTATAAAACATTGTCCATATACTCACAAGTGATCCTGGATAGAAGGCCACACCCCTGCCACTGAGGATGTCAACCCCCCCCCCCCCCGACCCACAATCGGGGGTACCAATCTGACCATGGGGTAAAATTCCTTCCTGACCCCAAATGTGGCAATCAGTCTGACCCTGAGCAGAGCAGCAAGACCCTCCAGCCATGAACCTCTGGCTTTGCTTCTAGCAAAAGAACTGGCACACCCCAGTTTAAATCCCCAGCCTTATCGGTAGACAACACCGAATGCCTCTGGGGAAGCTTTAAAAAAATACCCTGACACATATAGCAGAATAAAAGGGGTGGGGGAGCTGAAGCAACCAGCAAAGTCCAGAAACCTGAGAAATACCCATGGTAGATCATAGGTATAGCTATGCTGAGATCATCCCTGACCAGTGGCTGTCCAACCCCTTCTTGAACACCTGTGTGATGGACAGTCCGCAACTTAATACCAAAATAGAGCTCAGGGCTGTTTGAGGCTGTCAAACCATCTGGGAATGAAAACAGGTTAGTAAATGAGGCCTTACATAGTGATTTCTGACCTGGTTCTTTGATTAGCTGTAACCTGCTTTTTCAAATTCTCAGGATAGTGGTGCTTGTGTTAAGCCCAATGATGTTAGGCTACTCAAAGCGACATAGGCCTACTTGGCTTCAAGATGGAGAGGGTCAATGAGTGTAGCAGGGCTCTAGGATATACCTGTTCCTTAAGGCTGAAGAAGCCTGGCCAGGGAGCTCAGCAGGCTAAGCAGAGCTCCCCAGCTGCAGATTGCCAGGGTAACTGCCTAAGGAATTAATTGGCCACACCTGCCACTGTCATCTGAATGGCAGAAGGCAGGGTTCTGGGATATATAAACCCAGGCTGTAGCTAGCAGATACATACTCTGTCTCTGGCAACTGACAGGGAAGGAGCTCCTGCCTGCTGAAGCTACTTGAGACCTGGTGCTGCCTGCCTAGCCTTGCCAGGACTGCCTGCTCTGCTATGTAGGTGCTACATGATTACAGGGAGTCTCCCAGGTACCTAGAATGGGGGCATGCTACTCTCAGTGGAAGTTTGCCCCCCTTAAAGGGGCATAGCACTGTTGTTGCTAGCGTTTCAGTTATAGCCTAGGGGCTTGTGTTTGTGTTCATGTTTGCCCCGGAAGATCAGGATGAGGCTAGAAGGGGAGGTTTGGAGACCTCATTAGTGCCTGGAGAGAGAGGGCATATGATTTGGTAGAGCCCAGTGTCAGTCACAGTGAGGGGCACAGCTATGATGAGATATGCCTAGAGTACCAGAGGGGCACAGCTATGGGGGCGCAGCAAGCCCAGAGTGCCAGAGGGGCACAGCCAGAGGGGTGCAGCACCCATAGCACCAGAGGGATGCAGCTAAGGGGGTGCAGAGTCAGGTGCCTGGCTGAGAGGCACAGAGTTGGGTATCTGAGAGAAAGGCACAGAAAGCCAGTCACTAGAGAATTTGGTGCCTGTGGGTTGCAGAGAGACAAAAGCCAGAGAGCTTGACACCAGAGGCGTATAGAGTTGATGATAGTAGTAACACCTGTGAAGCATGAGACACATGTACGGAAGGTTGGAGTATGTATGCACCGCCCGGTATAGCTGGGTGTATGAAGGGCAGGTTCACGCTTAATATGCAACGTAATTATTTACTAACAAGGCATGGCAGGAGAGATAGGAGGGTGGACTGACCAAAACAGGTGGGCAACCTACCGCAGAGGTCAGCCTAAGGGTGGCCCCCTGTTACAATGAGATAGAGAAGAGGCATCAGAGGCAAGCAAGACAAGACGGTATTTGGCATGCTGGCACAAGCTCAACCGAGTTTGTCCATGCAACTTGCTTGTCATACATCAGACTCCTCAGCCACTCAAAGTTGTGGTGATACCGGATAACCCACTGTAACAGGGGGCCTGCTCGGGGCCGATCTCATTGTGACCCGCCTGTTTCTGAGCTAACTGCCTGCCTTCTCGCCCACCATGCCTTGTTGGTAATTAATTAATAGATGTCAATTAAGTGGAAGGCTGCCCATTTCCTGCCCCAATGCCAGGGGACACTATCTGAAGCTCCATTCCTCCCCTACACCGCAGCCCAAGCCTCACTGATGGCATCTTGATGTTATCATTATCACCGGCCCCCACACTAGGCCCCAGAATCCTCCAAATTGAACCCCACTTGGATTCCTCCTCTCAGGTGGTCTATTCCACCTCCATACCGGGCAGCATAGCTCCCTGAACTGCTTCCCCTTCAGGTGTGGTCCTCCCAGGACATTTGGCTCACTAACCCTGGCCCATCTCCAGGCCAGTGGGAACCCCAGGCCCTCAGCTCTTGGGCATTCCTCGCGGTGGGCCCCTGGCCCTTTGACACTTCCAGTCCTGGCCCCAGTATGGACCAGTCAGGGGAAGTTCAGACAGGCATGAGTTGATGGCCTCACTGTTTCTCCATGGGGTCCACCTTCCAGACCCTCCAACAAGGGGTAACCCACCCGGTTGTGGGGGCTACGGGTTAAGGTGCCCCAACCCGCCTTTCACCAGGGTGGTAACTGGCCTGGCATTTCCTGGGGGCTCCCACACCACTGGGAGCCCCACCAGGCCACCCGCTCCTGGCAGGGTGCAGTTTTAGGCCATGCCCAGGACTAGGAGCCTCCTGACCATCCCCTACAGCTCCTCCCTTACCTCCAGATGATACTAGCAGCCCTCTGGCCAGGCAATGTTGTTGCCTGGCCTCCAGCAGCAGAACTGCCCTGTTTATATGGGCAGCCCTAATCAGGCACCTGCCAGCTGCTGCCTTCTGGCCCTTAAAGTGGCAGGCACAAACAGTGCCCTGCCACACCCACCAAAGGCACAATCTTCATGGTCACCCAAGACTGATGGCTGCCAATGATAAATGATGTTAAGATTCTCACTTTGGGCATGAACCTCTTCTCACTGAGGTGGTGAGATTTTTGCATTACCTCACTTGGAAAAAGATCAGCCTCCATTATGAAAGAGTGGACTTTCCCTATAAGTGAAGGTGATTCAGCAGCACAGATTCCACTAACTTTCAAAGGGACTTGTATTTCTAATCACTTAGGCACCTTTGAAAATCTCACTGTAATGTATGGCTCAGCTTGTTGCTTTTGGATCCAAATCCTCAGGGCAGGGCATACTTTTTCCTGTGTTTTATGCTTTTACGATTGACTTACTGACCTGTAATTAAACAGATTTTAAAGAGTTAGAGAGAATATCTCATCATAAAAACTGCTAAATGTGAGCAAAGGGAATTAATTTGTGTGCCCCCCTTGGGGAAAAAAAAACTGGAAATAAGAATAAATAAATAAATAATAAGAGGAAGGGATGACTTTTTGGAAAAGTTTACCTGCTTTTTTTTATGAAGATAATACTATTTTAAAATGCTCATAGGACTTTCTTATATAGAAGCTACCTTAAAAAATGTACCTGGTTCTCATAAGTGAAGAAATGGGCACACCGCTGTGGTATGTGCTTTTAGAATTGGATTATGTGTTATTGCTGAATTTTTCATTTGGAAATAGGACATTGTACAGGATATCCTGTGTCTTAAGTAGCAGGCTTGAAGTGTTGTTTTGCCATAATGGTCCAGGAAATATGCAGGAATTAAGGGGGTTTTGGCGATATCTTTTATTGGGCCAGAGATACAGATGGGAGCAACTAAAAGAAGGGCACTTTGTTCTCAGAAGCTTATCTTCTGGAATGACAAGGGTTGCTGTCTTGTTCTCCAATTCCCTTGCCACCTTAATTTCATCTCATTGTTCATGCACGTTATGGTACACTTCTTAAACCCATTATCATGCTATGGGCACAGAATAGACCAACAAGTGGACAACATTAAGATTGCATTGTAAGGCAACTGTGTCATATCGAGAATGTCTTAGCTTTCAAATGCTTGACTTTACAACCTTCATAATGTTTTTTTAACTCATGATTTTTACTGTAATTTTACTATTTATGGTATAATAGCATAGATCCCAGGCAGGAACAGGGATCTCCAGTGCCAGAGGCTGAATGAACACATAGGAAGAGCCCACAAAGAATTTCCAGTCTCAGCTGACTAGTGACATTTGAAAGGTCTTGGCAGAGCTATATTGTCAGATCTATGGCATGTCCTTATGTACCTTTGCAAATTTGGTTTGAATTGTAGTAGGAAGGCATGTCACCTCTTTCCATTACTGAGACTGAATTTTCTGTGCTTGCTTCTGGCGCTATGTTTCATTTTTCTTTTAAAATAAAAGCTATAAAAAAATCCCTGTAACCCTGGCCTGAAGGGCCTGAATTAAATACCTTCTACCTTCTCCAGTGTGAGTTGGACCCCTTCTTGCTCCATGCCTGATCCATAAGTCAGGGAGGGCTTGTCTTTTCTGCCTCATGCACTGTCCCCTTACTCCCACTTGAAAATAACCAATCATTGGTCAAACACTTGGCTCTGTCTTGTCACTGTATTTACATGTAATCCAGTTCACCAAATGCACATCAAAATCCTGGAAATGAGGCAACGTAGCAACGTTAGAGCTGTGTTGAGCATACCCAGAGCCAGTCTCAGACTTACAAGTGTGCCCTCAGGGCCACTCTAGAGCAGTTATGATACCTCATTTGTGTGATTTGAAGCATGCAGAAGTGGGCAGACCATGTTACTTTATGGTGCTCCAAGAGTCAGCAGGGAACCCATATAGACATTAGGGATGTACAAAGTTTTGGTCCCTGATTTGATTTGGCAGAGATTTGGATGAATTCGATGGCTGAACCTTCAAATCCAAATCTAATCAGAGGAGCCTTTAATCTCTCTGAATTGAATTGGAAGCCTCCAAATCAATTCGTACATAGACACAGCTTTAAATGTGATACCTAGATCAGATACCTAGACCTAGATACTTTAAATCTAGATACCTCTAGGTAGCAGGCAGCTCATGGGTGCTGTGATGCTGGGGTGCATGGAGTGATCCACAGAAGCATGGGGGGCTCCCCAGCATGCTCGGCAGCAGACCCAGAAGTGAACCAGAAGCACTTCTGGTCCACTTCCGGGTCCACCGGAGAGCATACTGGGGAGGTCCCCCTGTGCCCTCCCGGCTCAGTGACTGGTGCCTCCTGGGTCTGGAGGGGCACCTGCAGTCCCACCGCAGCTGATCACCTAGCTGGGAGGTGCAGGGGAGCCCCCTGTGCACTCCCAGCAGACCCAGAAGTGGACCAGAAGTACTTCCAGTCAACTTCTGGGTTCACTGCTAAGCACATGGCTCACCACCCCCCGCTCCAACACTACTGTGGGATGCTCCATCTGCCCCAGCATTGCAGCATTCACAAGCCACACCTGATACCTTGAGGTATGTAGAAAAACATTTAAAGCTATGTCTATGTGCGAATTGCTAATTTTCCAAATCAGCATCAAATTTTCATATTTGGATTCGGCCGAATCGAATCAGGGACAGTTATCTGAATCAATTAATAGAATCCATGTCCCCAATTCGGGCCGAATCCGAATTGAATAGGGCCTGTTTCACACACCCCTAATTGATATGTCTTAGGGATACCTTGGGGTCTCTCCATTGACCTCAGCAGGTTTTGGATCATACTCTTTTAAAAGAAGATTATTTTAATCAGTTTCTGGGCAAGGTTGGGCTATGGGCTATGGAGCTTCTAGATCAGTTAGATAACTTGGAATTTCTCAGCTATAATGGCTCTTCCATGTGGATATAGTTTCCTAGGATGCCAGCCTGTACTGTTTCTTGGAGCAAAGACCTTCTGGAAGCACTTTCAGAAGTAGTTTTGAGCATTTCACCTTCAAGATTTAGACCGAAGAGGGATGTCACAGTTCAGAACACATACGACTATACGGACATCTAAAGCCTACAGGAAATAGTAAGACAGAGCCATCATACCGGGCTAGATCTTGCTCCCGTTGAAGCCATGCGTAATATTACGATCGTCTTTAGCTAGGGTAGGTATGCAATATGCACTGAGGGGGAGGAACTGGGGGGTTTTGTGTCCGTTAACTAACTGACTAGATCTTTTTGCCTAGAACGAAATTAGCACAGCTTGAAAGGAAGCTGTGGTTAGAGTTCTGAGACAGACTTCAGCCTGGACTGTTGCAGCAGTTTCTGTTTGAAGATTTGGAAGCAGTAGTTTAACCTAATTGCACTACTACTTCGCTGTTTCCTGTGTACTTTGGAATCTATTAATGAACACAAGTGTTCTTGCGTGGGAAAGGCAGCCTTTGAATTTCCTTTGCATGCCAAAGAGGTTAAACATGTGATCATGGTGACTCTGGCAGAGAATAACTGTTTCTATTCTTTATTGTAAAGTTCCTGACCTTTCCACTACTTAGAAAGGAGTTTACTAAAGTATTCAGAATAGAAGTTGAATGCTTGGGGCACATACTAAATTTCTAAAGTATTGTAGCTCAGTCACAGTTGCATAACGCTTCCCCCATTCCCTTTTCCACTCCCCCTCCCCCTGACATATGTATCAGTTTAAAATCATGACTTTGAACTCCAAACCTAGGAAAGTCCATCTCTATCTCCCATCACATTTCCTTATTGCAGTTTATGCAATAAAGGAGATCATGTAGATAAAAAGGTTGTCATTCGAGGGTTCCTCATCAACTGCCAGCAATGCTGAAACATAAACAAGGGACAAAGGTGAAAGTCCCTTGTAATGCTTTGTGCTAGCACCTGCAAAATGGAGATTCAGTACTCAACCTGGTTGAGGAGACTTCTAGAGTTCAGGATACCAGGTTTTAAGACAAGTGAGAGAATAGCCAGTCTTCAGAAGTGAAAGGCCAGGGTCATTGCCATACAGGTCCAGCTCTGCTTTCAACATGCAGGTGGTATTCACTATTCATTGGTAAACCTCATGTGATTTAGCATTTGGGGTCAAATAAGCACTCAGACAGTTCCCTAGTCTCCCCTGCTTTTACTTATGGCCAGTGCCATTGCAACTAAATTTGCCACCTGGGGCAAAGTTTGCAGTGGCAGCGCGCCCTCGCCCTGCACACAGATCTGGGGGTACATGCCCTCCTCCATGCTTGCCCAGGGGTGCATGCAGTGGCAGAGCAGAAGCTGCTCTTTCCCTGCCTCCAGATGAGCTGCTTGTGGCTCTGTCCCAGGCTTCACCCAGGCTGGGCAGCGTCTGTTGGCACCCCCTCATGTCAGTGCCCAGGGCGGCCACCCCGCTCTCCCCCACCTTGCTATGACACTGCCTATGGCATGTTAGAGGGTGTTTCAGGCAACACAGCTTGCAGCCATGTGTGAGGGTCTGAGGTAGTAATTCCATGAGCAAATGATTGCCTACAAATGCATGCAGGAGACTTAACCCAGTGGCCCAGCAGGCCCTGTTCAGTTCTATGACCCTAAGGACTCTGTGATGGAGTGCAGCAGCTGTGCAGACAGTGAGCAAGTGCATTGAATATGGGCAGTCTGTGAAGTATTAGCCAAGGAGGCTGAGGCAAATCCTTAGTCCTGGCAAACAGACCATAAAAAAAACAATGTCCTATCTACCCCAAAGGAATAATTGTGGTACGATGGTAGGAGTTGAAACACAAACCACATGTATTAAGCAGCAGAGAATTTAATGTATTGACTTTGGACAGCTGAAAGCCTGGATCCTTTTCTTGGGCTAGGGACAGAAGTTGCACATAAACCAGTTTAAGTGATCAGAAACTGGTTTAAACCTGTAACAGAACAGAAGGTTAGAGCACATAAACCAGTTTCAAAATGGCTGAGACTGGTTTAACATAAACCTGGTTGAATGTAGTATCAGACTTAACTGATTTAAGTCAAACCAGTTTATGAAACTTCTGTCCCAGACCCTCCCTGGTTCAAGTTAAATCAAAGTCCCCCAGCATCCCAGCATGCTTTGCAGTGTCTGCTCCAAAGAGCAGGGCTGGCCCCACCCCTCTGCTCTGTAGCTGGAGCTGTGAGGGCTGGCTGAGAAGGAGGTGGGGGTGGGAAACCCGGCTGGAAACTGGAGTTGGTCTGCCCTGGGGGGGCAGGAGCAGCTCCTGCCAGACTTTTCCCTGCTGGAGCAGAGGGGACAGAGGCATGGAGCGGGGCACAGGGTCAACAGCCTGAGAGGGACTGCTCACACCAGGCAAACTTTGGCTGGGATGTGGGAGGGTCTTTAGTCCTCCCTTCCCCAGCTCCATGCAGTGGCCACACCCTCTGCTCTCTGCTTTAGTGTGGCATTGTGGGAAACAGCCTGCGAAACTGTCCTCCAGGCCAACCCCAGCTGGGGTCTGAGATGTGGGAAGGGCTTTAATCCCCTCTTCCCTAGCTCCTGCCTGGCCCCAGCAGGCAAGGGTCAGGCAGGAGACAAGGAGACTCCACCCCTGGCACAGACTGAGGCAAGCAGCTGATAAGGGGAGGGGCAGGGGGTATAATTCCCCTCAGCTCCCCCAGGCCATGGGGAAGGGGAAGAGGCTGGGAAACTGGAGCTGGAGGGACTGGTCCCCTGCCCTCTGTGAGCACAGGGCCAAGCCCTGCAGCACCAAGCTGAGAGGTGGGAGGTATTGGCAAAGACCTGACACAATCATCACATGTATGTGCTGGAGATGGAGCTAAGGGAACAAGAGAGGGACTGCTTTGGCTGGTGTGACCAGAGAAAGCAGAGAACTACATTTGCATTATGAAACAGAACCTGTAAAAGGTGGGAGACTGGCAGGACTCGCATGCATGCATTGTCTTTTGTCTCTGCTTAGGTATTCCGAAGGTGCTACAGGTCAGCGTTTTTCAACCTGTGAGTCGTGAACCAAAAGTGGGTCACAAGAACATATGAAAAGGTTGTGAACAAACTTTAAAAATGAATCAACAAACTTTAAAAATGGATTCTCGTTTAAAGGAGAAAAATGTGGGAAACGGTGGCTTTTCCCTTGCAGGCTGGCAGAGTTCTGGGCTGCTTGGGGCCCCCTATGCCCCCAGCCCCACACACACACACCCTGCCCCACACACTGGGGGGCTAGAGCTTGAGAGTGGAGGGCACTGGGCCAGGACTGGCCATTGATGTTTACAAGCAGGTTCTGGTACAAAAAAGGCTGAGAACCACTGCAGTGGGTGACAAGCATACTAATGTCAAGGCACCCAAGGGGGAGAAGGGGTGCAAGTGTACCTGTAAAAGCTGAAGAAGAGGTGAGGCCTGTGGGATCTCCACTCCAACACTAAGACCACCTCCTGATCCCTCAAGGACTTTCTGAATACTGGGCTGCAAGGATGACACCCTGCCCCCAGGATTACATAAGACTAATGCAAGGCTTTCTCTTGTCTTTCTGGTTTAGTACAGGGATTGTCAAACTTTATTAATAAGTGTACCCCTAGCAGCCCCCTTTTTAGTAAGTGTACCCCTGGCGGGGGTGGTAAGCGGCCGGACGTGGAGCAGGGATGTGGCAAGCAGCGGCAGAGCAGAATTTGTGTAGCCCTGCTCTTGCCCCACCCTGCTCCTGTGAGGCAGCAGTGCAGGGTGGCTGTGCTCTGTCCCTGCCCACCCCCGCATGCCCCCTGGGACCTTTCAAAGTGCCCCCAGGGGTACATGTATACCCAGTTGACAACCACTAGTTTGTATACTTCATTTTAAGTTAGACTAAATTGTGTGTGCTCTCACTGTGTTTTACTGGGCTTAGCTTAGGTGAAGCTTTTTGGTGGTTCTTCATTGTGTGCTTGAGGTTGCAAATTTCTCAACCTGTGAGTCATGAACCAAAAGTGGGTCACAAGAACATATGAAAAGGTTGTAAACAAACTTTAAAAATGAATTAACAAACTTTGAAAATGGATTCTCCTTTAAAGAAGAAAAATATGGGAAACGGTGGCTTTTCCCTTGCAGGCTGGCAGAGTTCCAGGCTGCTAGGGGCTGCTTGGGGCCCCCTATGCCCCCCCCCACACACACCCTGCCCCACACATTGAGGGGGGTGTTCAATACATGCTCACTTCTGAGAAAGGACCATTCTTGCTCAAACTTTTTAAAATTCAATTCCACTACCTTTTTCCCCACCCACCCCCTCCTTAGCCTGGCAGGAGCTGCCTCCCCTCAAGCATTGAGCAGGGAGGGGGGAGAGAAGTCTGGCAGGCACCGCCCTCCTCCCCGCCCCCCAGCAGACCTGAGCTGGAGTCTCATCTGGGCTATGATGAGTTTAAAGCATCCCTCCCCTGACCTCAGCCCCCAGGTTGGGGCCTAGCCATGCCCCCTCCTCTCAAGCGGGGGGGGGGGGGGGCGCCTTGGGGCTTCAGTCCCTTACCTTTGGCAGAGACTAGGTGGCATGTTTTAGTGCCCCCAGGCTTCTGGCCTGAGCCACTGCAGGCACATGGCTGCATTTCCTGAATCAAAAGTGAATGTCCGTTCACTTCCTTCTCAGTTGAATCTCTTTCGCTTTAGACTAACCTACAAAGACTGAATTGATTCAGCCTTGGGCTTTTTGATTGTCTGTACTTAGCTTTGGGGATTCAACTGTGTTGTTCTATGGAGTCTACCTGACTGAAACCTTGAGATCGGACAGAAAGGCACGTAACAAGAAGACATGATCAAAATATTTTCCCCCAAGTATATTTGCATCAAAATATACTTTCACATTTGCAGATATATATTGATTTTTTTGATGAAGGGTTCATAGATTCATAGATTGTTAGGGGCTGGAAGGGACCTTGCAGATCTTCAGATCCAGCCCCCTTTCCTCCCGCCCCCTCCCCCCCCCCCCACTCTAGGCAGGAAGACAATTGGGGTTAGGTGACCCCAGAGGTGACTGTCTAGTTTCCTCTTGAAAACTTCCAGGGTAGGCGATTGCACCACCTCTGGAGGGAGTTTATTCCACAGTCTGGACACCCTGACTGTGAAGGAGTTTTTCCTGGTATTAAGCCTGAAGTGGCCTTCCAGGAGTTTGTATCCATTGATCCCTGTCTTCCCCAGGGATGACCTAGTGAACTGTTGTTCACCGAGCTCCTGATGCACTCCTTTGATATGGCAGTAAGCTGCTATCCAGTCCCCTCTCAACCTTCTCTTCTTTAGGCTAAAGAGGCTCAGGTCCCTCAGCCTTTCCTCGTATGGCTTGCCTTGCAAGTCCCTGATCATACAGGTGGCTCTTCTCTGGACCCTCTCAAGCTTTTCCACATCTTTATTGCAGTGCAGAGCCCAGAACTGGATGCCATATTCCAGCTGCGGTCTCACCAGTGCTGAGTACAGCAGGAGTATCATTTCCTTAGTTTTACACAAGATGCATCAGTTGATGCATGCCAGCGTGTTATTTGCCCTGCTGACTACTGCCTTGTGCTGATGGCTCATATTCATGCGATGGTCAATCGTTACCCCTAGGTCCCTTTCAGCTGTGGTGCAACTCAAGCAGTCACCGCTAAGCCTGTATGTTGAAAAGTGTTTGCCTCCAGATGGAGCGCTTTACACTTGGAAATGTTAAACTTAATCTGGTTCGGTCTGCCCAACTCTCAAGCCTGTCCAGATCCGCCTGTATCTGCAGCCTATTTTCTGACATTACCACACTGCCCCATAACTTGGTGTCATCCACGAACTTGGCCAGTGAGCTTTTCACTCCCCCATCCAAATCATTGATAAAGGTGTTGAAAGGCACCGGTCCAAGCCCAGACCCCTGAGGGACACCACTGGCCACTCTCATCAGTATGGCATGGATCCGTTCATGAGAACTTTCTGGGTCTTACCATGGAGCCAGTTTCCTACCCGCTGAACTGTTGAGCAGCTGAGCCCACAATCTTCCAGTTTTCCCACAAGGATATCATGGGATACTAGATCAAAAGCCTTTTGGAAGTCTAGGTATATAACTAGAGAGACCCAAATAAAAAATATAACCTTTTTGATCTAAAAATGCCTATTTTGACACAGGTCCATATTGTAAAAACATTTGCAAGGTTGGGTTTCATTCCAATACACAACATAAACAAATATGAAACCTCAAAATGTGCCATGAAACAAAACTGTTGTTCTGTGGGCACTTCTGGACAAGACAGGTCCTGCTCTTTACTTGTATAAAGCTACTGAAGTCAGAAGTTGTGCCCAGGATGATTTTTGACCCTGCTCATGTTTGTATGAAAAAATGTCATTTGTCATTACCAGCTTGGTAGTCTATATTCCTTTGTGCGCTTATACTCTTTGTGAAATCAAGCGGAGACTTAGAGATGCACGTTGATAACTGGAAGAGTGCAATGCTAAAATAACCAGCTAAGACCAAGGTACTTAACCTTGCAATGGGTTATGTCTTGTTCAGGGACTCTAAGTTGTCCTACCAAATACACATGTGCAGCCCCAACAATTTCAGCCTCTCTAGCTCAAGAAGAAATCCACTCTTCATTCCCTGTAGCCAAATCCAGACTCATCAAAGTCCATTTTTTGTTCCCTTAAGTGTTTTGCTAGTTTCCTTCAGGGCCTTGAGCAGGTTTTGGAATAGACCAGTTCCTGACTCTTGCTTGAATCGCTCAGATGTTGAATGCTTGATGTTACCCATGTACCTGAAGTTCGTTTTTTTCCTGTATGTTTCTTTCACAACTGCAAAACAGAGAGGAAAAAAAGATTTATAGATCAATTATTCCTAAATTGTACAGACGTGTGTGTATCTAAATAAAAAAACAACAACCCCAAACCTAAAATCTAAAGCACTTTACTTCATCTTGGCCACATAAGCCTGTTATATATCCTATATATATATTGGGTAAGAATCTCTGATGTGCCTCTTAAAGGTAAAGCACAGAACCTGCAGGGCAGATAAAGAATAAGTTAACTTTAAGTATGGTGGAGTTATGCCCCCCACTGCTGGTAACTTTAACTTTATGGTCACAAACTCCTCCATGACCGTTTCAGGCTGGACATAAGGAAGAACTTCTTTATAGTCCGAGCCCCCAAGGTTTGGAACAGACTGCCGCCGGAGGTGGTTCAAGCACCTACTTTGAACACCTTCAAGAGACATTTGGATGCTTATCTTGCTGGGATCCTATGACCCCTGCTGACTTCCTGCCCTGGGACAGGGGGCTGGACTCGATGATCTTCCAAGGTCCCTTCCAGCCCTAATGTCTATGAAATCTATGAAGTAGCCCCTGCACCCTCCCTTGCTCCTAGCTTTTACCAGGAAACCCGTTCAACTTACAGCAAACTACCTAGAAGCTAGAAGCTTTCCAGTAGTTTTCATAGTAGCTCAGTCACAGAAGCCAACAACTGCAATATATTGAGCCACTGTTTCTCTTGGTTTAATTACAAAAGAGTGCAAGGATCTGCGTGTTAATGTGGATTAGCATTTCCCATACGCCATTATCAGCTGTTCTTCACAAGCAGAGACAAAAATACAAGCATCCTGAGCTCTCCATTTTCCTCATCTAGGGATTGTACCTCATTAGTTCTCCAGATTCTCAATACCCAGATTCTTCGGGCTGACATTTTCCAAGCGAAGAGATTTTAACACCTAAATTAAAATTCATGGGAAGCTAGGCATCTAAATCCCATAGGCACCTTTGGCAATTGTAACCCTATATATAGTTATCTCTGGGTAGGTTGTTACAGAAAGGGGCTGAGAAACTGGAGAAAATTCAGGGATGAACAAGAAAAATGTTAACTTAGAAGACCTGGCTGGTTATAAGGAAAGATTAAGGTTGTCCAAGATGGGGGAGGAATATGAGGTTTGTGTGAAGGTTTTTGAAAGGTGAAAACAGCAGGGAAAGGAATCGTTCGGGGTGGTCAGATGCATATAACTGGCTGACCTGTAAGGAAATTTAGCAAAGAAGAGTTTAGGCAGGGGACCAGGCAACATTTCCTAACTGAACACACTGGATTTTAAAATATTTTCTCTCGGTAAGTGATGGAAATGCTATTACTTCAGGGTGAAAACCCTACTGCTTTAGAAAATAATGAAGGAAAAATCTTGCATTTGCAGACATGGATTCACTGTCCTGCAAATTTGATCTAATTTGATCTGTTCTCATCTTGAATTGCAATGTACATGGGAAATGATATTTTACAACCCTACAAACTGGTTCTCCCATAGCTAATACTTTGATAGAGCTAATGACACTGGGAGAGGACCTCGCATGAGTCAGGCTGTGCAGATTCAAGTGCATTAAGCCCACAATCGTATGGATGTGGCAGGATTGGCAATGTAAAATATGATTTTATCCTCATATATAAAGTGACCTGAAAGAGCTATCCAGAAAATATAAAAATAGCACCTTTTTTCAAATTGCCCCATGCCAATTTTGACCTGGAATTCATGTTGCTAGTTGTTTCATCCAGTCCTTAATCATGTTTTTGTTTTATCCTCACAGCTACTATACAGATTTTCTTACAGTGATTAATTTCCAAGCAAGTTATTAAACTTGTTGCCTAAAACAAAATTAAAAAGTATGGTTAACATGAATGATAGCTGGGCACCACAAACACATATCTTACAAGTTCCTAGGGAATAAAAAATGACAGAATTACCTGCATATCTGAAACCGTTATCATTCCACATTTGTTTTAGTACTTCTGTAAAAGAAAATCAATTTTTTTGGAGGTGTCTAAAGAATAACATGTCGTAAAAAAAGAAATAAAATATAGCTGCTGCTCGAGTCCCTTTGTGTTCACTGTAGCAACTCCCAGCTAGGTTTGCTCTAAGGATCAATTAGTTTTTCATTTCAAACACAGAAAATAATGGCACCTATATTCTGTGCGTACTACCTCAATATTTAAATTATTTTTTTTTCGGCCCTGTTTTGCATTGCTTGTATTTGATTTGTACAGACATTTGCTAATTGAGTTGCATAGGCATGCATTTTCAGTGGAGGCAATGTTTTGCTTTGTAAATGGGAGTCGTGAAATTTTTCTCAAAATTTGTTATTTTTAAATTTGTAGAATTTCATCCTGCTATATATACGTAAGTCACCAAAAATGTGAGTTTACATAAAGGATTAAGGGCCTGATCCAAAGAATGTTGAAATGAATGGATTCCTGTTATCTTTAATAATAGGAAATGTATATACACTAGATAAAATATATGTCTATTATCTTTAATAACAGAAAATATATATACGCTAGAAAAAATATATTTCTATTATATATATTAAAGGTAACAGGACTCCATTCACTTCACCATTCTTTGGACCAGGCCTTTAATTTTTTACGTAGACTCACATTTTTGGTGACTTAGAATAGAAAGTGGCACTGATATTAGCAATGTTTCAGTCACAAAAGCCCTTTCTCCAGCTGTTCGTGTAACTCAAATACAGCTTTGTTTCCCCCAGTATCTTGCAGGCCATTCAGTAAAAAGATGAACAAAACCTCCCTTTGTTTAATAACAAATGAAGCAAGTATTACCACTATTGTGTTGTGAATATTATATACGTGTTCATGTTTGACACGAATGGTCATTACCCTTTGCAGCGCGTTTTCATTATGGGACTCTGATACAAGCCTATGGTAGTGAGTAGTGCATGAACAGCAGGAAGAATTTATCATGTCATACCCACAGATGTATACAGTCTCCACTTAGTCAAAGCTAAAAATGGCTTTAGTTCATACAAAAGATACTTGCACCGCAATTGGAGGTTGCAGACATATCCAAACTATTTTTAATCTAAGTACTGACAGCATGGAAGGTGAGGCAGAATAAACTTCACCATGGGCCAAACTGATCCCAGCTAGGACCTGCACAGCATGTACAGACATCCAGGATTAGCTAGATAGATCAAGGATTAAGAATAGCCAGCCAGATCAAAGACAGCTCTGGTGGACCCACATCTCCCATTTGCAATGGTTTGAGTTACACCAGTAGTTACCAGGCCAGGTTCTGACATCCTTACCCATGAAGACTAAGACCTTACTCCCACTGACAAACCAGCCAGCTGGTCTAATTGAAACATCTTGGCATTTAAAGGTGTGCTCCTGGAGGTGGAGGGGGCTTTAATTAGTGAACTGTGTTCATTCAAAGTACCCAAGCATCACGTGTATCAGCGTCCTCACACTGAAAAATGGCGGCGGAGCGCTTTGAACTAAAACTCATCAAACAAGCTTCAGTTTAAAGTGCCCAACTGCCATTTTTCAGCATGGGGACGCTGACACACATGACACTGGAGGCTGCTGGAGTGCGTTAATTCCCACGCTGGATTTACAGCACGTTGGAGCAGCCTTGCTGCACATCTATGAAGACGATAAACAACTGGCATAAGTCAGACTGGTCTCTAGGCCACTTGAACAGGCTATAGCATGATCTGGCACCTCTTTGCCCACAGAGTCAAGCAGGTCATGGGAGAGAAGAGCTTCTGGCCTACTGTTTTGCTATTCATATTTCTAGTGAGGCTGAAAAAGACTCCATCAATGCTCTCCAACATTGGACATGGCTAATGTAAATGTCAGCTTCTTTAAGGGACCTGACAACAGTAAGAGCCTCTGGGTAATGAATTTCTGTCATTCTAGATGTGCGGGTTGAATCGTTCTTCTTCCTGCACTCTCTTCTAAGGTGAAGCAGAGCACTGCCATAGGTAGACAACCTTCTTGCCTAACTGTAACTAAGCGGATCAGCAAAACAGAACAGAGGGTCAGCAGACATTATATGGACCCATTGACTACAATCTTAACCATAGCTAGTAGTGAGCAATGGTTTAACCCCCACACTTGACACACTTGAGTGTTTCCCTGAAAGTTAGATCCCACACTTTGCTTTTCCAGGCTGAACAGAATGCCCCAAAATGGAAAATGAGGCACAGCAATCAGGTGTGTTCCCCTGACAAGCACTTGGGGAGGCAGGTAGTCTAATGGTTTGGTTCAGCTAGTACTTTGTATAAAGTGTTGAGTTCTCAGTAGAGTCAAAAGGAATAAAGGACATGAAAGGTTTGCTTGCAACCTTCCAATCCAGCCAAAGTGAGGGGTCACCCATAGCAGCAATGCCCCAGGAGCAGAGCCAGAACTAGGCTATGACTATCCAAGTCAGACCTGGTTTCTATTTCTCCTCCCTTGGAAGGAAACAACATACACCAGTCCTCTTGCTGTCCCTTAGGATACTACCCTGTGTGTGCTGACTACAGTGTATTACATGTTGCTTTTAAAGTGGGGTGCTTAGGATTCATCTGCTTCCTGTCCCAGTCAGTCCCTTCCCAGGGTGGAATGGGGAACCAGCAGCTCACTAAGGCTTTATCCATGTTATGCTCTGCAAGGCTTATGGTTGAGCCTGAGACTGTGGCATCTTGTAGCTTTGGACTTTGCTATATGCAATTGCTCAACGTTGGGCAGTTACATTTGTATTCAGCAGTGAAAAAGTTAAGCAGCCTTCTAGAAATTAGAGCTGGGAGAAGAGCGGGGGAAGGAAACCTAGGAGGTGATCTATTCTATCTCTTGGGAAACAATGCAGGCCATTCCCTGCAGTGTAGTCTCTAGGTTTATGTCCAGAATGGTATTAAATGACACCAGCAATGGAGTTTCCATCACTCCTTTGGGAGATGATAGCACAGTCCAAACAGAGCGGTTTGTAGTGTTAATGTTTTATATATCTACTGTCCTTTTTGCCCTCTTCAGTTTTTTTGCTATCAATATGAGCTGTGACAACTGGTGTTATATTTTATTTCCCCTTCTTTTAGCATTTGATCTAACTATCTAGAAAGCCACGGTTATTCCATAAAACCAGTCACTGGAGTAAATAATAGTAGTCTTGCCCCATAAAGCTGTTGAAGCCTTTGAAATATATTAAAACATTATGGCAATCATTATTAGTATAAATTACAAGAAAACAGAACATTAGCCGAATCTGTTCTAAAGAGGAAATCTTTTTCCAAGCTGGCTTTAATTTTAAATAAATAACCGACATAATTTTTCTGGGGAAATGAAAGATGGCTTTGTAAAAGCAAGATCTTATTAGTTAACATGACTGATGTCCTTCCCAGCACTCTTCCAGAGCATGCATGTTGAAATGTTGAGATTATACTGCATCCTTCTTCTTTTTGAGATCTATAGGGGAAATACTGATAATGTTAATTTTGTAAAAGCACAAGTCTGACTCTAGTTTTCAAGGGTTTCTAAAAAACGAAGCACATTGTATGTTTTCAGAGTTATCATAGCACTTGCCTTTCACATAATTATCATTTGTCATTTTGCTTTTACTTGTGAAGAACATCTGAAGAAGGATCTACAAAGTTAAATTCAGTGCTTTTAACAGGTATTTAATTAACTCTCCCTGTAATGTTTATATTTCAAGGTTACTATTTGTATATCAACTGTCACTTTTGTGCAATGTGTTCCATTTTTTAAAATCTATTAGTATTATTGTCTTATGAATGGGGCAGCCTACTGTAACCTTTTCCAGAGGGAGAGGCAATATTACAGAAAGTTTGCACTGCAGTTATGTATTCATGCGCGTGGATTCAGTCTTTAAATGAAAGTTATTTTGACAGTTCTAGAAACTAAAATTCCATTTATCCATACAATGGGCACAGCAGTAGTCGTGCACTTCCGGATGTAGGCTCACCACATCACGTGGGGAACCTGCCCTGTAGGGATGAGATGAGTCAGTCTCCAAGCCAGTCAGTTCTTAGCTCAGGGGTGGGCAAAATGCGGCCCATGGGCCGGTTGCAGCTCACCAGGCTATTCTATCCAGCCCATGGGGCCCCTAAAAAATTTAAAAAATTAATATTTATCTGCCACTGGCTGCTTGACATCTGGCCCTCGATGGCTTGCCAAAACTCAGTAAGTGGCCCTCTGCCCAAAATACTTGCCTGCCCCTGTCTTCGCTACTCTACTCAGTGTCCAAAAGGCAGTGGTTTTTAAAATGTGGACATTTGTTCCCCAGGTATTAAAGCTCTTCATCTATGAAGGGGAGTGAAGACAAACATGGCATGAGGCACCTATAACACTATACTCTGAGGCATAAAGGAAATCCCTTCCCACCCCCACCCTCCCCAAAAGAAAAAAAATGTTATTAAAACTGGAGCTGGCAGGAACCAGATTTCTCATGCTGCAATTCACTGTGTTCCACAAAACGTTCTCAATGAATCATAATAGTCTGACAGGAAAAAAACCACTTAAACAGAAAATAATTAAGCACCTCCAATTTAATACAGCTTTTTTCCTGGTGTTGCAGAAACCAGGTAAGAAGGCATTTCTACACACTATACCCAATTTTTTCCATAGCATAGGTCTTGAGTGGGAGCTTGGCAAGTAGGGGAATGATGAAGCTTGCATTTATTAGTGCTTCCAATTTTATTTTATTTTATTCTATTTTGCTCATAAAGTGAGGGAGGGTTTTGCAGGAGGTAAAAGGAGACAGTGGAGGCTGTAGATATAGAGACTATATAATAGGAGAATGCTTGGGGAAATACACAACACATGGACAAGGACAAAACATGGGGAAAGTGAAGAGACAAGCTAGTTTACTCCAGCTGAAGTTCTGCCCCCAGGGCTGACAAAAGTGCAAAGGTTCACACCTCTAATAGGGAGCAGAGTCATTGTAGGGGAGCAGTAGATCAGAGCACCAAGGGGATGAAGAACTGTTTACTAAGAACTGATAGGACAATCTTATTGAGATAAGCCATGTTGCCCCAGTTGGCTTTGAAAGCAGATTCACTATGGCAAAGTGTAAATTCCACCCACAAATATACATACACTCCTCCATATGTACGGATGAATCAAATTCTCAATCATGAAGATTTACCCCAAGTGAATATTGTAGAATCAGTCAAAAATAGGGCTGGAAGGGACCTTAGGAGGTCATGTAGTTCAACCACCTGCTCAAGGCAGGATCCTCCCTGTTCAATCCTTTATAGACAAGTGTTTGTCTAAACTGTTCTTAAAAACTTTGGGGACAGCCCTCACACATAACTACCAGGCATTATGGCCCAAATGTCACAGACATCCTTAACTGGTCACAGGAAAAGCAGGGGACTAAGGGCACTGCCAATTTTTTGCCACTGCGAAGACAGGTAGTAGTTAGTAAAAACACACACTCAGGTAATCCATGGAAGAGGACCATGCTGAACACAGGTGTGGGCGAACCAAGTGGTCACCCAAGCCCAAACAGGAAGGGAGCCCAAAAATGGTAATTTTTTTATGATTATTATCATTATCTCTGGCAAAGGGAGGCCAATACTGAAAGTTCACCCGGTACCACCAGGAGCCTAGGTACAGTGCTGAAGAGGACCAAACCCTCCCCTACAAAGGAAGGCAAACTGTCCTGCAGTCTGAGTCGAAGTGTTCTGTTATTAGTTACACTCCAGTCTGGACTCCGTTATGCATCTATACCCTTAAAAAAATCCATCCCGGATTCCTAATCAGTGTCCATAAATTATACAAATGGTAGATTCACCAGCATTCTAAATCTTTAAATCAAGTTTGGATGCCTCCCCCCATCAAAAAAAAAAAAAAAAAAGGCTGTAGTTTAACCATAAAATATGGACTTTATGCAAAAATTCTATGGTTGGAGTGATATAGGCGGTCAGAATGGCTGTTCTGGGCCCACGATCTCTGAGAGAAATCCCAACTCTCTGGAAATCAATGAAATATTGCCATTAACATCAGTAAGGTCAGGGTTTTAGCCTATGAATCAATGAAACCGTTTAGTGGCCACTTTTTCTGCAGCTTCTTTTCAGGACATCTACCTCTACTAATATTTGGTGCATTGAGCAAATGTAAGAAAATGAATTAGAAGTGCTTTGAATTCAACATACTCCAGATGTTCTAGTTTCATCATATTCTTCTCCCAAAAAATACAGATGCCAAGATAACAAACAGAACTTTCCCATTTTCAGCTGCTCATTTTATCCTCTATGTTCTGAACCATTTTGCGTAATTAATTCATTTAGTTCAAAAATTCATTTGAGATTTATTTTTTTTAACCGAGTGTGCCTGTGCATAAGGAAAAGCCTCTGCATATATTATAATATTACTCTACTGGTTCATCTCTAGGTACTCCCATCTCCTCATCCCAGTGCCATAGACTTAGCTGAAAGGATGAGAGTGTATCCATGTTTATTGTGTGCCTCTTCCAGCTCTGCTCTGCAGATCCGTGAAAGCAAAACTCCCTTTCAGGAAAGACATTGTGCTGAAAGGATTATTGGACCCTTTCCTTTTCCAGAACTCTCCTGGTATGTGGTGGTGAGCATGTGTTTATTGAGGACTAAATGTGGTGTATGGTCTGTAGCAGTAGCTCATAGTTGGCAAAGCGTGGTCTCCAATTTCTAGCCCTGCAACCACTCCTGTGTCGTGGCTGGTCACAGAGTTGTGTCAGTGTGCACAATTCACCAGTTTGTGGCAATGGTTGTGTCTGGCAGGATACTGAAGCCTGAATTAGAGTTGCTAGAATTAGCTGTGAATTCGCTTTGAAAAATCCTATACTCATATTTTTTTGGTCTTTACTTTCAATGTGTTGACCAAAGTATCTTAAAATCATGGGTCAACAAGATATACGTACATTTGACTATTGTGCCCTACGTGGACTCATGGATTAATATGCATGTGCCTTTAACTCTGCAATCTTGGCTAGGGACAGAAGTTGCACATAAACCAGCTTAAGTAATCAGAAACTGGTTTAAACCTGTAACAGAACAGAAGCTCAGTGCACATAAACCACTTTCAAAATGCGTGAAACTGGTTTAAGATAAACCTGGTTGAATGTAGTATCAGACTTACCTGATTTGGGTCAAACCGGTTTATTAAACTTCTGTCCCAGACCCCTTCCTGATTCAAGTTAAATCACAGTCCTCCAGCATCCCAAGATGCTTTCCAGCCCTGGGCTGGGCTGTGCTGTCTGCTCCAGCAGAAAAGGGTTGGGGGGCTGGGGAGGCAGGGACTGCCCCACCCCATGCAAACCCCAGCTGGAGTCTGGGGCTAGGGAGAGGGGAGTTAAACCCACTTTCCCCCAAGTACACAGTGCCCTGCTGCTAAACTTACTTAAACTTACTGCTGGCTGTGATTGTGGACTACAAATCCCAGAGGCACCTGGAAGCAGGAAGAAGAAGTGATGAGCTACCCTGCAGAGTCCTGCTATTGTGATTCTGGACTGTAAATCCCAGAGACCTCGGGGGCAGCAGGAAGAGGAAGCAAATGCATAGTCCATGCTGACTACGTGCCAGGGGTGTGCTCTAGTGCCCCCCAGCTTCTGGCCTACACTACTGCAGGCATCTGTCTGCATTTCCTGAATCAAAAGTAAATGTCTGTGCAGTTGTTTCTCAGCTTAATTTCTGCATTTTTGACTAACCTGCAAAGACTGAATCTATTCAGCCTCAGACTTGTTGCCTGTCTGTACTTAGCCCTTAAGTCTATATATATCTTTGTATATATACTCCAATGTATCTCTTTCCCACCAAAATACTTTATTAAAATGCAAGAATGGCTTTAGCCCAGATTCTGATTAAGAAGATAATCCTGGTCCCATTGAAGTCAAAGAAGAACTTTGCTAGGCCTTCAACTGAAGCAGGGCTTAATAATCGTGTGAGCCAAAGCAAGATCAGAATCAATTAGGATATTTGCTGGATTTCTCCCTTCCCAATCCTCCTTTCAGGGCCTCTCTACAGGATTAATATATTTATACACACACTAAGGAGCAGAGAGGAGGAGGGGTGGGGAGAGGAAGTCAGATTAACTTTGATTTAACTTTAAGTCATTAAAAATATGCTGAGATGCTGGCTGCTAGATAATTCTCTGTCCCAAGCATATCGGGTCTCAATATATGGTACATTACAGACACTCAGTTACAAGCTTCACAATTTTAGCTCATGCGGAAGGGGGTTCACGTGCAGCGTTCCCTCTCCAAACATAATGTGCAGCTGTGCAACATGCCATGCTTATTTCATGCAAGAGGAATGTGACATCTCCGTGACATGGGAAAGAGCTGTAAACCTCCTATCAGCTAAGCAGCGCTTTCCTGTCACACTTCTTTGAGGTCCAAAGTTTGTTTTCTGCCTATTTCCTGCAGCAGTCTGGAGCTCAGAGCCTAAGAATAAGATTTCATTCCTTTCCTGATGGTAATAACGATTCCTTCCAAGTCTTTGAGTTCCAGTTGGCCCGTGTCTATCAGAATGTGAGGCGATTACCAGGAAAAACTCTGTGACAAGCAGATCATTTTTCAGCTGGAGAGTCAATGGAAGCTCTGTCTACATCACCCTGGCAGTTTAATTTAATCGACAGAACATTAAACTATGTCACATTAGTATTAAAAATAAATGCTATAGACCAGGCATCTGAAAATTCAGAGGCATGGGGGGAGGTATATATGTATATATTTTTTTTTTCTGAGTCTTTTTCATCTCTGCTATGCAAAGCCTCCCAGAGAGCAAGCAGCAAAAGCAAAGGAGTAACACAGAAAATGTCACATTACATTGAAGAGTTTATTGCTTCTACATTTCCTTCTCCATCTTCCCCGGCAAGCTACTTTCCTTCAGCACAGCCAAATATCCCTCATTAGTGACAAGGAAGGATACAGGGGAAAACGATGAGTTTATCTGACAGTTCTGCCCCTGATTCTTACCGATTGCCTCTAGGAGTTGAACTTGTCAGACATTTTTGGGTAGAAAGAGCAGAGAGACGGGATGAGTAATGGTTGTGGCTGATTATAGCATGAAAATTCATTCAGCTAAACTCAGGCGCATCGCAGCTCAAAATCCACCAAATAAACGTTTTAACTTATTAATGGACTTCGGGATGATGTCAGCAGCAATAACCCTCAAAGATTACAGCTAAATGTATGCTCAATCCCTGATGGGTTGTTCTGTTTCGGAGGGCATAAATCCCCTTTGTTTGTTTGTTTTTTTCATTCCAAATGACAGGGTCGCACACAAACCAAATGCTTCAATGTTGCTACTTTAATTTTAATTTCCTCTTTATTCCTTTGGGTGCGGCGAATAGGTAAGATTTCCCCCTGGACCCACTCCTCTCCCGTTCTCTTTGAGGACGAGTGCTTTCTGAGAATAACATGTTATCAGCGTGACTGTAGAGTTCAACACCGCATAATCTGATCGGTAAATGAGGCACTTAAAATCTCTGCCTCCAGCAAAACAGAAGAAGCAGAGGCTGACTGGAAAATATAGCAACATATCACAATCAGATCCTCCCAGTCATACTAGGCCACTTGTCCCTTTAACTAGTTTTCAGCGCTGCTCTATTTCTGTAACAAGCAAGACAGGATGGCTTTGGGTTTGCAAAATCCAAAGGCAGTTTGAAATTGGGATTAGACTTTATCTGAACCATCCAACCCAGGAGGAGGACAGGGCATCAGGGAGAACAGAAGGTTTCTATTTTGGCCCCAGTTTCATTTAGAAAGAAGTACAATCCTCTTATTCTGGTAGAAGCTTGGCAAAAATGTCTAGTTCTCTCTAGGAAACTAAAGGACGTAGCTTGCCTCCAGAAAAGCAGTCTTTCCTGGGGTATACAGTGCTGGGGTGAGACCGAGGTCTGAGTTTCTGTCCCAACTCTGTCACTGGCATGTGCAGTGACCTTGAGCAAGTTGCTTCATTTCGCTGTGCTTCGGTCTCCTGTTTTGTTGGGATAATGCTGCTTACCTTCCTCGTTAATGGAGAATGATGTAAAGAGCTTTAAGGGCTGCAGCCGAAAAGTGCTAGCGGGGATTATTAGAGATGAAACACACTGGAAAACAGAGCAGGGCGAGAACAAGTGGGTTACTTGCTGCACGGCACTGCTTTTACCCCCTCCCTATAGAAGACAGCAAATGAAAGTAATGGGAAGGGGGCTATTTTTAAAGCCTGGAAATGGATGGTGAAATGACCCTAATAATACAGAGCTACCTTAAGGAAAACTACTTAATAGACTTCACGGCCTGATGGCAACTGGAAAGACTCCTGTAGACTTCAGTTTAGAACAGGAGTGGGCAAAATATGGCCCATGGGCCGGATCCAGGCTGCCAGCCCCACCCCCGTCATATCCACATACATACTCAACACTGTCCCATACACCCCACACCCCAACCACACACACACCCTATACCCCCACACATCCCACCCCCCACACATGCACACATGCACCCATTCCCCCCACACACCCCATCACCACCATCCCCACTCCACCACACACACCACCCCCACCAGATCCACACATACCCCACACCCCCCACACACATCCCACAGCCACGCACATCCACATGTGCACCCACATCTCCCACCATACCCGCACACATACCCCACACACCCCAACACACATCCACACATACACCCATACCCCACACACATATCCCTCCTCACACACCTCCACACACCCCACCTTCACCATACCCACACATACACCCAACAATCCCACACACCCCATACCTCAACCATACCCACACACGCACCCTACACCCCTCACACACATCCCACACCCACACTCCCTCACACCCTCCACCATACCCACAAACACGCCCAACACTGTCACACACACCACATATATCCCACACACCACCACATACATCCACGCATACATCCATACCCCCACTCATCCCTCCTCACACACACACACCCCCATACACCCCACCCAACCATACCTACACCCCCACACACACCCCACTGCACCATACCCACACACACACCTAGCAGTCCCACATTCCCCACACCTCAACCACACTCACACATATACCCAACACCCTACCTGCACCCTACCCACATGCTCCAACCACACACCCCCTGCATATACCCCCTAACCCACCCCCACAATATACAAACACCCCCCACCCCCAAGGCGTATTTTCTGGGCAAGGGGAGAGACTTCTGGTGTTTGGGGTTAGGGGGCAGGACATCCCAAGATGTCAACCAGGGAGCAAGGCTACCCTTGCGGCCCTTGACACCTCACCAGACCTCATTAAGCGGCTCTCCAGACAAAATAATTGCCCACGCCCGATTTATCTGATAATATCTAACAATATTAACAACAATAGAATGATAATAATTAGTCTCCCTTATATTGTATGCAATTGTAGAACACGCAGTTCACAACTCAGCCTGTACCCGAATAAAGCCGTGAATGATAGGCTCTGTGGCTGCAGGCCATTTCTGCTTATCTCACCTCAACTGTACTGTCAGAATCCACACACAAAAAAAATCTTCATTGCTTTTAATCAAAGGAAAATATAAGGAGTGATTTCACTTGATCTTAAGAAAGCTTTTGACATAGTTCACTGCAGGATATTAATTAACAAACTTCAACAGCCAAGGCTTCTCTGCTACAGCTCTTAAATGGTTTCAAAGCAACCTTACTGGACAAGGAAGGCGGAAGTGACAGGCTGGATAGTGATAGGCAAACTTTGCTAAGTTTGGAGGTTTTATGTGAACCAAACTATAAGGCATGTAAAACAAAAAAAGGCCCTTCTGATCATGACTGCTGCCATGTCATCCCATTTGACTGTAATCTTAGAGGTGCCAGTATATCTGATACGCCCCACTGTCCCACGCAGCTGCTAGATGGAAGACTAGCAGCAGTTTCTTATGCAGTATCTTTCGTGTACATCCAGCTGGCTAGTATAAAACCCTCCACCTTAATAAATTTCAAAGCAAAATCTTTTGGGCTACCGGTACTTACTCCTATGACTTCCAATGGAAATAGCAGGTATAGCCATAACATTTACCAAGTGTGTCCTAGCATTCACAGGGGCTCAGTGGAGCCTCTGGGAGACAGTGAAAGGGTGAATCCACTCAAATGTACTAGTCTGTGCCTTCCTACATTTGGTATTTTGACCTTCTATATTTTGCCCAACCAGGTCTCTGCTCGACAAGGAATCTGAAGGAGATAAAAACAGGGTCATCAGATAATAGAAATGTCAGCGCAGCCCAAATGTGCAGGGAGTTCAGATAAATCTGAGAGTAGATCAGTGAAATCAGGTCGGCTTGCTTTCTTGCTCTGGTGGAAATCAGCACTGACTCCTCTGAAGTCAGTAGAGTTATACCAGTATAAGTGAGATCAGAATTAGGTCAATTATATGCATAGCTCTTTTTTATGTAGCAATATAACCCTCGTCTTCCTTCCTACTTCTCAGTACAGTGAAATAGGTCAGAACTATCTTGTGTCAGACAGCTGGATCCAACGTTCTCCAAATTAACAGTTATTCAAGGAAAAAAAGTTCTCTTCATCCCACCATGAGGCAGCCTGTAAGTGCAGACCTGGATCCTTCCATCACTGTTTGTAAGAAAACCCTCCTCTTTTTCACTTCAGTGGGAGCTTGGATCAATGGCAGACTATGATTTAAGGAAATCCTATAGGATAGCAGTTTCTGTATATGGGGACTGAGCTCATTTGGATCCCCTGGGAGGCATGCATGAGTACAGAGGAGTAGATTTGAGTCCTGCTAAATCATTGACTGGTGGAAATGAGCTGAGCATCTGTACTAGTAAGACTAGAATTCAGTTATAACTTAAGTATAAATATCTCTATTGCTTGTTGTCTCTCTCCTCCTTCTTAATCAACTTATTTTATACATATATGTTCTTTGCTTTAATGCAGCAAGAATTATAGATTGCATGAGCTAGATCCCCACCTGGTATGACTCGGTCTAGCTCCATAAAAATCCAAGGATCTACTTAGACTTATATCATATAAAGATTGGACCCTGAATGTTGACACTGGTTAAACTGTACCAAGTAAATCAAAGTCTGTTGACCAGGGGCTAACTTTTTAAAGGGGTTTTGATGCCTCAAAATACAGATGGATGAGAAGCTGGGCACTTCTGAAAATCTCAGTGAATACCTATTTGAATCCTTTAGTGTCCAACTATGCCTAAATACCTCTACTAAAGAGAAAGTTCTGTATCAAAAGACATATCAGTGTATTTAAGAAGTGAAAGTGGAGTCCAAGGACACTGGTAGAAAAGCTGGTACTGTAATATCTAACATTTACTGCGTCATGAAATGAGCCAGCTGGGTATGACATGCAGTAAGTCTTAGAGCACACTAACTTATAAAGCATACCCAGAACATGTTTTTGACCTCAGGAAATGTCTGGTAGTATTAGATCTGAAATGCACCCCCATACCTAAGAGCACGTGGCCAGTCTTCACATAAGGGAAGATGAGGTAGCACATCCAAAATTTCTGGCCTTACATTAAAAAAAAATTCTACTCTGATTCCTACCATCCCTCAGTTTATGATTAAATTTATTTAATCAATGAGGACCCTTCTGGTCTGGAGGAGGGTATATTTTCAGTGCCAGGAATATTCCTTACTGCTTGACTCTCTCTCAGGATAGTAAGGGACAATTTTCCATGAGGGAATGAAGTGGATATCTTGTTCTTAAGTTAATAGTCATCCTGCATATAATTTCCTACTGGAACAGACCATATCCCTTGTTTTGAGCAAAATTCTGGCTATGCTGTGTTTTCCATGCTACATGCCTGCATCGAGCACCAAACAGATGACAATCCTTTTTGGGACTGTTCTTTGTGCCCCAGTGGGTTGAGCAATCTGCTCCCCTGTTCTGTGGGCTGGTGTAGAAATAGGGATGAAGCTATGGCTCATCTTCTTCCCACTTTTTGGGAGTAGGACGCATGCTTGGAGTTCATAACTGCAAGTGAGCATGGCTTTTATATTCCTTGGCAATCTGTGTAAATGTGCACATGTGGGAAGTGCACTGTTCCTTAAAACATGAAACTCCCCTCTAAATGCAATGATCAGAACATGTTCCCCTGCTAACTCTGGTGTCACTGAGGCACAGGATTGCTTCAGTTTTGTTATCAGCTGTTGCTTTGTCATGAAGACCATGCTGGAGCAGAAAGAGAAGCTGAACCCAGAACCTGTCAGGAGTAAGAGCTCCTAAAGCCAAACATAACCGATACGTTGGGGTTTTTTCTAAAGACATTGGCCATTTTGCATGCTAAATTGAAGCAGCAGGCACCAGCAATTGCTAAATGATTGCAACATGTTTGACATGCCTTTCGCTGAAGACCAAGACAACTGCTTAACACCCAATGGAAAAAACATCATTGAAACAAACTGGAACTAGGCTCCTTAGTGAAGCAATCCGACGTCCTGCTTTCGTTCGCCAGGAACTTTGCCAGAAGGTAATTCTAAAGTCAGAGAAACTCTGTGAAAAAACCCTCATGGTGTCAACAACACAGCACATTAAGTACTAATGTGGGTGAAAAATGGTCTTGAGTCAGTGACACGTCACTCAGGTAGTAGTGATTTTATGATTGTGACTGAGAACTTTCTGCCTGAATCATCAAACAAATAAGGAACCCGGTGCACCGCACTTCGAAGTGTCACATTGGTGGCCAAGTGGATTAAATGGCATGACACTTAAATTGTGAAATGTTTCCAAGTGTGTCTAAACAACCTGGGTGGGGAAAAAATTAACACATCATCAGTCACAAAAATACATACAATCCAGTAAAGTGGCAACTATTTCTTTTGGACTGTAAATCCTTTAAGGGCTGTCTCTCACCATATATGTGCTTATGACATACCTAGAATAATGTGGGCTAGGTCTCAGCTAGAGCCCCAAGACGCTACCATCAAACAAATGAATAATAATAATGATGATAGTCTTATCTACAGCTATCTTTCTGTGATGCCTGATAATGTAGATATGACCATGTACATTCAATTTAATCCAGATGATAAACAGTTCTATGGGGCATATCCTCAGATAGGGGTTAATTAGTCCATCAGTGTTATGGAAGCAGAGGATCTACCTCCCCAGGTGTATAACAACAATAGTAACAAACCCCCAAAGAGTCCACCAGTAATTTCTGACTGTAGAAAACTCTGGTTAAATAGCTGTTGACCTACAATAGAAATCAGAATAAGTTCACCAGGGTGAAGCCAAGACAAACACAGTCGGTTTTCTTAAGACTGCAAAAGAGCTGTGATATATTGTGCACCTTTGAACATCACCTAAAAAAAACCCAAGTGTCTTTTTGTTACATAAAGATAGGAGATAGCTATGAAAAAAACCATCCCTTCTGCTAGCTGTCTGTCTAGATTCTTATGTTCTGTTCACCACCATAATATCTTGAACACTTTTGCCCTAACAGGCAGTACACGTACCACAGGAATGTCAGTTGTCTCCATGCCTTTTTGACCTTTCAAAAGCACCTCTAAGGAAAGAGACTGATCCATTTTACTGATGGTTATCTTATTCATGGCCACAGCACCAAAGAATTGCTTTGTGAGCCATAGTGATGTAATAATTAGACCCAACGGGCTATCACAGACTTTTTACAGACTAAGAGATGGGTGCAAACTGGGCAATGCAATGAGTTTATAGGTTTATCTGAAGACCTTGGAGAGTTCTCACGTGTGGGATTGAAAGTTACTGCAACCGACCAACCATGTGAAAGACATAGAAATGGAAATCTTAACTAACTGCATTAGTGCAGAGTACAGCTGTAGCTGAATGAGTCAAGTTTCTGGAATGAGGAGAGGTGTCTGATTAACTTGTGTTCCGACCTTCAATCAAAACCGTGGACTCCTGCCATGTAATCCAGCGTGCCTTGGCCCATGCAAAAAGCTAAGAAAAGCAAAAACTGAATTAATTACAATAAAAGGTTGTTTTTATGACATATTATATCTTGGCAAGACTAGACAACCGAAGTATAATTTGTCCAGATAAAGTCTAGATAGGGATGACCTTATGGTCTGGGTATGACAGCGTTAGAAGGAAACAGGCAGGCTCATGTTCTTAAAATGTCAGATATTTATTTTCTGCCAATGGCCAACTCTGTTGATCCTGCGAGGGAACAGCACAGCACATACACTGGGCTTGACTCTTCTCTCAGATCAAATTGCACATCTACTGTAAAATTAGTACGGCAGATACATGCATAAGGATAGTAGCTGAATGTCACTGCAGTACACGTCTGATAGCACATCCATGTCCTGGTTTGACATATAACAGTGAGGATAAGTAGTACATAGCTCATAATCTGTAGAATTTAAAACATGCTGAAGATTCAAGTCTTCCTTCCAGATTTATTGCTAACATAAAGAGCTACATACTTAGATAGCTACAAACAGATGCTCACCTGGTGTAAACTTGGGTTGGCTCCACTGATTTCAGTGGATGTAAACCAGTTTACACCAGCTGAAGATATGTTTTGCAGTACTTAGAGGAGGTGGTGTGGGAGCATCTTAATGAGCGGAGTGAATGCTAACAACTGCTAGACATTCCTGAGACATGCTGTAATGCTTCAAATAGATCTGATTCCTGTTTGCTACAATGAGTCCTTCTCATAGAAGAGCTAGAGAGGGTACAAAAAAGGACAACAAGGATGATTAGCGGTATGGAGGGGATGCCATCTGAGGAGAGACTACAGAAGCCAGGCCTACCCAATTTATAAAAGAGATGCTTAAGGAAGGACATAATAAGGGTTTACAAAATACTAAATGAGGAAGAGACAGTAAATAAGGATTTACTATTTACTGCCTCTCACAATACAAAACTAGGGGTCATAAAATGAAAACAATAGATAGCAAGCTTAAAACTAACAAAAAGACATTTGTTTTTACACAGCAGGTAATTAAAGTGTGGAACTCGTTGTCACAAGAGGTTGTAGAAGCTGAATGTTTAACAAGATTCAAAAAGGGGTTGGACAAATGCTTCGAGGAAAGGTGCGTCATTAGTTATTGAACATGAGAAGGTAGGGCCTCGTTACACATTGCACTTTGAGCTGCTCAAATGTTGATCAGTGTTAGTGCTGGCTCAAGTTTGGAGCAGTCACACCTTAAAGCTAAAACCTTCTCTGACTGTCCTCGACCTGCACAGCTGTGACTTGCCACTAGATGGTTGGCTAGCAGGGGCTTGTCTAGGAGCTACAGCTGTGAGTTGTCACTATGGGGTTAGTGAGCCAGGACAGGCCTCTATCCCTACTCTACATGGAGCAACTGGTACCACCTTAGTCAGGGGGGCACATGCTCCCCCAGCAACCAGTCAGTGATCTGCGTTGGGGGGCTCCTGCAGCCAGTCTTGCCAACTGCAACAAAACTCACCAACTGGGAAGCGGCCACAATGCTCCTGAAAGCAGCCATAGTGCTTCCAGAAGTGGCCACGGCACTAAATCCAGTGCTCCCACTCCCCGGCTGGCACTCATGGGGGGGACACTGGTGGTCCTGCCTGCCCCCCCCGCCCATTGCCTAAGCAGGGAGTGCGGCTGGTTAGGGGGTGCACCAGCATTTTCAGGGGATGCACATGCACCCCCGTGTACCCCTTACGTGTCGCCACTACTGCTGTAAATGGGAGGGGGTGTGAAAGATGGGTTGGGCGGGGGCGAGGCAGGAACATAAAGCTGGGGGATAAAGAGTTAATGTGATGGGGTGGTAATGAAACAGGAGGTGGAAAAGAAATGGGGGGTGGAGGAAGGGTGGGGAATGAAGGAAGTCAGCCCTTGAAGGACAAAATAAAAAGAAATTTTAAAACAAAGTTTAAAAAGAAAAAAGGAAGAAAATTGAAGAAGGTCTCATGTTTCGATAAACTGGGATTTGGGATTGGGTTGTGGGGGTTGCTGGTCATGCTTCCTGGGAGGTAGGAACAGTGAGGGAAGGTGCTTTTGGAGGAGCCACTGCCCCTGCTCTGGGAAGGAAGTCCCAGCTCATGAGGACCCAATCTAGTCCCCTACCTTGCTTCCCTTAGACCTGCTCACAGACCTGCCTGTGCCCTGCAGCCTGGCTAACTCTGCAGGCTGTTTGCACAGGGTTGCACCCCTGGGGTTGGGAAAGAGAGTTAGCTTGGCATGGAAAGCTTGTCCACACAAACAGCAGGGTGGGAAGGGGACGCTGCATCCTGGGTTGCTGAAGAACTGAAACGTGGGTGTCTCATCTGGGGGAAGTGGGTAACACAGATGAAAGGTAAACTTGCCCTTGAGAGCCCTTGAGGGCCTTGTTACACATTAATTTTAGGCACTTTCTGGAGTAAATAGCAGCTCTTACGTTCTATGTTTTTTTTAGTGTCTGCAGCAAAGGACTCGAAGGCTAAGCCAACTGAAAAGGCCAAGGGAGTGAACTTTCTCCTTGTAGTCACTGGGCCAAATCTAGTTCACATAGCTAGTGGCTCAATCTGTTTACTATATGACAAGATAATTGTTTGGAGACCTATGTCATGGTTTTACTGGGCAAGTGCCCAAATCAAAGAGAGCATCCATGGCTTATCCACAGCAGCTGCTTATTTATTTAGACCTCTGACCTGAGCACCAGAACTGAACACAAGAGTGCATGTGCCCACTTAGAAACAAGGCAGAGTCGGGCCTTTCATCAGAGCTTATAACATCATAACCGTTGGCAGGAGCTATATGCTAAAATTCCAGCTTTTTAAACAGAAGGGGCCACAGCCTCAGCTGTTATAAAACAGTACAGCTCCACTGAGACCCAGTTAGCATATGAAATGTTAAACCAAACAGACAGTAAGAGAAGCCTGAGCTGCAGTTTGGGCCTGGTACTAGATCTCATTTTGAAACAAATGGAGCTACTTTTATTTACACCAGCTGAAGATCTGACCTAGCAGGTCTGTCAAATCTGGCCTCCAGTTATATCCACACAGCCACAATGTTTAATAGGCATCTGTCAATGGCAGTCACTGATGGGTGATGCAGGAACCTATATTTATGTTGAACATAGGAATAACATTAGGAAGCATAAATGGCTGCTGCTGCTTCTCCAAATCAAAATAAGCCAGTCAAACATGAAAAAATAAGGAAATAAAACCTGGTACCGTCTTCTCTTTCACTCTGAGACTCAATGGCCCCAAAGGCTCCTTCCAAGCCCATGTTCCTATGTTTCTTTGCAACGTAAGAGTTCTTATGCTAAAGCCTATGGACCAGGGCCAGGGACAATCCTACACGTTATGAAGGCATTTTCTCCTTAAGCTGTCCAACTGACTTTGGCAGATCATTTCTGAGGTCAGGTCGGATTCGGATTTGGATTCTCCGTGAAAAATCATTTCAGAATATGACCAACTCTGGAGCTGTATTTACTTACACTGCTGGTTGTTGCTTCTACCACATCTTGCACAACGTGGTCCTGGTCTATGAATGGACGTCCTATGTCACCCAAATAGTTAGCAATATAGGTAGTACCTGTTAATGACGTAACAGAAAAACCGGCATGAATACAATAACTGTTCTGCGCGCCGAGGAGGGTTCTGCGTCCATTGTTCTGCGTCCTGAGGAACAAAACTCACACGGGAAGGGGTTGGGAAGCTTGCGCCACTGTTGGCCAAATTGAACCTTTGCTTAAGCAAGGGCTCAGGCTCCAAGTTCTTTTGACCTTGAAGGGCATGTTGAAATAACTCAAGAAAAACTGTACGAGGCTAGTACCCACCCAAATGGAATCACAGGGAACATGAAAGTTAGATTTTTCACATCTCTTTTGCAGCCTTGCTATAGAGAACCTGGGTATTTGTGTCTATTTTTTGGTGCTTTGCTCGGCATCAGATTAAAAGCCAAACTTTTTTTTTTAACACTGAGCAATACATGCCCCTTACCATGCCAGCATGTTGCACACTTGAGGTGGTTGAACGGATGCAGGGCATAGCCTGTACATGTTTAAAACCCACACTGTAAAGGGAGCAAGGGTTTTGGAAGTACTGTCAGTGGAGCAGTTGCTGTCATTGTTCCAGATCAGGGCTGAGACACAGGGTCATTACTGAAGGGTATCCAGGACGCCAAATGGAAGAGTCCATTGTTTGTATCACAATACAACATGACTTAATCCTCGGCTTACAATAACCTAAGCAGTGAAAATAAGTCTCCCAAGGATTCTGCTTGAGTTTGTACATTCCTTGGTGTTGGGTAAAGCCACAGGAACCTTGGCAATGGGAGGGAGTTACACCCATTCCTTCTGTAGTGTGGGTCTGGGAAATAGTGCCCCAGTGCTGCCAAAAGCCACAATGATCTTCAACAGTGTAAGTAATCAAGTAAAAGCACTTTTCCACAGCCCAGTGACCAGATTGTCAAGAATGCAAAGAGTAGTAGCTAAAATTGATTGCAGCTCACATGGATAATTTCTACCAGAATTACGTTATTGTATTGAAATGGTAATGCATAATGTATGGCCGTGCATCTCTGCAATAAACATTTTACATTTAATTTAGAAATCTCTGAGTCATTAGAAAAGTTCTCTCATTATGTTGCACAGACCTTGGTGGAATCAGCAATAACAGAGCCTGAAAAAAAAGTTCAACACGGAGAGAATTAGAGCAGTGCCAAAATAACTAAAAGCAATTCAGGCTGGGCATGACAGCTAGCTATTCAGTGCCTGGGTGTCTCACCATCTGCACTTGTGCACTTTAAGGGCCTTATCCTGCTAGGTGCTCTAGCGTTTCACAAGGATTTCCAAAGAATGCTCAGCTAGATGCAGGGTCAGGCACGGTTGCCATGTTATTATTAAGGCTGTGCGAAATTTCACCGGATGTTTCATTTTGACACTGTTTCAACTCATTTTGAGCTTGAAAAGCGAAATCAAAATGAAATGAAGGGCTTCGAGACAGCCTCAAAATGAAACGAGGACAGTTGAAATGTTTTGAAAGTTTTGAAATGTTTCAAGTTTCGAAGCTGAAGCTGGGCTTGCCTGCAGAGAACCAGAAAGTAAGGAGAGGGAGGGGGGGGAAAAGGAAGAAGGACACACATGCCTTAACACACACGCTGGAGGATGCTGCTGGTGCCACTCTGCTGCTGCTCACTAAGTTATTATTTTACCTGTTGTTATTTGAAGTGGTAGACTGGGATGAGGCTGTAGGGGAGGAGGTGACCTCAATGGGACACACTACTGTGTCATGTAGATGCCCCAGCCCCACTGAGGGTGCACCCCAGCACACACACAGTGTCACCCATGTCATGAGTTTTGCTTGTCAGCAGCCTGAAGTGCAGTTTCCCAAAAACCCCTGCACCTATCTCCTTGAAACTTGGCAGACTTCGTACCCTCAGAAGGGGCTACCCTCCCTGCTCTTTTCATCTAATTCTGCCAAAAAATGACAACGTTATAGGCAGTTTCATGTTTTCCCCTTATAGCCTATGGGCAAAACATCGAAACAATAGCGAAACAATTTCAACGAAACGAAACAGAACGGTGCTTTCAAAACAAAATGAAACTTGAAATGAAACACTGTCCTGGAGAAATGGCGAAATGGAAGTTGAAATTAAATGGTGCTGTTTCACACAGCCCTGTGTTATTCTATATGGTTGAAGTAAGAAGGCACAGAATAAAACCCGTTGTGCCTGATCCTGGCTCCATATCAAATACATGGAAATCAAATCCCCCTGCAACTTCTCCCCTATGGGTCTGAAATCCCCCACTTTGCAGCAAGTCAACACAGGCCCTATCTTTCACCACCTTTTCCATCTTATACCCTTCACATGGGACTGAAGTGGTGTCTAGGCCCAGGTGCTCATTCTGCCCCTACATTCGTTATTTGCTTTCATGTCTGCAAAACCCAGCTCCTGATTTTATCTGCACTCTCAATTCTCCCTACTCTCCTTCTTACACCCTTCACCCCACATACTGCTTTGATTCCATCACCTCTTCCTCTCCACTTCATTCCATGCGTTCCTCCTGCTAGGGTAGACTGCCCCACAGCATCTACTCAGAGTGCTATATCCTGAGTAGTTTTGAGTGCTCGGGCAATGGGACCACCACAGCAACAAAATATTCTGCTGCCCAGTTAACCTCTCCATTCCTGAGCTCCTCAGACTGAGGTGAGCATATTTTCTCCATTTCCCATTGCACAACAGGATGGATCTGTCTGAGGTGGTACCTGACACTGTCCAGAACCCAGAAATCCATGATCTGACTTCCAAGTAACACCAAAGGTCAGTGGAGCAAAACTGCTTCTACCTGCCACAGAACCAGGCCTGCTTCTTTGATGTTTCACCATCCTAAAATATGAAGATTACAGAGATACACAGTGATGGCCTTATTCGGGTAGAGTAGCACCTCATTCTGGAAACAGCCCCTCTGGCATCAAAGATTACTCCCAATAAGAAATTTCAAATACCATGCAACAGCATACAGTTCATGGAGCTGTTCTTCACCTCGGCTGGGGATACCACCAAAGACAGAGATTATTGCAATGAGTATCTACAGACCAGCCACAAAGAGGCCTATAACTGTGAATACACTAATAGCAAGTAATTTTCATTTTTACCCATTTGCATTTCCATTTTACTTCCTTTTTTTAAGCTTTATAGCCTTGAATTTTACTTGATCTTGTTTCTGGCTTCCCACTGTGCACACAGAGAAGCTTAATTGCAGCAAAGGAAAGTAATGGGGTTGAGGCTAATTGCAGTGTTGTCTTTTTGGGTAGAACACAGATTATGCAGTGAGTTTTATTCCTTACCCTTCTGTGACCTGCTGCTGGTTGACCTTGGGCTAATTATCTCCTCATTTCTCTCTACACTCATATATTCCTTGGGCATACCTCTTCACTTCTCTCTGCCTCAGTTCCCCATCTGTAAAATGGGATAATGATAGCAAGCTCCCTTTGTAAACACCCTTTGATATCTACTGGTGAAAGCACTTTATCAGAACAAGGTCTTGCTGTTATTAATAATCCCTGCATGAAGTCTTACATGTCTGTTGGTGTTCTCTGAACTTCAGCAGATTTAATATTTTTTCTCAGATTTTTACCCGATAGGCGTATAGCTCGCAACTTAAAGAGGAAGATGTCAATCAATATTTTACTCAGTAACCATGTGTTGTTAATTCTTCCCTGATAGGGGTTTTACCTAAGTGAATTATAGAAAAACCTGTGAAGTTGACAGGGGTTCCAGACATTATAAAGATCATCGTGAAACAAAGTGGCCATATGCATTTCCCACCTGGAGAGCACTGCTATTGATGCGGCACGCGCCCTCCCAGAGAACTGCATTCAGCTCAGGGTTAAAAAATAAATAAAGAAATAAAAGAAAAGCAAAGCTCCATAATTATTGTCTGGAACAGATTGGCATGTTTGATCTACAAACTGAGGGCTTTGCATTGTGAATGCCGGCTGTCATTAGATTCCCAGCACGCCTGCAGTCTCTTTAGGCATCTCATTCACAGTAGTAGAAAGTAGGGAGGAGTTGGTCAGTCCTTTGGAGCATTTGCATACATGAGCATGGAGGAGATAATTAACCCGGGTTTGACTCGGCGAGGAACGTAGACCGAAGGGATCGATTCGTTCGGTACCAGTGGCAAGCACCGGTGGAAGCTTTACTACCTCCTACTAGAAGATGCTACACTACCTGGGAGGAAGGAAACAGAAGTAACTGGGAATATGAGAAAAACAAAGCTCAGAGCAGAGAAGGACTCAATAATAATGCAATACAGCCGTGATGTGCAAAGCCTGTAGCGAGCTGCTTTTCATTGCTGCTAAGGTCTTGTGCAAAATGGCTTATCTGTACAATAGGACTAGTGATGCCTAGCTTCTTTCTAAAGCATTCAAGATCTATACATGGAATATGCTTTATGAGAGCAAAGAGCCAAGTTGTGGACTCCTTGCTTATACAGGTGATCCCACTTGGGTGAGTAACTGCTCACTGGTGAGGGAAGCGGCTTGTAATCTGGCCCTAAGTACTTTATTATGACTAATTATTATGGAAATCAGGTTAATGGGTGAGTCAGCTGGAATCTGCTTGGGTAGAGTAGAAAAATGCTGTGTAGTTTTAAAAGCTACATACAAGAGGGTTTCCTCTGTTACAGCCTTACAGGCTTCACTGTTTCGAACTAGGACAGCTGTTTGGGAAAGCTGTGTGACGGCACGATGATATATATATTTGATATCATCGTAAAGCACTTGGAGTCATCCAACTGCCTAGCAACACACACCAGGCAGAACACCTGGATTTGATAGCCTGGTCTCTCAGACCAGCAGACAAGAAATATTGCTGGGGGCAGGCTTGGCCTCTTGGCCTCTTACTCGCCTCTGGCTTGAGTCATGTAGATGCACCGCCATTGCTTTCATGCTCCCGCTCCTTGTTTTGTGCCTTGAATTCAAATGCCCTCAGATCTGACTGTGTCCAGGGCCTGTGATAGGGCCTACATCTCATTCATATGAACAAAAAATGATTTAGAAATGCTCGTGGAAAGGGCCTGTTCTATTGTACTTTGTAGGGCCCGGCAGCGTTTGTGTAGCTGGGATGACTGTCTTCATCACCCTGTCCTCGGGTTTCTGCCAGGAACGGAGGGGTAGATTTAGGTCTTAGCTAAGTGGATGCTATGGCAGTGGAAGCTGCTGAGAGGACTGAATCAATACATCTCTAATACCCCACCACCCCCCTTCCTGGCTAGCACCACCCAGTTTTTTAGCTGAACCTCATGACCCCAATCCAAACGTAACTGAGCTTGCAGCCTCCTTGTTTCACTATGGCATGTACAGTCATGGATGTTCAACCTTTGGAGCCTTGCTCTAGTGTTTCCACTGATGGAGTTATCACTGTGTTCATAGGGATGCACACAACCCTAGGAGCCTGCTTCTCCTATGTCACCTTCACGTCAAATGCTGGAGCCTACAAGGAGCAGCTGCTTTTCCTGATTTACCTTGGCAGGTGCACCAGGTGGGCCCTATTAGCTCCAAACCCAGAACATCTGAGTGCTCAAAGTCAGAGAGAACTAAAGACAAGGGTAGGAATGAGGACCTGATATTACCCTCATGCAGGTGAAAAAAAATTGCAGCAAAAGCTAGGCTCATGGAAAGTTCAGCCTATGGTCTTTTTTGTTCTTATTTAGCATAACAATAAAGATGAGCTGGCAGGAAATTTTAACCAGATCTTCTGTGAGTGCACGCACCTATGCATGTATGTTATGTCTGGAGTGGGATAGGAAGGCCACCTACCTATACTGGCTCTGTTTTGTTCAGACCAAGAAATCAGACACTTGAAAAGTTACAGATGTTGGAACTGGAACACCACAGCTGCATGACTGTGCTGAGAGGGGGAAACCTTTTCGTTTATCAGCTTGTGATGCATTTTGGCAGCCTAACAGAACATCTGAGAGCTTTCCGTGGAAACATCTACATCTGCTTCCTAAAGGGTGGACTGTACAGCTCAGAGACCAAAAAAATAGCTGTTCTTGATGTCTTATGCACAGCCCCAGCTCCATACTTTCTTTTCTCTGTCTAGTACAAAAGCCTAAGCAGGATAAGTGAAGCAGTTTAAATTTTCAAATATGTCAATTTATCCTTCAATAAGTTTCTTTTTTCTGATCTCTCCTCTAAGACATTTATTTGCACATATCTACTGTCTCTACATTCATCTATGAGTTCATAAGTATAATCTGAAAAGACACCACTTTTCAATGAAAGATGCCTCCTGTGTGTATTGTCCAGGGATTTGAGGGAGCAGCAGGAATAGGATACTGAAATATTTGAGCCCATAATAATTGATAGTCCTATTCTGAGACTTAAAGCTGTGCTGTGACTCCCTGTAAATTCCCAATTTAGCTTTCAGCGTTTGTGATTTTTAACAAATACAGAGATTTTTTCCCTGCCTCCAGTAATTAGCACCATGTTCATGCCAACTTACAAAGAGTCCGGGTTTTTCAAGAATCATAAGAGGCCTTGACCTATCAAATTCAATTTCAAATGGTAAAAATCCCCTGACCACAGTATATGCCAGTGACAAACTAATGTGTTATGTTGTATAACAGGCTGTTTTGAGTATTGGCTTGACCTGTAAGTGTTCTAGATACAGCCTGACTAAAATGGGTTTTATTATTTTCCATTAGAGCCTGCTGCAGCAAAATGAACTGCCAGCCCACAGGGGAAATAAAAGTATTTTCCTCCTCTCGATAGCATCTGCTGCAAATGTAAACTGAGTCTTTCCCACCTCTCTTCTTTCAGTTTCCTTCCAGCCTTCTGAATGACACTGTAGAATTTCCCAAGATTTCTGTTACATTTATGAACCTCCATAGAAATGCCCTGAACAAAGGAACCCATCCACCCACCTCCCACCATACCTGCAGGACTAGAAACTCAGCGGGTACAAATCCATTTAGCTCAGCCTTTGTGGCTGTCTATGGAGGAATGCTGATTTTATAGATCTCGTGCAAAAAAATTACATTGTAAAACCAACTAATCTATGGGAAAGAGGAATCCAGCCCAACAGCATTTCTCTCCATTTACATTAGAGTAACTGAGATCAGAATCTGGCCCAGACTCCTGTTGTTTCAAATGTTTGAATGCCATTTTCACAGATCGGGTCGCAAACATGCCTTGGACAATGCTTCTTACTACAGGGAGCTGATTAGCAAAACCAGCAATGCCAAATAGAAAGCTTTAGTATCACATAAGGCTGGAGGCCCTGAATCTGGGGCATGGTCGATACCAGGAGTTATGTTTCGTATTGCCCTGCCCCTGCAATGTACTCTCTTCCCCTTCAGAGCAACCATCACTTTTTCAGAGGGCTCCAATGAAACACTGGACCAGGTCCACTCCATTCTGCCTCGAAGCACCTTCCCACAAAGTGCAATCTCTCCTGCCCAGGCTCTTGCTTTTGGGGTGGTGTTTATCTGTCTCTTCCCTTCCAGTGAGATAATCTCCAACACCGCGATACAGCTGTGCACGAACGCACTGTGTAATTTCACATCCTTGTGCACGCTACATGCGTGCATGCATTCTGTGTCTTCACCCACAGACACACACACACATATGCACTAAGTGCATGCCTGCAGACTGTGCGCTCTCCCACACAGCATGTATCCCATCTGCATGCACATGCCCACTGCCCGCATTCAGGCATATACTACAGACACACATATATGCCATGCACCATTGTGGATGTGCACATTCATGCATGCACATATGTTCATGCCTCCATGCACCGTATGCCCTTCCATGTGCATGTGCTAACAGGGGCGTGGATGTTCACACCCACAAACACGCTTGGCCTGAACCTGCTCGTGTATATTCATCTAGGTGCACACACTTTTGATTGTGTACGCATCTAGGTGCACACACTTTTGAGTGCACATCCTCCTCCTAGGGTACATCCTCCTCCTAGCACACTCCCTGCCCACCCTCCAGTTGCACATTTGGGAGGGGCAATGGGGGCAGCAAGCCCAGGTGCCACCTTTGAGTGGGGAGAAGGAAGGAAGAAAATTGCATGTCATAGTAACCAAAATCGCACCATGTGCCACCGAAGCTCAGGGCAAAGAGCTGCCCTGGTATGCCTCTGCCGCACTCAGACATAGCCATTGCCAAAGGAAGAAAAGGAAAACTGTCGTAGCATTTAGAAACATATTTCCAAAAGACAAGGAAATGAGTGCAATCATATGACAAGTTCTGTGCACATGTGACCATAAGAAACAGGAGGGGGTTTTCCAAGTCAGGTTTTATTTTGACTGGCTTTCAAAACGTCGCCTTTTAAAGAGACAATCTCACCATCCTTTCCGTCCAAGCTCATTTTGATTCATCAGCTTTTCAAAAACTTTTTTTTTAAGAAAGCAAATGATTCTCTGAAACCCCCACAGCATTGAAAACTACCTCACGTCTTCTAGTTTCAGTAAAACAATGACAGCCTCCCGCCTTCCCCCTACCAGCACCTTTGATGCTCAAATCCAGCTCCGCAGGAAATTTTACGACCATGCCTCTTTCATCTCTCTCCTGGTTTGAAAATAAATGATCCTTGGACTCTTCGAGACCCTCATAAATCACAAAAGCAATCTACTAAGATTGCTGCCTGTGGCAGCGACTTCAACTACAATCGAAAAGGACAGTCAAAAATATCCGTAATGCTTACACAAGGAGGACCAGAGCTGGGGTAATCCAAATACAATCTTCTCCTCTTTTATACATACAAGGCATGACATACAGAACTCCTGGAGAAAAAGGAGGGAGGTTCATTTGGTTGGGATATCACTGGAAAAAGCAAATCTCTTGGATTGAATGAATGATATTGTTTCCATTGAATCCCTGGTTACCACTAAACTAAACTGTACTGCCATGCTTCACTTGCTAGAGAGAGTCCAAGAAAGTGAGACTCTTATCAGGGTCAGCATGGTCATCATCGTCAAAGGACTGGAAGATGCTTCCTGAGTTATCGAGTTTAATCTTCCGTATCACAGGAAACCACTTGAGATGAGCCTATTTATAAATGTACCGAGCTTCACTGTAAAACTAGTTAGGGGGCTACTTCCTCTACTCCAGCTCCCAAAGCAAAGAGCAACAAATAAATAAATACAAACGCTGTGGTTGGGTATTTCTGTTTGTTTGGGTTTGTATCAGGCTGCGAATTGCAGCTCCCCAGTAAAAACAGTTGACCACAATCTCCTCCCACAAGTATTACAGAGGCAGTGTGGAAATTTTGGCTTGCTATTCCCAGCCACAATTCTTCATTTCTGTGTTCCCCTGGCCAGATGCAAAAAAGACGAAAAGGGAAGTATCAGAACTCTCGCCTCCTCCCCCCAAGAAACCTTTTCACATTTGATTGTTCTCCTGGCTTTCTAAACTCATGGGAGAAAACCCTCACACTTTGGGGAAGTTGAAGATCTGAGCTGAGCTTGCTTTTTGATGTGGTTTATGGAACCAAACAAGGGACCTCAGAATATTTTGAGCCTCATCCATTGCTAATATTGAAGTGTTAAAGTGATGAGGTGTGACGCAGAGATGTTACCGATGAGGCTTTAAGGCATACATAGTGCCCCCCACTTTTCCCCAATATAACTTAAAAATTCAGGTACCCCCTAAGTCTTCCTCCTCCCCCCTCAGCTCCATATTATTTGGGGCAGTAGTTCCTCCTATCCTAGAAATTGGGAACCAAGCCCTATGAATTAGAGAGATAACAGACAGGAAAGGGGGAAGTCCAAACACCTACTTGCTTTCAGCTTTTGTTCAGGCTCTCCCATCTCTCCCTATTACTTGCTAGATTTACTTAGATTTGGGCAGCGTGCAAGCGAACACCTCTTCCTGGGTTGGCAACCCAGCACCCCATTTACTTCACAGCCAGGTTCTCTCCATAGAAATCGGATGCCCCGTCCCCTACTTGGAAATTCCCATAAGATGGGGTAGTCTGAGGGTATGGAGCTACCATAACTTAACTGGCTCTTTGCACGCTCTCCCAAAGGCCAGGGTGCAAGTGTGCCAACTGTGTGTAGCTGCAGCCCTCTGCTTTCTGGTTTTGCTCAAATGGTGGACGATCACTGGGGAGAATGCTGCTTGTTAGTGCATATTATAACAGTACATGGTCTTCTTCCCCTGTGTCTGCAATGAGGTAGAGACTGTGGGATCAAGAAAGACATGGGCAAGCTCTGGGGTTGTCTTCATTTGTCCCTTTAAACTGTAAGCTCTTTGAGGCAGGGACTAGGTTTGTCCCTAAAGCAACAAGCACGCTCTGGGCACCGCACGTGTAAGTAGTGTTGCTGGTATTGTACTAGAAACTAAAGATGAAGCAAATGCCTGCATCTCCTGATCCTGGGAGCAGAACGGCTCATCAGTCATTTGTGCTTTTCTGTGGGCGGTACTGTGGGTTGCAAAGCTATTTTCATCTCTCCCGTCGCTTTCACCTGATTCTAACCGGATACCATGAGTGCTGTGAGCACTGAGCCTAGCACGTTGCTCCGCCAATGCAAAATACCATATGTTTTCGGTGGAGGAGGAGGCAAGTTCACTTGCTGCCAGTCCAGCTTTATTTTCAGCAAGGCTTTAAGGCTGCATTTGCAAATGAACCTGGTGGGTCATGACTCCTCCCCGTTTAAGAACATCTGCAGCTCTCATTCACATGTTGTTTTCCATTAATGAAGATGTGACATGAGACTGGACCTGTGGAACATCACTTTTCCCCTGCCTGATCTATTACTTTTCACTGCCCTCTTTTCAATCCACCTGACTCCCTTCCAATCCAAACTCATTCTAACGGGTGCTATTCATTTGGTTTGTTACAATAAAGCAATTAAAAAAAAATCTGCTCTGGTGACAAGCTAGCAAACTCCCACTTTTGTGTCATGGCATGTGACGCCTGGATTATAGTAACACATGGAGCAAGGCATAAGTCATAAATGCATCATATTGCTGTTTCATTTCACTTCGCTGTTACTGAGAGAATAGCTCTCATTTTTTCAGCATATTTTATGTAACTCTGACCTCGACCATTTTGTATGCAGATGAAAAGGAGAGAGCATGTTGCATTCTGCTCTTGTTCTCGCTGGTGCACACCTGGAACCATCCTAATGTCATCAGCCGAGTGACGCAGCTGCAAGCGGGAGCAGAATCTGGCTCTCAAAACTGTGATCCCAGCTCTGGGATCAATCAAATCAATACCTCAGAAATCCTTTGTGCAGGCTTGTTCCACTTAGGGATGCCCATTAGAGACAGTGTTTAGTGAAGATGGTGAATCAGGTCAGATTTTCACATTATTTTCCCCCTCCTCTTTTTCCTACTTGATAGCAGCAAGGATGTGTTTGCAGGGCATTTTCCATGGAACTACTGATCTAACTTTGATGTTGTTCCTTCTTCTATTTGGAAGTAACCAAATAGTTGCCTCTGTCTCAGTAGTTTTGTGGGAAATGAGGAATGGTGCTCAATCTGGAATAAAAACCAATGAGCAATCTGAAGACAAATGAGAGAGGGGAAGACAAGACAAGCTAAGGTGAGTGAGATGCATTTGACCCAGTAAGGGTAAGGGGCCAAATGTTTTCTTTGCTTACCGCTGGAAATCAGTGTTGCAGGGGTGTAGCAGATAAAATTTTTGCCCATAAAATGTTGCTCTGCTAAAGGAAAAGGTAATTGTTAGTGACTGGGACAGAAGACAAAAATCATCATTTCAGAATTCAGGTTAATTCTGAAATGATGATTTTTGTGCATTTTTTGGTGATTTTTTGGTGATTTTTTGTATTTTTTTGTGATTTTGAGCACCTGAGTAGCCTCATGACACTGTTTCCTAAATGACTGTCCCTACATCCCACCGTTCTTTTACGCTATGGTAAGCTGAGCTACTCCATGTTTCTTTCCCACTGATTTGTGGGGGGAACCTTGTCCATCCTGGACACACAGGGAGAACTGTAGGAAAGCACTAGAGGACTTTCAGCAGTTAAATGACTTGGCCTGCAGTCTCACTGCAAAGTTATCAGGCTACCAGCCCAAATAAAAATGGTACCCAGTATCTAACCCAGAGTCCCAACCATGCCAGCGGTTTGAAAGCGCCAGTTAACTCACAAGAAAGGTTTGTGGTGAGTAGATGGAAAGAGGGGTAAAGGAGCAGAACTCAGATAAAAACAGCCCAGGCTCATTCTGCATGAAAGCGTAGAGAGAAGGAGGACGGATAAAAAAATTTCACTTGAAATTTTTTAATGAATTTGCTTTAGCCTTCGCTTACCTTTCATGTACATTCCCCAGAAGCATTTATGAAATCTAGGTTTGCTGACAAAAATGTCAGCAGAAAGCAAATTTCAAAGTGTATGCACCAATGTTTGTAGACACCTTCCTAGATTGTCTGGTTAAATAATGGGATGTCAAACTAAAGGTGTTAAATAAATATAGGTACACAGTCAAAATAGAATATCACAGCGGCATGATCCAAAACCCACTTGTGTTAATGGATAGAAACTCATAGATATTTTGGAGCCTGATCTAGAGGCAATATGCCAATATACAGAAATTAAGGGCAAAAACTGGTGAACCAGCATGCCTGGCAGTGAAAGGAACTTCGATCTGATAGGTATTACTGACTGACAAGAAGCAATGGGATCCTGTAATACCCGGCCATGGGGTGCCACATAAAGAACAGCTGCTGTCTGATCTAGAAAAGAATGCTCCTTTCAACTGGAGCCAGAGAAGAAATTGCTCCATAAGGATGTAGACAGATGTAACCAGAACAAAACTCATGGACGGTTGTGGATTAATGTCTCCAGAAACTTCCCCATGTGACTTGCATGCAAACAGCATGTATGTAGTGTATGTTTTATAATTTAGGAGGTCATGGCGGAGACTCTCATTTGCTGGAAATCAACAGATCCTGAGAAGCAGCAAAGACTCACATGATCGTAGGATCTGGCGTCTCTATATTGGATTTTTTTTTTTACAGCATGCTGTAAGGACAACCTGTCTTCATATAGTAATCTGTGCACACGTAAGACATGTAGCATACTATCTATGGACATGAAACGCACCCAGTGTGCCCTGTCCTGGTGGGTTCTCCACATTCGATGATGTACTCCTGTGGCTCATCCTAAACCAATGAAGGTTTCTGCTCATCTGTGCTGCCATGTACTTCAATGTACAATATTGGTCATGTAAGCCACACCATTCATATGTTGCCATGTATTAGAGCCTTTTCTGCATACCTTCCACATACCTACCTGTATACCTATATCCCTCTTTGGATTTTTGATTTTTCTTTCTGAATCCGGTTGGCAAGCTAGACTATTGACATTTTTTATGGAAGTCCTCTGATGTGCTGTGGTCACCTGTTCCCTGTGAAGTACTGCATGTGTTCAACCACGGGAGAGACAGGGGCACCATGGAAGATGTTGTCCGGTTAAAAATAATGCTCTGGAGCAGAGAATGGGGTCACAGAGTGCTTGGACTAAAACTCCTCTGACTCACAACAGTAGCTCAGGAAAACAGTGATTGTGTCATAATGAAACTCAGCTTTTCAGTATGACTCCTTACTTTTTATTTATTTTTTTAATTTTTTCCCCGCAGATTTTGTAAAAACTGCAACTTTTTATTAAAAAAAAAAAATCAACAGAGAAGTCCCAGGAAGCCCTGTAGCATCTTGACTATGTCTGTGAGTGAGTGATGTTCCTGCTACTGCCTGGGCCACAGAGAGGATGCAGTGACTAATACAAGCAACAAACTATTTCCTTTTAGCTCAAAACAGTTTCAGCTGGTATTGTCAGAGCTGTAGGACCAACATTCAAGCTTCGTTTCCCCAGGTATGTGTGAGTTTGAATGTGTGCATTTGTGATTTATCTAGTAATTCTCTGTGGTTTCCAGTACATAATTTCATTATAATGTCCATTTTCCTTAATCTGAGAAGAAGGTTACAAAACACAGTAAAATCCGTTTTTCACTCTCTGGGGTTTCCAAAACCTCATACTCATTTATCTTACTTTATTTTTCTTTCTATTTGTGGTTTTGAGGTTGTAGTTCCAGAAATATTAACTCTTGGAGTCAGATCCAGAGCCAAACCCAAAGCTTGTTTGGAAGGAATACCAAAATCTTCTCTTGTGCCAGACACACAAATGGACACATGGTCACTGATTTATATTAAAAGGCACGTCAATAAAGTTGGGTGCTCAGGAAAAAAATGCTGTATGATAAATACAGTGGAATGGAAACTAGGAGGAAAACCCCCCAAATATCCCCACAAATATTTGGTTGACTTTTTAAATCAGTCTGCTTTGCTGAATTTGTGGCCTGTGGGATGCTAATTTTCCTAAATTATTCTAATAAGAGTTGACCGGTAGAAATGGTCATGGAAGCAGAGTACGGTAATATTTGTGGAAAGCTTCGTGCCTGAAGCTGGGAAGCCCTGTACCTGACATCTGCTTGTGTTAGCTCAGGTGTGTCACCCACTTTGTACCCACACACTTTGTGGCAGCTCTCCCTATATGCAGGGTGGGTATCCCATTCAAGTTAGTAAGAAAGCAGGCTGATCTGCCCTTCCTCCCTTGTTTGGGGGCACGAGGACCCTTGCATTTGAACCCTTCTGTGCATAATCCCTATGGTAAGCATGGTGACCCACTCCTGATACTAAGACTGCAATCCCTGTGAGGCAGGGACCATCTCTTTGTTCAGTGCTTGTACAGCACCCAACACAATGGTAGAGGTCCCCCAGCCCGCCTTGCAGCACTCATAATATTACAGCTTTTAACCCCTAGGACCTGGATTTCATTTCACACAAGATTTCAACAGCGCATTTCCCATCAGGACAAGATTTTTGATATTGTCCACAAAATGTGGACAGCATGCTTTGTTTCGGGTCAGTCGAAGCACAGCCCTTTGATGCCGGCTTTTTTATTTGGCTGATATTATTATTTTTCATTTCCTAATTTTTCAATTATTATTTCCTATTTTTAAATTATTATTTCCTATTTTTTAAATTATTATTATTTCATTTCCTAATGAATGAAAGGAATCGTCAAATCATAGAGCTGAAAAGAATTGCAAAGGTCAGAGAGACCAACCCCTGAATGAATGCAGGACTCCTGCACTACTCCTTTTCCTTTCCTAGTCCAGAGAAATTATTCCAAGCAATTCATGCTCAAATTACTGAAGCAGGAGAAGTGGCCAGGGGTGTTATTTTGTTTTTTCTCATAGGTGTCTTTTTTCCATTTTCCCTTAAGCTATAATATTGAAATCCAAAATGTAAACACCAATGGATATGCTGCCTCTGCTAAGCTATTAAATGAGAGAAGCAGGAATGGTTCTGCATATGTATAAGGGCAACCTGGTTTTCATATGTTAACTCCTTCCATGGTGGGAGCTCACTGATGGAGAAGATTGCATTACCTTGCTGGTAGCAGCAAAGCAATTATGCTATTCATACTCAAGGGGAAGACTACAGGATGATTTGCTTTGCAACATAATCTGTTAACCTCAGTATTCACCCTGTTGGACACAGATGTGTTAACTTTTAACATGCCTCCCCAATTAAGCTATTGAGGCCTCCGACTTAAATAGCTGTCCACAGCTGTTGTGAATTGATGTATTCCCCTGACGAGGGCTGGAACAGCCAACTGAACTTCAGAAAGGAACAGGTTTCTCATTTTAGTCTTTGCAGTAAAGTTAACTTGTTTTTCAACTGTTCTGTAACACCCCACTGCCCACCCCCCACATTGCAGATTTGCAGCCTTAGGTCGTTCTGCTAAGAATGAAATATTAGAAAGGTTATTCAAAAGTGTTTTCTGATTACAGTTATATTCACAATTTACACCACAGACTCCCTTTTAAAACCAGATATGATTTGCTGAGGCATGCATTGTATTGCATGCAAATACAATGTATTATGAACATTCAGGGGCCTGGTTCTGATATAAGTTGGGAGAGATTCAGCTGAATTCAAGCGTGCTACACTAGTATAAAGTGAGTGTGTGCGTGCATGTAAATGAAATATGTGTATTCATCTGTCTAGGGCCAATGTGTTCAAAACAGTAAGTGATACAACACCTTTAAAGGCGTTAAAGGAGCATGATTTTCTGAGATCATGGGCGCTCAGCTCTTTCTGAATATCAGACCCTTTAAAAGTGTCTGAGGTTGAACACTCAGGATAAAAGGCTGCCCAAAACCTTTAGTCACTTTTGAAAATCTCAGCTTGGTGTATATATTAAGCAACACATACAGCCAAGCAGAAAACACTGTATCAATGCAGTTGTATTCAGTAAAGCACATATTTGGACTTGAACCCATATATAAGTCTGCAGAACTGCCTCAGTTTAGTGCATGGCGGTGGTTCATAACAATGCAACACCACGCACTATTGCAATGTCACACCGTAAACATTGCAAGATCATTATGCCGTTGCTTTGTTGCTCCCTACAATCCTATTAGATACCAAATCAGCTCTGCTGCTCTTAAAGACTGACTACCGTTGCTGTAGGCAATTTAAACACTGACTGAATGTTGTACATTTATTAAAGGTTTTACATACCTTTTGTACAGTTGATGTCAAATTAAATTAATTACCCGCAGCTAGAGTATATGTTCCTGAGGCATAGACCAGAACTATTAGAAAATAATAGGGAGAAAAACTTGTTTAGAATAATGACTCTGGTTAAAAAAAATACACAAAGCACTGACATAGCGAGATCAGAAACCACTGCAATGGGGTTAAAGCTGCCCAGATGCCTAAAGAAATATCTGTAATGAAATGTCAACCCAGAAATAATAGCTTAGAGTAAAATAATAGCTGCAACAGAAAATTTCCCTGAAATGTAAGTAGGATCCTTGGTGACGGGTGATGGAATTAGCCCAGCTCTGAGGGCTTGCTGGAGACCCCAGTGTACCGCATGAGCCCCATGTCTGCCCGTTCACGAGAGATGAGATGAACAAGCAGAATAGCTGTACTCAGGGCATTTACATCCCTACAGAAATGTTCTCCACTTCACCCTTGAACAGGCCAGCTTGGGCCCAGTGGGGGTATATTGGAAAATGAACCTTTGTAGCAACTTTTCCCATTCTGCACTTCTCATAAAACAGTGCACTGTCTGCTCCACTCACAAGTTACTGCTGGCTTCTGCCTTCCCCTCCATCTTCATGGCCTATGAGAGATGAGACCCAGTTGTATTGAGCCCCACAAAATCAGACCACTCTCTTCTTCCTGAGAAACTTTGTATTAGTCTAAATTCTGGCAGGGAGCAGGGCCAGGTAGACTAACTGGTTCAGAGAGGTCTCAACTAAACTGTTGCTCTCTTACCCTCTCCACCTACATCTTTCCCTTTCTCTCCCAGTTCCATCATTCCCTATATCCTATACTGCCCCACTCAGTTCTTGGCAAACACTTCATGTCCAATGAATTCTCAGCCTTTTGAGTACGTCCCCTCCCTCCCCCAAACATCTGCTACCCTCTTCTAGGCCGCCTCTTCTACCAGCTGCTCAGCCTCAACACGTCCACTGCTCCACTGGCTCATTCCCTAATGCCGCCGATTCTCAGGACAGCCCTAGTCCTTCTCTTGCCATCAATATTGATTTCCCACCACACAGCCCTCCTCTCTTCATCTCCAGCCCTTCTTGTAGACTCCAGCTTATCTTCAGGCTTCTTCACAAAGTATCAGAAGAAAGGGGGGTCCCAGCAGTGACTCCGTTTGGCAATCTCCCACGTAACCCTCTTCATCTCAGGGCTGAAGTAAGGAAGGGAGTTGCTCTCCCCTTCCCAGAGCTAGGGTTAGGCAGGGCAGCTGGTGCACATCTCCGCTTCCCCTTGAAGACTTCTTGGGCACTCAATGCTCAGTAAGGCCGGAAACCACCAAACCAGTTCTTTCTTCTCCCTTCTACCTCAGATGTTGGCCAAGCACAGAGGTACAAATGAGCTGTTTCTGATGGCTCAGAAACCTGTTGGGGTAGTGATAAGCAGGAGTGGAGAAGCAGTTTCCCCTACGGCCTCCTCCGAGGAAGAGATTGTCAGCGATTGTCTTGGAAGCTGGTGGTTTTCAAGATCAGCTTCTGTGGGCCCCAATCCTGCCATCAGCTGCATGAGAATGGATCCTTAAGCCCATGCAGTGTCCCAGGGGCTTCGGTGGGAGTTGGCCCCAAGGTCAAAGGTCCCATCACTGCATGTACCCTTTTTTCCTGGGGTTGGGGTTTTGTTTCTCCCAAATGCTCAGCTTTTCCTCGATGCAAAGCAAATGAAAGATTCAAGTGCCTCCAAAACCTGTAAACAACTCTTGTTTTCTCATCCAGTGTCAAGCCAGTCCTTACCATTACCCTTTTGTTTGGCTTCTGCTGCCCTGCACCTAAAGAAGAGATTACAAGTTGTACCATCGGCAGTCAAGCAAGGTCTAAGCCATGAGGAAGGATCTGAGTCATCTCCCTGAGAGAATATTTTAACGGTATATCATTGTTTGTTTTCAGGCAAACCAGTACAATTATGCGACATAAATTCTTTTAAAGCATTTGGGACTTCAGTTCAATTTAAACTCCTGTAGGTTTTATGACCAGCATGAACGATTATACAATGTATGCATACAAATGAAGACATGCAAGGAGGTGAGAAAGGAGGACTAAAGGATAAGTTTAACTGCATGCACACTTATGTCAAATTATAGCAAAGGGTTGGAGTTATGAAGAGTGCATGTCAAAAATGTGGGCTGTAAGAGTACTGGCTGTAGAAGGTAGTTTTACCATCCTAATAACAAGGGCGTGCATGCACAATGAACACAAGGCCCAATTTGATGTTGTGCCACCACGACTCCACTCACTTTCAGTGAAGCTAGCTGACTTCTATCGAGTAACCCCCGTTAGCATTGGGAAGGGAACCAAGCCTATTTAAGCTAACAAGCCAAAGTTATAATAGAGGTAGAGGAAAGTATTAAAATGTGGCCAGTATGAATATTTCACTGTTCCTACCAAATGATAAGCCAGGTACTTATGGCTCAGATCTGTCACCTTCACCTGCATTTTTAAGAACAAGTAAAGATGAGCTTGTGATTAAACCAGGGGACTGGGACTTAGGATATCTGGGTGTATTCAGTTTCTGGCTCTGCCATATTTTTCCAATGTGACCATGGGCAAGTCACATAGTTGCTTTCTGCCTCAGTTTCCCCTCTGCTCTTTGGTTCCACCCAAGGAAAAGCAACCCAGGACCACATATCTTTTTCCATACTGTTGTGGTTTTTCTCTTGGGAAGACAGAGCCCCACCAAGATGGGAACAGGCTGATATTTGTGCAGTTTGGGAGCTTGTATATTTAACTGATTTGGGGGGGTACCAACCTCTCTAAATGGTGTGTAACTCTGTGAAAAGGGTCAACACAGAGGTGAGGTTCTGTGCTGTGCCCCTCAGAGGCCACCTTTGCACATGTCTCATCCTGGGCTGAAGAGGCCTCTGACATAAATAAGTCCATCCTGGTGGCCTACAAAAGTGTCTGTCTGCAGTCAAAAGTTGTGATTGGGGCTCCTGTGGATACATCCAAACCAGTTTGGTAGTGCCAGAAATGTTGCTGGTGTAGCATAGAGCTCATTACTTGCTAATCATGTGTGCATTTGCCCAGTTTCTCAGGTGGGTTTTGCAGCCCATGCACACAGCACTCTGTGCATCCATGGGTACTCAGCTAGCCATACATTAACTACTTCATTTAAATCTATGTCAGGTGTGTCCACATGAGCTGAAGTCATGGCAGCCATGGTAGCATAGATATCCTTAGCGTCTTAGCAGCATGTAAGCCACAGCACTGCCAGGACTCTACACCACGGCTTGCTTTGTGGCCCTTACCATTACATGACCCTCCCAGCCCCAGCCCTGCTTGTTAATGTGCGGGCCGGGAGCGGTCCGAGGCCCTCGGGGGCGCGCAGCGGGCTGTGGCCAGCAGCCCTGGCACGCGGGTTGGGGAATGCAGGCTGGCGGACTAGAATTAGGCACAGACGCATAGTGGTTGATTAAAGATTATTTTACTTACACCGTAGATGGTCGCGGTGCAGGCAGGAAAACTTGCTTGAGTTGCAGTTACAGATAGGAAAGAAGAGCGGACAAGAGTTCTAAACTCGCGAACTCTAGCCCAATCCGGCTGAAGGCTCTAAAACCGCGAGCCCGTCGTGTCAACCGAAGAAAACAGCTCAGAGAAGAGCTCTGGATACGCTCACACAAAGTTTGCTAGGCTCCATGGAACTTGCGCGCAGGGAAGGGGTTCGTCGAGGGATCGCTCGGCGACGGGGAGAGGCCAGAGGTTGATCAGACCCCTATAGCCTTCTCAAGGTATACGCTGAGTCCGTTAGGCTCCGCAGCGCTTAGAGTTCTTCACGAGACGTGAAGTCCTCTTCCTCCAGATGGTTGTGGAGTCCTCCAACTTGGACGGAAACCGCTCAAGCCTCTTATACGGCTAACAAGCCAATCGCTAGCCGCCACGTGGGAATAATTTAGAACTGGCCAATAGTGGGACACAAAGTTGCATGCGGGTGGCGGGAACTCCTTTGCACTGGGGTTTGCTCTTTGCAACTGAGAAATGCACCCTGCAAAAAAAGCTCCTCGTGGCGGGAAATAATTTAGCAGTGCCGAAGCGCGCACACAAAATCACACCCTTGGGTTGTGACAGTTAACATGTCCCGTACACCAGGACTCATAAGTAGGGACCTACTCAATTCATGATTTTGTGGATTTCATGGAAACCATGAAATCAGGCATTGTCCATGAAGACGGGCATTGTCCACAAAATCTGCAAACTAATTTTTTTTTTTTTAAACTTACTAAAAATAAAATGTTGGTTCCCAAGTGGGAGCTAGTGATCCTTATGGCCTCTGAGGCCTGGTCTCACAGCCCACCATGTGAAGGGGCCACTGAGAATTTCAGCCAAGACAGAGTCCAGAACAATTCTACCAAACAGGTCCCCTGCCCACGCGGCGTGTTGAAATGCATGCTTATATGACCTGCATTCTTGTCTGCAGCTCATACAGCTGCTGCCTCTTTGCAACAACAGAGCTGATTGTGTATGCTGAACGCAGACATGTGCACATACCATTAATATCTGCATTGCTCTGAGTCTGTTCTGTGGACTCCTCTATACTTTCAAGGGATTTTTTTGCCTTCTCTTTCTTCTCTTTCTTTGATATAGAAAAGTTAAAAATTCTCCTCAACAGACCTGTTTAGCATTACCCAGACCTGCAAGAGCAACATGCCACTGAATAACATAGCCGTACATCATTTCAGATGGTGGATCCAGGTCCAAACAGACACAAGCCAGGACCTTGGAATTAGCAGGAACTCTCGAGAACTGAGTCCAACCATGCAACCACCAGACTTAACCAGTGTGTGGTGAGGCAAGAAGACAAGTGACAGAAAATGCACACATAATGCCTCCTTATCCACACAGAGATTAACCTTTTATAACCTGAACAACAGTCTTGGGATTCAGCCCACACAGATTCATTAAAACATCACCAAGGATGTGCATGCAAAGGGATCTATGTGGCCAGCTCTTACAGATGATGTTTTTCTTAAAACCCCAGCACCTGGAATCATGTTGTCGGGTACAAATCTTAGCTTTGGTTTTGTAAAAGAAGCAAGTTTTTAGGCCTTGCGATTGCAGTCAGAACTTGAGAATGTGGCCTGAGTGTAGTCCTGAGACTCAAAAAGCAGAAGGCAAAGAAAAAAGAACCCCAAATTTAGCATTTAAAACCTCATAATTTGATGGAGCTGACTTATAACTTGGAGTTGACAACATTGAAAGAGTGCCTCATCCTGAACTCAGAACACTGTCTCTTTATGGGCATCTATACATGTGCTCCAGGATGGAGGGGTGGGCTGTGGTGGAACCACTTCCCCAGTCGGCATGATCAGCTGCAGGGGGACTCCCTCCACCCCGGTCCCTGACTGGCTGCTGGGGGGGCAAGTGCCCCCCCCCCCCGACTCAGAAGGCACCAGTCGCCCATGGCAGGGACACTGAATACACGTAATGTGGAGGCTGCTGAAGTGTGCTAGTAGGCACACTTCAGCAGACTCACAGCAGACTTGATTAATCGAGTTCTGTCACATGTCTAGGTGCTGTATATGACCTTGAAACACTCATTAAAATCATTCTGTTAAAAGCAAAGAAGAAAACAATGCAAGAGTGGACAACATCAAGTTAAAAGCAACATAACACAACATGAGTGAAGTTAGAACCAAGCCCCCAAAGTCAACTTTTATCCTGTATTTCATGGATGTGGATAAAAATGACTTTTACCATGGGCCTTATTTTGACTTCACTTACAGTAGTTTGATACCCAGGTAATGTCCCTGACTTATATGGAGATCCCCTGATCTACTCTGCTGGTGACAAGATCATGCTGATTGCTAATGCTCAGTGAGCCCTTGGAAGCAAGCAATTCAGAGAGAAGACACTGCATTTTGGTTTCCTCATGAGCATTCACTTCAGACTGGCTCTGCCCAGCCTCCTGGAAATCCTTAGGCCACAATCTTGGTCCTTGATTTCCAGTGAGTCAGTTCTGGGGGTCTAGACCACTCTTCTGAGGTTCGAAACACCTGCAGATCCCATTGTCTTCAAGTGGTGTCTGCCCTCTTAACCAGCTGACTAACTTCAGGCATCTTGTTAAAAAAAAAAAAAGTTGGGTTCAGTTTTCTAGCCTTTAAATCATATTCATAATTTGAGCCTTAAAGAGAAACGCCCTGAACAGATTCCATTGGGGATTGCAGCCAGGCATTGAAGGGTTAAATTTTTATCCTCAGTCTTTGGGAAATGATTTGGGCGGGGGAAGCCTAAGATCCTAAATAAGCAATACTCCAACTGTCTTGAGTAGAAATGTATTATTAAGGAGAGCAGAACTCGGCCATAATGAAAAAAAAATCTAAAGGAAAGTTTGTAAATCTGTGCATATTGCCAGAATCTTTTCATATTTACACAGATGCAAATTCAGTGGAACTGCTGAAAAAAGTCAGTGGAAATCCTCAAAATGACACTGATGTGACTGAGATCAGGATCTGGCTCATTGATTACCCTGGGGTTGTGCAGGATGTGTGTAATTTGTGGCAGAATATGGCCCTTTCTTTGTTTTCATTACTCAATATCTAACAATGTGGAATGAAGAACGGGACCAAGCTGCAAAAGCGCCTGAGGACTTTGTTTAATTGAAATCAGGATTGGGAACATCCTTCTAAATCAACAACAGTCAAACCTTTTTTGCAAAAGCAATGGATTTTTTCAGTTTACTTGCAAAGAGGATTTTAACTCTTCATCCCTCACAGAGACACACGTTTAATGATTTTGCTCGAGTCATTATCTTTCATTCTGAAAAATCCCAGGTGCAACAGATTCTGGATGTGAACCTCTTTACGCCAAAATCCCTTTGTAATGGAGCAGGGATGAAAAAATACATAAAATACAAATAATTACTGGAGAGGTTCCTGAGCTTAAAGGTTATGATTTTTATCCAGATTTTAATTCAATCAATATGGAGGATATCCAGCACAAGGCTTTTTGGTTCAGTTCATTATAAATCTAGCAAGACAGCCTACAAAGTTCTGATACAGATCTGGATTTCACTCAAGCTGTGGCAGCGTTCGAGTGATGTTATAGCTGTGATAGTCCAGAAATTATGTGAGAGGCAAGAATTTTTGTGGGTGATATGTTTTTTGGGCCAACTGCACAGCTGGGATTCGAACAAGCTCCTAGATGCAAGAACGTTCTGCATTTATTTGAAAGCTTGTCTGAATCCGTTCCAACCAAGTGGGTCCAGCAAAACACATCATCCACAAAAATCCAAGCTGGTCCAGGTTGGTCCAGTAAAACAGATCACCCACAACAATCCTTGCCTCAAGTTTTGGCAAGGACTCATACTCAGGCGTGTCTTTGGGGATCAATTCCTTGTTCCAGAGCCATCTCTACTAATTGCAAGGCACGGAGAGCACTTAATAAATGGAAACTTCTTCAACAAGTTGACTCGAAAGCAATCTCTGGGAATGTCAGCGTTTCTGGATAAATCGCTGCTAACCAAATTGACGAGGAGAAGGAGCATTTAAACTTTCGTGTTCTAATTAAAGTCTGTTCCTTCCTTAGAGTGAGTGCAGCTCTCCCTGCGTGTTGTGAAACCATCTGAGCAGCTCTGTGCCACTTAGCTAAAGATTTCACAACGGGACTTCCCCCTGCCCCAAGCTGTATTTTTCCAAACACACGTTTGCAGAGGCTTCATTTCAGTGCGTTTATTGGGCCAGTGCTTGTACTGAGATGCCGCACAAGTATTTGCAACAGAAGAGACTGTCCTTCCAGGCTGCTGTAAATGAGGAGTGCACTGAGCGCCGTGTTAGTAGCGTTCGGCTGGGAGAGTATTTTCCGTGGATCAGGCTGGTGCAATAACAAAGATTTTGAATGTGACCATCCTGCCCCCACCTAAACCCTCCCGGTGCGAGCGTGAGTCCTGGGAAGGAGGAGAAGGGGTTTCTGTACTCAGGGATAATGGCAAGAGCTGCTGGAGAGGAAAAAGGAAAACACTGTTTATTTCGGGCAGGAAGATAATTGATCTATAGCCTGTAGACAACTGGTCTCAAAGCAGCCAGTGGCTACACCGAGGAGACTGTAGCTAACCAGAGCCCAGACTAGCCTGTCAAACAAAAGCTTTATAGGGACACCAGGGAGAACAAAAGTAGCACATTTTGTTCCTTCATAATAAATCTTCCATCTTTATTGTGCTGAGACATTTTGCTCCTGAGCACGCAGCATTTCTGAGCAGAGCCCACCCCCTCCCGGCCCCTCCACCTCCACCCCCACTGAAATGCTTGACAGGGACCCAAAGCACCAAACCTTATTTGACCTGGTGTATCAGGCTTCGGGTTTTTATTTCCTCTGCGTGCACAGCCAGGCCCAGCTGTTCTCTAGGTCCTCCGACAGCGAGGGCTCCTGGCTGAGGCAGTGCAGCCTGAGCCGGCCCCAGCTCCATCACTCTGTGTTTTATGCATGCTAAAGGCAATAAAATAACCTTTTCTATATTTAACTAGCATTACATAATGCAGCTATTTATTACGTAAAGCTGCTGCTTATATTGCCTGGAATATTGATCACAATAAAAAATGCAATATATCTCCAGCATATATAAATTAACCTGGTTGTTTTTTTCTTTTCTTTTTGTTTAAAAGATCAATCAAAGGTCTAATCTGTTCTCGTGAATTCACCTCTGCTAAGCACGTGAGGTACCAGACAGTGCATTGTTTACTGTCATTCAGGCTTGCATACAAGATTCAGCTCAGAGGCTGGCAGGGGATATGGAAGAATGACAATTTGTTCATTATTTGAACCATTCGAGAAGGCAAACAAAGACTAACCTGCTTTCCTTCAAATCAGGTCAATTTTTTTTCCCCCACTGTAAAGCAGCAGTAGAAACCACTTAAGAATCCAAGCATTATGACTGTATATCATCATTATTGCCGACAATACATGGTGAATAAGTATTTTCCTACAATAGCACATGAAGCCAGAGGAAATGAAAGATGTTTCCCTATTCTTTAGCCTTTTGGGGTAGAAATAGAGAGAGAACCAGAATTAAATATTAACAGAGCGAACAGCTCGCGAAACAAAAACAATTAAATAGCACAGCAGCCACACGACAATAACACCAAATCATGGTGCCACAGCTGAGCATGGGGGTAACAAGGTCGTTACCAATTAAAGGGACTGATTTGTGTCTCGTGAGTATTCAGAGGCGAGACTTGATACATGTGCAAAGATGATCCAGGGGGAAATATATTTTGTGGCCACCACATGGCTATTCCAGCGTCTGGGCCAAATGATATCTTTGCTTGAATATGCCTCAGGTGGGACAATTCTTGCCATTTTTACAGAATAGTTGCCTCTGTCTTGGCCAAACAAAACACCAGCTTCCTTTCCCCTGCCCCCCATATGTACTCTTATGACTATCTATAAAGCATAAACCACAATATGATTTCACTCAGAAAACGAGAAAATAGAATAAGAACATCATATTTGTTGTATGGACCACATTGCTGTTTGCCATGTTATGGACAAGGCTGTTGTCCCTCCAGAGCAGTAGGGACAAGGATCCAGGAATAGAAAAGTCTTCTCCTGGCTGCCTAATTCCATGAGACCAGAAGACAAATGATGCTTTGCCCTTCTTTCCCCTTGCTTTGCCTTTCTTTCTCCTCCTTCTCCCTCTCCAAGCAACATCTGGAGCCTCATCATGCCCCCCTCTCCCAATAAGGGACAGAAAGGTGGCCAAACACCAGTCGTTTCCATACGGGATGAGATTTCTGTGCCTTTAGGCTCTCTTCCAGAAAAGAATCTCTACTCCCCATTATTTTGCCTGTAGTGGTTAATCCAAAAACAGTAGAAAGGCTCCCAGTGACTTCCACCACTCCTGAATCAGGGCCTCGTTGCACATCCCAGCTGGTTTGAACTCTGTCCAGTACAGTAGATCCCTCTTCAGGAGGGATGTGGAGAATCTTGAGAGGGTTCAGAGGAGGCCACTTGTATGGTTAGGGGCCTGCAGGCAAGGAGGAGGAGTCTGAGGGACCTGGATCTCTTCAGCCTTCGCAAGAGACCTCTGAGAGGTGATCTTGTGGCTGCCTATAAATGCATCAGGGGAGGGCAGCAGGGAATAGGAGATTCTCTATTTACTAGGGCATCCCCTGGAGTAACTAGGAACAATGGCCACAACTGATGGAGAGCAGATTTAGGTTGGACATTAGGAAGAACCTCTTCACAGCAAGGGTTGCCAGAATCTGGCATGGGCTTCCAAGGGAGGTGGTGCTCTCCCCTACCCTGTGGTCTTCAAGGGGAGACTGAACAAGCATCTAGCTGGGGTTGTCTGACCCCAGTGCTCTTTCTTGCCTGGGGTAGAGGTTTGGACTCGATGACCTACTGAGGTCCCTTCTGACCCTAACATGTATAAATCTATGAATCTTGTTTTCCTCCACTTGCAGCTTGAGAAGATGAGGCTCAGAGAACTGAAGGGACATGCCCACACTCAAAGAGCAAGTCAGTGCTCAGGCCTGGAAATAGAGTATCTAAGTCTCAACCCACTGCTCTGACATTAATCAACAGTGCTGTGCCATCAGCCTTGGAGTGATTATCTCCCATTTAGAGCTGGGAAGAATCCATCCATCAACTAAAGCTGCAGATTTTTATAATCTCAATAAAACGTGTGCATTTAAGGGAGCTTTAATGGTGGGAAATCCCCTGTGGAAAGTCTGGTGTTTTCATCTTCAAGTCAGTTCTCCCCTCCCCCTCCTACCACACCTCCCTCAGAGTTTCATTTCTGGGCAGAAGCAAATGTAAAAAAGCAGTCCAGCAATTTATGAGTAAGCAGCAATCAGTCTGGTGGTGCATGGGTTGGGGGTCTGCGTTGCAGGTGTATTCTAGCTAAACTTTGCCTCTGAGCAGTAAGTACACTTGGAGGCAGCTCTTCTCATGGCAAGTGATAGATTAATTTTGTTCTTCTTCAGATTTGTATTTAACAGATCTAGATGTCCCTAACCAGTTGTGTCTGTTGGGTGTGTGGCCAAGTGCTCACGTCTTCTAACATCAGAGAACAGGCCTGTGGTGCAGTAAGGAAGAACAATATGGAACAACATCCAGATAGGACCGTCAGGATATCCGTTCTCCTGGCATCCTCCCCTTCCAGCCCATAGGCAGAAGTTAACAGTGACCCAACCTATACCGGTCCTAAAATTGTATGAAGAGCTATTTTTTTCAGTTAGCCGTACCTTCTAAATGACCTGGTGGGGGGTGTCTTGGTCAACTTGAAACGAAAATTTCTCAAAATGTTTGGAAAAAAAATTCAGGTCAAATAAAACTTCAAACTGAAACAGATTGTTTCATTTTTACACTTTTTGAAAAGTTTTAATAAAATTGAAGTGAACTCAAAACAAAACATTGATTAAAAAAAACCCTTATGTGTTCCATTTTGGAAACGTCAAAAACAAAAGAGTTTGTTTTTTTCCCCTTTAGATTTTCCAGGTTCTTTTTGCTCAACTTTAAGAATTCGACAGAACTGACAAAAATTGCATTCAAAAGTTTCAGGTGACCCAAAGCTGCATTTTTTATAAAACCCCACTAGCAGAAGGTACATCATGATATGTGACTGTTTGCTGAGGGAGAAGTCAGTGAGAAATCCACCACTTCTGTCATGGTCAACGTCTTGGCCAACGCAATAGGAAGGAAACCAGGAAAGCTCATGGGCTATAGATATGAGCTGGTTTATCTTGTGCTACAGACATGATGCTTTCTAATCTGGAATATCCTCAGCAGAGCAGGAACCTGTCCATACTTATGCATGAATATTCAGTCACTAGCTACATTCCTTCACTGAATGGGTGAATGAAGAACAGCAAAGTGGATTGAAGAAGCGTATATATTTGTATTTATGGATTCTCATAGCCAGAGAAATCAGAGGTACAACAAGGGTGATTTTCCATCTGGTGAATTCAGGGATGTGAGTCAAAATTTGGCAGGGAATATAGCCCTTGGTAATCAACTAATTGCTCAGAGCTCAGATATGCTATAAGAATTGCTATCTTTTGGGGATAAACAATCTGAGGAATGTGCCCAAAGAAAGATCAAGGGCTTGGACAGACAGGAGGGACTCTGGAGATGAGCAGCTTATCAAAGAAATGATCACATGAAATAAAGCACTCTATCTTACATGAGAAGAGGATGAGAGGGAGTGGGAGTTGAATGATCTCAGGTTACTGGGTGTCCCTGAGGGGAATAACTGCAGAAACCTGGAAGATTACACAGCCAAAAAATGAGTTACAGAGAACTGAGAGCTAATGAACTTTACAAATCTTGTCGGGCTGGTTGCTGATAGCTCATCCTTTACCAACAACCGAGTGTAAGGAAATTCAATGACGAGTGACATTTGTACTTGTACTTCCCCTGGTCGTGAAAGGTCCAAAATAGATGCCTTTGGAAATAGCCCAAGATAAAGCCACAGCATATTTAAGAAAACCTAACATTTTTTTCATCTTGATTATATCCAGGCTGTATCAATGCTGAGGTGCTTGTTTTCCCTCTTGCTTACAACAGGGTAAGCAACCTCATTGAAGGCAATAGGGATGTACGAGTATGCAGAACAGCACCAGAAAATCTTCTGTTATGATTAAGCCATCAGTGCACGTGCCTATGAACTAGCACGCCTGCTAGAGAGGAAACGGATGGTACTATCACACCTCCTGCTTCTCAGGCCTTTTGGCTCCTGTGGGGGCCTACACTTCTCTGTGCCAGATTTCTTGCCCTAAACCTTTCCTGCTTCTGCCACCTTCAATTCTTTCTCTTCATGATGGCTCACAGTGCTTCTCTCCAAACTTAAGCAGCCTATGCCATAAAACCCAGTCATCTTGAATACAACAAATGTTGATGTAGGACTAATAATAAAGGGCAAAACTCCCAGTGAAAATGAAACATCATAAAACATACCTTAACATCAGAGTGAAAATAGCTGGTTATAACAGTATATAGGTTGAGCATGATGAAGAACGAGCCTCTGAGAAAGTCCAATTGTGTTTCCGTTGTGCAGGAAGCTAGATGCATTATGTTTTTCCCCTCTCTAATAGATACCATTTCCTTTGTCCTGTGCCCTATGGTCTTTCTGTGAGTAGTATACATGTGACAAGTCAATCTAATTCAGCACTGGGGATCAAACCTGAGGATTAAGCAATGAACCCTTTCTTCCAGTTCTTACTACAAGACGCCGATCTGTCAAACAAGGCTGCAACAGATAAATCAGTCCCTCTGTGGAGCCCAACCAGCACAAAAAAGGAGGCAGAGCACCCTGGCGAATGGATGTGGGCTCCACATTTGTCCTGCCCAGAGAAATCCATTATAAGTGTCGCAGGCCCACCCACCTCAAGCCCTGATATTGTTCACCACTTGGATAGTTTCTTATATGATTTTCTACCTTGAAGCATCAGTAGCTTGTGGAACCCAAATATTGCACTGATGGGGCTTTGTGGTCATCTGTTAGAGCTTTTCTTCAGTATATTGAATATTACCCTCATTCGTAGCTTCAGATCACCATTGACCCCTTTTCACTAACAATCTATTTAATCATTTAAACATATTGAAAAGAGTTACATGAGGTGCCTGGAACATTTTTAGTGGGATCCCCCTTCTGCCCGCTGGGGCATCCAAATATCTATCCTCATGCAAGACATTTAGCTTATTAGCAGCCAAACGCAGTGGCCAGAGATTAAAGCTGGTATAGTGTTGTCATCTACTGTTTTACTGGATGTACCTGGTAAATTGGTAACGCCACTTTGCCTGCCTCATCCAGTTTCCTCGCCTGTAAAACACTGCAATAGTATTTACCTACCTCGTGCGGAGGTTGCAAGGATTCATAAATGAATTTATTCATTCACACCAAACATGTTAAAAATCTTCAGCTGAAAGGTGCAATTATTCTTGTTTATTGCTGTTACTGGGCATATCTGTATTTGTGGTCCTACTATGAATATAGGCACTTTGTTAGCTGTGGAGCTACAAGACAATGTGGGAACAGAGTTCGTATAAATGAAGAATGTGAATTCTGAGCTCCATAACCCTTGAGAAAGATAATTGGGGGGGTTACAATCTTGTGCAACTGCCTTTATTACTCTAACATGGCTGCTCTACTAAGGAAAAGGACCTGAACTTTCTTATATATAAATACGTGATCCTAAGAAAATGTGGAAGCTGACCTTTTTGTTTGTGTTTCCCTAACTTCCTTCAGACTGACTTCTGCTTGTCTTTGATGTGACCTGGATTGTCTCAGGCGGTGCGGTGGGCTGCTCCCCACCCCGGGAGGTGTGGGTGATCACATTAGAGCTGGGGAGGAGGCCTTTGTGCCTTGTTTATGCTTGGAGCCGGAGTGCTAGTTCGCGATGTTGCAGGCTGTCTCTATTACGTTGCACTGCAGTGCATTGCTGGCAGCTCTTCCATCCAGAGCTCTACCAATTGATATGTCACACAATACCCAGTGTGGGAAGGGCGAACACCCTGCCATTTGGCTGGTTATTTGCACAGATCAAATCGGCTTGCTCAGCTTGCTGTTTCCTTCTCCGAGGGTCACCCTTAACAAGCCCCAGTCCCATGAGTTGCCCCTGCCTCCCTACATCTTACCTTACAACCATCCAAGTTGCATTTCTTGTTTTTCCAAGTGAAGCCCTCTAAGGAATCAGCCTGCTGACTGTTTGTCTCTCCCTCTGTGCTTGGCTCTAATTACGGGCACTCGAGACAGGAAATGGGGTGTAGCAGTCAGGGAGAGATAATTATGGGATTATTGCTACCAAACTCCCTGTACTTACAGTGGTCAGTGCCTGGATGAGCTGCAAACACGTTGCAGGGATGGGCAGGTGAGGAAGAAGCTTCAGTCAACAGCCTTGAGCTCCCGGTGGCAGGGGCTGTGCGGCATGGGGTTGGGGAGCATGTGGGCGGGGGGGGTCCCCACACTCTCTCATACCCCACACACCCACACCCTGTCCCACCCAAGCTTGGCAGTCCCACTGCCCCACTGTGCATGAGCTCCACAATCCCACCAGCCCCAGCCCCACGCTCCGTGCATTGCTATTTTTTCCAGTGCTCCAGCAGGGACACGCGAAGGAGCCACTGGAGGATGGGGAAGTCAAGCAGGTCCTTCAGTGGCTGCAACAGTGGCAGCAATGGCTGCACACAGAAGTTGTGCATGCTGGCTGGGGCTGGGGCTAGGGCTGGGGTCAGGGCACTCCTGCACATGAGGGTGGGAGCAAAGCGTGCAGGCTAGGTGGAGTACAGTTAATTGGTGGGCACCTGCGGATTGAATGAAATCACCTGGCGGGCCAGTTTCAGCCCATGGGTCATATTTTGCACACCCCTGGGCTTGAGAATATCCCTGAAAATTTAGCAGATTATGCAGGGTTGGGGTGGGTTGCTGCTGTGGGTCAAGCTTAAATTTTCAGTGTTAATGGTCAGTGCATCTGGGTTGGAGCAGGTGGTACCTGGCTCTTGTACAGTATTTTGTAATTAATCAGTGAAAAGATAGGATTCTCCTGTACAAAGTATTTTGTAGCCTACCCACAGAGGTCTGGCCTATCCCCGACCCCTCAAATTCCCATAATTTAATCCAGCAGTTTGTGATAGTTGCATGTGATGTTGTTAGTGGTAAATCTAATTCAGGCTCCATTTGCAATGTATTTTTTAGGCTGTTGATTTAATTAAATGATAATTATTTCCATTACTACTCATCTATCTGTCTGTCTACTCATCCATAGTTTTATAACAGGGCCTTGTATGAGAGTTCCTGATCAGGATGACATTGCATAAAACACTTCAAATGCATAATGGCATTTTAGGCTTTCCTGTGTATTAAGTGGCCTGTCTTCTGCTAGACATGTTACCAGAGCAGATGGACAATTTTTCTGCCCTGTTCTGCCACGGAAGCGTTCTAGATTAATAATAGCCTGCACTTCTCTGGCACCTTCCTTCCTTGGAGCTCTACAAACTATGATGAATTTAGCCTCACAACACCCCTCTGAAGTACTGTCCTACCCGCTGGGCACAGAGGAAACTGGGTCACAGGAAAGTTAAGGCTAAATTGGCTTCAGTAGAAGCTGCAAATGCTTGGCACCTTAAATATCAGCTTTTTTATTTAGGTTGCATAAGTGTGGATTGCTTGTCCCAGTTTTTGTAAGGTGCACAGCATGCACATACAGCTCAAGTTGTAGACAGCAGAGCAACAGGTGTTTACCGTCTTTGAAAATGTGGCCACCATTGAAAATGTCCTACCATAAGTGCATTAAGCAAGGCAGCAAATGGTAGAATCGAACCCAAAACATGAGTCCCACCCACTGTTCTTCAGTCCTCAGGTTCTTACTCACAGTTGTCCCGGTGGGAATGGTAACAGGCCTTACACCTAATTTGTACAGAGGTTAACAAAGAGACCAGGTGCTCCAGTGTCTCCTAACTCCAGATTTGCTAATCTTACTACCAGACCCTTTTTCTTCCCTAGGTTGATAAGGCATTGATCAGTTAAAATGGAGCTGCTCAACTTCTAAAGGCCAAGAACCACATGCCCAGTGGGCTGCACCAGCGATGGCTGCACACCGAAGGGGCTGACATGGTGGGGGCAATGAACGGGTGCTCCCCTACCCTGTTGCACCATACACAAGGGGGGTACTCCTCCACCCTGCTGCACTGCAGGAGAAGGCAGGTGCTCCCTCACCCCATTGCACCGAGTGCACAGGTGGGCAGATGCTCCCCTACCTTGTCACAGCACGTGCATGGCACGGTACTTTACCTACAGCTCCCTGAAGGCTCCTCTGTGGCACCTGGCCATGTGGGTGCTCTGGGCTGTTGGCTCCCCCAGCACTTCAGGCTGTCATGCTGCCCCCTACACCCCGGCCCCTGGGCCTGGGTCAAGCAGCAGAAGTCAGGGGAGGTGGATTGAGCCTCAGGACCCCAGCTGCTACTACAGTTGGAGAGACAGGGGCAGTAGTGGCTGGGTGGGAGCCCAGGGGTCACATGTTAACCCCTCGCAGGGTGTAGGCCACCAGTTGGATGCCCTGAGTTAAAAGAAAAATCCAAAATGGATCCGTGCAACACAAATTAAGGGCACATTGCCGGGAAGAGCTGCATCCAAGGAATGAGACTAGCCAAAGAGACAAACAAACAAAAATTAATTCCTTTTTTGCAGGGACTAAAATTGAGTAAACAGAGCAATGAATGCTGCTGGCTGCAGGCCGTTCTGGAAGAGCCCAATCAGAGCAGCCTATTGGAATCGCTCCTGCTTCATTGCAATGCCCCTTGTGAAGTAAGTATATTAGATTAAAATGATTTAACTGTGACATATAGGCATGTCCAGCATATCTGGCGCCACATTTTTGGTTAGGTCCCTGTCTTATCTAGTCTCCAGGGCTTTCTCGTCCTTTTTCCCATAACATATACTCTAGAAGAAATCAAATCATCTGTTTCTTCCTGTTTATTGGCCCTGCAGTCATGCTGGAGCTTGCTGCATTGCTTGAAAACCTACATAGAGGGTCTGGCTATTGTGAGAAACAGCAGGAAGTTTTCGAGCTGCACATCGCAGTTCCCAAGCTTCACAAGGATGAAAGCAGACAGTGGTGACGGGGAGAACACCAGCTCACTGTTTCCAATTAGGAAGGGGCTTCAGTTCATTCTGTTTCTGCTCATTATGTCGCTTGCTTACTAGTACAAATTGTTCGAGCCCTGTCTCAGGCTCTGATTCAGGAATACTTCCTTATTCAGCACAGCACTTAAGCATGTGCCAAAGTCCTACTGAACTCAATGACGTGCTTTGAGCTAATCAGACTTTCCCGAACCAGAGTCTCCAAGTTGGTCAAAGCGGGAAGGCACAGTCAGCTCCTCCTCTCCCTCTCCGCCGCAACACATTGTGACAGACTCCATCCTGTCCAAATCACTCGAGTGTTTCGACAGCGCTCCCTTCCTCCGTACTATGGGCTAAGCTTCTCCCAGACTAACATCCTCTTGCTAACCTCTAGGCTTCTCTTGGATGAAGTGTCACAGGCGCTGCATGGTCAACTGGCTACTGTATACATATACCATTTGCCCTGTGTTAAGGAGAACAAGAACTACTCATAGGGTACGTCTACATGAGACGCTAACTGTGCAGTAGCCTAATAACACTGCATAGTGGTGCACCGGGCAAAAACCGTGCTAAAACGCTACTGCACATTAGTATTAGGCTACTGCGCCATAAGTATCACTAAAAACCCATGCAGCAGTGCTACTGCACAGCAGCGCAAGATACTGTGCATTGATTTAGTACTTGGTTAACCAAGTATTAACTTAATGTGCTATAACTATAGCACATTAATGAATGTGTAGAAGCGCCCAGAGATATGTATGTATAGTGCAATAGCCCCTGTAATCAGCTGCTTACCGAACATACAGGAAGATATTGCTTTTACCCAAAAGAGCTTAAAGTCTAAAAAGTACCATGCTGCCAGCAACTGAGGGAGATTTTCCTTTACCTCCAAAGGCAGGGGAGGCCTTTGCTTCTGGAGCAGAAGCAGAGATGTTCCTCTTCCTGCAATGTCACACTACCTTATTCCTTGCTTACGTACCTATGGCACCCAGGAGGAGTGGTAACAGCCTGCTTGTTAATTATTGCTCAATGTAAGTAAAGGTGGCTGGATCTGGCCCTTATTTATTGTCCCTTCAGGTTTATTGCCTTTGTTTCTCTTTTTGCAGCTTAATTACAAACACCTCACTCTGTGGAGTGAGGCTCCCGAAGTATGGCAGTTGTGTGATCTCAGACCCATGAATTATAGATGCTTGACATATCACACCAAGCCATTATGATATTTTTTTCACAAACAAGCTATGAATTATGAAGAGGCTCCATTAATTTTACAATATTCTCTATCTTTTGCATGGGTAGGTGCAGGTGTATCCTGATAAAATCTTCATTTCCCTCCTCACTCCCCCCTGTCATCTACAGGTAGAACAGATGGGTGCCACGGGAGCAACTAATGAAGGTTTGCTGCTCAGACAGATGATCAGTCAATTCACTGGGGAAAATAAAAAGAGGTATTCAAATGGAAAAGGGGTCTCACTTTTACCTAGTGTCTTTGATGATGTGAATGATGAATCCTGTTTTTTATTATTAATTATATTTAGCATAGCACCTACTAGTGACATGTATGGATCAGGGACCCCTCCTTGTGCCAGAGGCTGTACAAACACAGACCAAAAAAGTACTCCCTTCCCCAAAGAACTTGTATTCCCAGTGTTAGACAGGAGAGGGATACAGAGGGCAAGGAAACAATGAGGCAGTATTGATCAGCATGACAGGCATTGGTCTCACCAGTAGCAGCCTCCCCAGTGTTATTGCAGGCTGGATTTTTTCGGGAAGGATTTAAAGGAAACTCATGCATAGGTGATACAGCCCATACAAAATATAAAGGAGAGATTTTGCATCCAGATAGCAGGCGTGCACATGGGAATGTGCTAACAACCTCACCAGAATGAAAGAGAATATATTTATGCCAAGCCACTTAGGCTTGGAAATAGGCAGTGCTTTTACTTTAGCAATTTGCAGATAAAGCACAATGAGATCCCTATTTTTTTTTTAATAAAACCCAATGTTTGAGTGGCATTTAGTGGTATTCCAAGGCAGTATTATGGGCTTGGGTCTGCACTGCCCTCATCATGGAAGGCTGCAGAAGGCAGACTGGGGAGTGATGGAGATGTGGCCAGGGAAAGACCCACAGGGCAGCGATTCCCTCCTGCTGTGACCCCCACAGACAGGTAAGTCTGGGAGGTCCCAAAGGCTGCCTCAGCCAGCACCTGCCCCCTGAAGAAGGTGCCCACTCCCCCCGCTCAGTCCTCATGTGAAGGGTTCAAATGGACACTGCTCCCCATCCATCCGTCCCTCTCTGTCGGTGCAGGAAGAGCGAGCTGCCTGGTCAGGGGCAGGCAGAGGCAGCGGGGCCCCAGCAGCCTGGGGTGGCCAGAACTGGGTCACATCTTATTGCATCAAGTCCACATTTCCTGTGCCAGCTCCTGAGCACAGTCTGCCCTGACTGTGATGTGTCCCGGGCGTCTGGGGCCAGAGCGGAGGCCTACAGACCCTCTGCCCCAGTCTTTCAAAAGGACCCGGAGCAGGCAGGCAGCGCCTCCCCGCACATCCCCCCTGCAACAAAAGGGCAGCGTGACTTTTCCCATAGCAGCCTCCCCGAGTCTCTCCCCATAGCAGGCAATGCTTGTCTCTGAAGCCGTCCCCATAGCAGGCTTTTCCCCCAGCACGCAGGCCATGCCCCCCCTGCAGCAGTGGTCCTCAACCTTTTTTGTACCAGGACCCATTTGGAAACATCGATGGCTGGGCCCGACCCAGTGCCCCTCACTCCTGACCTGCTATCCCCAGACCCCAGCCCCTCAGTGTGCTGCGCAGGGGGTGGGCGTGTGGGGCAGGGAGTGGGTTTGTGGGGTGGGGAGTGGGCATGTGGGGCAAAGGGTGGATTGTGTGGGGCAGGGAATGGGTGTATGGGGCAGGGGGTGGGGGGTGGGGCAAGGGGTGTGTTGTGTGGGGCAGGGAATGGGCGTATGGGGCAGGGGGTGGGGGTGTGCGGCAGGGGGTGCGGGGTGGGGCAGGGAGTGGGCACATGGGGCAGGGGGTGGATTGTGTGGGGCAGGGGTGTGTTGTGTGGGGCAGGGAGTGGCCGTATGGGGCAGGGGGTGGGTTGTGTGGGGCAGGGGTGGGTTGTATGGGGCAGGGGGTGGGTGCTCGGGGCAGGGGTGGGTTGTGTGGGGCAGGGGGCAGGCGTGTGGGGCAGGGGTGCGTTGTGTGGGGCAGGGGGTGGGTGCTCGGGGCAGGGGTGGGTTGTGTGGGGCAGGGGGTGGGTGCTTGGGGCAGGGGTGGGTTGTGTGGGGCAGGGGGTGGGTGATTGGGGGAGGGGGCAGGCGTGTGGGGCAGGGGGTGGGTGCTCCGGGCAGGGGTGGGTTGTGTGGGGCAGGGGGCAGGCGTGTGGGGCAGGGGTGGGTTGTGTGGGGCAGGGGGCAGGCGTGTGGGGCAGGGGTGGGTTGTGTGGGGCAGGGGGTGGGTGCTTGGGGCAGGGGTGGGTTGTGTGGGGCAGGGGGTGGGTGATTGGGGGAGGGGGCAGGCGTGTGGGGCAGGGGGTGGGTGCTCGGGGCAGGGGTGGGTTGTGTGGGGCAGGGGGTGGGTGCTTGGGGCAGGGGTGGGTTGTGTGGGGCAGGGGGCAGGCGTGTGGGGCAGGGGTGGGTTGTGTGGGGCAGGGGGTGGGTGCGGGGGCCCCAAGCAGCCCCTCGCAGGCTGGAACCTTGCAATGGAAAAGCCGCGGTTCCTCACATTTTCCTCCTTTAAAGGAAAATCCATTTCTAGAAGTCGGTTCACAACCCTTTCATACAGTCTGGCGACGCACTTTCGGGGTGCGCCCCCGGGGTTGAGAAACCCCGCGGCCCGCTCCCTGTAGGCGGGTGCCAGGCTCTCCCCCTGGCAGCCAGGCGGGCAGACTGTGCTCCTCTCTTAGGCGCTGCACGGCCGGGGAGTGCTCCTCTCTTGCAGAGTGCGGGGTATTTTTGAAAGTAGCAGTGTAATAACACACAAACCACTGATGATGTCAGCTTGTTATTGACTTTCCAAGTCTGAATGACTGAGCAAAGGAGAGGGGGTGGGGGGGAATCAATCCATGGCAGCGCGGTGCCCGGCCGTGCAAAAATGAGCGCTCAAGGTTGTGCTGGGGGATGGGCGCTGCCTGGCTGCTGGGGCCCAGCCTGTGTCTTCAAAGGCAGCCTGAGAAGCAATGCAGCCCAGCGCAGGCGGAAACGCCTCCCATGTTTGTTTCTTCAATGATTCCTCATGCAGAAATCCCCAGCGCAGCCCCCACGCGCTTCCCCCCGGGCAGGAGCCAGTGAGGGGCCGGGGAGGGCAGGGGATGGGGCGCTGGGTGGTTAGATCCACTGCAGCGGGGTCAATGCTGCTTTAATCCCTGCTGCGTGCAGGCCAGTGCAGAATGGGGCCTGGTGCCCACCACAGAGCACTTCCTTGCCCCTGCTGAGACACCCAGCAGGGCCCGGCGCCCCCACCCCAGGCTGCGCGTGGCTTGCACGGTGCAGCCCCAGCAGAGTATGGTGGGGCTATTTATCACCATTTGGAGATCTTATCAAATGGAAGTGTTGCTGCCGCCACAGCCAAATAGATTCCCCGGCATTATTGGTCTCATTTATTTTGCAGGGCATCCAGCTGCAGAGCGTTGTTAATGTACCAGCCTGCACCACTGGCCACCGAACTGTGCACCCTCATCGTCACAAAGCCGGCTTGGCTACCGGCCTGGACATGGCGACTACTGCACTGACACGCGCTGCCGGGCGGAGGGAGGCAGGTTTAGGACTGACCTTGGAGTTTCCTTGGCTTGCGATGAGTGGTGTATTGTGAGGGTGCTCACCACCCTGGTTTCTGGGCTGTGATTCAAGCCACCCACCTCCTATGATTCAAGCTTCTGCGCTGTATGCCAATGAGGAATGTCAAGAGCAGCAGCCAGCTCGCAGGAACCCAGAGCAACACATTCGTGCCTGCGCAGGCTGCGTTTTCTACTGTACCCAATGCTTTGACTTCGGGGGCTTGGAAATCATGATTGGACGCAGTCTTTAGCATCTTCTGCTTTGTAAACAGAGGTACCGTGCAGACTGCAATGGAGCCGGCTGCGTCCCATGCCCGCTTGCAGCTGTGTAGAGGAGACAGAACTCACACCCCGAAGTCCCCAAAGCAAACAGCCCTATTATATGAGCTAAAGAGGAGTCTCCATTAGTTAGGAGCAGATGATGGTGTAGGACATATGGTTAAGAAGTTCCTGATTCATTGCTCCCCAATAAAGGGGAGCAATGAACCTTGACACCAAAGAATGCAGTATATCAGGCACCCCGATATTTTGGAAACAGAGTCACAGTGCTTAGGAAGGGTAAGAAACTTGCCAAAAGCCTCCCTAAACAGTATATAGCAAAACACAACAGATATAGGAGTCCTAGATTTCAACCTTGCGCAATGCTGCCTATGACCCTCATCTTAGGAAAGGTCCTCAGCAAACTCCCAGCAGCTGCAAACGTTCGGGTGGTTGCAATCCAGATCCAAAACCTACTACAGGAAAATCTCCGTTATCCGGCAAGAGTGGGGAATGCTGGGTGCCGGTAATGTAAAAATGCCAATTATCTAGAAATACAGGAGCCAGAGGCAGAGGGGGGAGCTTTCATGCAGCGGCGGGGGGTGGTGGATGGTGGCAGCACGGTGGCAGCGCGATGTCAGCGTGAGGTGGTTGCACACAGCGGTGGCGCGGAGTGGTGGATGGTGGCAGCGCCGCGGTGCCAGTTAATAGACTATGCCAGCTAGTACAATCCTCAAAACAGTACTAGTAATTGGAAGGGACACAGACTTTATAGTACCGGTGTTGATAACATGGGACATTTCACTGGCACCAACCTGTCATGTTATAAGTAGATTCCAAATGTCCTTATGTTCTCCTCAATCTCCAGACTACGTTTAAGTTATACAGATTCCTTCTGAACAGCATTGCTAAGATATTATCCTTCCTAGCCAATCACCCAGTTAAAGCTCTTTTCCTGCCTCAGGTCTTGACTACTGCATTAGCTTTTTCTCAGGCCTTGACAAATACAGTCCGGTCCTGCTCATCTCCATTCAGAACACTGCTTCCAAGAGCATTTTCCTAGCCCAGCTTTGTGACTAGGTCGTTGCCTTCTTGGCATCCCTCCTGCTGAAGCCAGCAAGCTTGTTTTCATTTGCAAGGCCATTTGAAACGTATCCCAACATTTACCTATCATCTCTCATGCTGTATCAAGAGGCTGACCACTTCCTCCGATGCATGCCTGATGCTAGCTTCCATGGCCTCCTTGTGTCAAATTGCCCTACAAGCACCTTTTTCATCTGTACTGAACTCTTCTTTGCCAGGATGCCTACAAGAACCTGATAACCTGAAGCTGCTGAGCCATGAGCTGGGAGCATTGTCCGGCCTGCAGACCGGTATCGCTCATTGTTCCCTTTCTGCTTGTATCTATCTGCTTTCCTGTTCCTAGTGGAAGCCCTTTGGAGTGAGACCCATTTTTTGTTACTGAGCAGTCATTTAGTACATGCATACCCAAGTACATACCCAAGTACTAAATGACTGCACAGTAACCAGTGTTGCTGCACAGTAACATCCCCGCACGGCTTCCCGGTGACGCTGACTGCACGGTAGCTCATTACTACTGCACAGTAGCGTCACATTATGGTCCGTGCCCAGCGACACTACTGCCCATTACTAACGAGCTACTGGGCAGTAAGCATCTTGTGAAGACGCGGGCACCGCCGAGCACAAGGGGGGTCTGGTCCTTGTCTGGGGTTCTTAGGTACGGCCATGGTACAAATAATAAATGATAGACGTGTACACAGGAAGAGCAGAAACACCAGCTGAGCCAGAAGAAGGTTCCCAAGTCTCCATGCAATAGACAGTAGATAAAACACCTAATCTTCAGCAGTCCCAACATCACTGTCTCTCCCAGATAGGACAGGTTTAAATGAAGATGTGACAGCAGCCCGCTTAGCCAACACTATACAAAGTGAAGCGGGGACCTCCAGAGCTGAAAGCATGAAGTGTTACAGCATGAGCTAAGAGCCAACTTCCTATAAGTGGGGGTTGTAATAACTCATATCCTTTGGGCACAGAAGGGGATCTGTAACACCCACAGGCATCCTCAGAAAAAAAAATAGCAAAAACAGAACTGTGCCAAACTACTAGTAATGAGAGAGAAATGGGCCTTAGTCATGTTATTGGTCGTTTCATACCTCTTTATTTCTTCTCGGGCACCTAGATCTGCATAGATGGCACAGAAACATGGACAGGGGAATTCTGGCTATGAGCATATTCCTTCGTGCCCCCACCCCAGCTCTGTCAGCCCCAATTCACCCAGACTCTCCTACTGTCCAGCACCCACTTTTCTCTTTGTTGGTGTGTGCATCATGTTATAAAGGGGCTCAACAGAAACTGCTGAGGCTTCCCTGAATCTGTGACATTTGGGTTTCCTCAAATGCCAAAACTCTTGGGGGAAAACCTCAGCCCATTCAGGTCAGTAGGAGTTTTGTCACAGACTTCAGAGGGTGGTGAGTTCTGTCTTCTTGGTGGGAAAAATCTATGCTGGGCTATAGTGGGTGTATCAAGAGGTAGCACAATCCAGCGAGGAAAACACAGAAAAGACGAACACATTCATTTTTAAGCTAGAGAGATGCTATCATTTCAAATGGCAGGCGTCTGCTCTGAGCATTTGGCCAATATTTATTGGATCAGATATCTGCTAATAGCAGAGATTTAAATGGTGGGGTACGTAAACACTCTAGAAGCAGATGCCTTCATATTCATTTTATTGCCTGCACATACCGAAATGATTAAAGTCCAGACTGTCATTTACCACCTGAGCTTGCTATCGTATGATGCAAGAAATAAAGAACAGGGCAAAACATCTGCAATATATCTGAATGTTTCTGTCCTTGCCTGGCTGGAAGTTTTGAGCTTTTATCAAGAATCACATGTGTGAGGCCCTTGGAAGTTAACAGGAGATGGGCAATTCTGACACAAAATCCTTCTGGATATAAAAGAGAAGCACTCACTTGCAGGCACAGCAGAAGGAAGGGAAGACTTTTATAAACAATTTTCTCTACAAGCTGTGAAAATAGCATTTGCACTGACTCTCCTGGGTCTGGATAATGCTTCCTGACACATATGGGGAAGAGCATGTCTTAAACTATGTATGGTATCATCTATGCTGTGGCTACCTTGACTGTACAATTCCTTGGCCTGTGATGTATTGCAGTTCTCTCAAAACATGGATGCTCACGTTACTATTTTAACTATTCCACTGGAATTAATACAGAGCTGTGGATACATCACACTGTCTTCTTCTCAGCATTCTCCCCAGAAACTGCAAATGAGCTTATTTTAAGTATTTTGTTTTTCAGTAAATAGCACACCTAGCAGTTTGAGACTGGCCGTCATCATAAACTAGTAGCTTGCAGGTCTTGATATATATTAATCTTTACTAATTTTTTGTGGGGCAAGTAACAATTATATTCATTTTTACTGATGGGGAAACTGAGGCAGAGAAGGAGATTGAAGGCCAGTTCCTATTCCAAGTACTGGGTGTCTAAGTGACTCTTAGGCATCCAGGAGTCTAAGCATAACCTTATTCCATCTCACTCGAGTCTCCGAAAAACTGTCAATGCATCTATTTTTGATTATCACAGCCTTAAGTAGGCAATTATCGATCCTTTGGGATCATGGCGTATGCATGAGAGGTCACCCGGATCATTGACGTGCACACCTAGGCTGGAGCATGGAGGAGCGGAGGCTGCCCAGAGCTTCTATTCCCGCTTTAGACCATTGAGACAGTATCCAAAGGTCACACCAGGTCTGGACGTTCAATGCTTCGATAACTATAGTTGTATGCACATCTAGGAATCGAACCCAGATATCCCACATGGCAGAAAAGGATTCCACCATTGAACCGCAACAGCAGGTTTCAACCTTAAGACTAAATTACAAAAAGGACTGACCCACCCACCTGCCTTTTCTGTTAGCTGTTTTTCTGGGACTTGAGCAGTACAAAATAAGACCTGGTCCCAGCTAAGCTGCCTAGTGTTATACAGTGAGTTAGGGCTGAACTCCTGCAACCTGATTCGCCATTTCCCTGTGCCCTATGCAGTCATTTTCACCAGTGCTGAGAGTAAAATAATACTGTTCTGGTTTTCATAGTACTTCCACTGTGCACAAGTGTAAATGATTAACGGAAGCATTCAGCAATAATAAAACGTATCTACTGTACTTACTTGCATTCCCATAATGTAAGCAACCCAAAGTACTTCCCAGACTCTCCAGCATTCTTGCTACCCTCATTTTTTAGGGCTGTAGAAGGGTTTTTGTCAAGGAACCAATTAATCAGTGGTTGTAGTGTTACAATAGCACTGTAGCACATAAAATCCACGTTTGAGAGGTGAGGTGCTGTCTCTGGGAATAAATATGGAGTGGGAATATATTTGTTTCTTTTTTGTATTCAGAGAGATGCAGTTTGATGTGCTTGCATCATACAGAGATGATGGAGTACTTTGTGAGTCCATTAATAACTAAAGATGACGTTAAAAAATATCTGTTCAGGATAAATCAGCAGATCAGAACAATTTACATCAATGACTCCTAAAAGTTGGCTGAGAATATCTCTGTCTGAACTACTATTCATTTTTAATAAACCTTGAAATGCCATAACAATTCTAGAACATTAACATGGGACCAGTAATCCAAAAACCCCCAAACCATGATCCAGGAAAGTACAGGCTAGTTAGCCTGATATCAGTCCTGGCCAAAATAATATAAAAACCATCTAACGATTGAACAGATAAGACTACAATTAATATAATGTAATGTAGTTTAATGGAAGGTAGGTCAAACAAACATGATTTCATTCTTTGATGACATTACAACAGTTTGGTTGATATCAAGCAATTGATGTTTGGACTTTTGTAAGATGTGTGGCTAGGCTTAATACCTCTCACTATTCTTATTTAAAAATAAGCAGTGCAGTGGCAATACAACACTCATTCACTGGTTTAAAAACAATTTGACTGTTCTCTAAAATGTAATAATCATCAATGGAGACTCATTATTGAATAGGTATTTTCCTAGTGAGAATCTATAGCAGGAGTGGGCAATGATTTTGGGTTCAGGGCCACTTACTGAGTTTTGGCAAGCCATTAAGGGCCGCGTGATAGGCAGCCAGGAGCAGATAAATATTAATTTTCTAAATTTTTTAGAGGCCCCGCAGGCTGGATACAATGGCCTGGCTGGCCCCATCCGGCCCCTGGGCCACACATTGCCCACCCCTGTTCTACAGGCAATAGTACTAGGCCCAAAGCTATTCAACGTTATCATCAATGATTTGGAAGTAAATACAAAATCACTGCTGACAACATATCTGGATGACACACAGTTTGGTGGAATGGTAAAGAATGATGAGGAGAGGGCAGTCATACGAAACGGTCCACATGGATCTATTCCAACAAAATGTGTTTCAGTACAGCCACGTGTGAAGTTGCACTTCTAGGAGCAAGGAATGCAGGTCATATCTCCAGGATGGAGGATTTTATAATAGAAAGCAGTGACTGAAATGGATGTGATGGTCATGGTAGAAAAGCATGAGCTCCCAATGTAAAGGTATGGCAGAAAAAAAGACTAATGTAATGTATAAAAAGAGGAGTAGTGAGAGGGAGCAGGGAGGTGATTTTTACATTTGTATGCATCATTGGTGAGACCGATACCAACAGAGTACAGTTCTGCTATTTCCGTTTTAAAATGGGTATCAAAAAATTGGTGAGGGTATGAGAAAGAGCATGATCTGGGATTGTACAAGAATGATCTGGGATTGTAGAAAATGCTGTACAATGAGCTGTGAAAGAACTCTCTTGTTTACCCAATAAAAAAAGATTGGGTAGTTACCTGATTATAGCATATTAGAACCTTCTTGGGCAGAAAAGACAGAGTACTAAAGAGCTCATTAAAATAGTGGAGACAAATGTACCAGGAACCTATAGCTAGAAATTTAGAGTGAAAGAAGAAAGGCAAAAAAACTGCTCAAGGGGAAGTATAATTAACACGTGTAATAAAGCCCCAAGGCTAGTAGGGGACTTTCCATCTCTTGATGTGCTGAGATCAAGGCCACATTCACGCCTTTTTGGCAGGTAGGCATTAGCAAAACAATGCCGTAGAACTGGGTGAAACTTGAGAACCTGTGACATACAGGCGCTCAGACTAGATCATCTTGTCATCCCCTCTGGCCTTAAACTCTCTGCATCTGGGAATCTCTGAAGGGAGGTGGGTAGCAAAATAGGAATCCCGGTTTTCAAATACCGCAGTTTCTGACTTTGCCGGAAATCACCAAACATCATCAACAGTGAGAGCCTGGATGCCAGTGCTGTTGTTCAATGTCCTGCGCTTTATTTCATAGTAAGGACATAGCAGTATGTATAGCTCACAAAAAGAGAAGCTGTAGAACACGTGAATTTCCTTTCCTCTTATCCCACTGCCAGAGCAAGCACTTCACTGAAGTTACATCTGCCCTAGAGCAGTCCAAGTGAGAGCCAGATTATGTCCATAGTCAAGTACTTAAGCTCCAGTTCTCTTTCCAGCATAGAATCCGTATGTGATCTGATTGGCTAGCTCAGACTTCTCCAGCTGCTCCCATGTGTATATTTTTTAACATGGCAGAATGCTCTCCACTCTTTCTTTCCCCTCAAGAACAAATGCATGCATGTTACTGTTATCACTATGGGAGCTATGCACATACAACCTGAAGGAGATATATCCCAGGCTAGGGAGAGAAATTACACATAAACCAGTATAAGTGATTGGAAACTGGTTCAAATTTGTAACACAACAGAAGTTCAGTGCTCATAAACTGCTTTCAAAATGACCAAAGCTGGTTTAAGATAAACCTGGATAGATGTAGTATCAAACATAACCAATTTAGGCTAAATCGGTTTATTGAACGTCTGTCCCAGATTCCCTCACATTTCAAGTTAACTCACAGTGCCCCAGCATCCCAGCATGCTTTGCGCCTCCCCCACAACCCCTGCTCGCAGGGTAGGTGGGTTTGAGTTGGCCCAAGCTGTCTGCTCCAGCTGATAGGGAGGTGTGCTCTAGCAACCCCCAGCTTCTGGCCTGGACCTCTGCAGGCATGTGGCTGCATTCCCAGAATCAAATGTGAATGTCTGTTCACTTGCTTCTCGGTTCAGTCTACACAGCTTAGACTAACCCACGAAGATTGAATTGATTCAGCCTTGGGCTTTTTGGCTGTCTGTGCTTATCCCCAGAGTGTGCATGCTGGGAACTTGAAGTCACGTCACTACCGATTGTGAATACTCAGAATTGAACTCTGCTCTCAGTTGCACAGAACCCAAAATAGACCCCAAATAATTTCTATTCATTTTTGCTTTCACTGATGCAAGGCAGAGCAGAACAGAATCCCCCATCTCTTCATCTGCCTTTGGGAACATGTAGCAATTCCAGGCTTCGTGGTATTTTAAGGCAAACAAAGTGCCATAAAAGAGCTCTGCCCATTTGAATGTTCCCCCGGTTTGTGGCAAAGAAGAACTTTGTTAACTGAGCACTCTGGAAAGCAGCTCTTCAAAGAGGAACTGAACATGTTGTGCCGAACATGTTTTGTTTTACATTAGTCCTATAATTTTAGGTTTTATGTTTGGTTTGGAAGCTCAGAGTCACTCTGAAGCCCACAGCTGCCAGTGCTAGAATAGACAATAGTATAATAGTCATTTAATTCTTCTGTACTGTACTCTGAGGATAGAATATGCTCCACAGCTACTTTTAGGTCTAACTGGGGAATGGAATCAATCATAGGATGCACATTACAGGGAAAGTGCTGTTGGTGTCAATTACCTAAGCTCTGTGAACATAACTCTTCTAATTTCCTGTTAAATCAGTAATGTTACCGATCTCAGTCTATTATTTTAATTAGGACTGTGACTGCAGTTGCTAGGAGCTGAGTGAGTGGAGACAAATGTGAATGTGTAATTAGTCCTGCAACCTAATGGCAAGTTGAATGTGTCAACATCATGGATAGTTATAATATAAGTTGCAGGGGGAGACTGCAATTTGGGTCCAACTCTCCTCTCCCTGATGTTGGTGTTAATCCAGAGCCACTGCATTGAAGCCTGTGTCATTACCCCCCGTGTAACTTCATGTGCGAGGTCTGAATCGGACCCGCAGTCTTTTAAAGTTTCTTGGAGCTGCATCGTGTTATTTTTAAGATGCCTCACATCCTGTCTTATTTGATTTTATTGCTGTAATGTCTCCTCTAAGCAAAGTTTCACACTTTGAATGCTGCAGTCAGGTTAGGTGAACGTGGGTGTTCCCAGAGCTACTATGCACTGAATTCCAGCCATCCCCTGGGACCCACTGGTCTCTGAGCTGGTATGGGAAAGTTTGGCTCTCTTCTCGCCTGCCTTAGCTGTGAAAGCAGCCCCTATGCCTTCTGCACATGGGATGGCATCTCAAGCACAGCCAGTGTATTAACAAGCTGCCTGGAACAACATGGTAACAGGCAGCAGTACAGTACTAGCCACCACCTCACCAAAAATAGACTTGGGGAAGAATCTCTGGCTAGTTTTAGCTCTGGCCTGGGCAGAACATGTGGAGATGCAATTCTGCCAAGACTAAGAATGAAACTCTTAAGCCACCACATTTTATAACCACAGTTTTGCATGCATGATATAAAGAATCTCAGCATGGCATTGCCTGGGAAGAGAGAGTTTTGCTTTTATGAGTACTTGGCTATTGGTCAACTTTCTAGGCGCTGCAAATAAACAAATGGTCTAATTTATGTAGCATCTCAGCTTGCATGTTGCTGAAATAATATTGGATTGGAACTAGGGTTCGCCCAGTTGAGATTTCAGCTGCAGGTTTTCCTGCGAGGCATCAAGAGCAGCTTTGCTTTGCTAAGTTATCCTATGCCATGGAATCAAACTCGGCCCCTCACGCAATGACCAAACCCAACCCTTCCGTGTTTACACAGGTCGCCTGCACCCTCCTTGCCCCAGTTTTGGTAATTCCTCCTTCTTGTTTTGTCCCATGGGTTTGGAATGGCTAAGACTCCTGAGTTTGATTACGGAGCCCTGCTCACCCTGCCACAGGAACAAGTGGCAGCAACAGCTAGGTCCTAGCGCCACACGGCCGCCTTCCTCTGACCTGGGGTAAGGCATTCTGGCCCATGGCTAGAAAAGGTTGCCTACCCCTGCCATAGGTGATAGGATAAAAGCTACAGAGCTAGCTGCCCCTCGGTCCCCACTCTGGTCTCTCAGAGTATATTCCTAAATGTTGTCAGGGCGTGTGCCTTTTACCTCTCCCGGGGTGGTAGAGTTATGGGATTCCCGCAGTCATAGGATCACTGCAGGCCCTGTCTATCATCCAAGTGTTTTCATGAGCACCAATGGAGTACAGAACTTGTGGGTCTTCAATTCAGGGGAGTGTGAGACTAGTGGTGAATATAAACACCAAAAGTATTGTTGGCTTTAACCAGAGAAACAAATCATTTAGAGAAAAAGGGGTTGAGATAACATTTTATACACATTTATCTTCCTTATAAACTGAGGGTAGCCTAGGAAGGCCCTACTTCTTCAACAGGAACCCATATTAGTCCTTAATAATTGTATCATTCTGGAGGAACAGACTCCATCATGACCCAACCAGAGTTCTCATCAATTCTTAAGCCCCGACCTTACCTCGATAAACTAGTTCAGTCAGCCTAAATGCAGGCTGAGCCAGACATCTCAGCACCAGTTGCTCTGCAAGTATCCCATAGCAAAGCTCAAATGTTTACCATTGTTTCTTTTTTGCTTGCTTTGCCTTATAGTAGTGGTTTTCAACCTATTTTCATTTGCGAGCCCCTAAAAAGTTTTGAATGGAGGTATGGACCCCTTTGGAAATTTTGAATGGCGATGCGGACCCCTTTGGATTGTCAGTGTGGGTATTCACATACACTTGCTTGATCATAGTCATCTTTGTGGACCCCTTAGACATAGTCTGAGGACCCCCCAGGGGTACATAGACCACAGGTTGACAACCACTGCCTTATAGCCTCCTAGTCGAGAAAACCTAGATGGTCATGCAGTAAATATCCAAGTCAACATACAATATTTATGAGCTGTTACAGAGCAACCTCAAGTCCGTCACAAAGATTTTAAAACATAGGCCCTGTCCTAATCCACAGAAGTGTAAGCATTTATCTGTGGTGGGAATATTTAAGAGGGGCACTGAGACTGAGAGCAAAGGTTCTGCAGCGGTGTTCCCCGAGATGTCCAAATCTATCGTAAAGGGACTGCAGGATAGGACTGGCCACCATTTTGGCCCTAGGCAGCAACTGCATTTTCAAAGAGGGAATGCCAACCCCACGGCCTGCCGGTATGCTTTGAAGGTCAATGTGGTTAGGGCAGGGGCTCATAACATGGCAATGAAACTGAGAAAGGAAATGAATCCTGCCTCCCAGATGCTACGAGGGGACCCCGCACAGAAAACGTGTATCCTTGGGGTTTGTCCAGGAAGCAGGACTCCTTAGAGAGTCACAACCCAGTGTATTTCTAGTCTAAGTAAAACCAGGAAACAGCCAGTGGACTAGGCTCACCGTGACAGTACATGCAGCTACTGCTAATGTGAAGCATGCCATATTCTTCAGCCCAAAGCTCGGACTGCTTTTAGTCTTTCACTAGGGCAAGGAAGGCTATACCATCTATAGCTTAATGACTCCATGTGGGCATGGCAGGTTTGCTGACCGCTGCTTACCAGTGCTCTTAGGTGAAACAGTAATAACCCAGTGGGTAAAGCCTCTATGGTATTATATGTATATAAAAAAAATCCATGTGCAGCCAGCTTGTAAAACACATGTTAATAAGGCTATTAAGGTTTACAAATATTGTGCTCTTCCTTACAGTTTATAATTTAATTAATTGCCAGTTAATTGTCTTATTTCCCCCTTGTGATTGATGTCACTGAGTGGGATTAGACAACACCAGCTGATGGAGAAAAAAGGGATGCAGCATCCTATGATGGCAAGAGAGGAGACGCTTTTTCGGGCAAATCCTTTCTGACATGGATGAATACCTCAATAAGCTATCACAGGATATCAGTGCAATACATATTGTAATGGGATCATTAGTGGAGGTACCCGCTGTGTGCAGTTTGCATTCTCAAGCCACAAGCAAGGAACAGGGAAGTACTGGCTTCTTGGAAATGTTTGTCAAGTGTAAATCTGTCCCTGTTTTTCAGAGCCAACGCTCAGTTTGCCTGCAGTGGACTAACAGTCTGGCTGAGAAATGGCTTGTGTTGAGGACTGATTTAGCTACCAGGGAAGACAATAGCAAAAGTCCCGTTGGTTTCTATGGTATTGGAAAGGATCACAAGTGGAGCATTAGTAGTGTTATCCAAGTGGGGAAACAGGCAAAAGGAAGGAAGGATCTCCACTACTTCAAAGCACATATTCAGCAATGTGTGCCTTATCAGGCAATAGCCCCTTCTCTAAAACAATAGGCATCTTTATTTCCCTGCAGGCCTCGGCTCTCCGCCTCGGGGACTGGTTGCCTCAACAGATTGTAGATGTTGCAGACAGAAAGCATTTTAAACTTTTCCCCTTTCCCTGCTCTGTTGCTGAAGATTATCAAAGGCAATTTCCTCTGGACAGTGAAGTCATCTTTCTCTGGTCCTAGGATTTGAATTGGTGCCAGGAATACTGAACGAGAAAAACCAAGGGATACAGTGGAAATGAAAGGCTTTGACTAGACTTTGCTGTCACAGCACTGGGGTAAATCAGGGGGGAGCTGGAGTGACTGCAGGGGAAGGAGATTAGATTACGGTGCCAAGTGTGAAGCAGCAACAGCAGAATATGCCTGGCTCGGTCCACCGCAGGTGAACGGCCCGTTTGAATCACATGTATCAACCCCGGCTACTGTAATCAGAAGAGCCAGCCAAACCATGTCTGCTCATTTTAATTTATTCCTCACATTTTGAGAACTTATCCTTTAGAAACAGCTCTCTGCGATTACATAAAAGAGATTAGCTAATATTTCAGCATAAATCAAGGCCTGTTCAAGATGTTTCCTTTGTGTATTGCAAAACCCACAGCCCATGGAGGACAAGTTCCTCATCACTCAGCAAGTCTCCCTACCCCCACAGCTGAGGAATGCATCAGCTAGGTGGAAGCATGCAGAAAATCTGCTTCACATTCTTTGCTTTGCTTCTCAGGATGACTGTTCAGAAACCAATATCTGAAGAAAATATATATGAAGTGCTGTTTGGCCCGTGCAGTTTTCCAGGCTTTGGGGGAGCTTTTTTTTCCCCCTTTCATGTATATATTTTAATTCCAAAAAAAATAAATGACAGAAACAAGCAAAGGAAGAGAGAAAGAAAGAAGGAAAGAGACATCAGGGGCAAGAGAATCACAGACTTCTGTGTTAGAATGCAAATATATCTTGGCACGCACCCCTGCTTCAGTATCCAAAGTGCTAAAATATAGCATGCATCACTTATTCCCTTCTGCGTGCAGACTCACAAAATATCTTCATACAACATTGGTCCGTAGCAAACTGCCCTGTCAGGTGTTTTTTCATTTATTTATTTTTTTAAAGATTTCATAATTTTTGCTCTGCTTCTTGTTTTGTTAGCAAGAAGGGAGGGGTTTCCTTAAGGTCAGAAGAACTGGAATTTCCCTGTACTTTGTTCCACTTCTCCTCCTCTCATTTTGCTTTTAACATTCAGGCCAGAACCTTCAAAAGAGGCTTCCGAGTCTAAACTTTTTGACTTTTATAATTTGGGACACAGTGGGCACATCTATGCAAGATGCTGACTGCACAGTAGCGCGTCACAGCATGGACAGTGCTAATATGCTACTGTGCAGTAGCATCACCTAGAAGGCATTCACCAGTGCTACTGCAAGTACGAAATAAGCAAGTACTAAAGAAATGCTCAGCTATGACTGCGCAGTAGCGTCTTGTGTAGACTGTCCCCCTAAGGATAGTTTGAACAGAGCAGATAATGCATGGCTCCCATTGACTTCAGTAGAGTGCTCAGCGCTTGCAACAATCAACCCCACTATGTCTCTTCATATAATAGTTCAGTAGAGGCTAGAGCCTCCGAGCAGGTTTGTGGTTCTGTTGTGGTTGGTACTTGCAACTAAACAGTGGCCACATTTACATGAGACCCAGACTGTGCACTTGTTACTGCACTATTATTTAGTACTTGCATACCAGCATTACTGTGCATTAGTGTCTCCTCATGGCTTCCTGGTGACGCTGGCTGCGCGGTAGCTTGTTACTACTGCGCAGTAGCGTCATATCACGGTTCGTGCCATGTGACGCTATTGCGCAGTAGGAACGAGCTAGCGCGCAGTAAGCATCTCATGTAGATGCGGCCAGTGAGAAACAATCCCTGCTTCCAGGATCTTACAAACTAAATAGACAAGACGGAAAGACAGCAGAATAAAGCAGAGGCATAGCTGGGCAGCTGTGGCCGGGCTGGGAGCAATAGTTACTTTTATGCCTCCATCCCTCCCAGATGGTGCCAGGACTGCTGCCCTGGTCATCTATACTTAGTTACACTAGAGGGATGAAGGAAAGATTATGATGCCCAAGGGATACCAAGGCATAGAGAGTTTAGGGTCAGTTTTTTTAAAGGAACTAGGATGCCTAAATATGAAGACATCATATGGTGGCATTTCCCTAGCTCATGTTGAAATCAATAGAAATGAAATGCATAGGTGCCTTTGAAACCCTACTAGATGCCTCTTTTCATCTGTAGCCATCTAAATACGTTTACAATGAAACCCCTAAGTGTCTTGCCCAAAGACATCTAGGAAGTGAACCCAAATCTCCTCAATCCAAGCCCAGTGCTCTAAGAAGCAGAGTAAATTAGCTCTGGACTGCTATAGCTAGACTTCTTCACTGTCTAGGCTACCTAAGGTATTTCTGTACTACACTGCACTCTACACTCTTAGATATACCCTAGTGAACTGTCATTAACAAAGTCAGTGGCCTTTGACAGAGGAATAAGGATTAGGGTTACAACTTTCAGGATCAAGCACCAAGTCTAGTCTTGTATTTGAATAATACAGACACATTCAACTTCGAAACAACATCCATAAAGCACCTGAGGCCTTTAATCCACAGCCGAGGGAGGGTAATCACCCACATACCAAAGAGAAATCTAAAATTCCCACTCTGTGTTTTCCCGTAGCACAGCATCTGCCAGCCTCATTCCCATCATCACAGCTCCCATCATTTACATTATGAACATGTGCACCATCTGAGATCTGGGATCCTGGCATATCATACTGACTGATGATGACCTCCATGTCATCAGTGAAGTTTCACCCTTTTGTTTCCCCAAAGGGTTTGAATGTATCTTCTATCTATACAATGGAAGGAAAGTAATTGGACTTTAAGAAATAGTTCGGGTACAAACAACTTCCTTCTTTCAGCCAAATTCATTGCAGAATTCCCTTGAAGACGAATATCATTATGGCATGAAATTAAAAACAAATCAGACAGCCAATTTTATTTGCGTTCCTGGAAAAGCAATGGTTATGAAGCAAGTTTGACCATTTCCATCCAGCTCCCAGTGAACCAGCATCTAATCACAAAAACTATCAGACAAATACATTGGCACAGACCCAAGATTGAATAGCTGTTGAGACAGAGGCTTGCTCTTACCCTTGAGGATGTCAACACTATGGCTCCCACTGTGACTGCAGCTTGTGCAGACATACCCGAAGTAGCTTTAAAGTAGCTTGGTGTTAGGAATGTAACATTTGACAGCACAGAGCTCAGCGTAGGCTGCAAAACTCACCTGAAAAGCTGGGTAGACATGAGCTTAGTGCTATCTTGGGTACACTGAGCTTAGTGCTATCATGGGTACACTGCTAGCAGGACCTTAGGTGGCTAGTTTGAAGCTAGGTCAGGTCTGTCTACATGAGCTGCACTGCCAGGAGTGTAGTCATGCTCTTAGAAACATCATCCCTTGTTGGATTAAAGCATTTCCACTATAAACTTGCTTTGCTGTTGGTTGTGTTGTGGATAAATAAGAGTCCATGAGAACCTCCCATCTGATGAATGCTAATGTTTTTCCAGAAAGGGTTGAGTTAATTTTTTCAAGAAGTGTTATATAGGCATCTCCGTCTGCTAAGTGGTGGTGGCACATGGGGTAGCATCAGTAGCTGTGCTGCCAGCAGCAGCAGTGGTGATTAGGCTGGTAAAACAGCAGCTGTTATTTTTGCACCCCTTCCATCCCTTAACTTGGGGCCTAGAGCTGGTTCCTCCGTTGCCTCCCCCACTTTAACTATGCTACGGTGGGTTTTTCTTCCAATTCTCCATTTATTTCTCTACTGTGTTACTGTTCAGGGAATCGATACTGTAATTGTCCAATGGAGGAGGGGCACCTTGAAAGACGAGCCATATTTTGTCACTTGCTCAGAGCTTTTTGTATGGAGAAGTTAAAAAAAATTAATTGACAGTTGAAATACGCGGACTGATTCTGGAGATGAAGAAAGCATCTCGCATCAGCTGTCATAAAGCTCTTCAGATAAATTGGAACTTAGATACTTCAGTGATAGGCACTTTGGAAACAGTGAAAGTAGATACATGCTGACTTTCTTCCTATCGCTTTAGACTAAATACATAAAAAGTGTTGCTCCACAGAAATGGATGCTAGCTGCTACGCAGAAATCGTTTTAGATGTAACTTTTCTTCTTTGAGTAAAATGTCATCTGGCCCTCTTTCCCCCTTTGTTAGGGTGGCTTCATATACCTGTGATATTGTTGGATAACTATCTATGGGATGTTTTTTGTTAAATTTGAAATGAGTCTGTAGTTTTCTTGTCTCTCATGTTGAGAAGATAATTTCAGTTGTGACTATGAGATGCGCAGCTATTACATTGAAGGAGTCCCTGTACATACCTAGACACACAAAACGTGATAATTTGTGGGAATCCATACAAAATCATTCTCTTTAATATAGCTGGGCTGTTGAATACTGAAGGTGTAAATACACTGGGTATTTTGATGAATGCATAACCCTTTAGTCATTGGAGAAGCTCAGTCTGTGACAGCCTCAGCTGGGGAGCACTTGGCTGTTTATCTCAAGCTGTAACTACTCATACTTTCAGCTCTGGAGGTCCTACTTTTTGTCTCCAATATGTCAACTGACATGGCAGCCCTAGAAAATCACAGTTCTGCAACCATAAATGATTAAAAATAAATTACTTGCCTGTACAGCTCTAATACCTTGCTCTTGAACTTCAGTATGTTTTCTTCTTTCATCAATCCTTTGTTTTCCACCATGCTGTATAATGTTTAATAATTAAATATATATATAATCCCAAATAAACACGCTAATTAACCTTTGTTTTGAGAAACATAATTAGTTAATGCTTATTGTCTACTCGGTTTCAAAACAGTTTTGAATGGGGGAAAGTGCTATGGGGAAAGATGACAGAATTAGCTTAATGCTGAACACCGTTTCTTAGGCAGCAACGTGGGCAGACCTGATAAAAAAATGCACATCATACAGGCATACGCATCTTAAAATATTTGAACGTACAGTTCCCAAGGTCTCATCCTTCTGCCGAGCAAGAAATATAGAAGATATCTATATTTACAATAGCAGGATAATGATTGTGTTTTGCTCAAAAATGAAATGCCTGCAACCAGACCAGGCACAGGGAAAACACAGATTCTGCATGCCCGTTGGAAAACCTATTCTGGGCTCCAGAATAGGACTATCCATCACTTACAGCAAGAAGCAGGACAGTTATTAGGGGCTGTGGGAAGAAGGGATTCTGCCATAAGTATTATGTGCTCTCTTTCCATTGATGCCCATTTGTGGAGCGGGCAGAATTCAAGAACGTTTTGTCTTTCCTAAAAGGACTCTTTCCTAAGTGGCCAAGGTCTGGAACGGGCTCCCAAGGGAGGTGGTGCTCTCCCCTACCCTGGGGGTCTTCAAGAGGAGGTTAGATGAGTATCTAGCTGGGGTCATCTAGACCCAGCACTCTTTCCTGCTTATGCAGGGGGTCGGACTCGATGATCTATTGAGGTCCCTTCCGACCCTAACATCTATGAATCTATGAATCTATGACTCGCCTCCTTATTGTGTTTTAGGGCCCAGTTCAGTGTCTGAAATCTTTACTTCTTCTCTTTTCAGGTGGGACCCCTGGAGCCTAGCATGAGTTGAAAGAAGTAGGAAGCCATTATTATCGTTGCCTATATCACCCTCCATTGGTGACACATCCTCCTCCTGTCTGGAGATTCACAGAGTTAGGACTTTTCTCCCTATCTCCTTTGGAAGTCTGTGGTGGGTTGAAAGGTTTATTTGCTGAACAATGTTATTTTTAAAGCATTTTCAACTGGCCTTTTCCTATGTCAACCATTGCCCTGACAATGGGGAAGGTCTATGCAGACATGTGTGACTGGTGTGACTGTAGTGTTACAACTTGTGAGCCCAGCAATCAGCCAAACATTTGGTCTTGCCAACTGTTCCATGAAGGAGGCACTGCTGATGAGGTCTTGGAAGGAGGTCTGTTTATGGGCAGGCCTCAGACTTACAATGCAATTGGTTCCTGAAAACCACATCTTAAGTCAAAATATTGTAACTTGGAACTGATTTTCCCATAGGTAACAACGTTATAAATGGGGGATTGATTCCTGAACCAAGGCCCGATACCCTATTTTCACCAAAAATAACCCAGAATTTTGTACTTGATCAATTATAGATGAACAGTATAGCTACATTAATGTATTTATATTGTAAAATAGCAATCATATTGATTTGGAAGGACTTCTTTGAGGTGACTTTGCTGCACTTTTTGAAGGGCTCTTGGCTGGAGTTTTCACAGGAGTCTCGGCTGCAGGTTCTTCTGGAGTCTCATCTAATTTTTTAAAGAAAGTGTCCAAGGAAGTTTGGACAGATGTTCTCCAGAGAGATGGACGATGCAGATAACTTGTTCGCTGGCATGGTGTGGCATTGGATCAAGCATTGTAAAGTCAAAACTGACATCAGAAAGTTGAAACAGTGTCAATTTATAAATGTTGTAAGTGCAAAACATTGTAACTCGAAATATTGTAAGTCGAGGACTGCTTGTTTTTACAAGAATGTACAAAGTCCTTTGCTCCAGGGAATCCAGCAACCAAGAGACAGGTTTCTTGCTCACAACACCAACCCTCTTTCAGCTAATACACTTCCAAAAACCTCTTGGTAGGCTTTAGGATGCCACTGAGGCCATATCTAGCTTTCAGATGTTTTCCTCTGTGTTCTCCTTACTACCCTTCCCCACACCCATTTCTTCCTTACCCCCAACACGTCTGCTCAAACTGTATTCAGCAAAGCCCCTCCACCCAAATTATTCAAATTGCCTTCCATGTAACTGGAATTGCATGTATGTTTTTTTGGGTGGTGATGTAATAACACTCTCTTCAGGCAATTTTTAGTGAGAGCTGCTGCTACTCCCATTACTCTTAACAACAGCCCAACCTAAAGCATAGAGTATCAAACTGAATTGGTTCTTATAGGTTAAACTTGGGCTTAGCCCTGAGATGACAATTTCTGTTTTAAAATATTGGTTGAAAAGTGCTCTAAGTTCATGCTGCTGTGTAATGCTGGATCCGCTTGTTCATAGTTCCTTGATTTTCTATTGCTCGGCCACAGCTAAAGCCACAAGGGAACAGCTTTAATTTGTCATGCTAACGTAAGAAGCCTTACAGTAATGGAGATCCAGCCTCTCCTTTCCCTCTCCTCCCCTGACCCTGCTCTCTACTCCTCTTGCTGGACAAATGTTCCCTCCCATCCCCATTGTACTCCTGCCTCCCTTTACTATGGCTAGCAGAGTTCTGGTGAAGGGAATGGTGGAGCTAGCTCTTCCAATTATGCCAGCTCAAATGGGAGAGTCCCTGTTCCCCTGAGCACTGCTGGGAGTAACAAGGAATAACGGCCATACGTTGACAGAGAGTAGATTCAGGCTAGACATCAGGAGGCACTACTTCACAGTCAGGGCGGCTAGGATCTGGAACCAACTTCCAAGGGAAGTGGTGCTCGCTTCTACCTTAGGGGTCTTCAAAAGGAGGCTAGATAATCACCTAGGCTAGATAATCACCTAGCCGGGGTCATTTGACCCCAGCATCCTTTCCTGCCCATGGCAGGGGGTCGGACTTGATGATCTGCTCAGGTCCCTTCTGACCCTACCAACTATGAAACTATGAAATTCCCTCCAAACACAGGGAATTGTTCAAGAGGAATCTCAAGCCTCTTTAACCTCAAGGACCCAAAAGTCAGGTCCCATACCCATTGTGTCCACTTGAATGATTACTTTCCTCTATGGCTAAACACTATGATCTGAGGTTCCAGTCCATGTCCTGCAGGCCAGGCTCCTTCAAGATGCATTATTGCTAATGCTATCCAAAGACTCAAGCTTTAATATTCTCCCCAGCTGAACTGTAAATAAAATTATTTCCTAAGAGCACTTATTTGAGCTTGATTATTAAATACATTGCCAAAATTGGGCTGGTTAATATACTGCCTGCTACTTCAGTTGAAGTATCTAAAAGACAAAGGATGAAGTAAACGAAAAGGAAATCAACATTTTGCTAAATTGCATGTTTTTAAAAATCCTATAATTGAGGCTGCTACTTCATTTCCATTTGTAAAACAGATTGAGTTCCCCTTCCATCTACTAATGGATTCGGTTTATCTCTGATACTAATTGCAGCATTTGCATGGTTTGTACAGACTGCCTGAAATAGACTGTCAACTAGGAAAAGTCAAACTACCCCAGCTAACCCATGAGTGAGCAAAACACAGGAGAGTGATGTAGCGTACTACAAATCTTCATCCCTCTTCCTACAACTCTGGGGTCAAACTCCAGAATAACCTGGTTTGATTTTTTTTCCAGTTTGCTGCTAACTTAATCTTCTGCCATTCTCACATTAGAACTAGCAATAAGAAAACCTCAGGTTTGAAATGAAGCAGCACTGAATAGTTTGGATGCTTACTGGAACTTGCCCTTCTCCTCTTTGACCTGGTGTTTGGGTTGGAAATATGACCAGAACAAGATGTCCCATGAGAATTTTTTGTTTCTTACTGTGTTAGAGATACTGCTTTTCTTATTCTTTCAAATGATCATTTATAAGGGCAGTTGATGTTCAGAGGGCCAGGAAAACCAAACCAAACCGTTATTCACTTTCTAAGAGATGAATAATCATTTTCTCAGAACTCAGTATAGCCAATCAGGTTGCCCATTTGCCTATGTGGTATGACTACTTCATATTATTCAAGACCTCAGAGTCATTGGTAAACAACAGAGACACACTGGCTCATCACATATCTGTTTTCAGTCCCCCTAGGACCATAACTATTATTTAATGTGAGTACTCAGAGCCACTCGTGCTTTCATGTATAAACTCTTTTTTTTATTTCTGAGAGAATATTCAGCTTTCCTGATAACTAAACCAGGGGGATAAGCTACAAGGCCAAGCATCATAAACGAATCTGAAAGTTCTTTGGGCCTGGACCATATTTTCATTACATGTATGTTTAGCAACTAGCACAAAAGGCCCCCATTCTTGACTTGTTCTCTAAATACTATGACAAGAGGAAAGGAGAAAAAGAAACCATTGTACAGATCATGTTTTGGTTGCCATATATATATATATATATATATATATATATATATATATATATATATATATATATACTGTGAAGTATATATATATATATTTGTAAACAGAAGATTATTTTGAAAAGCTCTTTTGAAATTAAAATCTATCAGTTTCCAGGGAGTTGAGCCTGGCAAAAAAACAACAAGTGACTAGCCTTTGTAGAAGAGGTCTGTGGGCTCTTTGCCATTTGTGGTTCAGGACAGCATTGTAACCATGACACCAACATCTACCAGATGTCTTCCAGAGGATTTTATTTCAAGATGCATGGCTGCTGTTTCACAGGAACATGTGGGGGAGTTTTGACTCTAACATGATTTGTTTCAAAAGTTTGCAGGTGTTAGAATTTATATGGAAGCTGGGGAGCGGAGAAATTATGCACAGTTGCTGAGGCAATGTGTTCTCTACTCATTCAGTGAGAGGGAAATGCAATGCAATCCATGTTCAATACTGAAAAGCTGTGCTGTTGGTTTAATTAATACAACTATGCATAATACCTTATCACCTTCCTTGAGTAAATCCCATTAGAGGTGCCTGGAAAATTCACAGACTCCTTGTCCTGCTTCCTGAAAAAGGGCAAAGGGGACTTAAAAACATTTACAGAAACCTTCAACAAGGCCTGCACATGCTAGAAACTCTATGATGCTTTGACTGTCTTCCACCCACTCTGGCATGCAGTGGCAACATGTAGGAGGTGCACAGGGGTGCATGTGCTGGTGCACCCCCTGACAGGCCACACTCCTTGCTTAGGTGATGGGCGGGGGGCAGGTGGAAGTGCCGGGCGGGCATGGCCAGAGAGTAGGAATGCCGGATGAAGTGCTGCAGCCACTTATGGGAGCACCGTGGCCACCTCCCAGTTGGCGCGATCAGCTATGGGGGACCCCTTTTCTGGTCAGTGAGATTGGCCACGGGGGGGGGAATCCCTCCCAATTGCTGATTGGCTGCTGGGGGGGGCACATGCCCCCCCCGACTAAGGTGGCACCAGTTGCCCATGCTGGCATGCACCATTGGCTTTTCTCTTCACCAGCTGCACTGCAACAGCTGTGGCGAGGTCCCAGAGGGAATTAATGCTGCTGCAGTTGAGCTCTCCAGCCAGAGATCCATTGGGTCTAGCAAATCAGACAGCAGCTGTTTCCTGTTTCTGCTGCTCTATCTGTGTCCTCACCAAAATAATTTCCATGGCACTTTATCTCTGTGGAATTCAGGTGAAGGAACTTCTTTGCTTCTGCTCCATCCATCAGATTTTGTGCCCTGCAGCAGAAGGGAACATGGAAGCTACTTAACCAATGTCACTACTGAAGAGCCCAGTCCTGCCATCCTTTCCATGCGCTTCCTCAGTTTTTCCTCAACTGATGCAGGATGGGTAAGGGGAGAGACAGATCTGCATCAACCCTCAAAAAACTTGTGAGAGACTTGTCTGCAGAACTCACCTGGGTAGCAACGTGGCCTTTGCAGTTCTTCTCGCAGAGATGGGGGGAGAACAGGAAGTGCACGGTCACGGAGGGAGTAATTTGGGTAGCAGTTCAGAATGTTTCTCATTTCACCCAGACAGGCCTGCCCTCTTTTGTTATCTATATTTCTGAAACATGGAAAGAGCTTCCTTTTTTGTGCAACATTTCTGCAGCGCTTCCTTCCCCTTTTATGGAGGGAAAAGATGAGCAGCAAAGGCCTCATGAACACTGAGCCTGTAGGAGGAAGCACCAGAGATGTAGATGGTTAGTGGGAAGTGCTATCCCACCACTTTGTAAGGTCTAATAGGCCCTGCCCTTGCTATGGAGTTTGTAAGACTTGGATGAATAGCCTTTCAAATATTTCTGATACACTAAATTCACTGTAAAAGACCCATACAAAGGGTGTGGCCTCCCAGGAGAAGATAGGAGTCTGGGAATCAGTTCTGATGGTAGGTGGCATAGATTCATAGATTCATAGATGTTAGGGTCGGAAGGGACCTCAATAGATCATCGAGTCCGACCCCCTGCATAAGCAGGAAAGAGTGCTGGGTCTAGATGACCCCAGCTAGATGCTCATCTAACCTCCTCTTGAAGACCCCCAGGGTAGGGGAGAGCACCACCTCCCTTGGGAGCCCGTTCCAGACCTTGGCCACTCGAACTGTGAAGAAGTTCTTCCTAATGTCCATCTAAATCTGCTCTCTGCTAGCTTGTGGCCATTGTTTCTTGTAACCCCCGGAGGCGCCTTGCTGAATAAATACTCACCAATTCCCTTCTGTGCCCCCGCGATGAACTTAAAGGCAGCCACAAGGTCGCCTCTCAACCTTCTCTTGCGGAGGCTGAAAAGGTCCAGTTTCTCTAGCCTCTCCTCGTAGGGCTTGGTGTGCAGGCCCTTAACCATACAAGTGGCCCTTCTCTGGACCCTCTCCAGGTTATCTGCATCCTTCTTGAAGTGCGGTGCCCAGAATTGCACACAGTACTCCAACTGTGGTCTGACCAGCGCCCGATAGAGGGGAAGTATCACCTCCTTGGACCTATTCGTCATGCATCTGCTGATGCATGATAAAGTGCCATTGGCTTTTTTGATGGCTTCGTCACACTGCCGACTCATGTTCATCTTGGAGTCCACTAGGACTCCAAGATCCCTTTCCACCTCTGTGCCACCCAGCAGCATGTTCCCTTCAGTGATGCTCTGTGATGCACTATCTGCCAGAGGAGTTATAACTGGTCTTGGCGGTCTGGTGCCTTCCACCCTGTAGATGGAAAGGCCTTCCAGAGGTTTCTGCAGCACAGTGCAAGGGTCAGTTTTAGTCAGTGCTCGAGTTTCTATAGGAAGCAGCACTTCAAATAGGGTGGCCATCATAGAGGACATTCCCGTTTTCTGCTACTCTGTCCTCTATTGATACAAAACCTGATGACTTCATCTCTTCAAGAGAAAAATAGAGGACATAAGGGCATCTGGTTACATATCAATAGAGGACAGAGAACAACCGGACTGTCCTCTATGATAGCCACCCTACCCTCAAATGAAGGGGATGTGTGCAGGGTCAGTGTAGACCAGTGGTGCTTAACCTCTAGCCCATAAACTGGATCCAGTCTGTGGGCTTTCCACAAGGCCTGAAAATTTGGCACTGGGGTAGCAGTGGTAGCATTCATTTCCAGGGCTTCTTGTGCTGGTTTGTAGCCAGATCCTGCATGTGGGGCTTGGTCAGTGTGCCAGATCGCACCCATGGCATGACCCCACCCACTGACCCAACGCTGGATCCAGCCCATAGATTGGCCCCGTATCCTTCCTCTGGCCCGCAGGGCTGGAAGGTTGAGAACCCTTTCCTGGAAGATTGCGTACTGCCAAGATGAGAGATCTTGTTCCGGTGACATTTCCAGCCCAATCACTAGGTCAAAGAGGAGAAGGGCAAGTTTGAACAAGCATCGAAACCATTCAACGCTGCTTCAATTAAAACTTTCTGAGGTTTTCTCATGTCGATTGTTGGGGCCACTCTGGTCCTGTTAAACAGAACCCCCTTTCCCTGCTTCCGCTGGAAAATCTTTGTAGTCGTTCCCCGCACCCCACCCCCCACCCCAGCATCTCTCCTGGCACATGCCTCACTTCTGTGTCCTGGGCTTGTGCTGAATGTGTCCCAAAGGATATCCCAGGGGCTTGAAGTAAATTCTTTCTTATTTCCCTATAGGCTGCAGCTACAGCATAATGTCCCCGATTGCTGCATTTCACTCAGTGTAATGACTTCAAGGGCACCATTTTCAATTTCTACTATAGAGCCAAAATTAATACTAAGTTTATGCAGCATTAGAGCAAGGCAGAGCATTAAGTGTCCACAAAGAGTGTGCATATTTCAACATAATGTAATGGGCCCTAGAAACAAACACAGCTAAAAATACCAGCTGTAAATTTCAATGATGCCTGCCTGAGCTGCAGCACCAATAATAATGTCTCTATTGTTAATATTTATGCATGCCTTAATATCACACTGAGATGACCATTTCATTAACACAAGGAGAGCAACAGTATGAAACACAGCGCGCCCAGGACTATGTGATTATTGCATGCCTGATGGTGATGTAAGGCATACAGATGTAGGGGCCTGTCAGCATTGTCATTATAAAACCTGCTCTGAAAAGGTTAAGAGTGGGATTTTCAGAAGTGCTCAAGTCTCTATGTAGTGCAAAGCAGAACCGTGCTAAGACAGGCTGCCAACATGCTGAGATATACCACATCCACCCACCTTGCACCAGCTCCTGAACCAGAAGTAGTGTAATTCCAGTTGCGTGGTACTGTGCACATGCCATTCAGTTCTGCTGAGCGGCAGGGCCTATTAGTCCTCTATGCTACTGGCTACCCAACTCTGGTCCGGGAAGTAGTGCACGCAGAGTGAGCACGTCTCAGCGGCATGCCTTCTTTTGCCCCAAGACATATGCTAGGTGCCTTAGGACTGCAAGTCTCACTTTCAAAATGGACTTTGGAGCCTTCATTTCTCAGTGGGACATAGACTTCTGGAGTGTGTAAGTCATTTCTGAAAATGGGGCGTAGCTCCTAATTCCTTTAGGCACTGTTGAAAACCCTTCCCTTTAATAGCAGTGGGCAGACCTGATTTGAGAAAATAAGACCTAAATTATGAAGCTATAGGGCCAAATTTGGCTTGATCAATACAGGCCCCCTCTGGGCAACTGCTTGGGGCCCCAAAGAGAGTGCTGTAAAGGGTTGTCCTTCCACAGAGTGTGGGCTGTGCTCTTCAAGGGCCAGTGTGGTGAGGTGGCAGCAGAGGTCATGATTCGACCCATTCCTGCCCATGTCCTGACCGGGGGGAGCAGTCCCTGCACTTCCCCGACAACATGGGCCGCATCCGTGCTGATGCTCATATGAGCTGCACAAGGGAGGGAGACTCCTTGTGCCTCCTCTCCCATGTGTCTGAACGGGGGCCGGCCATGCCTGGGCCCCTCAGGGCAGGTTCAACGTGTTGAACTCAGCTTTGGAAACAACTTCTCTGCAGTTGGCAGGGGAGCAGCGAGGAGATCTGTTTCTAGTGTGGGTGGCTGGAGCCTGCTCTGGTTATTAGAAATACATTGGGACATCCTCCTTTGAAGATGTGACAATAGTGCACCATGTGGGACCTGGGTGAAACCCCTGCCCCGCTGAAGTCAATGACAAATTTTTAATTGACTTCAAATACCACCAGGATGTCACCCTATGGAAATATCCGGCTCCACAGGACATTCAAGGGTATTCCAACGCCCAGTCTCATGCTTGTTTAACTAACCCGACGTACCTAGCATTTGCTTCTCCCTCTCTACAACACAAAGATCCATCATACTCGTGCCCTCGTCCATGCTGTTTGCTACAGTTTGCTGTTTGGTGCTTTGTGTTATCTGTTTTCAAATGACTCCTCTCATGGGGTTTCTACCATTTTCCTTAGGAAACTATCCTATGCTCTTCTTGACGCTAGGAAGTCATTCCTGTTAGGAAAGATTTCCTGTGGTTTGGTTTACATTCTTTTTTGCTCTTTTCTTCCCTTCTTCTCCGCTGGGCCCCTCTAACCCTGCCTGAACAATTCCTCTTTCAGCACAATGCCTGGTAAAGATGGGACCTGGACAATGAAATCCAGATCTGGCTTGCTGAATATCCAAGGTGCATGAGGCTCTTGGATTTTTACTCAGTGAGGAAGTCTGTTTGTATTATCCTCAGATAATCGTCCCTCCTAACAACGGATAAACACATGTATCCCTGAAGAAATAAATTGGGAGGAGAGGGAGAGAAAGGAGGAAAGTCTGTCGAAACATCAGGTTATAATCAGTTGCCCTTGTCTAGAACAATACATCTCCTAGGGCATTTCCTGCCTGGGACCCCATTAGACGCAGATTTTCGATGAATAGGAGTAGAAGATGCTACGTGTATGAAACGCAAAAGGTACACAATCCATTAATTATCGTGAAGACTGTGATGTAGTCAAACAAGAGCTAATGGAGCACACGAAACCTGTGGAAAATGTTAGCAAAAGCTGTCAGGATGTTTGTCTTACAAGCTGATCTGGATGATCTCATACCTTCCAACGTTTCAGCGAGAGAAACAAATGCAAGGTACGTGTCGGGTTAGTTAAACAAGGCAGAGAGCAGGAGGCTGGGTGTTGGAGTACCCTCGAATGGCTTGCGGTTGCTAAAGAAAGAAGTCAGGTGGAAGAGGGGAGGTTAGAAGAGAAGGCAGATGAGGGGAGCCTTGGTAGTGGGGGTCACAGGGGATCCATTTATGAATGGAGCTGGCTCTGGACCTGAAAAATAGCTGGGATGTGTGTGATATGCACCTAAAACCGTCTCTCTCTCTGCTGTTCTGAAACACGCTAAACAAAATATAATTTGCTTTAACAAAACTCTCCAGGACCTGAAGAGGGGATGAAAACAGAAGGGCATTTTTCCTCCTTCCACGCTATGCAACCAGCACGCGCTATGCAACCAGCAACGAGGAAAACAACAAACAATGAGACAAAGGCCACGAGATGCAAGCACATGGCGAGGCAGAGCCATGCCAAGACGTCAGGGACAAGTTGCAGCAGTCTTTGCAGGGGAAAGGGTGACTTCCTCCAAGGGAATTCTCTTGTGACCGTTCTTAATGCGCACACCCCTCCTCCATATTACGACCCTGGTAGCTAATGCACAAGGGAATAAGCAAACACAAACAGGATCCAATAACCGTAACTTAATAATGTCACGGGTAGAGGTCGGCTCGCTTTCCTTTTATTTAGAAGAGACCTCCCTTGCTGTATCGCAGAGCTGCCCTGACTTCTCATTCATGCTGAAGATGACTGTGAACTGTGCTTAAACAGCATTGCTGGCACAGGCTGCTTTCAGAAGCAGGAAACCACTCCCTTTATCCTTGCTTGATCTCTCTCAGTGCAAAGTATATGCAGTGTCCTTGTCAGGCAGTGAAAACCCTTGCTATAAGAAAAGAAATATTAACAAACAGACAAGGAGACTTTTACTGTCCAAACTCCATTTTCTGTACAGATAGGGAACAGAGGGACAGGAGAAGGCTGTCCATAAAATCTTGCAAGTCCTAGAGCATGAAGGATCTGCCTTTTTCTTGGATTTGCTGTGTCCCAGATTTTATTTGACCCAGCACATCTCTCTTTTAAAAACAAAACAAAAACAGAAACGTAAAACCACCATTTTACGAAAAGAGAAAGTACAAAGGAGTTATCTTCTTTGAATGGCTGGGATACAAAAGACAAGTGAAGGGATACCAGAATGATGTAAAGTAGTTGTGGCCCAGTTTAACAACATGGTGTTTTAATGGGATGTATTTGGCTTTTTTTAGACAGCAGCTTTTTTTTTATATAGTGCTCCATATCATTATTGCCACGAGATATATTCAAGGTGTGCTGACCTGAGGTTCAGCATGGTATACATCCAGAATAACTTGTCGAAGTCAGTCATTTTCTTTAACAAATGCACCATTTCTGGTCTCATTTCCACCAATGCAAATCCAAAAAAACTTAATTGAAGCTAATACAATCACTCCCAGTTTTTGGAGACCTTTTTGCTTCACAAGGTATGTCTTCTGTGTTTATGCTGAATTCCATATGTTAAGTTACTTTTTCATTCTGGATTTCACTTTCAAAACACCGAAAGGGTTTTTAGACCCCTTTGCATCGCTAGAGTTGGGTAAAAGCTCTGTCATGTAAATTAAAATCACAACCGAAAGCATGAATGCCGTGTGCCCCTGGAGGCCAGGGGGCATAGCGGTGAGGCCGTAGCGGCGGTGAGCGGAGAGCTCCCGCACGCGGCCACAGCAGTGGCGGTGGCGGGGGGTGGGGGGCGAGGTGGTGAGTACTGACTGACGGCCGGCGACCAACCACAGAAGCCCCCAGCAGCAGTGGCAGTGGCCAGCGGCGATCAGGGACCTCCTGTAGACACTGTCGGCAGTGGTGGTGGTGGACGGGGTGGTGAGCAACGACTGCCCACACGCGCCGCCGGCAGCGTCGGCAACTTTTTGCAGGGGCTGCACCACCAAGCTCACGGGGTGCACACCGATGTTGCAAAATAATTTGGTTTTGTCTTTAAAAAATATACCTGACCAGGCAGCCCTGGTAAGGATTAAAAATGAGACATTAAAAATGCCTGATGAGTCCAGGTGTCTGTTTCCTTTGATTTCCTTCTGGGAGGCAGACATTTAACTCCCTTGATGCTGAGAAAGTCCCAGTCTCAGTGATTAATTTAAGGTTGCCTGCAGAAAACATGTACATAATGTTGAATTTAGGCATGTCTTTGACAGCCACTGTCTATTCCCAGCCGTGGTTGTTTAAACTAGCTCTGAAAAACACTTCAGGTTTAACATTAAATGTTGTGAAAAGCAGAGAGGCTCTGCTATGACTTTCAGCATCACTGTTGTTAGCATGTTTTGAAGTCTTTTATACTCTTCAATACAAAAAAAAAATAAAAAAATCAACCCGGAATCTTGTTCCCTTTGGGTTCAACCAGGTAGATTTAGTACAGCAACTTTGTTTGTACTAAGGAGCACAAATTCCAGAGAGAGCTGCCTGCTCCCAGCAGGCCCATCAATTCCTCCTGATTAGCTGACTAGAAGGTAATACGAGAAACACCCCCCGACACAGGGGATGAGCATGCTGCCTCCTAATTGCCCCTGCCCAGCTCCTGCCTGCCTGACACTAGTGCAGAGCTGACACTCAGATCTTGATGTGACTAGACGGGCACAATGGTGCCAGCTGCATTCTGCGGCGAACTGCCATTACACTATTACATCCCACAGACCTCGAGTGCAAACACAAGCACCTAAGCTGTAGATTATCCTCCAATGCTTCCAAAACTCTTATAAAAGTCCAAAGGCTTTACTTCCTCAGCAAGGCAAGATTATAGCAGTAGCAAACCTATTTACTGTATATAGCAGCATTCAAACTGACACCAAGCTTTTTGCAGGCTGAATTTTATGTATCGTGCTATTTGGCTCTCCTCCAAAGTGGCTGCTGCTTACTCAGAGTGCTTGGGCTTCGTCTTCCCTTCCCCCGCGGCCAGGAAGCAGCGTTTGAGATAGCAATGTCGCAGCTTCCCCACCCCCAGGATGTGTTACCCACATGCATGCAGAGACACTGCTCTTTCCCTCAAAGAATGAATGAACAGTCATCGCTCACTGACCACTGTCCCATCCTGCACAAGCCATGTGACAGAGTGCAAAGACCTAAGCACGGGTATGCAGCTTTTAATGTGGTTACTGAAGCATAGTCCAGCATCAGAAATAGAGAGCCAGAACTTGAGCTGGTGTAAACCAACTTCACTGAAATTTATAACTGCCAAGGATCAGATCCATAAAAGATTATGTGCTGGCATGCAGCCAGAGATCTACAATAGGCTCAACGGTTGCATTCAAGTGGGTTTGAGTCTCTTGCCTCTTTCAGTGGTATAAGAGTGATGCATACCGCAGTATGGACAGAGACCATGACTCCATGATTTTGAGTCGTTGTGTCAATGACATAAATAATGAGGAGCTCATTAAAATGCATGGAGGTATTACTGCTTTTTTATTGACGTAGAGCATGGATATTTACAGAAGTGGCAAGTGCAAGTCAAGGAGGGGGACCCACCAGTGTGGGTGCCATCAGCATCCAAGTCAGAAAAGATAGTGACAAGAAGAGGTGACCATACAACAAAGCTGAGTAACTTGTGTGAGTCTTCAATATTGTGGGAGGAGCTGTGGGGTATGTGGGTCAGAACGAATATGGTGCCAACCTGCCTCTCCAACAAGGGGATGGGAGCAGTCCAAGTGAATATGGCAGGTCTTGGACAAATACCACATTCACTTTGGGAAACATTTGAGGGGAGACAAAGAAGCTGTGAAGACCCAAGGCAACACTGAGGGCCAGAGGAGCATTGGGCTAGCTACCAAGCAGAGGTTGGGAAAACCTCAGTAGACTGGACTGAAGCCATGGAAGCTTGAACCAATTCAAGAAGTAGGGGCAAGTGTTGTGATCTGAAGGTACTTCCACAGATCACAGGTTACTTGGGTGTGCTAAATCAACACTGTTAAACAAAGGAGTTGGCCTGTACACAGACTGGTTTATGAGTTGTGAGATACTCAGAAAGGATATATCCATGCATATTGCTTTGCTCCATACATTTCATTTGATGGCCTCAGAGCTGTCTCATTTCAGTCTGTAGAGGGGACATGTCCACTAGGTACTCTCTGTAACACACACAGGTTATTCAACTGGGGAAAGTCTAAATACTCTCCCATAAATCCTTTTAGTTACCTCTAATAAGGAACACTAACACAAATGATTTTTCACTCTCTTCCGGTGTTTCGTTTCTCCAACTTCAATTACTCTGAAGTTACACTGTTGTAACTGAAGGGAGATCTTGACTTTGTGTTCCTTTCTGGGAACATATAGCCTGCACATTTATATGGTGCCTAGAAGAGGTTTCATAATTTCCTGGCTTCCAGAAACTCCTTCCTCAGCAGTAGTTCAGTAAGTGCACATATTCCATTGCTATATGGTATTATTTGATAAGATAGCAGGAATGAAGCTATTTTCTGATTTTCAGATACTATAGTTTATCTCCCTTGCTAGTTTTCATGACAGTTGAAAAAGTTCCTAAAAAGCCACTCAGTTTCCCTATTAGTACTCAGATGGCAGGGGACCGATAAAACATGTCAATATTGCTAACCAGCAAAAAAATGTTTGAGTCGTTGAGTTGTAAACTGGAGTCTCTTATTCTTTCTTCAGGCAATCCTCTGAATCACAAAATAAATTGAAGGGGCTGTGAGCACTCCTGTCTGACCTGATCAGAAAATGGGAGAAATTAAACTTTTTTGTGAAAAATCAAAACCTAAATATCTCTGGCTAAAAACTGAAAAGTTTCAGCTAAATCTGAAGTTTGTGGTCAGTTTTTTTTTCATTTTGGAAGATAAGCTGGAAATTCACCAGTGGTTGGTTCCCGGGAGTTTTAATTAATGTTTCACACCCCCGCTTCTCTATTAAGACCATATCTCCCATGGTATACCATGATCTCCCTTTCTGCTCAGGTTCCTCAAGCATCATTGGAGTTCCTCCTGCCTGTACTACATTAGGGAAAATTAGGTCTGATTGGTGAGATGATTATTCTCTCTTGTAGGAGAGGAAGACAACACCTGAATTACACTGCAATGATGCACAGCAGTGGCATTTCTGAATCAACATTTTTTCGTCTTCAGCCTCATTGTCCATGCTTATTATTTTAACAAAAGTCTACATTTTCTAAAGGAAGCAGGAAATTTTCATGAAAAAAAATTCTGGTAGTTAAAAGAAAATTTCCATTGAAAAGTAACTTTGACAGAAAAACTTGATCCCCCTTAGAGCATGCATATACTGCATATATAATGATACAAATAGCTTCTGGTCCTCTGAAAATGTCCCAAATCAGCAATGTTCTTCCATCTTTTTAGCGCTGTTAAAATTCAGACCACAGACTTTCTTTCTCTTCTTTTTCTCTGATGACAGTTAAACCTGTCAGCAATTATAACTGGTGTCATGTAATCTTCATAACCAATGCAAAATGTGTTCTCTTTCCTTATGATGGGTTCTGAGACAGAAAAATAAAAAAAGGAAAGACTTACTATAGTGGGATGCCCATTTACTTCACACAGTCTTTATTTTTTCCGGGCACCTTTGCCCCACAGAAAAATCACAAACAGCAATCAGCAAACAAGTAAGACATAGTTAATCTGGTCTCTTCCCAGACCCTGAGAGGGTGACTCCAGTTCTGTGCTGCTTCCTCAGCACAGCAGTCTTTCACATCTTTCTCTCTCTCTGGCTCAGCTTCTAGCCTTGCAGCCTTTCCTCCCCCAAACTTTCCAGTCTTTTTCCAGACCCTGGGAGAGTCCCTGGCTCAGTATTGCAGCCACAAGCCAAATAACCTTTCTCTCTACCCTGCCCCCTCCCACCATTCCCTCCCATTTCCCTTCCCTGGGAGACTTTAACTTCCTCTGGACTGTATCAATTGGCCCAGCCATTACCTGTATCAGCTGGCTCCATCCTCCTAGGCAGGTGTGCAATCTTGTCTTGTTGTCTGCAGTGGGGCTGCTGCTTCTGCTACATGCAGTCTGCTCCAGCCTGCTCCACTAACAAAGGATAGAAATACCCCAATGGGTCCATGTGCTAGTTAACAATTTGCTAAGCCAATAGAATTTTCTCAGCTTCTCCGCTCTGCAAGTAAAGGATTGATAAAAAACTGCTCACAAGTGATAAGTATATTTACAAGAATTGGTAGAACATGGGAAAAGGCTAGGTCTGTCCTTACATGTCATACTTTGGTTATATGGGCCACATAAGTATCATCTTAGATGAAGAGAGGGCAACAGCATTCATCCACAGCACTGGACTTCTGTGGGTCTCTTTGATGTCATTGGCGTTTGAGGAAAGCTTCATGTAGCCTGGGTCATCAAATGTAGAAATACAACACAGAACAGAGTGATAAAGACTACAACCATGGAACACCAATATCAAGGGGATGATCCTTCTTTCATTATAATAATTGGATACTTTCCTGTTTACTGTAATAGGACTTGAATCAGCCCTGAATGTTGTTCATTTCTCTACAAAACCAACCCTGATGCTTGACAGGTTCATTTTAAATAGCCTGGAATCATCTGTATTGTGGTTTGAAAGCTCATGGTCTGTGGTGGCACTGCCTAGACTTCAATGATTCCTGTGATAGGGAAGACTGAGTTCACAGTATAAACAATGCATTTATTTTCAGCAAATCAGGCCTTGGTTCTTATTACCCATTTTTGTAGTTCTTATTTTAAAGAGTCTTCTTTTTAGTTTTAAGACCTAAGTTTTTGTAGGCCATATAAAAATGTGGATTTGTCACTTCTGTAGCAAACAGATTATTTCAGTCTCCAGAGTTTTCAAGCTGGTATCAATCATAACCAAAAAATTTACTCCAAAGAAATGCCAAAGCTGATGGAAAATTGTTGGCAACTTTGTGTACAGTAATAGGAACATGTGGTTAATTTAGTGCCCCTAGCACTAATTCTAAATGTCTGAATTGGGTGAGTATTGTTATTGGTATTGATAAGTAATGTACAATTTGTAAATATGCCTGTGTGTTCACTGGAGTTGGGGTATCAGGCAAGGTCATGGTAGGTTACTCGGCACCCCATGGCCATGACATCAAAATATCCATTTGTGAAGTTTCATTTTGCTGTCAGATGAATCCTTTAGACTAGGAAATTTAGAAGAGGAAAAAGAGTCGAGTGATCTTGTGGACTGGGAAGAATGTGTTGAGAGTCTGGCATAATGCTTGATTGTTGTTGCAAACAGCAGAAGGGTAGCTTAGTTCTGTCACATCCTATTTGGCTCATGAAGAGAGATAACTGTCCATTTTAAGCCTGGGACCGGATTTATTATGTGTAGTCTAGTTTTGGGTCTTCATAGATTGAGGTGTTGAACAGGAATAGCATGTGTGGTGTGGGCAGCATGTCAATCCAGTGTTGGCTAGAATACAGGTGTACACAATAATATTGCTTTTAGAGAGCACATGAACACCCCTTTTTAGGATATTTCTAAACCTGGTCCACAACTGACTCCTGGTAAACAATGCCATATGTTTAAAAAAAAAAATCCTCCTACTGTATCTAAGCACAGTGCAGTGATAGACAGCTCTAGGTTGGCATTTCTGTATATCCATATATAATATACTTCTAGACACAGTATATGGCCTTGATCTCTAGAATTAAAAATACAGTACATGTTATTTTTATGTAGTGTTCCTGGATACTGAACTCTGATGTAAGAACAACTTTTAACCGGGTACCCTGTACTTGTGACTAATGCAGTACATAGAAAACTTCCGGAAATACTGTCTCTCTCAGTGAATATTCTTGGGTCCCAAGATACAGCATTTTTTAAAGTATTACAGATACAAAAACAATCCGTATGCCTTGAAAGCTCTTTAAACTGATTTTCTGTTTCATGGAAATACTGACTCAGGGCCAAATGGTTGATTATATCAGATGATGTAACAAGGAGTTAGAAGGCTTAGGAGAGAATTAGAATACTGTGCAATTAGGGCAACACATTGTGCATGTGTGAAGTGATAGAGGGAACTTAATATTTATTATAAAGCTTTAATTCTTTTATATCTATGTGCTTTTCACGCATAAAATATTACAGGCATAGTTGAAATGAGGGGATTAAATGTGAATCATGACTTAAGCTATGGAACTGAACTTGCAATCATGTCATTTTAGGTTTACTGAGGAGAGGCTGCAAAGCCACCATGTGTGGGGTATGGGAAAATCGCATTCAAGTAAATGGGGTTTTCCTGGGGACGAGGGCCCCGCTCATCAGAACTATCTGCTAACAACACTCACTGTACATGGATCACTGAAAAGGAAGGTGTGGCCAAGAGAACATCAGCATTGGTAGATGGCACAAAAGTGCCTCTGATAGCAATTGTCTTATAGCAAAAACTGATCAACAGCACACCTGCTTACCTGACTTGATATAAATACAGGCCACCACCCATGCTGGATGATGATAAAACCAAAATGTACGGGGATATCCAACCATCACACACCACAATGTGCTAAAAAAAACAACTGGATAAGAGGGCCAGGACAGCACTACTCATTGTCTTGCTAGATGACAATGCGCAGTATATTATTTGGAGAAAAACTAAGACCTGGTCACATACATGAAGGTAATCTGCTGTCTCAAGATGAGCATGGTATCAGCAGTGCTGTCTGTGAATGGAGCTGTATTAAAGTTGACTACATAGGCCTCAAGAACAGGAGCAAATTGTGCCGCTCATTCAGAAAGTTGCTTTCCTATGGATGGTTGGTATTACGTGTGAGCAGGCAAGCACTTCCATGTTCCGTACATGCAGTGACATACGGTATCTCATCCTATTCTCATAAACAAACTGAGTGACTGTGACACAGGTGATTACACGGTCAGGTGGGTGGCAAATTGACTTAAGGGTCACACCCAGAGAGTGGTGGTGGATGCGTCGGTATTGACCTGGAAAGATGTGGGCAGGAGGTCCCCCAAGGCATGGTCCTTGACCTATGCTATTCAATGTCTTCATCAGTGACTTGGATGAGGGTGTGGAGAGCACTCTGTCCAAATTCACGGATGACATGAAATTATGGGGTAAAGTAAACACACCAGTGGGAAGGGATCGAATCTGGGTGGACCTGGACAGGCTGGAAAAGTGGGCAGAAAAGGATAGGATGCAGTTCAACAAAGACAAGTGCAAAGCGCTGCATCTAGGGAGAAGGAATCACCAACACACCTATAGGTTAGGGGGTGACCTTCTCAGCAGCGCAGGGGCAGAATCTGGAATGGGCTTCCAAGGGAGGTGGCGTTCTCCCCTACCTTGGGGGTCTTTAAGGGAAGACTGGACAAGCATCTGGCTGGGGTCATCTGACCCCAGTGCTCTTTCCTGCCCAGGGCAGGGGGTTGGACTTGATGATCTATTGTGGTCCCTTCCAAACCTAACAACTATGAAACATGAACCTAGGACATAATAATAATAAAAGTGCTCCAGAAAGATGCTAGGAGAGTGTTTTGCCAATTGTACTGGTTCCAGTCAAGGCACAGCATACATTAGACTTGTATGCTGTGTCTTGAATGCTGAAGCCTCTGTCTCTTTAAGTGGGTCAATCATTTGTACATTGCCATGAGATTGATTCCTAGCAGTATAGCACTGAAGATGATGCACCTCTTGCTATATAATGAACCAGAGCATTTCTCCCCAAATATGCTTTTTTGGACACCAACATTTTCTCTTTTAGTCCATGTTGTGCAGAACGGTGAGCCAATACTCTTTCAGTTTCTTATCCCTGCATGTAAGCTCTCCACTTCCACCGAGATACTTTAGCCCTGTACTGAAAGGACCACCTTTAAAAGCAGGAAGGTTTCTTAACCTCCTTGCCCATTCAGTCCTTGGAATATATGCTAAGAATCGTAACGGAAGTGATTAATTTCATTATAACCACCACTTTACCCAATACTTGTTCCACCTCCACTCTACTCATAGTTTCATAAATGTTAGGGTCGGAAGAGACCTATTATATCATCGAGTCCGACCCCTTGCCCTGGGCAGGAACGAGTACTGGGGTCAGGTGTCTGTTCAATCTCCTTTTAAACACCTCCAAGGAAGGGGACAGCACCACCTCCCTTGGAAGCTTATTCCATATTTTGATAACCCTCACTGTAAACAATTTTTTCCTGATTTCCAATCTGAATTTGCTCTCTTCCAGTTTGTGGCCATTATTTCTAGTTACCCCGACAGGCACCCTGGTAAACATTGTATCCCCTATTTCTTGCTGCCCCCTCCCCCACCCCGATGAGTTTGTAGGTAGCCACGAGATCACCTCTCAGCCTCCTCTTGCGGAGACTGAAAAGGTTCAGGTCTCCCAATCGGTCCACATAGGGTTTTTTCTGTAGGCCTTTAACCAACTCATCTCACCTACTAAGTGCACAAAGACCTCCAAACAGCCTTTGGAAAGGCTCCAGTTGCAAATGGCCTAGATTTAAACCAAGGACAACTTTTACCATTTTTAAAGTAGTCTGATATTTTCTTTAGTCTTCTTAAGTCGAATAGAATTTAGACAGATCCTTGAACTACTCTGGATTTTGTCCTACAAATGGATATATGTTAACAAATAATGGACTAGAGGTGGGCAAATCCCATAAAAATTGACTGCTACTTGTATAAAAAGTCTCTCAAGGTCTTTCATGGGAAGCACTTACTTACTTGAGCAACTAAGTGCTTGCCAGAGTCTGGAGTTCACATTTTGGCCCTAAAGGATAGCCAACAATTTGACCAGAAGTGTCAGAAGAGTTTACTTTCTCCTGTCCTGGCAGTGAAAAGGTCTATTAGTTGCAAAAATGAAGTTTGAAAAGAGTAAAAATCAGAGATGACCCAGGAGCCTGGAGGCATAAAAAGGAGCTACTGAATTGCCAAACTTGTTTAATGAAACGGAGCAGCACAAAGACATAGTTCATGTATAGATTTATACATACCGAAAACACTGGCACTAAAACAGTTTGCAGAGTACACTGTAAATTGTAAGTTGGAAAGTAAGCCTTGATTTCTGGTCAAGTGGAAATATTGCATAGGCTCATAGAGGTCTGGGATAGGAAAGGCCTATTACAGTGCTTTGCATTTATATCATGACTGATATGTAAAGCTATCAAAGTGTTTTAGAAACATTGATAACAAACAATAACCCTCACAATGCCCTTATGAAACAGATAGCAATCCTATTGACCTCACTTGGACTACTCACATGCTTAATGGCCAGCATGCACATAAGTGTTGCCAAAAAAGGGTCAGACAGGGTACTAGATATGCAGTATATGAAGGCACATTTAAAAATTTATGTTCTCACAAATTTGGCGACTAAGCAGGGACTCAGGCTAATGATTAGACTCATAGCCAGAGAGCAGGTGATATGATCCTAGAGCTTTGGCTATCGCTCAGCTGAGAAGCTGCTGTGCAGCATGCCTTTTGTGTTCCCCTTAATCTGGAACCTGCTCTGTGCCAAGTCAATCCGTGGTGTGACTGAGGGTAGCCTGGAAGGTGCTTGTCGCCAAAAGCTTCCAAATAGCCCTTATTCCAGCTAGGAATCAGTGGAGCGTAGGAAGTGCCATCCACACTTTTTTTTCTGGCTGGAGGGCATGGAGACTCCATCATCACACTAACAGTCACTTACTGG